>NC_134601.1:94554895-95178645 GCF_037038515.1 Microtus pennsylvanicus | reverse complement strand
CATGTGCATTTCCTCTTTTGTTTTCTTCAATCTTTTTCTGTCTTTGGGTGACTATCATAAAATTAGTTCAAAACAGTAGTTTTTCCTAAATTCAAAAGAATTTATTTTAAGGGTTGGGCGTGTAGTTCAATGACACAGTCCTTGCTTAGCATGTATAAATAAGGCTTGGAGTTTGATACCCAGCAACATACATTCAAAAATGAAAAGGAAGATGAAACTAATTTCAACAGTAAAATATTGCTAAATTGTTTACCTCTGTTAGTGGTATTATGATGACATAAAATACCAAATATCTAGTGTCTACATAAGCTCATAAAATAGCAGTCATCACTACCTCCATCCCTTTTACATCTCTGTGTATCTTGACCTTAACCTTCCTTCCATCCAGAAGCAGATTATATTTATCTTCTGGTGTTTCTAGGATACCCCTATGACTTGACGTGATCATTACAATGCAGAATAAAATGAAGTTGTGAATCCCAAGACTACCCGAGGCCTCTTCTCCCTCTCTTAGAACCCCGAGACCATCTTACTGTGAAGAAGCTAGATTTAGCTTATTGAAGGGTAAAATCTTGTGAAGAAAACGCAAGATTCTTCTTTGTACAGCAAGCAGCAAATGCCAGGCATTTGAGTGAAGTCATTTCCATCCTTCAGCCTCAGATGAAATGGTATATGACTGAAAATGCTAGAGTAAACCCAGATAACATCATTGGAGTAGAGATGTGCCACACAGCACAGCCAGCACCAAAGCACAGAATCTAGGCTAAGATGCATTCAAGGTTAAGATGGATTATTATGCAACAGCCAATAATAAAACAGTTGTGACATGAGGTATTTACAGGCGAAATGACTCAAGAGATGAAATTTAAAGAAGCGAAGGGTAGCTGAAGGTCATATAAAAAATGACAAACTAATCGAATCTTGTTAAGCCATGGACTAGATTTTATTACATTATTCTCTCTACTTTTGAACAGGTTTTAAAAATTCTACAACAAATAGGATTTTCTAATAACTATGCTTTAAAATTATTATGTTATTTACCTATATATCTACAATAAGAATAATAATAAACCAAACAAGAACAAAACAAAGCAAGTGTAATCTTATGCAACTAGAGAAAATGAAAATAATATAAAATGTTAAGTACCTAATAGATTTAATTAAAACCTTTCTCGTGTTTAGTTTTATTTCTACCAGTCTTTATAAATTGATACTTGCTCTATGTATAGAATCAGTAAAATTTTTATATATATTATAGAAACTTACATTATTTTTTCACCAAGTCTACTTTGTAATAATTTAGCTACACTAACATGTAAGAGAAAACACACTATTTTGTAACTAACTTTCTGATTCTCCATTATGTTAAACTTAGATAGTCTCTTAAGAAGAAGCCAAAGGGTGGGGCAGTGGTGGCACATGTCTTTAATCCCAGCACTTGGGATAGAGGCAGGCGGATCTCTGTAAATTTGAGGCCAGCCTGGTCTACAGTGCGAGTTCCAGGACAACCAGGGCTACACAGAGAGAAGAGGAGGAGTAAGAGAAAGATGAGGAAAATCTCTTGATTCTCCTCATAATAATGTCCACTTAATGGGCATGGTGGTACTAGTAATCCTAGCACCGATGAGGCTGTGAGGCAGGAGTAATGTTGGCTTGAGGCTGTCCTTAGTTACATAGAGAAACTGTCTCAAAGAAGAAGGGTTAGAAAGAGAAAGAATTTGCATAAGTAATCACACATGACATATGTCTATTAACTTTCGTAAACCCATGTGTTTCTTAATAGAGCCAATGGTATCTGACTATGAATGATACTTATAGCTTAACATAATCATTGGGAGAGATAACAATGATAGAGAGCTGTTTATTACCTGTGGAGTCTGAAGTTGAAAGATCATAAATGAAACACCTAGTAGTAGAGATAGCAGTAAATAGTTAAGTTCATTTTTATTTCTAAATGGCTGTAGGACAGACTAGAAATTCATGGTGAGAAAGAACTTGACATAAACATAGGGGCCTTATGCCACAGAATCAGTTAATGCATAATTTTCTAGTTAAAATTAGAAATTTATTACAACACTAGTCACAATAGCTAAGTTATATAATCAACCTAACTTACGTCTTCATTAACAGAGGAATAGATAAAGAAAATTGTGTGTATACATATATAATGTCATATAATAAATAATATATTGTATATTATACAATTCTATAATATATCAATTTGATATAATATATGATACATATTATGTGTGTGATATATACATATTATACAGCCATAAAGAAGAGTGACATTTTATCATTTACTGGGAAATGGATACATCTGGAGTAACATAAATCATGTTCAGAAAGACATATATCAAATATGTTCTCCCACATGCAGATTCTGGATCTTATGTTTATATATATAGATAGATATAGATGTGTGTCTGTATGTGTGTGTATATATGTGTGTATATGTATGTACGTATATATGTATATGTGTGTGAGAGATGTGAAAACATAAAGGAAACTGGGAAAAGTAAAGGTATTACAAGGTATAGGAAAGGTGGAAAGAGGATAAAGGGGATAAATGAGGTGAATATGGTCAAAGTATTGAGTGTATTTTGAAAGATACTATCTTTATGAAAACTATCAATACATATTATATATAAATTAACATACACTAATAAAAACAAAAACTTTGAACTTTAGTTTTTAATGATAATAAGTATAACATTTAATGTGGAAATTACTTCAGGAGTTCAACGTTTTGCATTTGAAAGGCAAGAAAATTAAGGCTCATTGAAAGTAAAATAAACTCTGATATTTTTCACCCACTCTCCTTATTATTCCTAGTAAACTGTGCAATTTTTGTGCTTAACTCAAAGAAATTAACATGAAAGCAAGATGCTTCGGTTTAAAAACAATCATATTAGCAATTCAATATATTTTATGTGGAAGTATTTTTTACCTAATACTAAGAGTTTGGAACCTATTTATTTTCATAGGATAAAAATCCAGAAAATGCTGTTGTGATGTGAGGAAAGTATGTCTTGTTTGTGGTCTTGTGCTGTATTTTTGAAATTAAAATGCTTTTATGGACACAAAGGGGTCCTTTAACCCACTAAATTTTTGGAAGTTTTCATGTGTTTATTTTTTCATGGAAAAGAATCAAGTTTGATTAAATTATCATAGAAAAATGTGGTGTGAGATTTGAAATAAGTGGAGAATTACTGATTCAAATACAACTCTGTACTCAGTAGCAGCTAGTTTCAGAAACCTTAGATATAATTTTGCCATCTAGGCTTTTTAAAGGACCAATTTCTCAAAAGCAACATAGCAACAGTTTATAAGTTACTATGTTGCTAATACAGGAAGACTGCAAAAATACAAAGAGGCAAGAAAATATGGTTTATTAAGAAGTATATTACAAGCTAATGCTTAATAAAATCAAAATAATGACAATCATTTAAATATTTAAGTAACAGTTGAGAAATTAAAGTACTTTCTCTGCATGAGGAAAAAAAGAAAGGAATTGGTATAATGAAACTGAACTACTTTTCGAAATGTGAAGTGTACCATTTTAATAAGTTCAAACACAAGGTTCACTTATGTTCCTTTGGGTGCTATATTATTTACTTTTCTATTGCTGTGATAGAACAACATGACCATGTCAATTGTAAAAGAAAGCACTGAATTCAGCTTATGGTTCCAGAGTGTTAAAATCTATGCTATCAAAACAAAGGCATGGTAGCAGAAACAGCTGAGAGCTCAAGTCTCAACTACAAGCAGCAGCAGAGAGTGCAATGGGATTGGCATGAGACATTTGAAACCTCAAAGTCCCCTCACAGTGACACACCTCCACTGACAAGTCCACACTTCCTAATCCGTCCCAAGAAGAAAAAAAAAAGATAAAACTAGGGACCAAGCATTCAAACCTCTGGGAGCCATTCTAATTGAAACCACCAGAGATACCCACAAACGTTTTAATGTAGGAAACATTTTAAAAAATTAAATTTCACTGTGTATAAGTATACAACATGATGCTATGGGGCAATATAAAGTAAAACAGATACCGACTTTATCTGTGGCAGGAACAGATAAAATATACTCATTAAGAAGCAGTCCCTGGAGCAGTAAAATTTTATTAACTCATGAGGTGTCTTCTAGCATTCATTTTATCATTTCATCCCCAACACCCCTACCCATGGCAACCACTATTTTAAATATGCCTTTATTCATTTGAAGCTATTAGACTGGTAACAAATATTGGCAATAAATAGAAAATGAAACCTCAGTATATTGATAGTCAGAATGCAGATTGGTGCAGTCACTGCAGGGAACATTATAGAAGTTCCTAGATAAATTGAAAATCAGAATTACCAGATGACCTACCAATCAGTGTTCTGGGTATATAACTCAAAGAAATGAAGTTACTGCCTTGTGAATCCTTCTGCACTCCCACGTCCATTGTAGTACTATTCGCAGTAGCCAAGACCTGAAAACCACCTACATGTCTATCAAGGGATAAACGGAATAATGTACACAGTGGGACACTATTCAGGCACAACAAAGCTGAATTATGCAACTAGGACATTTTTGAAAAACAAAAACAAAAACAAAAAAACCTAGGGACCAAGTATTCAAACCTCTGGGAATCATTCTAAACTGCCAGATAGGAATATGGAGAGACAGGAATAAGAAAAACCTTAAAAGTTGTGGTTGGAAATGTATCAGCAAAAACTCAGTTAGAAATAATGTGTGCATTTACATGCACACACACACACACACACATGACAGGATCTCACTGTATATCCCTGCTCTCACTGTATATCCCTGGCTGACCTGGAACTTGCTTTTAGACCAGGCTAGCCTTGAATTCACAAAATGTATCTGCCTCTGTCTTCCAACTCTTGTAATTAAAGATGTGTACCATCATGCCCAGAATGAAGTATATTTTTAAAAGGAAAATTATCTTAGCCAAAAATGACTGTATGTATGTGATGGTTAATCTCAGTTGTAAACTTGATAAGATGTTGAATCACTTGGAAGATGGACCTCTGTGCATGACATGAGCTACTGTTTTGGCTGAGCTAGTTGGAGATGGGGGGATCTTATACTAAATAAAAAGAAAAAAACTGTGATGAGCAGAACCACTTGGTGTTCTCTGCTTTTTGACTACGAGTATAAGTGGGCATTTGCCTTGAGCTCCTGTTACCATGACTTCCCTGCAGTGGTGACCTTACCCGTGAACAGTGAAATAAAATGAACCACTTTTCCTTTACATTTCTTTTGTCAGGGTATTTTATCATAGCAACAGGGAAAGTAATGAAGACAATATTCTGAATGATATCTTTAGAGATCAACTTATACACAATTATCTATCTGTTTGAATGAGTTCCTTAATTATAGAACCTGCAGATTCAACCAAACCTAGATTTAAAAAATCTAATAATAGATCAGCAGAGATGGCTCAGTGAGTAAGAGCAAAGTACTTACTGTTCTTATCTAGGACTGGGGTTTGGTTCTCTGTGCCCGTATTTCAGCTCACAACCATCTGTTACTCTAGTTCCAGGGGCTCTGAAACCCTCTTCTGACCTCCACAAGTACCAGGCAAACACAGGATACACATACAAACATATAGGCAAACACTCATGCATGTAAAATAAAAATAAATCTTAAAAAACCAAATATTCAAGAAAGTCAACCAACCATACTAAACATGCACAGAACTTTTAGATTTATAGTCCTTAAATAATATAGAATAACAATTTTACATGATATCCATATTCTTATCTGTGTTTTGAGCCATCTAGAGAATAATTAATGTAAATGGGAGAATTATATAGGTTATATACAAATAATATGCTAGTTTATATATAGGACTTCACCACGTGAAGATGGCGGTAGTTACTAGAATCTTGGAAACAAAATCATGTGTATGCCAAAAGATTATATATTCAAATTTTCAAATTTTTCAGTGTCAACAAGTACAGTTTTATAGACTACAGCCATACTCATTCATTTGTAATTTGAGTATTTGGAACTGAGATTGTATGGACAGCATACAAACAGATACACATACATCTATATACATATATGTAGTCATACTTCAGTGTCAGTGGTATTTTTCCATTCTATATGTTAGCACTTTATAGAAACCTAAAGAGTTTAGAGCCCAAATGAGGTTTGGGTACTCTAAACTGATTCAAAAAGGACCTTCCTAAAATTACATGAGAACAGGAATTCTAAGGACAAGCAAAACATTTAAGTTGTTGTCTATGTGAGATAGTTAATAATTACTTACAAAAGAGATTTTTTTAAAAATCAAAAAGAGATGATATCAGTGTTATAAAACATGTCATGTAAATGCTAAGAGGAGACCCTCACACACACACACATACACACACAGAGAGAGGGGGGGGGAGATGGCTTTCACTTGCCTCCAGATAAAATATAGTTTAGGGAAAAGTAAGAAACAGAGGGAGTGGATGGGAGAAGAGAGAAAAGGAAGATGGGAAAGAGAGGAGAGAGAGAGAGAACACATGTAAGTCTGATCTCCATAAATAATTTACTGCTAGCTTATAAACAGTCTGAATGCCAAAGAGGGTCTTTAGATGTCATAAAGCCATTCAATAGTACACTTACTGCAGCAAGTCTCACCATGAGCTTTGATGTGCAGAGAAAGAAACTGCTAAGTTGAGGTCATCAGTTAGCAGAAAACAATTTCCCTCATATGGAGAAGGAGATTTACTATTGTGCATTTGATACAGGTAAATTGCAATTTAAAAACAGAGTTGCATAATATGAGCTAGCAGGGAGAATGAATAATGGATTCTTCTTCTGATGGTTAGAGCTCAAACAAAATGTGTGATACCTCTGTCAAAACATGGGTTTTCAATATGGGCATTATGAACATTAAAACTGAATAACTCTTGGGTAGAGTCTGCCCTATGCACTGAAGAATGTTTAAATGCTACTACTCACTAGGTCCTGGTAAGAATCCCTACCTTGGCATATCAGTTATGTCAATTAAAATGTCCCAGATATTGTCACATATTCCTCAAAGAAGAAAAATCATGCCTGACTGACAACTGTTGGCCTAATGGGAATCACCCAGGTATGGTGAAATTACAACTCTCAAGAAGCCAAGGCAAGAGGATTGTGAGGTCAAGGCTATCCCAGGTAGAAAGGTCCAGAACAGCTTATATTACATGGTTAGACTTCGCCTTAAAAAAAAAAGAATAAAATTAAAATAAAGTCGGACTTCATGAAAACATTATAAATTCAAATGGTGATGTCATTTACACTTCTAATTTGATGTTGGTACAATTTACTCTCTTTCCTAGATTCAAACATGAATCCCATGAAATGCCATTTTGTTATGTCTTGCAACCTTTGCTACCAAACCCCTTACCAAGAAAATCTAGCACAGTAATCCTGGATTCTATTTCTGATTATATAGAGATACAGAAAATAAGACATAAATGTAGAAGGATAACCAAAATAATTACAAACAAAATGTCTAAACTCTTGTGATTTTTTTTCCTGTTAGTATCTTGACAAACATTGTATGTAAAGTAGTGTTTTAGAATGGAAAGAAAGAAGAAAAACTAGTAAAGTCCAACTCTTTATTAATATTGAATGAAGGCAGCTATTCAAATCACAAAGCCCTGCTGAGAATAATATATACTCACAATCATAAACAATGCATAAATGAGGCAGATTGGGAGGAACAAAATTTGAAATTCTGATTAAAATATGCCAGGAGCAAGCAAAACACCACAAGAATGTAATTGAACACAAATGCCTTCATTCTGTCACATCTCCCAAAATGTGTTTGATGAAAGGACTGTTATTTTAAAGTGTTATTCTATAGATCTCTATCCATTCTCTGGTTTGTAAGGTTACATATGAATATCTATGAATACAATATGATTCTTAAATTTTTACATAAACTTCACTACAACCTTCTTCTCACCAAGGCCAGACCTGCAAGACAAATGAATGACAGAACTAATGGACCTAACAAGATACTGTCTTGTATTGCTTCATAAAATTTTCAACTAATAAGTCATTAATGTCTGAATATAAATTTATTGACCTATATTGAGGTTCACAGCAGGTTGATTATATTGACTGAATTCAAATGAGGCCGTTGGATCCTGTTGGTCAATAAATGTTGATCCAAATTATAAAGATCAGCAGGATTGAGTGTAATGAAGCTTGCAATAAGCTATACACTATGTCTTTTGTTAAGGAGCATTGCCACTAAGAATAAAAATTAAGCTTTAGGTAATAGCATATTACTGTTGACATTCACTTGCAAAGAAAACTATTGAGTGAATGCATAGATACAATCAAGGATATGCTGATATAGCAATTAGCAACAATAATATTTGCTTGTTTCAGAATGTTTTTAACTACCAAAATGAAATTGTATTGTATAGGTCCTGTGAACAACAACATCTAATCTATTTGGCAGGCACTAGCAATGGTGAGGTTAATTCAATCTCAGTATGAAAAAAGACCTCTTAATTCATAGAGGTGTCTTACTATTTAAATTTCACAATGAATGAGACAGTTAACAAGTAATGAAAACTATAAAGTATGATCATGAGAAATAATTATTAACATTACGGTTTGGCTTTTTTAATATAGGATATTATTCCCATTTAATACATGGTAAAACTAAGGCCCAGAAAGGTAATGCCACCTTTTAAGTTAGTGGTAGAGATGGAATTCAAACACACACAAGTCTGGATTCAGAATAGAGTCCCTGTGAAGTATACTATACTAAGGTTTCTGAGAAAGAATTAGATCTCTCAAGACTTGAAAGATGTTTTCAGTAGAGGGAAGAGAAAACACAAAAGCTAGAGATAGAAGAAATACAATGTATTGGAGTAGTGGGAAGTAAGCCCTGGTGGCAAGAGGTTAGAGAATATGGGGAAGAATGAGATTAGAAATAACAGACATATATCACATAATTGCATATGTCTAGTTTTTATTCTCCTTTATTCTTTTCATTCCTGTTTTCAATTTTGTTTGAAAGCACCTGGGATTTGATTTCCTGATTATAAGCATTTTCTCTTTGCTTGCATGGAATTGTTTCATAACAACTAGGAAGAAAAATATTACAGCTTACTCGAATCTCATTCTCCCTTTCTTGGGGAAAAGACTAAGGAATTTGACCAAAGCACTTCATACTTCAGTACTATTTGTTAACAAAATGTGAATGCTTTTCACTGACATTTCTGGTTTCTCTTGGGAGCTTTGGGTAATCAGAGCAGGTACTTATGTGATGGAGGAAGGTCATTGGCTAATAAAGAAACTGCCTTGGCCCATTTGATAGGTCAGCCTTTAGATGGGTGGAGTAAAACAGAACAGAATGCTGGGAGGAAGAGGAAGTGAGCTCAGACTCGATAGCTCTCCTCTCTGGGGCAGATGTGATGAAGCTCCAACCCAGGATGGACGTAGGCTAGAATCTTCCAGGTAAGTGCACCATGGGGTGCTACACACATTAATAGAAATGGGTAATCAAGATGTAAGAATTAGCCAGTAAGAAGCTAGAGCTAATGGGCCAGGCAGTGTTTAAATGAATACAATTTGTGTGTTGTTATTTCAGGGTATAAGCTAGCCAGGAGGTCGGGAGCTGGGCTGTGGGAAGAGGCCCGCAGCTCTTACTACACTTATGAATTTTAGGGTATGACCTATAGCATGACACAATGGGCAAACTGAGGTACTTTAGAGAATGGGGAGACTTTATAATAAAAACAGCGCCTTTTGTTTAATTGATGAGAATCACTTACTTTTTAAAAAGGTAAGAGCTTTAATAAAAGATACCCAGCTTTCAGTCTTTGGAAGTGAAAGTTAATTTGTCAACAAGGAATGATTACAAAATTTCGGTATGCCATCAAAAGTCATCAATATATTAACTATGCAGACTTTGTTCACTTACAACAATGTCAAACAAGAAATTAACAAACAGAAGATAGAGGTGTCTATGTGTTTGTAAATTCAAAATGTTCTTCTAAATAAATTCCATTAAAATTCAAATAGAAATTACTATTTCATTAGCGACAAAGAGTAGTGAAGTAACAGCACATATTACAATGTGGAAGAGAATCATAGCCAACTTAAGAGAAAAATATTAGGACACACATAGATGAAATACAAAAAGCCAAATATCCATATTCAGCCAACAAAAAATAACAAACATGAACCTGAGAATGGATATGGCTCAGTGGATAAAGTGCTTGTGCAAACATGAAGACTTGAGTTAGAATCCCCAGCACCACATAAAAAGCCAGACGTACCCTCAAACATCTGTAACTCCAGTGTATGGTGATTAAAAAAGGCAAATTCCTGGGGCTTTTCCGGCCATTCAGCTTAGCCCAAATAGTGAGCTATGGATTCAGTAAAGAAACCCTGCCTCAAAAATAAGGTAGACCATGATTGAGGCAAACATTTAAACATTGACCTCTATTTTACACAAGTGTACACTCTTGCATACACATGTTCACACACACACACACCATATACACATGTAATGAAAAATTTGTCTACTGAAAGAAAGGAGATGACAATTGACAAGATTGACTGAAAAAATTGGGAACATGGCGGTGGAAGGAGGAAGGAGAGAGTGGAAGGGGAAGAGGAGAGAAGGGGAGGGGCGAAGAGAACTTGAGGGAATGGGATAGTCAAGATGGAGGATGGAAAGAGATGAAAGAAAGGAAAGAGTTATCTTGATTGAGGAAGCTGTTATAGGACTAGCAACAAAATTGGCTCTAGAGAAATTCCCAGGGATCCACAAGGATGACCCCAGCTAAGACCCTAAGCAATAGAGAATAGGGTTCCAGAATTGGCCTTGCCCTGTAGTCAGACTGATGATTATCTTAAATGTCACCGTAGACCCTTCATCCAGCAACTGAGACCCACATTGGAGCACTGGACTGAGCTCCCAAAGTCCAGTTGAAGAGAGGGAGGAGTGAGAATATGAGCAAAGAAGTCAAGACTGTGAAGGGTTCACTAATTGAAACAGTTTGCCTGAGCTAATGGGAGCTCACCAACTCCAGCTAGACTGGGAAGGAGCAAGCACAGGGCCAAACTAGTTCCTCTGAATGTGGTTGACAGCTGCATCGTTGGGACAGACTGAGGGGACACTGGCAGTGGCACCAGGATTTATCCCTACTGCTTGTACTGGCTTTTTAGAACCTATTGTCTTTGCATGGATACCTTACTCAGCCTAGATATAGTAGGGAGGGCCTTGGACCTTCCCTAAAGCAATGTGAGGAGTGGATGGGAGGTGGGATGGGGGGGTCAACTGGAGGGAATTGGAGGAGGGGAAGGGAATGGGAACTTTGATTGGTAAGTATAATGAAAAAGATAGTTTCTTTTCCTTTTTAAAAAAATAAAAACAAAAATAACTTTTAATGCCAACACATGGGAGATAGAGGCCAGAAAACTGCAAACTTGAAGCTAGCACATGTCACATAGCAAATTCAAGGCTAGCCTACCTCAAAACAAAGAAGAAAAAAATGGGGGGGGGGACAATGGACATTTTAAAGACCTTTAAAAACCTAGTTCATTATCACAGGATTTTACATATGTGTTATTTCTGTGTTACAAGGGCAAATAATTCTCATGGTATGTCAGTTCTCTCCAATTAGAGAAAATGAGTTAAAACTTCATAACTTTCAAAAGAAAGGGCTTATCTTTCAAAGTACAGCATTTAGAAAAAAATTCAACACTCCTTTTGATAGAGGAAGGTCATTGGCTAATAAAGAAACTGCCTTGGCCCATTTGATAGGCCAGCCTTTAGGTGGGTGGAGTAAACAAAACAGAATGCTAGGAAGAAGGGAAGTGAGCTCAGACGGCATGCCTGCTCCACTTCAGGGCAGACGTGATGAAGCTCCGACCCAGGATGGACACAGGCTAGAATCTTCCTGGTAAGCACACCTTGTGGTGCTACACACATTAATAGAAATGGGCCAAGCAGTGTTTAAAAGAATACAATTTGTGTGTTGTTATTTCAGGGCATAAGCTAGCCAGGTGGCTGAGAGCAGGGCAGCAGAAATGCAACCCGCAGCTCTTACTACACTTCTAACAATGCTGTAAAATGTTTGAAGTGAGTGCTTCTCTTTTGAGAGAAATGATTGAATCATGAATCAGCCCCATACCTGGCTCTTAAGCTTTGCAAAAGTACTACACATAAAAATACATACTCTTACATACAATTTACCTTGATAAATTAATACATACTCTTACAATGTACTCCAATAAACTAATTAACTGATTAATTAACTAACTTAGTAAAAATTACTGCAAATAGTTATGGAGTCAGGTCTAAATTAGCCCCATATTAAAGCAAGCATTGACTTTAGAAGAAAGATCCTCCAAAATAATTCTAGGAGTTTGTGAATTGTGCAGTATGATCACCCAGAAGAAACTATCCATATTTGTGCATAAATACCATGCCACTGTTAAGTATAAGTACCTATTCTTTATAGAAAAAAGAAACAATACCAACAAAAGGAGTTTGATAAATTTGGAACTTTTTTTCAAAATTACAATTATTTGCAGAATTGTCTATGGAAAAACTATATAAAAGTAGACTTGAGGCACTGGAGAGATGATGGTGTAAAGCACTTTCTGCTTTTTTAGAAGACCCAGGTTCAATTCCCAGCATCCACATTGTGGCTAGCAGCTATACATAACACCAGCTCCAGGGGATCTGATCTCTTCTTCTGGCCTCTGTAGGCATCACCATGTACCTAGTGCACACACACAAACACACACAGATAGATAGATAGATAGATAGATAGATAGATAGATAGATAGATAGATAGATGATAGATAGATAGATGATAGATAGATAGATAGATAGATAGATAGATAGATAGCTAGCATCCATACATGGAAAATAAAATTAAGTAGATCTATTTTTTTAGATAGGGTCTTTCTATGTGGCACTGACTGTCCTGGAACTCCCTATGTAGACCAGGCTAGCCTTGAACTCACAGAGATCCATCTGCCACTGGCTCCCAAATTCTAGGAGTAAAGTCATGTACCAACATGCTCAGTTAAATAAATCTTTTAAAAGAGAATTATTATCTAACATTTACATGTTGAAGTTAAGTACATGCATTTGTACACACGCATATAGATTAAATTTTAAGAAATAAAAATGAAGTTGAGTAAGCTATCATTTTATTATACACTCATAAAAAAGTACTGCTTTTCATGTGGGCCAACACAACAAGCAGCTATAAAATAAAATGGACAAAGTATCAATTTACAATAGCAAAGAGCAAGTGTGTGTACACGCACATGTGTGTGTGTGTGTGTGTGTGTGTACATATGTATGGAAAACAGTATATGGTTAACAGGTATACTACTCAAACCACATATATGACTTTTTGTATCAATACATACATGTAATGAAAACCATGTAAATGTGCACATTATCTGCTTTTCATTCTTTCTGCAATGCTCGCTCCCCATTACCTATATACACTGAAGATTTCATTTTAATTCCAGACCCACATGAAATCCACTATATGGTCACATGTATCCCATTGTACTTACTTTTATTTCTGGTAACCAAAATATTCCACATAACATTAAGTCTACTTGTATAACCTATATAGGATGGATTTTTTTCAGCATTAAGTGATGTGTGTTTATCCCATACTTCCTCAAAAAAAATGTCCCATCATGGTTTGAGACCACTATTACCTGAAAGCGATTGTATTTTTATCATAGATGTAGTCATTGAATCTATGCAAAGGATAAGAAAATTGACAGTCAAGGTTTTAATAACTAAGAAGAGAAGGAGGTGGTCCACAGAGCTGCCCTTATTTCCTAAGTCACTATTTCCTAAGGTACAACTAGTCTTGGAGCTGCTCCCTTCCACCGCTGCACACCTGGGGAAAAGCCAGACATTTAGTAAGGCAGCACTAATGAGACCCACAGGGATGATGGGAACAGAGACACCTCGTCTGGTTCCAAGGAGAAATATAGTACAATCCACCTTGGTAGACATGGCTTTAGTTTGCTGCCTGTTGCTGTGATAAACACTATGGCTGAAAGCAACTTGTGAAGGAAAAGGGTTTAGTTCAGCTTTCACTTCCAGATAACAGTCCGTCACTGAAGAAAGCTGGGGTATGAACTCACCTCAAGAACCTGGAGGCAGAAAAAGAATGTGAGAGCACAAAGGAATGCTACTTCCCGGCTAGCTCCTCTGGCTCCTGTTCACATGGCTTTCTTATACATCCCAGGACCATATGCCCAGGGATGGTGCTACGTGCGGTGGGCTTGGCCCACTTACATCAATTATCATGGAAAAGAGACAGTCTCTCACAGACATGGCCATAGACTAATATGATCTGGAAAATTACCCAATTTAGACATATTCAGATACCCTGTACTGTGTCACGTTGACAGTTGAAGCTAATTAGGGCATCTACCATTGTAGGTCCCATGATTGCTGACAACTAGTACCAATCTACACCTCTTTTCATTCCCAAGTCACCCCCAATCATGACAATAATACACCAAAACTATAATGCTATAAAAAGAACATGGAATTTAATTGCTATATTGAGAAAAGAGGATGTAAGCTCTTCTTAATTAAATGCATTTAAATCTTAAGTAACCACTTGTACAGAACTTGCTATATTTTTATTTCCTATCACTGGAATGATAGGGTGTATAAAAAGTGAAAAAGAAAACGCTAACAGAAAAATCTGGTCAATGTTTTGTCCACAGGAAGACAGCACATGAAAATATTTCTTTCGCACCATAAACTCCAAAGGCAAATCTCAATCAATGCCGGAGAGAACAAACGTGATGGCTCAAACTTGCTTCCAAGGAGTGCATTTTGGCTCCGATTTATGAAATATCCCATTGAGTTCTCCACAGAGAATAGCATGAGAAAACACTGCATTGTCTGTCTTATGGAGATGGGAGAGAGTGATGACTTTTTGTGGTCTACCATTGTGTCCAATATGTGCCAGTTCAATTCTGAACCGTGGCATTTCAAATTAGCTGATCCTGGGTCACCCACACCCATAGATGAAGGAAATATGCAAAGTTAGAAACAACATTCTCAACTGGAAACTCAGAAGTAATAGTGATAGAAAACGTGCTACAGGGGCATGACAGTTGGAACATACTGCTGAAGATGTCAGACCATTCTGACAAAGTATGAGGCAAATATGAAACTTTCCTTACAGTCTGCTTAATTTTATTCAATTTTGATCAGGATACTAAAACCCTGTTATATAAAATTTGGATCCTTTAGTCATCAGTCTAGGTATTCAACCATATATTCCTTTTAATTATTTTCAATATGAATTGATCGATTTTTGTGTAGTGGCATTTCATTTGGTTTTTGAGACAGGGCCTCATGTAGCCCCAGATGGCATCTAACTAGTTATGTGGCTGAAGCTGTTCTTGAAATCCTGTTTCCATTGCCTCTGCCTCCAAAGTGCTGGGATAACAGGTGTTTCCTACCACTCCCAGCTGTAATAAAACCATTGTGAATGGACTTTGGAAATTTTTATTTCCAGTCAGTCTCAAATGAGTTTATCATAGATCTCTTCCAAACAAATAAAGCATTCTATGATAACATCTTAGCAAGAAGGCAAGAAGCGAACAATTTCACTATATTTGAAACAAGTTTTGAGACAAGGCTAGTGTGATTCAGTTACATGCGAAGAGTAATGTTGGCCCATAGTCTACTTCTGTGGGCTATGCCTACAGAAGGCAGGTGGTTTATTACAACTTGGAGAGGATTCCTGGAAAGCTAAGTATTTCTCTGGGAATTTTAACTCAGAGATAAAAATTTTGGACAAAAGTTTCCTATTTATTCAACATGCATTGCCAGGTAAATTGGAAGCTTCACAGCTGGCTGAACACAGGAAGTCAAACAGCTGTTAGCCTTGTTACTGTCTCCATGCTGGTTCATTTCCAGTTGGATCTGTCAAGGTCTAGTGTAGTAATAAGGGCGGCGGCGGGGCTATGTCCCCAAAACCCCAGCCACCTGCCCGGCTAGCTTATGCCCCGAAATAATTACATAGACACTGTATTCTTTTAAACACTGCTTTGGCCCATTTCTATGTAGCTTCTTCTAGGCTAATTCTCACATATTAATTTAGCCCATTTCTAATCATCTGTGTAGCGCCCCTAGGTGCGCTTACCGGGAAGATTCTAGCCTATGTCCATCCTGGGTCGGAGCTTCATAGCGTGCGTCTTCCCTGGAGCAGGTAGCATGGCGTCTCTCCTGCGTCTGCTCCGGAGAGCAGAGCTGCGGAGTCTGACCTCACTTCCTCTTCCTCCCAGCGTTCTGTTCTGTTTACTCCACCCACCTAAGGGTGGGCCTATCAAATGGGCCTAGCAGTTTCTTTTATTGCTTAACCAATGAAATCAACAAATTGATATATGACACTCCCACATCACTTCCCCTTTTTCTGTTTAAACAAAAAGGAAAGCTTTAACCTTAACATAGCAAAATTACATATAACGAAACAGTTATCAAGTAAAAGTTGCAATAATCTTTATCATAACTAAGGAAAACTATAACTATAACTAACTATTCTTAACTCCATCAAAGACTCCAGAAAGATACAACACTACATAAACAAATAAGAAAAAAGCAACTTTTAAAACTCTAGAAATGACAGAGACATCTCGCTGCCTGGACAGTCACCCAAAGTTCCTCTGTACCGTTGGGGCATCCATCTTCAGCCTTCAGGCCCATGGTATCCAGAGACATTTCCATAAAGCAGGAAAATTCAAAGTCAGTTCAGTCAGTCACTATCTGTTGTGTCCTGCAGAATGTCTCGCAGACTCTTTCATGAATCAGGAACCCCGAAAGATCATCTCACCTTTAGGCAAGTTCAGTAGTCCTCTCTCTGCGGGTTCTCCGTGTCCAGTTTATGTAATAGTCCAGGCAAGAGCAGTTTCTTGCCCAAATGGCTATTAAACTCCATAAGGAGCCTCTTCGATGCCCATCTTCCTCTTGAAGTAGATTGGTGCTGCCAGGAGCAGAATGTCTCATTGTCATGAAAAGTCCTAAGTTATTAAAACATTAAATGTCCCATTCTGTAATCTTTGAAAGACATGAAGAATGTCTATCTAAAATATATCTCTATATATCTAGAAAATCTAACTAACATGACTACAAACTTGACTATTATTTATGATTATCCATCAACAACCTATATTTCCTAATTATACATTACATTTTAAAAATGAACTACACAATCACACCTTATTCAAGATCAAAAATACATATACATATAACAAAATTGACCTTAAAATCCATACCAATGCAAATTATTCATACCTATATCATTTCCCCCTTTAAATGTAAAAGAATATTTATAAACAATATTTTGGGAACATGGGCGCAGTTTTTTCTCTCCAAACTGCTTCCTGCTGAATGGGGGCGTCGTTAATTAGGTCTTTCATGGTACAACCTGTGTGCTAGTTTTATCTCAGTTGGCAGTTGAGCAGAGCAATTTTCTGAAGGTGTTCACACCAACCCTTCAGGAGGGCGTGGTCCATCATACCAAATCGGAATAGAAGAAATCCATAGAGTCTCATCCTCTGTGAAAACAAAAGAAGAATCTCTTTTCCAAAGTATCATATCCTTAGATCCAAATTCTGAAATCATAATACCCTTATCATATCCATTCTGGTTCCATTTGGCAGTCCATATAATGAAATGTCTCTCTGTACTTAGCTCCTTCACAGTCAAAAATTTTAAAGAAAACACAATGTACATAATCCAGACTCTCTGTGAATTTTTCATCTTTACGCGGCTTATTTTTACTCTATCACTTTACTTTATTCTGTCTCTTTAAAGACTTTACCTTTTTTTTTAACCATTAACTTTATTCTCTATATTCTTTTTCTTCTCTGTCCCAAGCCTACGTACATTCATCCAACAGTGTGACTCATTCAGTGGTCTGAATCTGTCCTATTGTGAATCTGCAATTTTTTACTATCCAGGAGCACTTTTGATTTGCACCTTTAAATCATTAGGCACTTAAGAATCTAAGCTGTGACATTCCTAGGTTAACTTTTTGTTTTTTGAGCGTATATCTTTGACCTGGAATAACCCTGTAGACCAGGCTGTCTTTGAACTCTCAGAGATCCGCCTGTCTCTGCCTTCTAGGCACTGGGATTAAAGGCGTGTGCTACCACACCTTGAAGTCACAGAGGTCTAACTCCCTCTGCCTCCCAAGTGTTGGGATTAAAGGTGTGTACACACAACAACTCTCTTCCTTTTTTTTGTTTTTTGCTTTAAGAACTTCAACTTTCAGCTTGCATATATTTTTAACACACTTTAAACCATTCAGAAATTTTCTCTGTCTTTGAATCTCTCTTTACTGTATATCTCTTTTTTTCTGACCACATGAGTCTTTAATTTACCAAGCAATATCAGTAGGACTAAAGGCGTGGCTTTGCCAGCTAGATCCAGTCCATTCCTTAGCTTTCCAGCCTCGTGGCGGATATACAGGCTGCAGCCATGTTTATAGCCACACCTCTATGGCGGTTCAAGGTCCCTGCCAGCCAGCAAGCTACAACAGACAACACTCAAATCCTCTCTCGGTAGCTGGCCCTCCTGCCTCAAACAGTCAGAGTTTGCCCTGGCAGGATGGCCCAGAAAGCCGGCATTTTTAAACGCGCAGCTTTTTTCCTGCTACGGCTGAAAACCGAAAAGCATGCGTTCAGCTTTTCATCAACACTGTTTAAGTGTTTTGTGGCAGGACCTCTTAATGAGCTGCAGGCTTTGCAGCTAAAGCTGAGTCAGGAAGCCTCTCTTAGATGAGGCGCTTGCTTGCTCTGGCAAGCAGAGTAGACCCAAGAGATTGCCATAAGAAACATGCTTTACTCTATTCTTTTCCAAGCTTTCTCAGGCTTTCTGTGGACTCAGTTAGCCACACGTCTGGGCGTCATTTGTAGTAATAAGGGCGGCGGCGGGGCTATGTCCCCAAAACCCCAGCCACCTGCCCGGCTAGCTTATGCCCCGAAATAATTACATAGACACTGTATTCTTTTAAACACTGCTTTGGCCCATTTCTATGTAGCTTCTTCTAGGCTAATTCTCACATATTAATTTAGCCCATTTCTAATCATCTGTGTAGCGCCCCTAGGTGCGCTTACCGGGAAGATTCTAGCCTAAGTCCATCCTGGGTCGGAGCTTCATAGCGTGCGTCTTCCCTGGAGCAGGTAGCATGGCGTCTCTCCTGCATCTGCTCCGGAGAGCAGAGCTGCGAAGTCTGACCTCACTTCCTCTTCCTCCCAGCGTTCTGTTCTGTTTACTCCACCCACCTAAGGGTGGGCCTATCAAATGGGCCTAGCAGTTTCTTTTATTGCTTAACCAATGGAATCAACAAATTGATATATGACACTCCCACATCAGTCTAGAAAGAACCGGGTTTTCCCATACAACAGATCCAGACCATACAGAAACAAATTTACATCTGCAAGTGCTTGCATTCCTTTAGCCAACCCTTAGGAAAACACTTGATGAAAAGTTTCCAGAAACTACAGAATCATGATGATCCCAAAAGCCTTATTTATGGACTGATACTCATAAGATGATTCACTGGGCCCCAAATAGGTAAAAGTGTGTGTGTGTGTGTGTGTGTGTGTGTGTGTGTGTGTGTGTGTGTGTGTGTGTAACCCAGTCTCTCTTGCTAGAAGAACACTGCTGCATTGGGGAATCTTCCAGTACCCAAAGTGGCAGGAAGACAGTACAAATATTTAAAGACTCAATTTTAGTAGAATCCAGGGTTATCTTTGCAAAAAAGTACCAGTCACATGACAGCTAGCACACACGACAACAGCAGTTTTTACATTCTTCCTATCAAGGGACAGGTTGAGACAATACTGGCTGTTTCTGAAATACTGTCTATGTATCCAGTTGCCCATGGACTTGTGCCTTTAGAGCAAAGCATAATTTATGTAATCTACCATCATAAAAGAAATCTCCTCTTTCCAAGCATAATTTTATGAAAAGAAACGATGCTTTTAAAGAGCAATTTCTGATATCTCGATCCATTAATCACTCCACGATAAGAATTTTAACTTCTTTGTAGCCCGTTATTGAGTTTTTATTTTGCTTTGTTTTGTTTGTTTTTATAGGAAAGGTGCTTGGTTAAAATGTCCAGGTACTGGGTTATGTACACTTGTCAACTTAGAACCTACCTGATAAGACAATTAAAAACATCTAGTAAATGACTGATACAATATGCTTCTCTACCATAATGCAACTGGTTTTACACTTAGGTACGCCATAAAATCTTGAGTTTTGAAGAAGCTTTATCAGTGATCAACAGCCAGGTCTAAACCTGCCATATACCTAGTTTTGTTATCTGATTCCAAGTAGTTGTTTTGAGAATTAGTATCTCTAGTCAAATTATATTTCATTTGTGCTAAAGATTTTTAAAATCTTTTCATTGATATGACCTCGAATTTCTAGATTGTTTGAAATATTCCTGTGTATTATAAACAACCTAGGGTTACTCTCAGTTCCCCTATAGTTTAGAAACAATACCGAAGATATAGTACAAAAATTTCTTTCATAGGGAAGGTTAAGTCTGTGATAATTAAGGTGATTATCATACTAGAGGCAAAGTACAGGCCAGCCCATAGACTCAGCTTCCCTCCAGGTAGATGCCACCCAAACTGCATCCATCTCTACATGATCTACACTTGATCATCAGTTGAGGCACATTCAGATCAATTGCCCCTCAGTATGATTTCTCCTTATGCTTTTATGCTTGCTCCTAGACAATGATAATATGCACTTACAAGTTGTTTCAGTTGCTTATATCTGCTGGACCAGTTACTTCCATGGGTGCCTTTTCACCGCCACAGTAAGAACAAACAGCACAACACCTGGAAAAAAAGACTTGAGCTTCAACCAATTTCTTAAGTACAGAAAGTTTATTAGTTTTATAGTGATGCCATATAAATATTAGAAATGGACTGGTTTAAACACCAAAACTCTACTGTCTCGCTATTCTGAGGGCCAGAAGAAATAGTCATACAGCTACTTAAGCAAAAAATGCCTACCAGCAGCATAGAGAGGTAGAACTAGTGCCTACATAGAACCTTCACCCCTACGTTTGGAATGGGAAGGTACTCTGCAACCTACCAGAAGAAAAATGTGGATAGCAACCCATTCACAAATCCTTTACCTTCAATCTGTCCTGTCTGCAAGATATGCTAGGACAATGGCGACACAGAACATACAGGAGTAGCCGACCAATGTATGATTTGATTTAAGGCCTACTGCATGAGACAGAACCTATACCTGTCACTGTTAGGTGATCAAGAACCAGACTAAATAGGCCAGGGATCTAGGATAAAATTATCAATAAAATTACTCTTAAGGGTTTTTTGCTGTACTCATAGATCAGTGCCTTATCCAGTCATCATCAGAGAGTCTTCCTCCAGCAGAAGATGGTAACAGATGCAGAGACCCAAAGCCAGACATTATTTGAAAAGAGAGTCTAGATGGTATGTCTCCATCAAATTCCTCCCCTCAGAGCTCATGGAACCCAGCAGAAGATTACGTGCAAAGATTGTAAGAGTGAGAGGTGGTCGAGAAAACCAGAACAAGGCCTTCTAAATCAACTATTAAGCAAGACTCTGTGAACTCACAGAGACTGAGGCAACAAGCACAGGGCCTACAAGGGTCTGTATCAAGTCCTTTTTGTGTAAATTACAGCTTTCATCTTAGTATTTTTACTGGACTCCTGATTATAAGAACAAGTTGGTCTCTGACTCTTGTGCCTAATCTTGGGACTTTTTTCCTCCTGTTGGGTTGCTATGTCCAACTTTAGTATGAGAGTTTTTCTTTTATCATATTACATTTTATTTTGTTATATTGTATTATTGTGTCTTAGAAGACTGTTCCTTACTAATGAAAGGTGAAAAAGAAATAGATCCAAAGGAAATGGGAGTGAGGGAGGGATACAAAGTAGAGTGAGCAGAAACTACAATCAAGATATATTGTATGAGAAAAGAATCTATTTTAAATAAAAAGGGGAAAAGAAAATCATGCCAGTATCTCTAATGGAACATAGATGCAAAAAAAAATCTCAATACAATACTTACAAACCAAAAAAGAAAGAATTAATTAATTTAAAGGAAACTATTTGGGTAGTCATTTAGAGAGAGAAAATAATGGTACTTTAAATATGCTCTCTTTATAAAACATATTTACTTAACTGACCAACAAGCTGTATCCTTGGAATACTTGTTATCTTTAAGTATTCAATTTTCAATTAAAGTTCAGTCATGCCCAGTCCACAGCCTGTAGGCCACATGCTGCCGAGGACAGCTATGAATGTGACCAACAAATACAAAATCATAAACTTGCTTAAAACATTGAGACCTCTGATAGTTTTTATAACTCAATTTTATGGTTGTTGAGTAAGAACTTTGTAGGCGGCGATGTTATGCCATAATGTTGAAATGTTAGACACACCTGGTAGATAGAATGATTATCTTTTTAAATAAATGTTGAAATATGTAGGTATTTTTCTAAGTAACACTGTAAAATATTGTCTTCCAAAGCCATTATCAGCACAGCTGGTGAGATATAGAAGCTAGAAGCTAAGGACTTAGATGGCAGTCTATGTCTTTGATTTCTGATCCACCCCTTCTATCCTCATGCAAGTGATATTACTCGTACATTAAATTCTGAAAACATCTTCTCCATTCTTAAATTACTTGTGACCATACCCTTGCAAATATTTGAGATTTGGTTGTTATTTTTTCTCCACAGATATTACCCCAAGTTCTCCTCTTTAGAGTCAAATAGCCTTAGTTTGGATCCCTGCTCTAACACAACTCAACCCTGGGTAAGCCTTTTCTGTCTTTGGAACCCAGTTGCTATCATTCTTGATAGACTCCCACATTCACATCCTAAATTATGTACTTAACTAGATGGCTCTGGCACATAGCTGGCAGTTATAAGGTTACTGAAAGCACAGCCTTTGTAGTTGTGCAATTCTAATTTTAATTCTCAGTACTTCTATGTGTTGTGGATTTATTACTTAAGATCTCTTAAGTTCACTTCCTCATCTGTAAAGTGCAGATAATAACAGCACCTCTCACAGAGTGGGTGGAGAATAATATGAAACACTTAAATAAAACATCATAGCCAAGAAATGCACCTGTGGCTTAGGAACATAAATACTAGCTGGCTTTCAATTTCTATACGCCTCTTCTGTGAGTGGTTAGAAAATTATGTAACTATGGGAACTTTGTTTTTAACAGTTCCCCAACTCTTTATTACACACTTAGAACTTTGCTTGCTCAAATTTGGGCCAGCATCATCTGGCAACTGCTTGGAAATGTATCCCTTCTGTTTCCCTCCCACACTTAGTGGTTCAGAGTCTACATTTATTTAAAGGATTTTGCACAGACTTATTTCCAAGAAGAAATGGTGAGAGTTCATATTTTGTCAATGTTTGGCCACTGCTCTTTTCTAGCCATGAAATATATTCTCCTGTGGAATAAAATAAGGAATATGTCTTGCACAGGACTGATGATGAAACCACCATCTTTTATGTACCATCAATGCAAGAATGCTGCATACCAGAATCGACATGTTTTCGACATCCCCAGTGGCACAGAAACACAGTGAAGTGGAGAGACAAGTACTCTAAAGCTTTCCCAAGGTCCTTAGAGAAATAGCATAGCAGGACGGGGTTTCTAGCCACCTTCTCCAGTTCTACACATAAATCCATCTTTCAGTTTTCTTAGATGCCAGAGAAAAATGAATGCTCTCTAGCCCCTTGGCATCTGTTTACTACCTGGTTCTGTTTTCCAGATTATTTAAGTTTTAGTTCATCTTGAATTCAGGATTTTGACAATTACACCTCTCTACTGCATAAGATTTCTGAACATAAAACATAAATTGATGCTTCATAAAGACAATGTTTTCAATCAAGTTTGTGAACAATTCCATTGCTTCAACTATACAACACATGCAAGGTCATAAAACCAATAAACTAGTAAAGAAAAATGTTGTTTCCACCCTGAAAAAATGTCTTTAATGTATTTTCAGATATTACAATATACCCAATCATACTTTATTATACTTTCATTATTAATATAAGAATAAACACTGTCTGTGGTTCCACAAAACATTCTTCTATAATCCAAACAACTTAATTATTTATTAAACACACTGCAACTTCTGAAGCATTTTTGACTACACATCTCATAATGATTTTCAGAGAATATGCATACGCTAATATATTGGGTTGGAAGGTTAGATATAATAGTTAATATTGAAAACTTATTCAAAGGAACTTCCTAATAAAGATTTACTTTTATGTATACTTATCAGAATACAAATTATATTATTTTCCACACCCTTTCCAGTCCTGCCATGTGTACTTATTGGATAAAGGGCAACACATTAAAAGAGATTATTGATAATCATTTAAATAAAGTAGAATCAATAAATACATAAAACTAGTAATGTGTCTCAGGCACGAGAATGTCATCATGAAAGGTCACTCAAGACTCAATGACAATTTCAAGTACATTCAACCTCAAAGTTATAGAAATATAATGCTTGTGGAATTGTTAGAATGATTATGTGCATTTCTTCACCTCCGTTTATGTGTCTACATTATAACATTGACCTTCCATATAGAAATAGAGGAGAAAATGTAATGAAAAAACAATGTGTGTTCTACACTCCAATATAAGACAGCCCATATTGACATGCCAATATCAAATTAACAGTTTTAAAGGTAAAATGGGTGAATGAACAAATAAATGGAGATAAGTATATGCCTTTTCTGGCACGTGATGATACGGATGAATGAAGAGAATTGAGACAAATAATGAATTAGAAGAACAAAGCCTATTTCCTGGCCCTTGGTGCTCTCAGCATTAGTGAACTCGGGCTATGGGGAGTTGGAGAGTACAAGAGATAGGAATAAACAAGAGATGCTGACATTAGTCCACTTAAGGAGTAAATAGGCACACCTGTAAGCTCCATGGGATCGCTTATTTACTTGTTAATTTAAACTACACAAACAATAGGTGGAAGCCTACTCCTGCAAACTGATGTGCTCAGAATCAATATGATAAGAATAAAAGAAAAATCAGCACCCTGAACCTTGGGTATTCTGTACTTAAAGAACCCTTACTCGGGATGTTCATGGAGATGTTCTTTTAACCTATTCATACTGGTCTTGTGAGCAGGAGGTATTTATTTTATTTTGGGGTCTGACATTTAATATTAGCAACTGACACTAATCCTTGTAGGGACGTACAGTTAGGTGGATAGTCACATACTAGCAGGTTTGAGGATAGACCTCCATCCCTCACACTCAGTGGCTTGTAAAAGCAGACATGAAATAGGTAGGATTTTGATTGCTAGTAAACAGAGTGAATACTAACTGTATTTCCGGACCTGAATAGAGACATGACATTCTACAGCCAGAAAGATAAGATTACACTCTGTCTAACAAGAAGCTTTCTTGTAAAGAACAAGACACAACATTCCTTTTCCCACTAGAAAAAAAAAAACTATCCTCAGTGAGTTAACCCATACCCAGAAAGATGAGCATGTTAGGTATTCACTCATAAATGGTTATTAGCTATAAAGCAAGGGATAACTAGCCTATAGTCGATGACCCCAGAGAAAATAAGTAACAAGGAGAACCCTAAGAGAAATATACATAGATCCTCCCTGGGAAAGGAAAATAGACAAGATTTCCTGAGAAAATTTGGAGCATGGGGGTAGGGGGAGAAGGGAAGGAGAAAAGAGAGGAGGAGGGAAGGAGCAGAGAGGGAGGAGAACTTGAGGGAACAAGATAGTTAAGATGGGGAAAGGACACAGATGGAGAGCAATGAAAGAGATATTGATGGAAGGCGCTGTTATGGGGCTAGCAAGAAACCTGGCACTAGAGAAATTCCCAGGAATCCATAAGGATGACCCTAGCTAAGACCCTAAGCAATAGTGGAAAAGCTGTCTGAACTGGCCTTGCCTTGTAGTCAGACAGATGAATATCCTAAATGTCACAAAGAACCTTCATACAGTGGAGCACTGAGCTCCCAAAGTTCAGTCAAAGAGTAGAAATGAGAATATGAGCAAAGAGGTCAAGACCATGATGGGGACACCCACTGAAACAGTTTCCCTGAGATAATGGGAGCTCACCAACTTCAGCCTGACAGGGAAGGAAACAGCATAGGACCAAACTAGATCCTCTGAATGTGGGTGACAGTTATATGGCTGGGGCAGTCTGAGGGGCCACTGGCAGTGGGACCAGGACTTATCCCTAGTGCTTGTACTGGCTTTTTTGGAACCCATTCTCTTTGGATGGATACCTTGCTCAGCCTAGATATAATAGGGAGGGCCTTGGTCCTTCCTCAAAGCAATGTGCCTGACCCTCTCTGAAGAGTGGATCAGGGGAAGGTGGATGGAAAGGGGAGTATACCATCGCTCTGTATTTACCACTCTCTAATAGGTACTGTGTCTACACTTAGTGCTTTATCTTCTATGTCCCCCAAACATTCAAAATATTTTAATACCTAACACTTCCCATAATGTTTTATGCTAGATAATTACAAATAAAAGAAAATTCTTTCACTGCTTATTAATAAATTAATTGTAAAATCATTTGTAACTCAAAATTCTATTAAAAACAAGTCCTTTAATTGACATTTCTACCATTTATATGTAACTCAAGAAATATAAATTGAGATTATGCTGTGCACCAAGCACTTGATGTATAAAGTTCTATAAAACATGATTTCACCTTGAAGTAGAATATGGTTTATACCGTTTCCTCGTGAATTTAAGAGAAGGAGAGGGAACTGCAGTTGGTATGCAAAATAAATAAAAATTTTAAAATAAAAATATGTGGAGTTCAAAATTTTCAAATGAACACATATAAACTGTACTAGTTATTTTATGGAACCGTCACCAAAATAGCTATCAGAAACAACTTAAAGGAATGAATTTTTCTCACAGCTTCAGAGATATCCATTTGTGGCTGTTTGGTCATATCGGCTTGGCAGAGCATCATGGCAGCCAGAATATGTAGCAGAAGCGAGCTGTTCGCTATGTGGCTAAGCAGAAGGCAGAAAAAAGGGAATGCCCATGCTCAGGGTTTGCTTTTTCCTTTATCCCTTTTTAAGCATTTTGTCCCTAGCTCATGAGATGGTGCTATCCACATTAAGGATGGGTCCTCCCCTCTCAGTTGATATTTCAGAAACACCTTCACAGATATACCTAGAAGTCCAGACAGTTCTTAAACCAATCAAATTTAAATATCATGTAAGTAAAAAAAATTACAAGTCTAAAAGCAAAACTGATCAATATATATTATAAAACTAATAGTTAATTAATTTTCCTGTATTTCACATCTTGGTGGATTCTAATTCTGAGAAAGTAATGGCTGAATATTTTATTATCTCCCTTTATCACATAGAATCTGATAGCAACATAGTAAGGTTGTAACAAACAATTCTAAATTGAGAAGTCTAAGCACATCATATATTTTCCCATTGAAGCAAGGCTTTGTGTAGCCCAAACTGGCCTCAGAATATGTATCAGAGAATGATTTTGAACTTGCCTTCACCTCCTGACTGCTGGTATTAAAGACCATTTCTGTCACACCTGGCTTATGCAATGACAGGACTCAAACCCAAGACTTCATGCACCTGAGCCATAATTTCAGGCCTTAGTTTTGATTTTTCAAAACTTTGTAGCTTCAAACAGAATAATAGAGCAGTATCAAAACGCAGTTCTCTCTCCTATGAAATAAAAGTATTCTTTTAACCTTACAAAAGAAAATAATAAATATAGCAGGTAAGAAGAAAGCCTGCCTGGCCAATAGGAAGACATATAGCCAGGCAAATTTTTTCAAGACAGGGAAATTGTCTGAGTTAATAAAATTAATTGGTTTTCATTTTATTCAGGGTAATTTAAGCTTATTATAGACTATACTTACAGGACTATTTTAAAACCAAAACAGGAACAAGTACCTCACAGGTTGATGTAAGATCAAAACCAAAAATATATTTTAGAGGTTAAGAGTTCTAAGAGTCAAAGCAGTTAAAAACAAGTTACTGCTTGTTGAGCTAAATCCTACCTAACACAAGTTCCTTTGACCCATGTTAAATCCATGTTAGAGACAGGATGACCAATAGAACCGAATTTAAGACCCAAATATTAATTCACACACCAAAAAACACCTGATTTTTGACAAAGAAGCAAAAAAATATAAAATGGGAAAAACAAAGCATATTTAACAAATGGTGCTGACATAACTGAATATCAACATGTAGAAGAATGAATATAGATGCATATCTATCACCATGCACAAAACTCAAGTCCAAATGGATCAAAGACTTCAACATAAAGCCAGCCACAATGAACTTTATAGAAGAGAAAGTGGGAAATACATTTGAATGCATTGGTACAAGGGACCACTTCTTAAATATAACCCCAGTCGCACAGACACTGAGAGAAATAATTACTAAATGGGACCTCCTGAAACTGAAAACCTTCTGTAAAGCAAAGGGCATGGTCAACAAGACCAAACAGCAGCCTACAGAATGGGAAAAGATCTTAAACAACCCCACATCAGACAGAGAACTGATCTCCAAAATATACAAAGAACTCAAGAAATTGACATCAAAAGAACAAATAATCCAATAACAAAATGGAGTGTAGACCTAAACAGAGAACTCTCAACAGAGGAATCTAAAATGGCTGAAAGACACTTAAGGAAATGCTCAACATCCTTAGCCATCAGAGAAATGCAAATCAAAACAACTCTGAGATTCCATCTTACACCTGTAAGAATGGCCAAGATTGAAAACACTGATGATAATTTATGCTGGAGAGGTTGTGGTGTAAAGGGAACACTCGTGAATTGCTGGTGTGAGTGCAAAGTGATACAGCCTCTTTGATATCAGTATGGAGATTTCTCAGAAAATTAGGAAACAACCTTCCTCAAGCAATACCACTTTCGGGTACATACCCAAAGGATGCTCAATTGTACCACAAGAACATGTGTTCAACTATGTTCGTAGCACCATTGTTTGTCTTAGCCAGAACCTGCAAACAACCCCAATGCCCCTCGACCAAAGAATGGATAAGGAAAATGTGGTACATTTATACAATGGAGTACTACACAGTGGAGAAAAATAATGACATCTTGAAATTTGCAGGCAAATAGATGGATCTAGAAAACATCATATTAAGTGAGGTAACCCAGACCCAGAAAGACAAATATTATATGTACTCACCAATAAGTGGCTTTTAGACATAAAGCAAAGAAAACCAACCTACAAACCACAATCCCAGAGAACCTAGACAACAATGAGGACTCTAAGAGAGACATACATAGTTCTACTCTACATGTGAAGTAAAAAAAGACAAGATGTTCTGAGTAAATTGGGAGCATGGTGACCACGGGAGAGGATTGAAGGGGTGGGTAGAGGAAGCGAGGGCAGCAGAGAAAAATGTATAGCTCAATAAAAATCAGTAAAAAAGTGAAAAAATAAAAAAGTAAATCCCTGTTAGTTATGGCTTTTTTAAAAAAGAAAACAAACTATCTTTTTTTCATTTTATGTCCCAATCCCAGTTCCCACTCCCTCCCTTCCTCCCATTCCCTCCAGCTCCCCCCCCCCACACCCCACCACCATGCACTTCTCAGAGAGGGTAAGGCACATTCCTTTGGGTAAGGTCCAAGGCCCTCCCTACTGTATCTAGGCTGAGAAAGGTATCCATCCAAAAAGCATGGGTTCCCCCAAAACCACCATGTTCAAGTTGCCTTCATCCTAGAGATGATTCAATCCCAGAGATGGTTCATCATACAAAAATCTATCAATGTAATCCACCACATAAATAAACTGAAAGAAGAAAGAAAGAAACCATATGATAATTCATTAGATGCTGAAAAAGCATTGGAGAAAATCCAACACCCTTCATGCTTGCTTTCATTTGTAATCAAGGGTAAGTTCCTGGTCTGATGTAAACTACTTATAACCCCCATTCACTTGATCTATATCCTTGCCTTTGTTCCTCCTCTATTGGTTGTATTTACTCTCATTCAGTTGATGTTTATCTTTGCCTTTGTTCCTTCCCTTTTCATTGTATCCTTTTAACAAGGAATATCTATCAACCCTCTCACACCTGTGAACACCACTCTCTTCTATAAAAGGGACTTCAGGAGGCCAGTGGGGGCTGCTCTCTCAAACCCCGACTTAGGGGGAGACAGCCTGATAGCCAGTTCCAGGTCTACCCAAATATAAGTTGCTCTGATTTGGACAGCTGTGGCCTGGGGCTTTTCTTTCTTGTGAATCTCAGGATTAACATATGGAGGCCCCAGCAAGAGAAACTGTCTACCCAAATTTTGCTGAAGCTAGGATAGGGCTCTTCCTTCCAGGCTCCTCCAAAAGCTGGTGAGCCAACCAAGGATGTGCTCACCTTGGAATAGCTAAGCTAGCTGACCTAAGGTCCCCAGGAGAAGTGCTTTCTACTCTGTGAACGCCTGAGGTGAATGGCTACATTTGAGAGGAAAACAGAAAGCGTTTTTGTTTTGTTTTTTGTTTTTTCGAGGAAGCTTCTCTTGGGCAAGTCATTGGTTCTGTGTGATCTGGGTATATGGGGGCCTAATGAGGCCCACCAATCCTTTGTTCAGGTCAAAGAGAGATGTTCCTAGCCCACTGATTGCTTCTGGTTAATTGGGAGTTTAGCCAGAATCACCAGTTGTTTTCTGACCTGCCTCAGAACACCAAGGATGCCCTGGTTACATCAAGGACCTGGTTTAGAAACTCAGAGAGACCCGGCATCTTGGTACCATCAGCAAAGTTGCAACTCTAGGTTGAACAACAAAGCCAAGGACACTAGAGGTCAGACCTAGAGTTTGGAGAGGCCCAGGGTGAGGACATTAGGCAGTCCAGTGGTTGTGCAAGTAGACAACTAAAACAGCCTCCTGTTAAATTCTGTTCGTCAGATTGGTGAAACTCTGTAACAAAACTTGTTATTGTCTTCTCTGTTGTTCTCTTTGCTTTCTGTCTTGCTTGGAGTTTGGTCTGTCTTCATGTGTTACTACTTGGTGTGACTAAACTAGATGTACAACACGGGTATCATGACTGGTATGCCAGGGAGCACTCCGACCTGTGTTCTAAAATTTTTAACTAACTTACCCTCTATAGTTAAGGAAGATTTTGGTTATCCTATCACCACAAGCTGGCTACAAATGTTTCATGACCTTGAATGGCCCAAGTTTGGGGTCAAGCCCATGAAGGGCACTGGGTAGTAGTAAATATCATCCGTGGGAATCCTGGCCATCTAGATCAAGTTGGATATATTTGTCCTGGCTGAGGCCACTTCTGTCCTGCCTCGCTGAATTAGAGAATTCAGAGCACGCAGGTTGGCTAAGCTCTCCTAGTGAGTAGAAGGGCCTTCAAGAAAGTGGCAACCCAGACTCAGGAGCCCACTCCACAAGTATCTGCCATACAAACCCAAGAGTTTATTTCAAAACCTGTCCTGGCCGGGTGATGGTGGCGCACGCCTTTAATCCCAGCACTGGGGAGGCAGAGGCAGGCGGATCTCTGTGAGTTCGAGACCAGCCTGGTCTACAAGAGCTAGTTCCAGGACAGGCTCCAAAGCCACAGAGAAACCCTGTCTCGAAAAAACAAAACAAAACAAAACAAAAAAAAAACCTGTCCTGCAGGAATTGCCAGAGGAATTAGAGCCTCTCTTCCCCACCTCTATCCAAAACATCCTTGAAAGTATGAGTCTTCCACCTTATCTCCCTTTTCACTGTTTACATTATTGATTCCTCTACCTTTGCTTGATATTTATTCTAAAACTGGTGAAACTAATGAATGGGTGAGATAAAAAGCTATTAGGAGATAACTAGGAAAATTATGTCCTAAAGAACAAAGGAAACAACATAGATCTTTTCAAGAGAAAATGTGTCCTATCCAATCCAGATTGATAGTTGACTGGATTCTTCTTAAGGTGACTATTTCTGATCCAAACTCACCATCAGCAACACTTACAGTTTGTAATACACGTTGTTAAGTTACAGTGATATTTTATTTGTGTTTTAATAAAGAAAGATTTCCTAAAGATCAGAAGGGCAAAGCTAAGCCACTAGAGATCAGGCAGTGGTGGCACACACCTTTAATCCCAGGATTTGGGAGGCAGAGACAGATGGATCTCTGTGAGTTCAAGACCACCCTGGCCTGCACAAGATCAATACAGAAACAAATGCAGATGATGGCAGCTCACACCCTTAATCACAGTCCTAGGGATTCACATGGCTTTAATCCCTGCACTGGAGGGAATAGAAAATGGGAAGAGGGAGAGACTTGAGCTGCTTAGTCTGCTTAGTCTGTGGTTGCCCAACCTTGGTACAGCTAAGATTTCTCTAGAGGCTTGGCTGCTTTGCATTTCTGGTTTCGGGTTGAAACTCAATAACTGTCTCTGGGTTTATTATTCATACTACAGTAAGTAAATCACGAGCAGGACAGTCCTCTGACACAGCACTGTAATACACATGACCTAATGACTAGAGCAGAACTCTTTTTTCATTGTAGGACAAAGGGAGGACAGAGTGACAAAAGGTAAAAGTATCCCCCTCCTCTGGAGTCTTCCCTCAGATTGACCCCCAAGGACAACTTCCAGGTGTTCCTGCTAAGTTTTAGGACTCCTCAGGAGGACTGCATCTTAAAAAAAAAATCTAATAATTGAAAAATGACCAGTGTATCTTTCTTAGCTCTCTCTATTGCCAATGTCTACTGGTTTGAAAGAATGAAATCCAAAGTAGCGTTTCCTCCCAGGTCTGCTGCTAACTTTAGAAGGTAATGTTACAAGCAGAGACACTATTTCTCACAAATAGTTCTCTAAATCAGGGGTGACCTACATCTGCCACTCGACATGTTCTCTGTAAATAATGTTTTATCGGAACACAGGAGCACACTGTTTATGGCTGCTATCAGACCACAATGACACAATGACAGAGTTGAGTGATTGAGACAGAGACCATATGGACCACAAAGCTGGAAATATTTACAATCAGGCCCTTTACCGAAAATGGTTGCTGACCTTGCTGTAGATAATAAAAATGTCATGCTTCTGCTATGCTTTTCACTGTACACACCACATGAAAAAAAGCCTGGCACAACTTCGTGAAAGAAGGCACACAATAGATAACGAGCATGTGGAAAATATGTACCTCATTGTATGCTGGGGAGATGGGAATTAAGATCATAGTAACTAAGCCTGCCTGCACACACCTATAGTCTTAGTACTTAAGAGGCCAAAGCAAAAGGAGAATAAGTTCGAGGTCACCCCAGATTGTATAGTTTCTACTTAGCAATATTCTGTCTTAAAAACGGAAAAGCATCTCCACAACAAAAGAACCAAAGTGATAACCAGGTATGGTGGTGTGCAGCTGAAATTCATGAGCTCATGAGGCTGTCGGGGGGAACTGCGATTCCCAAGCCAGCCAAGAACACAAAGCAACACCCTGTCCCACCAAATCACAAAAATGAAAGATCTGAAAGTCACTGAGACTCTGAGGCTTTGTATTGAGGTCTAGAAAGAAACTGAATAATTATGGCACTGATTGGGGTTTAGAATAGTTATCATACTGAAGAGAGAAAATAATTTCTCACATTTCCTCACACAATCACATTTCCACAATTCTTCACATTCTCCTAATTTTTCACAGTACTTCCTACATGTCACTAGACAATAGGCTTTTTCCTACTCTGGGTGGTTAAACAATGCCCAGAGTACCTCATAAAGTAAAATGAACAATGATGACTAAAGCTAATTTTGGCCAGGACATCTTTAACAACAAATGGACCCTGGGAAACAAACAAAAGGGAAATGTTCAAAATAGTCTTTGATCCTCCACTAAGCCATTCCATAAAAAGGACTGAAAGAATGCAATCAGTGCATTTTCAGAGTGTAAAATTGTTATTCAGATGAGGGACTCAGAATTCCAATCTGCCTAGTGTTTTCCTCTCTTCTCATATAAATGAGCTCACCCTAGGATCTTACCAGGTTCTGCAGCTTGTAGAATTCTGCCTTGGCTTGCAATTGATAAGATTTTTTTCCCCAGTTTTTTTTTTCAGGAGAAAAAAATCATTAAAGATTTTATTCTTCATGGTTTTCCAAACAACATGAGCTCAGCAAGCAGATTTAGTTTTAAAAGTTACTTATCAACATTGACAGCGTTCTCTTAAGAACAGCTGTTGCCTCGTAGACTAGTGTTAACCGACCCCTGCATTTAGAAACAATTCTGCTTTGAGAGAATATTCCACATTTAGCGCCCTCCCCTTAATTACCAAAGACATTTGCATGAGAGGCACATTTTTGTTGGGCAATTCACTTTCTTTGATTCCCCCCCCCCCCTATGGTTTAAGTTTAAGACCTGAAAGGTACGGTTCTGTAATGAGTTTAACTTGTAAGCAAAACCCATATCCTCATCACAGGCCTGGCTTTAACAGCCCATTCTTTAAATTTTGGAACTGCTTTCTTTGCTTTTATGACACTGGCTGTCAAAGCCAGTAGTTTTGTAGTCCTAATTGTGAGCTGCAAGTTCATTTGAGCCTTGGCTCTGACAGCAGAAAATGAATTTCTAAAGAAAGGAAGCACTCCTCACTCTTTTAATGTTTGAGACACTAAGGGGAATTTGCATAATCTGTGGTTTGCCATTTTTACAACTGACATTAGTCTTAAGGGTGCTGAGGATATAAGATTATTCCTCATCATGTAAATAGGGATAGGTTTGTGAGGGAGTGCTAAAAAACACAAATAGGAGAAAATATTGATTCAAGAAATGTAATATTGAGTTGGAAGTGTCATACCAGCCCCTGGCCTGGGAATTGCCAAGCATCTGGACTACAATTCTCAGCCTGACAAGTGCTTGGACTCCAATTTCCAGCCTGACAAGTGCTTGGACTCTAATTCCCAGCCTACCAAACGCTTGGTCTCCAACTCCCAGCCTGCCACGTGCTGACCCCTCCCCACAGGTCAGGACCACTCCCACAGGGTTTTTAGGCTTTACATTGGTAAACTGCAACTTATTGGATAGAATACACGCCTAAATTTAGTTTATATGCCCAGTTTGAATAACACATAATCGTACCTAGTTCTCAAGTGCCTTTATAGATCTGAGGGCATGGCATTTTAACAAGAGCCTCTACCACAGACACACCAGCTTCCACAGAACCCTTTAGCTCTTCCAAGACAGAAGACCTTCTGCCGCCAGGCCTTGCCTTTGGGTTTGGCAGAGCAACCCACACAGCAAAAGTGGCCTTCCACCTCTTCAGCTTCCTGATGCCTTTCAGGGAATTGATCTCTTTATCCTGCCAAGACAGGTAGACTAAATCTTTCCTACCCCTCCACAGGAAAAATCTTTGGACCTCTTATACTCAGCAGCTAATGGCAAACACTGCTTCTAAAACGGGTGTTCTCCAAGGAGCAAGGAGAGGATTTGGGATTGACTGCATAGCCAAAAATGCTGTCTCATTTTTTTTGCTCATTTATCCCTCCCAGATCTGTCTAATAGCCTTTGACAACTTCAGGTACTGTTAACTTATTACTTCATCCATGACATTTAATGACGTTTCCTGCTAAAATGCAGGCAGGTGTGCCTAACAAATTTCAGGTGTATCTTAAAGAATCTAGGGTTCCCAATTCCTTTTATTGTCTTAACCTAAAGCAATAACCTTTTGCTATGACACCAAGATGTAAATCTGTTCCAGTTCTCTTACAGGCTCCTAAAAAAGTTCTACTGCTGTATCAAAAATCAGGTCTGGAAAAAAAAAAACTAACTGTCTCCAGAGCCTTTTGCTAATCCCAGCCAGTTTCAAGCATATTTACAGGTCGTTCCTGCTGCCTGGGCCAAGACCAACCCACAAAGCCGAAAGACCTGCACCAGCTCCTGGAACTTCACCATTGATACCAACTCTTCTGCATCAAGGACACTTTCCAACTAAGATCTGGTTTTACCTGCTATTGTTTCCCATCCCATGGCTAGCCCCATTTCATAGGGCCAATAATAACAATATTCTTTTCTCCTATCCACCTGCCTTCTTATCTCCCTCAAAAGAAACAGCTGCATGAGGACTCCAGGATGACAGCAACCCAGATGCTGCCGAGCCACACCTCTCATTGAGCATGAGCACATCAGCTCCCCTCTCCCACATGATCCCATGCCCGGAGGAAGTAGCCAGACTTGAACTGACACTCCTATATCCAAGGACTCTAGGATGTTTGGTCAAAAGTGAGATCCCAGCCCTCTAACACCCCTATATCCAAAGAGTCTGGAATGTAATATTGAGTTGGAAGTGTCACCCCAGCCCCTGGCCTGGGAATTGCCAAGCACTTGGACTCCAACTCCCAGCCTGCCAAGTGCTGACGCCTCCCCAGAGAGGGTCAGGGCTACTTCTACAGGGTATTTACGCTTGCACCTGAAAAAGGAACAAGTGGTTTTGGGTTTTGTGTGTGCTCTCCCTCTGTCTTTCCCCTGCCATGCTCCCGGCCACCTGAGAGCATGGCATTCATTTAATGTGGGCATTTTTGATTTGGTCTAATCTGGTTTGATTAGAGTTTTTTTGCACCACTGGAGCGGCTTGGTTAGAAAATGTTCCTAACAATAAACACTAAAATTCTTTTGTCTTCTTTCACAGTAATTGTTTATGCTATGGAATGGTGTCTATGAACTATTTGATTCTTAAATGAGTCTTGAAATAAATTGCTACTCTAAAGTTCACTATTTAACTGAGCTCAGTTAATTTCCCCAAATGATAATTTTAAATCCTTTCAAAGTTTATCATTTCTTATATTAATGCATGGTATGTGCATGCAAGAACATTACTGTGTAAGTAATGCTTTTAACCTTTTAGTTTATTATGAACTATTTTAGATCAATATTTTTCTAAGGAGACTAGAACTAGTTAAGGACATACATTTTTAGTTAGCAGAACATCAAATGTACTTATCTCTTCCTAAAAGGAAATGGCAGTTTTTTAGGGTTTCTCTCAAGAAGAGAAGAATAGGAGTAAAAGAAGGCATAAAAGAAGAAGAAAAATGGAGAATCTTGTAGCATTGCACACCCTCTATTGTTTATTTAGCATCAAGACTGAACAAGGCATCCAACCACAGGGAATATGTTCCAAAGAAACAGATCATGCATCAGGTACAGATCCTGATCCCACAAAATACCAAGCTACATAACTGTCACCCAGACGCAGAGGGCCTAGTTCGGCTACATGGTATCTCCCTAGATGTCCATTTAGAGTCTGCGAGCTCCCACAAGCTCAGGTCAACTATCTTTGTGGATTTTCCCATCATGATCTTGATCCCTCCACTCTCTTTTCAACTGGACCCCTGGAGCTCTGCCCAGTGCTTGGCTGTGGATCTCTGCATCTGCTTCCATCAAGTACTAGACGAAAGCTCTATGATGACAATTAGGGTAGTCATCCATCTGATTACAAGAGAAGGCCAGTTTAGGTACCCTCTCCACTATTGCTAGGAGTCTTAGCTAAGGGCATTCTTGTGGGTTCCTGGAAGTGAGCATATACCGTGTTTGTCTTTCTGGGTCTGGGTTACCTAACTCAGGATGCTTTTTTTCTAGTTCCGTCCATTTGCCTGCAAATTTCATGATGTCATTGTTTGTTTTTTATCTACTAAGTAATACTCCATTCTTCAGTTGAGGGGTATCTAGGTTGTTTACATGTTCTGGCTATTATGAATAATGCTTCTATAAACAGAGTTGAGCAAGTGTCCTTGTGGTATGATTGAACATTCTTTGGGTATATGCTCCAAAATGGTATCACCAGGTCTTGAATCATATTGATTCCCAGTTTTCTGAGAAACCACCATACTTATTTCCACAGTGGCTGTACAAGTTTGCACTCTCACCAGCAGTGGCAGAGTGTTCCCCTTACTCCACGTCCTCTCCAACATAAGCTATCATTGGTGTTTCTGATTTTAGCCATTCTGACTAGTGTAAGATGGTGTCTCGGAGTTGTTTTGATTTGCATTTCCCTGATGGCTAAGGAGGTTGAGCAATTCTTTAAGTGTCTCTTGGCCATTTTAGATTCTTCTGTTGAGAATTCTCTGTTTAAAGCTGTACCCATTTTTTTTTAATGGGAGTTTTTGGTGTTTTGATGGCAAGACCTTGTTTTAAGGGAGGGAGAAAGGGAAACTAAATGATCATAAACTAGCAGTACATTGTCACAAGTGGTTTTCCCTCTCTTTTTTTGTGTGTGTATCTTCTAAAATTTACAAAATGAATATTAAATTGCCATAGATAGGTTAGTATATTGTTCTAAATAAAACGTACCAACAGAAATATATGTCCCACTTAGATTATACATCTAACACAGATCAAAAAGTGTGTTTCTCCTTGATAGTTACCCACTTGCTGAGCACAGTGGTGTACACCTGTGATCCCATCACTCAGAAGGTTGATACAAGATCAAGAATTCAAGATCAACCTAGGCTAGATAGAGACCCCATCTCAGAAAACAAAGAAAATATTTTTTGCTAGTGGAGACATCATTTAACCAAGCAGTTCTCTGACTATCCTGGCACTGGAAAGGGAACACAAATACTACATTGAACAGTGGAATTCATTACAAGTTACAATATTTGAAAAGATTTTGCTGAAGAAGTTAGAATTTGAGCATGATTCTGAATGATAAATCAGAAAATTAAAAGTTACTTAAGCTAGGGAAGAGAAAACATTGACATTATATAATGACCACAGAAATTGCTGAAAAATACCAGGAATGATAGGAAGACTTGATGACTGCAAATGGAGGCCGTCTGACAATGTCATTGGAGAGACAAGAAAGGATCAAAAGATTAAGGTCTTTGAAAGATATGGAGAAGTTTTGGAGTTTCTTATAAAAGTTTCTCAGTAAACTAGAGTGATATAATGACAACAATGTCTTAATTAAATTCAGATGGTCATTTGAAGTTACACTACCTCTCCTCAAACAACTTACCCATATACACACAAACACACAATATATATATAAAGGTAGGGAGGCAAAAATTTGTTCTACATTCTCCATGTAATTGCAGATAATAAAAATAATAACCATGAATAAAAAGGAAATATAACTGGGTATTGGTTTACTATCAGAATATACTATATCTCAATGGGGGAAACCATATCTAGTGTGCATTTCATATGCTCAGACCCACCACATACACCACACATACCACAGGAAATCTGAGCACATAATTAAATAGTAGAATATTGAAGACACTGGACTATAGAATATTCCATAGTTAGGTTCTCATCATAGATAGGCATAGCCAAATGTAGAAATAAGATGTGGGTTCAGAAAGAAACTAAAACCTTCATTCTCTTCCTTCATAGGCCAAGTAACTTTTTTTTTTTGGTCCTCTAAATTTTTGGACTACCTTTCTCTACCCTGCTCTGGGCCTCAAAGACCTAATATGGGTATACCACATGACCACAATTATTTTCCAGTTGAATTTTGCCAGTTAAGAAGAAGTTGGAGAGAAGAAATATGAAGTTGGGGTGTTCATTTATATTATAAAACTCCGAGGTAAAGAAGCCCTGATAATAGTCCCAGACCAATCGTCAAAGAACTTCCTAGTGTTCCCAGCTCCACAGGACTGGTTACTTTTCCATATGAAACCACATTCTTCCCTCAGCCTTTTGTACTAAAAGATAATAAAATTCCAGCTAGCACTAGCTTTAGGTTGTTGAAATTTCCCAGTGGTTCCACGATGCCTAAGCACGTATGGGTAAATAACCTTTTTCTAGTTTTCTTTCTATTGCTGTGATAAAACCCTGACCAAAACCATTTTAAAAAGAAAGTGGTTATCACATCTGACAGGTTAGAGCCCATCCTCAAAGGAAATCAGGGGAGGAACTCCAGGCAGGAATCTGGAGGGAGGAACTCAAGCAGAGACCATGAAGAAATGTTGCTTGCTGGCTTGCTCCAGGCTACCTGTCTTATACAGCCTAGGCCTCCCTGCCTAGGAATGGTACCAACCTACAGTGTGCTCGGCACTCCTACATCACTTAGCCATCAAGAGAATGTCCACACAGATATTTTCACAGGCTGATATAACTGGTGCAATTTCTTAATTGGGGTTTCTTCTTCCCAGTTATGTCAAAATGACATTTGAAGCTAAACATGAACAAGTGCCCTTTGAGGCAGAAGGAGAAGGATGAGGGGAGAGGGAAAAGGTGAAGAAAGAAAAGAAAAAAGTAAAGTGCCTCCTCAAATCCTGGACTGCCTCACTTTCTACCTTCTAATGGAGGAACAGGCATGCAAAAACACAGTTCTATGAAGCCTTCTTTTTCTAGACTGATCCAATATCACAACAAAAATTAAATCAAATATTATACAAGTAAATGATTACTTCCTATACCATTCTCCAAAGACAGCAAATTGAAGTGCACTATGCTGCTAAGAGGTCCTCAAAAAAAAAAAAAAACAGTCTTTAAACATTTAGCTCACCAATGGGAAACATTTCCAAACATTAATGGGAAATGAAATAAATTTATTTGTTTTACTTTAGCCTCGTTGGGAACATAAAGCCAACGATCTTTCTACTATCCCTTGATCTGGTAGCCCATGTATTTTAATTATTTGCCTCCATAAACACCATGGAACACAAAATCAGCATTTCAAACCCTTAGGCAGATGCTTTACTTCTGCATTGTCCAGCTATCTTTTCATTACAACCATTTAGGTAAATTCTCCTTTCTACAGGAAGCCACTTATTCTCTATGCTTGCATCTCATCAGCTGGAGTCTTCTGAAGAGTTTTACACAATTGGTAAAGCTTAACTCCAACAAAACTCACAATGGCAAGACACTTTATACACACCCAATGATGCTTTTCTGTTCAACTCATGTTCTTATGAAAGCTTCTATAAACTATCTCTTTCCTCATATCTCTGATTCCTATTCCTCGGTTTCCTCTGGAAAAATGACAAGCCTGATTGTCTTAGGGTTTCTATTGCTGCAACAAAACATCATGACCAAAAAGCAATTTGGGGAGGAGAGGATTTAGCTGGCTTACATTTAAATTCAGCATTACTATTCATCATGGGAGGAATTCAGGACAGGAACTCAGGCAGGGCAGGGTCCCAGAGGCAGGAGGTGATGGAGAGGCAATAGAGGAGTGCTGCTTCAGCCTGCCCAGTACTGGGATCACAGGATTACATACACTACCCTAACCTATGATACCCAGCAAAGTTGCATCTTTTGTGTAATTATTAAGGCATAAAGAATATCACCACCATGCTAGTCATAACTAGTCTGTTTGAGAATTTGACTGATATCATTGCTTTCTCTACCTCTTCATTACCTCTTCATTAGCTTGAAAATGAGATAATTTACTTCAAGGCTTGGTGACACACTCCTGTAATCCTACTTCTCAGAAGCTGAGACAAAAGGATCCAAGTTTAAGGTCAGTCTAGCCTACAAACCAAGACTACTTCAAAAGAAAAAAAATGACCACAACTTAGTTTTTTTAAGGGATTGTGTGCATGGCAAGTAGCAAGACTAGGAAATAATGGAGTTTCTGTTGGTTGACGTGAAGCTTCATCTTCAGTGTATTCTACTAGGATTCAGGGCAGTCACCTTGTCAAAACAATGGCCTCTTAAAATTTTTAACCAACATCAGAAAACTCAGATATTAAAATATTATTTTAAACTAAAATAGCATTCGTTACATCTTGCTTCTTGGATGCAGTCTTCTCACATAACTATGTGTTTCTTGTATTACTTTCTTTACAGTCTACGGGCATGAGTCTATGAACAAATAGTTGGGGCTAAAGAACCACCATTTTCAGCAGACTTCTTTTGTTGCCTCAATTGTATAAAATTTACGAGACAAAGTATTTTCAATAGTATTCACATTTATTTCAAACTTTTTCTTCTCAATTTAAAATAGACGTGCAATACTGCAATGAAGAATAACATTGAATTAATCGCTTTTAAAATAACAGATAAAGATGGTGCGATGGAAAATGCTGCCTCGCAAGCTATCATTCAATAGATTGAAATGTTTTTCATCAATTCATGTATGAAAGTATGAATTTCATTACCAACACACAGTGAAGTAGTCAATATCTAATGTATAAATTATACGTGGCTAAAAAGTCAAATATCTGAAAAATGAAGTTCATCTCTATCTTGTGCATAAAACTTAAATTCAATGAAATATCTTCAAAGAAGATTCTAGAAAAATTGAAACCCTTTTTCAATTCTAATTAGTATAAAATTACCTAGCATGTACTTTTGGAAAGTTTTCTTAAAAATTTCCCTTCTTTCCCACACTACTTTAAAATAATGGTCTGGAATCCCTCTGTTACATGTAGGGAAGTTCCATTCAATGGCTGTTGGCAGGGTTATCGCGTCTTAGTAAAGTTTGTTGTGAGACATCTTAAGAGAAAATTTCATCCTCAACAAGAATCTTATTACCCCACTGACTATACATCACCACCTTTTCTTATTGTATTTAGATTTAAACCCAGTTCTCTAGACTGAAGTCTCTTTTTCTCCTCATTTAACAGTTTCTTACTGAATCTTCTTTCATGACTTTGACTACTGTTGGGACTTATATTTTGCTTTAATGCCTGTAAAAGGCTAGTTAGTGTTTAAAGGGATATGTTAGAGGAGTTGCATAATATCAAAACTGGACAAATGGGAGCGCATTAAATTAAAAAGCAAAGGAATTAGTAAATGGAAGACATGGCATATAGAATAGGAGAAAACCTTTGCCAGCTCTTCATTCAATGAAATATTGATACTAGAATATATAAAGAACTGAAGTAATCAAGCACCAACAGAATAAGTAATCCATATAAGCAAGAAAATGAGCTAGCAGATAGTCCTCAAAAGAAGTACAAATGGCTATTAAATACATGAAAACTACTCAATAGCCATAGTCATAATGGGAATGAAAACATAACTGCATTGAGATTCCATCTTATTCCAGATAGAATACAAAATGTGAAGAAAAACAAAAAATATTAAACAATAAATGTTGGCAAGTTTGGGTCAGGCAATGAATCCTTAATTCATTGTTGAAGGAAATGTAAATTGACCCAACATCAACCTCTATGGAAACCAGTGTGAATATTCCTCAATGAATAAAATGTAGAATGATATATTTTTTTATATTATTATTTCTTAGATATCTGTTTGTTTTCTACTGAGAGACAGAAACAGTGGGTGGATCCAGATGGGAAGAGAGGTGGAGAAGAACTTAAAGTATTTGGGGAAAGGGAGAAACCATAATCAGAATATATTATATGAAAAAAAATCTTATTTTCAGTAAAAGGAAAATAGAGAATTATGATATAATCTGCCTATACTGCTCCTGGGAATAAACTCAAGAATCAAAGTCAGTCTAATCTATAGATAACATATACCAATATTTATCACACTGATATTATAGTGAACAAGTTTGAAAACAATCTAGGTGTTTGATGAATGAGTAAAGAAAATGTATTATATTTTAATATAATCAAATTTATTCATTTATAGATAATTAAGTTTTGTCATTTATAGGGAAATGGAAATAAATAGAGATCATATAACATTAACACACGGGGCTGGAGAGATGGCTCAGAGGTTAAGAGCACTGGCTGCTCTTCCAGAGGTCATGAGTTCAATTCCCAGCAACCACATGGTGGTGGTTCATATTGGGATCTGGCACCTCTTCTGTATACTTAATAAATAAAATCTTAAAAAAATAATGTTAACTCACAGTGAAATCTCTCTCATATAAGTAATTTATGGAGGAAATAATGAGATGAACATAAATGAGGGATGACCTGTGGGCAAAACGGAAGTGGTAGAAAGAGTAAGAGAGTAAACAAAATGATCAAACTACATTATGGCTCAAAGAATTATCAAAAGATGCTCATCAAATGTAGCATAGCTCAGTGGTAGAATATATAGTTAGCATATGTGAGGTCCTATATTTAGTTACAAGCACAGAAAAGAAAAACAAAATATTTCATCTCTTTCATTGCAGTTTAGGATGGCGGCAAGTTTGTTTCTTTTAGCATTTAAAATTTAATATGCTCAGTGATATCCAGTCAGTTTTGAATCTCTTTTGTCTGAATGGCATTTTATAATTTTCATTCAAGTCCCTTAAATGTGCATACTCATTGAGAAATATTTCCTTGATAGAGTATGCCGAGGAAATACTTGATATGGGTAAGTAATGAATGACCAAAAATGTTTATCAATGGCTATCGTTAGCTATGAAATAAACAGTGCGACATTTTGAATGACTGCTCAGAGGTAGAGAATAGGTAAGTTATGAATACATAATGAGTATGGGAAACCATTGAAATGAATGCATAGGTGTGTCTTTTTTGGCATGGAATTAATATCAAAATATGCTGTCAGGGGAAAGGAAAAATAAAAAGCATATCTCATATGACTTTAATATTTTAAATGTAAGCATACTCATTTGTATGTGTGTTTTATGGTAAAAATCTAGGGAAGTGAACAGCATAATTTTAACAGTGATTATGTTATGATGGTAATTTTATGTAATTTCTACATCATTTCTTCCTTATTCACTGGACTTCTTAAAATGAGTTTCTGTTTTTCACAATAAAGAATAAAACTTATTTTGAGGAAAAAATAAGTTCTTCAGCTGTTTTTCGAAAATGCATGAAGAAATTGCATAAGCTTTTCTCTGTCATGAAGACCCTAAATTTTATTTTCAACTGTAGATCTGAACAACGCAAAAGTCCTACTAAATTTTCCCTCTACTGAAGAATCAGCAAAGAACTATATATGGAATATATCTGGCTACCTACTCTCTCTAAGAAATCGCCCCTGACTTTTCATGGACAGAAGCAACAAATGTCTATTAAATCATCATTTTGGGTATCAGGAATCTAAAAAGCATCTAGATGGTTTGAATTTACTGTTTTACCGTGTTGCAATAAAAAAGTTTGCCAGACCTATGGCCATCTCAAGACTCAATTGGGAAGGAAGCTACATCTAGTTTCAAATAAATTGACAAGGTGTCAGCAGATCACCTTCCAAACTGACCCATGGAGGCTTTTCTCTGGGCTTTCCTCGCAATTTGGAAGATGGTTTCCCTAGAGTTAACAAAGCAGGAAAATGAGAGATAACAGTCCATCTCCAAATTAGTAGTCCCATTGACTTCACTATATTCCATTTACTAGAACTAAGACAGATATCTTAGCTGATATCCAATGGCATTGATTCCAAGAGGTGAAGACCCGCCCCCCCCCACTCCGTGTGTGTCCACACGTGCATGCAGGCACTCAAGCACATTTCGGTTAGGGACCAATCTCAGTTATGGGTCTTTGCATTCTACTTGGCTTGAAACAAGGTGTCTTTGTTGTTTTCTATTGAATATGTGAGGTGAGTTAACCCAAAAGCTTCTGAAGATTTCCTGTCTCTCCACCTATCTTCCTCTAGGGTAACTTGAATTACAGGCATGCCCTATGGTTTCTATATGGGTTTTGAGGATTCAAACTCAAGTCTTCACACTTGCAATCAAATGCATTACCCACTGAGACTTCTCCCCAGAAGTGGTCTTTAAAGACCATTTTAGAGACTGTCTACCAACACTGACCAAAAACAAAGAAAAAAAAGAAAGAAACGAAAAAGAAAATCATACAGAAATATTCAGAGTAGCTTTATATGCAACAGCCAAAACTAGAAGCAATTCAGGTATAAGCAAGAGAAAGATACACCTGCATACCAATTAACTACTGAGAACAAAAAGGAACAAACTTCTTACTAGTTTTTGCAACAATACGATGAATCCTTTAGATATTATACTGAACACTAGAATCTGGGATCAAAGGATCATATTGATATACCTTCACATAAAAATTAAAGTAGGAAGAATTAATCAGGAAAATGGATATTCCTTATGTTAACAAATATCAAAAAGACCCCAAAGCAAACTTTTACAGGGGTGATGAAAATATCTTAGGTATCCTTGTTAGGATATCAATTATGCTGTTGCATAGATGTGTCAAACCTCAAAAAAATAGTAATAAACTTGGGATCTGCAAAAGTCTTTGCATATGTTTCCTTAAAATGTGATGCACATTAAAATTCAAAAAGAAAGAAAAATTGACTATTAGGCTGAGTAAAAAGGAGGAGATTATCACTTCTTTATAATTCTTCCAAAAAAAGAATTAAAATTTGAAGGTCTAAAGACAAAATATTAGGACCATCTACTACAAAACAACTGGTTGAATAGCAGATTTTCAGTGTGGTTCAAGCTCCTAAGCTTGAACTTAAGTAAGTTGAACAAACAAGGGATCAAGAAATTTCTTAACAGCTACTGTCATCCTGAAAACAAGTCATAGAGTGAAAGAAATTCTGACATACAAGATGAAAAGTAGAAATCTAAAAACCAAAATTATGGCCACCAATTAAGAGACTGGAGTGAAAAGATGAGCTATATTTGCCCACATCACTAAAGAAACCATAGCCAAGTCATAGCTCTTCTCTGATGTTGCAAAGCAGGTCCCAGTGCTTTGGGAATTTTGCTGATCTTACCTACAAATACTGCTATAATTAAAGTATTGTTTTCACTTGAAATCTACAAAGGGCATCTGGATTTTTATCTTTTTTTTACCCCTACATACTGAATCTAAACTCTTAATGTTATGACTCCGTATGGTTTTGAAAGTTTCATCCCCAAACCAACTTTAATAAAGAAGGAAGAGATTTGTCTCTAAAGCTAGAGGGAAAGTTTTAATTGAAACTACTCTCTAGAGTCAGCACAAAGTTGAAGCAATCAAGACTAGCTTTTCTCACTTGTAAAGAAAGCTGTAGCTTAGCAGCCTACCTGCTCTAGTTCAGGCTGTGTATGACCTGAATATCCAACTGAACAAAACCACCTGTTGTTCTGCAGTGCCCTGCTTTGACTGCGATAGCTTTATTATGCTTTCTCACATAAGAAAGTGATTACTGAATATGACCCAGCCTCACTCCAAATGTTTCTAATAGAGCCACCTAAAACATCAAAATTATATCAAATATCATTTTAAATAATAAAGTTACTAATATAGTAAACTTACTACAAGTAAAACAACTATATTAAGAGTCCAAGAGAAAGAAAACTATACTCTAATGAGCTTTCTTCAAAAACTGCAACCATGATTTAACAGCAAGCTTCTCACCAAGATTCAGAACACTATTTTCCATGTCAGAAAGCAACCTAGGACTGCAGGTATGCTATGTAAACACATACACACACGAGCACACGCCTCTATTTTTAACTGAGAGACTGAAAAAATTGAATTACAAAAATAGTGGTGCCATCTACCATAATGAAGGTTTCTTTCTTCTCGTCCTCATCCTTCTCCTCCTTCTTCATCATTTTTTTTTTCAACAAAAGGTTTCTCTGTGTAACAGCTTTGATTGCCCTGGAACTCACTTTATAGACCAAGCTAGCCTTGAACTCACAGAGATCTGCCTGCCTCTGCCTCCAAAGTTCTGGGATTAAAAGTGTGTGCCACCTCCACAAAAGTTTACAATTACAATGTATAAAAATAAAGAAATGAGCCTGGATCATCACTACTGTCCCGTACTGGTTGTCCTTGGTAAACCTGTCCCTATGAGTCACAGAGTACGACATGGAGACAACTTAAGGCAGGCAGCCAGCCTACCTGCCTGTTCCATGCACCCTTTTCTCTGAGCTTACATACAGTACTATCACCTTTTTCCCTGTTTTACCTGAGTAACTTAAGTATATGGCTTCAAAATGCAGGTCCATATACCTTACAGAGAGATGAGAACTACTACATTTCTTACACAGAAACCGAGATCCAATACAAGTAACTGGTTAGAGAATATTGTAGTTTAATATTTAATTGGCCCCCATAAACTCATAGGGAGTGACACTATTGGGAGATGTGTCCTTGTTGAAGTAGATGTAGCCTTGTTGAATAAAGTATGTGGCGAGAGGCTTTGGGGTCTCATTTGCTTAAGCATTGCTCAGTGTCACGGATCTTTATGACAATGGACTGAACCTCTGAAACTGTAAACGGCCCCCTCAACTAAATGTTTTCCTTATAAGAGTTGCTATTGTCGTGGTGTCTCTTCACAGCAATAGAAACCCTAACTAAGACAGGGAAGGACTATTCATTCATGCTGTCCTTTAACCTTTAGTTTAGCTTCATCTACTAAATTTAACAATGGAGAAGGATTTTTGGAGTTCAAAGGACAAAATTAGAGTAACATAAAAAAATCAGAATGGGATATTCACACATTGGAGCATGCATGCGCACACATGTGCACACACGCACACACACACACACACACATGCAAACATTTTGTTGTTAAAACATAGAAACATGACTTATCTAGGGCTCTTTCCCTTCATTTGCTTCTGTCTATGTGTTTTGTTTTATCTTATCATATTACATTTCATTTAATTTTTTTATTGTTCCTTAGAAGCCTGTTTGTCTTCTAATGAAAGAATACAGGGAACGGATCTGGAATGAAGGGGAAGTGGGAAGAAACATGGAGGAGTAGAGACAGGGGAAACCATAATCAGGATATTGTATGTTAAAAAATCAATTTTCAATAAGGAAAACAAAACTAGAAAACATAAATGGACATAATAAAAGATAATTAATTCAAAGAAAAAATAATGCCATTTTTATGGATTGAAACACTCAATAAAGATGTTAATTCTCCCTTCAAAAAAAGAAAAAAGAAATATTTTGCAGTCTATCGTCTGTTAATTGGCCTTGGTATTATTATATGAAAAAATGAGCACAGAAGACTTTGAATTCTCACAGACAATCAAGGGTGCAATAATGAATATTTCAACAGGTACTCATTTGGAAGTTCTAATTAAAATCAGTAGTGTTATTGATATTGTAATGTGTTACAGTAACACTGAGGCGAGTAATCACCTATCTCCCAAGTGAAAGGCAATATACATGCAATTAATTATAAAAGACTTTGCAGTGGAATCACCTTGGAATTACAAAGATTTAGAGCGGTGACTCGGGCATTTAACTTCAGAGGGTAGCTCTACTGGCCCAGAGACATAAGCAGCTGTTTCACTTAACCCAGATGCAGCATCTCTCCTTAATAAATTTTCTTTGGTCTTTCTCACTGCTAGCACCACTATCATCCTGTTTCCCATACTCAAGGCTCACCTATCTACTGCAACAATTTTAACTAGTTTAAGATCATTTAGAGAGATATTCATTTTTTTTTGAAGTTCATTGTCTCACACTGCTAGGAAGTTCTTACTCTGAAGATCATTTGACTCTCCTAGACTCCTTTTCCATGTAAAAGTGGAAGATACCATAAGATCAAGCCCGGGCAAAAACGTTTCTACCTAAGTTTTCGTAGAAAACTTCTACTTCATATGGGCTAGAGGAAAGCAAAAGGGATGAAAGAGAGCAGGAGAGTATGTAAACGACTGAAGGACCCTGGAAGGGAGGGAAAGTGAGGGTGAGAGACTGAGATTTCTTTTTAAATCACCTCAAGTCAGTCTGAAAAATCAGACGGAAAAGCCTAGTGAGAAATTCGCCATTACAAGTATCCATCTGTTGAATACCATAATGTCAAGTATTTTTAGAGGATGTTTGAACTCTAGGGCTTAAACTCGTATTGATCACAATCACGGTGATAGTTCAGATATGGAAGAGATGACACGTTTTGAGAACGCCATGCTGTTTTTAGAGGTTCTTTTGTTTGTTTTGTTGAACAATGTAACTAAAGTTTACCATTACTGCATTCATGTGAAGAAAGCTTACTATTGCACTCAAGTCAATTCCAAGGACAAGGAAACAGCCATTAGTTTGTATATATATCAGCCTCCCCTTTGCATGGCATTTCCTAGTTAGCCTTGAATGAAATCAAGGAACTGTAATAGTAAAAAAGATAATTCAAATACAAAACAATGTCATAAATACTGAAAAACAGGCACCATAAAGTTCATGCACTTGAGAAAAGTGTTGTTACTTAATAAATATATGAAATAAGTGTCTGAAAACTGTTATTATCCCAATTTCAGATCCGGAATCACAAACTAAAGTACTTTTGAATACACAGTGCATTCAAAACTTGGACCTTTATACCAAATGTAAAAATATGCATTTAGTTTTTTCTCCTTTCAAATTTAAATGATTTTTAGCATTTTCATAATTATAAGCTAACTCAATGCTTAATGTGGCATATTCCTCTCTTGTAGTATAAAATGCCATTGGAATCTAATTGTTTTGAACCAGTAATCACAATCAGGAATGAATTGAACAGATTTTGGCTCTACTGAAAGCAGATAAAAATTATCAAATAATATGAATCCAATCAGACTTCTATTCTAGCACATCTCTGTGAACCTGCTTATTGCTGTTCAGTGCCTTGAAAAACATTTTTCAATGAGTAAGTTCCAGGAACTAAATAAGTAATTCTATAGGTATTAATTCATTTAACATCAACCAATATGCAATCACTATTATGCTTTTTTAACATAGTAGGAATATGGAGTTGAATATTGCAAATACCTTTAAATTTACACAGCCTACTGATAAGGGAAACTGTCATTTGCACTTCCCTTTATTTTTTAATTTTGTATTTATTTATTATGTATGTATGTATATATGTGTGTGTCCATGCTTGCCACAGAACCCATGTGGAGACTAATAGACAGACTCTGATACTCAATCATGTGGCATCTCAAGATTGAACAAGGATCATCAGGCTTGAATATTAGAATCTTTACCTGTTGAGCCATCTCCCTGGCCTGTAACTTGTCTGATTATTGCCTCATATACTTGTACCTCCACGTATAAATCATAGACCCAATGGTGTCATTGATGCTCTCTGCAACATTCAATCACCAAAACATTGCAGATGTTATCTATAAAACATTATATATTATTTAATGATGAATATGTAATACATAACATACATGTATAATAAGCAATATACATATTATACAATGTACACTATAACACATTAATGCTTGTATATAATGTATAATATCAAGTATAATATACTTCATATTATGATTGTTATATAACATACAATATACTTTATATAATGTATAATACAACTATATTTCTAATTTATGATAGATATATGTCATGCATTATATATAATATAATACATGATGTTTTCTATGCACTATATTACATACTATCCATTATGTAATATGATATCTTGCAATACTTTATGTGTGTTCAACATTATATAATATATAGCATTATATATAATATGTGGATATTGCTCTAGCTTCACAAGAATCTATGATCCAAAGGGCTGAGGCAAGGGATATATCTCATGGAGCAGCTAATTGTTTAGAGCACACAGCATGTTCAGAACACATTAGACAGTACCTATTTCAGTCTACTAAAAGTATCTTAAGGGACAATGAAGCATAAGCAAAATATGCACACCTTATAGCTGAAGATAATAATGGACAAGAAAATGCATGAGATTCTATCTCAGTGACCTAAGGTGAAAGTTTTGAGTTTAGAGAAAAGGGAAAAGGAAATAACGGGTGAAGAATTGAAGAGGCTAAAATATTAATATGACCATTACATGTGTTTATTTAATAAAATGTTCCCTTGCACAACCCTGCAAGAACAATCATATAAAGTAGGCAAGAATTCCCACAAGTGAGAAAACTGAATCTCAGAAACGTCTTAAAATCATAATTTAGCTGCAAATGATACTACAGATTTTCCCCTTCTTAAGTCTGTGCCCCTTATTTAACAATAACTGGGGATACAAAGGAAGAATATCTGAATATCATAGCTGTTTTTGGAGGCAGCCAGGAAAGGTGACTTAGCCAGTACAGAAGGGACCAGAACAGGTGTGGCTCTGCTTGTTAATATGGCAGAGAGGGAGTGTAATTGTGCAAGAGAGTGTGTGTTGTCCATTTGATTCACTGTCACAGTTGGAGTGGTTCCATTTCATTGGTTTTATAGCCTTATTGGATCATCTGCCTGTTCATATGAGGTCATTTCCCTTCCAGTCATTTTTCACCTCCATTGTTAGAATGCTGTTTTCCTCAATACTGTTTCTTACTATTGGGCAAAGTTGACAAAGCTATATTAAATAATCTGTAAACATACAGAATAGGGCCATGGTACTGCATGATCAATAAATGTTAATTTTTTATCAATACAGGAGGACACACTCAGTTAAACTGAGTAATACATAAATTATGTTACGTTTTAAGGTATTCATAATGAACTTTAAAGGTGGCTTGCAATTACTAAATTGTTATCTGGATGGATATTCTTCCTGAATTACCACATGGATTAGGAGATCAAGCACCAGATTAGAGAAGTAAAAATTGTGGAGACTTTAGGAAGATTGTCAGGATATCACAACAGACTGGCATGACCTTAAAAATCAAAAGTTGCCAAATTCTACTTTTGCCCAATTGTTTTCAAGGACTAAGTATCTGGAAGGATTGATGATGTGGAAGGTGATGTATGCTGTGAATATGTTTTATTGCCTTTGGTTAATAAAGAAGCTGCTTTCAGCCTATGGTTTAACAGAGTAAAGCCAGGCTGAAAGAGATATATAGAGAGAGTAGGTAGAATCAGGAAGAAGCCATGTAGCTGCCACTGGAGACAGAAATGCTAGAACTTTGCTGGTAAGCCACAGCCACATGGTGATACACAGATTAATAGAAATGGGTTAATTTAAGATGTCAGAGCTTGCTAAGAATATGCTAGAGTCATTGGCTAAGCAGTGTTGTAATTAATACATTTCTGTGTGAATATTTCAGGTCAGAGCATCTGGGAATGAACAAACACCCTCCAATGACAGACTGCTATTGGGGGGAAAACATTAAGCTGCAAAGATTATATAGCATCCCAACAGTAGAAAATGATGCAAGAAGTTTCTCTGCTTTAAATTTGTGCTTGCTTATAACTTTTCTATAGTTATTTGAGTCTATATCATCCATAGCCATCAGAATGGCAAATTCTAGGGTATAACAAAGGTAACTTCAGGGTGAAGCCACATGGCTGTAATAGAGAAGGTAGAAGCAAATACCAGACACTATATATTGGTAAAAAGTGGCCCAGTCAACCTACAGAACTCACACATTTAAGCTCAGGCATCAAAGCAAAAGTGTATCTACAGTCAATGCTCCGGGAAACAGCAATAACTAGCATTAATCTAAGCTTTGCAAGGTACCATGTAACTATTCCTGACCATCTTTCATTGAACTACTTGAATGAAATAGGACTACTGCTTGCTAGTCAGAAGTCATTAGGAAATCAGAATTTTTTTTTATTTTTTACTACTTTATTTTAAAAAATGCCAGGCTAAGGTAGAGTTAAGAGACAACAGATAGCAGTAAATATCCACAGACTATTCTTCTGCCAACTCTACCAACAGCCACCACGATTTCTTTAACAGCCCAGGAGATGGGGGCCCAGACTTCCAGAGCATACAAACACATGCCTTATCATTTGAAACAATTTTAACACGTAGTGGTTCTTTTTAAAATTACTGTATTATCTGAAATCTTCTCACATGGTATATTTTGATCCTATTCTTTCCCCTCCACCAATTTCTCCTATATCCTTCCCACCTCCCTATTCACCCAACTTCATGCTTTCTCTGTCTCACACATAAGAAGCTTCCCTCCCCACCAAAAAAAATCAGGAAAAGAAAACACCAAACAATAACAACAACAAAAAGGAGTATACACAGCAATGGAATCACAGGTTCATAGCTGCAGGGCTCGTGACCCGGTGATAGTATTACTTTTCTCCTCGGTGTGGCACCTTCCTTCACCATGAAGGTTAGTCAGTAGTGGTGAAACTGCCTAGCTGGGCACCAGCTCAATTTCTCCATGTTTGCTCACCCAAGGAAGTAGTAACTTCATCCTACCAATGTAGTAATAGGAGCGGCGGGGCTGCTTCCCCAGCACCCCGGCTGCCTGGCTAGCTTATGCTTGAAATAACAACACACAAACTGTATTCATTTAATCACTGCTTGGCCCATTTCTATCTAGCCTCTTCTAGGCTAATTCTCACATATTAATTTAGCCCATTTCTAATCATCTGTATAGTGCCCCTAGGTGCGCTTACCGGGAAGATTCTAGCCTATGTCCATCCTGGGTTGGAGCTTCATCGCGTGCGTCTGCCTGGGAGCTGGGAGCATGGCGACTCCCTGAGGTGTCCGCTCCCGAGAGGAGAGCTGTGGAGTCTGAGCTCACTTCCTCTTCCTCCCAGCGTTCTGTTCTGTTTACTCCTCCCACCTATCTTCTAACCAATGAGGGCCAAGCAGTTTCTTTTTATTTAACCAATGACCTTCCTCCATCATACCAAAAGCAATCTACAGATCTGATGCAGTTCCCATCAAAATTCCAACAAAAATATTCACATAAATTGAAAACAAATCTTAAAATTCATATGGACACACACACACACCAGCCAAAATAATCCTAAATGATATAAGGAACTCCCAGGGGTCCCACCATCCCTGATTTCAAATTGTACCACAGAGATGTCATAATAGAAATGTGGTATTGGCATAAACACAGACAATTTCATCAGTAGAGCAGAATAGAACACAAGGACACGATTCCAAGCACCTCTGCCCCCCCTTTTTTAAAAAAAATAAAGAAGCCAAAAATACACACCAAAGGCAGAATATTCTACAAATGGTCCTGGTCAAACTGGATAGCTTCATGTAGAAGAATAAAAATAAGCCCAAATCTGTAACCCTGGACAAAACTGAACTTGCAAATGGATCAAGAATGTCAGCATAAACCAGGCGGTGGTGGCGCATGCCTTTAATCCCAGCACTCGGGAGGCAGAGGCAGGTGGATCTCTGGGAGTTTGAGGCCATCAGAATTTTATACTGTTGTAAGAAAGGCCAGTCATCTAGTATTTCTTTTATATTAGATTATCAAATACCAATTGTAGAGTAATTAGTACGATAATTCATAAAGATGAGCTAGTTTGAACTCTCCTGAGTCACATCTTTGAAAAATTTATTCTCCTCATTTAGTGGATTGGCAGTGTAGAATGAGGTCTGGTTCAAACTGATGTGCCACAAATCTCTGAAATTTAAAACCCACTGTGCATAGCACCAAAGTAAAGCAAACGTGACACAGAAGGGAATACAGTGTGTTATCTTTCAGAGAGGTTGTTGGCATTGTGTAAAAGTGATCAAAGGATATAGTGTAGCAGCTTCAGAAGAAAAATGTAGTCATTAATAATAAGTGCTGTGAGCATTTGGAAACTAGGTGTGGTTGGAAATGTTCTCTCTGGCAACAGTGAGATAGCATAATTAATATTCAGCAGGAAGGTTGAGTATGATAGTACATGCCTTTATCCAGCACTCAGGAGGCAGAGGCAGGAAAATCTCTGTGAATTCCAGGACAATCTGTTCTACATAGTGAGTTCCAAGATAGCTAGGGCTGTATAGTGAGACCTTGACTCAAAATAACAATAGCAGCAAAAAAGAAAAACATGAACAGGAAAGAATAAGAATGAGGGATATAGGCCGGGCGGTGGTGGTGCATGCCTTTAATCCCAGAACTTCGGAGTCAAATGCAGGTGGATTTCTGTGAGTTCGAGGCCAACCTGGTCTACCAGAGCTAGTTCCAGGACAGGCTCCAAAGCTACAGAGAAATCCTGTCTCAAAAAACAAAACAAAGAAGAAGAAGAAGGAGAAGGAGGAGGAGGAGGAGGAGGAGGAGGAGGAGGAGGAGGAGGAGGAGGAGGAGGAGGAGGAGGAGGAGGAGGTGGAGGAGGAGGAGGAGGAGGTGGAGGAGGAGGAGGAGGAGGAGGAGGAGGAGGAGGAGGAGGAGGAGAGATAAACTTCAATAGGATAGTAATGGAGGCAGACTAGGCACCATAGGGAAAGAGTACACACACACACCTCACCTGACTAGGTAGAGACTTGAAGATTCTGACAGAAGAGACAAAAGTATCAGTATTGTTTACTGTTTTTACAATAAATGAGTTATTCATGACCTAATTTCATGAGCTACATGTTTCCATGACATGCTTCATATGATTGGCTTTATTGTGGAAATCAGAAAAGGAATATTTGATATCAGGATTGGTGCAAACGCTAAGCATGTCGACCCCTTTGAACAAAGGAAAAAATACACAGGCAGGTTATATTTGAAGGCTCAGCCAGGATTTCTGAAATAAGACCATGATCCAGCTGTACTGTTATTAAATAACCTCAGAATCTAGACTTGAACCAAAAGTATATCCTATCTATGATTGTTGTGGAAACAATATACAAGAACAGTACATGCTTATCCAAGGTTGATGATGGTGATTATATGAGAAATATCATTGAATAGTCATAATCACAAAGGGGAATAAAAGAGACAGAACTGTACAGATGAGACAAAAATTTTCAAGTCCAGGCTGAAATGAAAGGAAGTACTAAACCATATCAAAGCAGTTAAATATACCAATGCTCTTTTGAAGTTATAGGGACCAAGAATCTCCTATAACGTCATAATAATATGGCTCTCATTCTATAAAACAGGACATAGTATTGGTATATCCTCCCAATGCTCAATGTCATATAATCAATCAGGGTTAGCAACTCCTTCATCTTGTTTATTATGCTGCGTCTTACCTTGATTTCTGTATCTGTTTTAGGATCATAAACTTTATTATATTGTCTATTTGTTCACAAAATTTCAGTGGTTTTTTTTACGTATCCTTGAAGTGTTGTAGCCCACTACTCCCATATACCATCTCTGAATGCTAGACAAAAAACAAGTCCATTGTTCATTGCATTCTTGTAGTCATACTTTTGCACACATAACTCATTCATGGAATAATTTTTCACCTTTAGAATTAATCAAGTTCCACTAAATGGCACTTAATGTATGCAATATCTATTATTTTTCTTTATATATATGAGCATCATCTCTTCTGTGTCTACATAGCCTTGGCCCTCATTATATTCACAGATTGCCTGAGACAATAACCTCCACAAGGGCGGAGATATCATTTGTCTGGTTCACTGATTTATTGCAACAAACTATAAATGTCAGACATTATTTAGAAAATAAATAATGCATTTCTGGATTTTTACAATTTTCTTTTTATTTTATATTGAGATATTTCCTACTGTGCACACACAATTCCACACACTGAAAAAAATGACAAAAAATCAAAACACTGCCACAACTGTCAGGAAATTAAAACAAATGGAAAGACTAAGCGTTGGGATATGATAAATAGTATAGACTCACCCATGCAAAAAGCAAACTTTTGGGGAACCCAAGAAAATTACAAGTAAATTAACATTGAATTAAAATATATGGGAAAGGTCTAGTTTTTTTTAGGTTTTGATTTTTATTTTATTTTTTTAATTTATTTATTTATTAAAGATTTCTGCCTCCTCCCCGCCACTGCCTCCCATTTTCCTCCCCCTCCCCCGATCAAGTCCCCCTCCCTCATCAGCTCGAAGAGCAATCAGGGTTCCCTGACCTGTGGGAAGTCCAAGGACCACCCACCTCCATCCAGGTCTAGTAAGGTGAGCATCCAAACTACCTAGGCTCCCCCAAAGCCAGTACGTGAATATACCCAAGAGCGGCCCTATCATACAACAAAAGTATATGCTCAACTATGTTCATAGCAGCATTGTTTGTAATAGCCAGAACCTGGAAACAACCTAGATGTCCTTCAATGGAAGAATGGATGAAGAAAGTATGGAATATATACATATTAGAGTACTACTCAGCAGTAAAAAAACAAGGACTTCTTGAATTTTGCATACAAATGGATGGAAATAGAAAATATCCTGAGTGAAGTAAGCCAGACCCAAAAAGAGGAACATGGGATGTACTCACTCATACTTGGTTTCTAGCCATAAATAAAGGACATTGAGCCTATAATTCGTGATCCTAGAGAAGCTAAATAAGAAGGTGAATCCAAAGACAAACATATAGGCATCCTCCTGAATATTAACCTTCATCAGGCGATGAAAGGAAAGGTCTAGTTTATTAGACATAAAAAAAAATGGTCTCCTGGGTAAATTGCTTGATGACTAGGAAAGTGAACCCTACTTTTCCTTACTTTGACATCTAATCTAACCTTCATAATTAAGCCTCTTAAAAGTTATCTTGTTTGTCTATCCATGCTTTGACTCTCAAAATAATTCCACCAGAGTTACCAACATATAAGTGTTCCTACCTAAGGACCCCACTGATCCCAAATCAAGATGTTCTCATTAGGGGTCCCACTCCTACTCCATTTCCTCTCCCCAGAAAACAGGTTTCTATCCGCTTTCCAAGCTCTTTTAAGAACACTTAATGTGCCTTGATTTTGGACATTAGAGTGATCCAAAGGCCCAATGTAATAAAAGAAAACTAGGGCTTAGGTGAGGAAGCAACGTCAAGAACTCATCACAGAAAGTGAAAAATCTAGCCCCAAACAACGAAATCTCAGTGGCTTTGCTAACCAAATACAGTGCTCGCATGTTCATTGTTAGGTTGTGCATATATCCATGCAGACCATGCATTGTGCATGAGCATAAAGGACCATGCTTCTATGATAAGCATGTGTTCATTAAAACCTGATGATTTTTCTTTTTTTGTATTTTAAGGTTTATTTTTTGTAAATGCTTATATTAATAATAATCACATGCAATAGGACACAAGGGCCAGAATAACAATGAAGATTATAGGACAAATTGCCCCACTGCTACATGAGCTGATTCATGATTGCTTTTTTCTTTATGGCCATACTTGAATCGTATTTACTAAGCTCCCCTCTGTCAATGACTCCAAAACTGTTCTCAAGGGGTGATTTTGCCTTCTAGCTTTTGTAAGTAGTAGACACGGAAACTGACTTCTTAAAAGAAAATTTCTGATACAGTCCTATAATATCATAACCCAATATACTGACTCTAGATTGACTTAATGCCATTTAACAATAAAGTTCTGTATGCTTCTTTATTTTTGATGCTAGCAGAGAATTTTTTCTTAGGAAAATATTTTATCTTTATTGATTTCTATGTAGACATTGGACTGACAGTGTAACAAAAACATTATCAAGAACATTGTTTTTGCTGGGAGGTGGTGGTGCATGCCTTTAATCCCAGAAGATTGCCTCTTTGAGAACTTTCCAAATGTATTTACCTGTATTGGAATCTGCTCCCTCCTGGCACCCTACTTATTAGTACTCATCTCTTCTATTTTCTCCAGTTAGATTATGTTTGAATCTTCTATATCCTACATCTCACAAATAGTTATAGGCAAACTATAACTATTAAATCCTGGATGCAACATTAACCTTCAAACTAACAAGCTGAAAGGTTATTCTAATGGCAAACGTTATCACTGCAACAAGATTAAGAGATGTAGTGACTCTAAACATGGAGATGCAGCACTAATGCTGCCCATTAATGGGAAAAGAATGTGGAGGCCATCAAGAAAATATATGTTAGGTTCCACATCACAGTCAACATAGCTTAGAGGAAACCAGGAGTGAGTGATACTAAGTGAATGTTATCAGAAATATCATTAATTATTTTTCTAAAATTTAAGTTTATATCAGCAGTACTTTTTCTAAACTCCAGGGAACTCTTGGATATATAACCCAGACAAACGTGAAAAAGATAATTCACCGGTATATTTTAAAATAAGACATTTGTGTCAACTTTGTGTTAAATTAATCTAGATAAATATACAGAAAATAAATTCATATAAATCTCAGAAAGTTGAAAAAAATTAAGCCACAATTTAGTGCAGTCAATGGTACTAGTGTTACTGTATTATGCTTTCAATCCAAAGCTTAAGAATCATTATGATCATTAGAACCCAGTTATTTTTATGACAAGTGCACTTACAGCTACTTGAAAAAATAAGACTCATACATTGCTTCATATAAAATATAACTTGATGATGGGAAAGTAGTTTCTACAAGGACAGATACTTACATTGGGGCATCACATCCCAACCTTTCAAAATATTTACCGCCCATAAGACCTCCCAATTTTCTTTTTTAAGTTCAGTTGAAGATGCTTCACTGTTTTAAGAAGTGATTTTTAAAAGGAGAAAAGATTAGCAGCTGATATTGGGCTATCTAAGATTGCCATCAAGAGGTCTATGAATATAGGACAAGAACTAAGTAAAGAGCTGTGACACTTGAAACGAGTTACTCCTAAAGAACAAGTCTAAGAATGCAGGGATAAAGATAACTGCTAAGTTTTTCAATATTCACGCCTCTGAGGTAAAGGTAACTGCTTAAGGATCTTGTGGCTTGTCAACTAAGAAAAATACCTCATTAGCTAACTACTAATAAGACATTTAATAATAGTTCTGTTGTTCCTTCTATTTTACAATTTTGATATAAAAGTTGTGTTGTGTTGATGTTTAGTGAAGCGATCTATCATATAATGCAAAGGATCAAAAAGATCTACAAATTACATTACAAAGATGGCAGTTTTCCCATTACCTTATATGGACCACGGAAGCAAGTACTTCCAATCATTCTGGTGAAAATTCATTTTTAATTTTCTACATAAACCCAAATAACCTGTTATTTCTAGATTTGTTACCATTGTGGGCATTATTTTCTGATAAAAGAAAACCATTTGGATCACTTGCTCTCTTATTCCTTCAAGAAGTATTCACTAGTGACACAAGCATGTATAGCTTTGATTATATGGTAATAAGAATTGCATTATTTTGGCTAATATATTATATTCACATTTGAATGATAGATTGACTTATAGTTATTCTTTGCTTTTCTTGAATAACTTTTCCTTCTTGGAGTTCATAATAATGTTTTTCCTTAGCTTTCCACAAACTATTTATTTGCTTGTAATTTGTAACTATTTATTAATTTATTTCTAAATTGTCCCTATAGTATGTAAATTCTTGCCCCTGTATTCCATGTTCAGATATTTATCACTCTTTTCCATGGAGACTTCTGACATTACCTAGTCAAAACTCCTGGCTCTCCAGGCAAACTGCATGCCCATGATCCTCAATTTTTTTTCAGTTGTCTCATGGTGACTCTTCACAAATCATAGATATCCCATTTTCTATGTTAATTTTCATATATTTTGAACTCTTGTTTAGCATTTTTTTTCTATTTTATTTTATTTGGTGTTTCAAAACAGTAGCTTTGGAGCTTTTCCTGGAACTTGTTCTGTAGACCAGGCTGGCCTTGAACTCACAGAGATCTGCCTGTCTCTGTCTCCTGAGTGCTGGTATTAAAGGCGTGCACCACTACTGCCCAGATTTTTTTTAGCAATTTTCTAAGAAAAAAATGTGTGAGAAGTTAACATTACGATTCGTAGGCTATCTGAACACATATGCATAATAGACACCCATTTAATTAATGGGCCGATATGTTATAGAATTTGAGGGCACTGTTTCTTTTCTTTCTTAAATTTGAAAGCACAAATTCTAGTTTCCAGAATTCTTGTTGAAAAAGTCTAAGGAGAATTACTATTACTGATCCTTTATAATTTTTAAAATTCTTCATACTATTAAAATAGCTGTCTCCAGCATTCCAAAATGCTATAACGGTGTCATTTGATGTGGATATTATTATAACAATTTCTTGGGGACATTTTCCTGAGTTGCTTATGTGATGTAATACCATCCCCTCTATTTTCCATTTCTACTTTCTGGAACTCCCGTTATTTGGCTATTAGATTGTCCAGATTTGACCTGGAATTTTCATAACTCTTTATATCTTTTTATTTCCTTCACTTTATCTTTTTGCTTTATTTTCCTGAAGATTTTCCCAACTTCATCTTGTAACTCTCTTCTTTATGTTTCTCAATGTGTCCAAAGATACTATATTAAGTATTATAATATGAAAGAGTGAACAGAATAGATGGAAAACTAAGTGATATCAGGGTTGGCATCCTAGTAGACAAATAAACCAAAAGATAAGTAAAATTGATATACTTTTAGACAAACAATAAACAAGATAAGCAGATTTTGTTGACACATTAAGAAATTATGACACCAAAGAGTTAAACAGGACACTAAATATAAGGGTATAACTAAGCTCAAGATTCTGTATTAGTCAGAATTTTAACTGCTGTTACAAAATACCTTATAAGAGGAAAGATACATTTGGTCCATAGTTTCAAGGTCTTCAGTCACTGTTATTCAGCTCCATGTGTTTGGAAGAACATAATGTCAGTGTGAGTATGTGATAGAAGTATTTCACCTCTACAGGACCGGAAGTACAGAAGGAAATAGAAAGAGACCAGTGATAATACATCCCCAAGGACGTGCCACCAGTGACTCAATTCTTTAAGCTACATCCCATCTCCCCGGGTGTCTTAGTTAGGGTTTCTATTGCTAAGATACACCATGACCCCAGCAATTCTTATAAAGGAAAGCATTTAATTGGGGCTGGCTTAGAGTTCAGAAGTTTAGTCCATTATTATCATGATAGGAAGCATGGCAGTATGCAGGTAGAAATGGTGCTGGAGAGGTAGCTGAGAGTTCTACATCTGGATCCTCAGGCAGCAGGAAGAGAGAGCAACACTGGGCCTGGCTTGACCATCTGAAACTTCAAAGCCCACCCGCAAAGTGGCACACTTCCTCCAACAAGGCCACACCTACTCCTACAAGGCCATACCTCTTCATAGTGCCACTCCCCATAAGTTGGGTGGGGGGCATTTTCATTCAAACCACCACACCAGTTTTTATTCACACATCCCAAAATCACACCACCAGTTGGAGATCAGGCTTTTAATACATGAAACGTTCAAGGGGACCTTTTATATTCAAATCATACAAGTTGAGAAAAGTTTCAAAACTTGATAGTGCAGGGGATTTGATGCCTTCACAGAGGCATCCACATGCAGCAGGCATGCATGTGGTGTACAGACACACACGCAGCCAAAAACAGACATGTACATAAAATAAAAATAAATAAATATTAAAAAGTAAACTACGAATACCAAAAGACCAAAATAAGTAAAGGTCAAAAACTAAATATGAACTCTCTGGAGAAAGGACTCTTGATTTCAAAATCAGTCTTGGAGAAAATACTTCACTCTCCTCTGCCCCCATTTCTTTATTTTTAAAATAAGGAAAATAATAAACCTGTCCTTGACATATTGTGATTACAATACATATTATGTATAAATTAGCTTACCTGACATATTGTAATTGATGCATATGATGTTCTGCGTACACGTTCTCATAACACTGAGGAGAGGAATGGAACAAAAGACAACACATTTCCAGTAACCTTCTGCAAATGCTGTTTTGTTTTATATTTTTAAAAATTTACTGAAGTAGCAGACTAGAGAGATCGACCAGTGGTTCTATATGGCTCGTTCTGAGGTCACAAATTTGGTTCCTAGAACTCACAACAGATAGCTGACAACCACTTTCCAACTCCAGCTCCAGGAAATGTGAGGCCCTTTTCTGGACTCTAAATGCATTTGTGTACATGTGCGTGTGCATGTGTATGTGTGTGTGCGTGAATATGTGAACAAGCACCATTTAAAATAAACTAAATCTTTTTTAAAACTTACTGAAAATATTAAATTATTGGACATTGTTATTCCATCTTACTTAGCTGCTCCTTTCTGTTTGTGTGCTTCAACTCTTATCACTTGAATCCCCTTCCCATTCCCAGTTTTATTCTAACATTTCAATAATTTTATAAAGGTTCTTTTAATATCTTTTTAGTTTTATATTTCCTTTCCTGTAAGTTACACATTAGTTAGGAACCACACTTCATTATTATATTTTTCTTTTACTAACTCCTCTTGGGTCTATAATAAAGTATCAATAGTCGTTTTTCAGCCCCAATTCTTTTTCCTTCAGCACTAGTAACTTTGTGCTATGGTTCCTCATTTTCATTTAGTTTGCATGCTTGCCATGGAGAAACATGTTTTCTTTTTTATCAGCAGAAGCCAGGCATTAGTATTCAATATTCACATTATAAAGGAAATTATATATTTTACACCATCATTACTCTGAAAATAAAACAGATCTTAATCCCCTTCCAATTCGTAAGGTGATTTCACAGATATAAAATATTTGATCTATATTTCTACTCCCGACTGTGGAAAGATTAAAAAAATGTTTTAATATCACTTGATTAATATAGACTAAATGAACCACCCATCACCCTGCTTTGTAACTCCTAACATCTATTTGTATTCATTGTCTATGCTCAGGATCTTGTTGCCAAAGTTCTGTGTTTACAGAATTAATCTGACCACTGCTGCCAAGGCAGAAAACTGGCATAAAAGAAATCAGTATTGGGTTTCCTTGCTTGTGTATGTTTTTGATTTCCTGAAGTTTAACATCTCTGCAGCAGAAAATCATTGCTTACTGTATTTATTTTCTAATTATAATCATTTATATTGTGTGTACGAATGAATTTGCTCATAGATTTTTAAATGTGTAGAAGGAACTGTTACACATGCCATGAACATTCTGCAAATGTCCTTGTTTTATTTCTATTATAAGACTAAAGTCTGTTCTAAGACTGACCATTTTGAAAATCCCTTCATCAATATATTTTGCTCACTAATTTTTGGTGAGCATCCTTATGTATTTTGGTGGTTGCTTCCCTCCTCCTCTATGTCTATTTAGGCTTTTTTCAGCATCTTCTAAATTGGATGTCATTGAAAATAACTTTCATCAAAACCTTTGAGACCTCTTTTTCACAGGTCAGAAGTTGAATCTTGCTTAGATCAGAGTGACTTGCTAGAGTGACAGGTCAAGACACTGGTACTGCACTGAGCAGAATTTATTCTTGCTTTTGAGCTAGAAGGCGTAATGGTCACAACACATTCTCTTGATCAGAATACCCCACGCATAACATTCGGTGGGTAGGTTTTTTCCTACTTCTCATAATTTACTGAAATCTATCACCACTAGTTATAAAGGAATTGATAGAAAAAAAATGTCTTCCTGTCTTTCTGTGACAGATTTTGATGATTCATGGAAATGAAATTATTTTCTAAACTTGAAAAATGTATTTACATATAGGGATTTACTATCTTCTCAGCTGTTAATACGAAGTGACATTTTTCAAATAATTTGCAATTTGACCTACAGCGTTCTTTACAAAAGTAAATCTACAAGCTTAATTATACTGGATATTGAGAAAGGTACAGTTTTGGGCACAAGGGTATTGGATTTGTTTGTGAAAAAGATCTTGTGAGATAACTTAAGATGCAGTTTCCGCTTCAGTTTCTTAGGATTACAGACATAAGCCTCTATACACAGCAAAAAAATTGTCCAGGGTTTAAGTTTCAAGAGTCTGAGTCATTCACTGAGTCTCTTTTTAGCTGAGTGATGAAAATTAAAATGGGAAGGAATCATTTCATTCATTAAGTGTCCAGTATCATTCTATTTCCTGTATTAAACTTGTCCTTCCAGTTATTCATTCAAACACCCTTGGCATGCCTGGGGAAAAGGCTCAGTCAGTAAAGGGCTTGCCACACAAGAATGAGGACCTGAGTTCAGATCCAGAGCATCCATGTAAAAAGCTAGTGACAGTTACATGCATCTGTAATCCCAGTACAGGCAGGCGACATCTGGGGTTTGCTGGCCAGGGAGTCCAGCTGAGTCAGTGAACTCCAGGTTCAGTGAGAGTTGTTTCAAAAAGTAAAGACAAGGAGTTATTGAGCAAGGCACCCAAGTATCAGCCTGATCTCCAAACACACATATACATATATGCATGCACAAACACACACATGCACACATACACACATGCACACACACAATGAAAAGAAGTGAAAAACACACTTTGCAAGATTTCAGCATTAAGTGTATATCATAAAGTAGTGAAATATTCCTAAAATACAACATGACATATATTAAATACATTATACAGTTAGTGAATTAAGTGAATTAAATAGCTACAAAATCTTGAGACACAAATGCTAGTGCATACATAAAATTCCAACACTCGGGAGGATTGCAAATTCAATATCAACCTGAGCTACATAGTGATCTTGAGGTTACCCTATGTTACATAGCAAGACCTTGTTTTAAAAGAAATTTAAAAGGAAGGGATTAATTTATCTTCACAAAGACACACACATACATACACATACACACGCATGCGCACACACACAAGAAAGTGTCCAGCTGTAGCCCATGGGTTTAAACACAGCCTACTGTGAGATTTTCTTTTCTTTTTAGAAAAACATAAACCTTATCAAAACATAGTCATTCCTCTGGAACACAGTTTCTATGTGCTGCCTCTGAGGAAACACTTCCCAGATATCACATAAATGACGCAGGTCTCTAATTAATCCCCACGAATTTCTCAGCTCTAGCTGACCAGTATCGCTCGTCCCAGTAAAGCAGAGGTTTCATTGTAGTAGTTCTGTCTCTTACTAATCACAGCTGATCAGCGTAAGCCTCAGCTAACCAGAACTACAGATCCTCAACTCAAAAGAGCAAAAGGCCCCGTAAAGTCTTCAAATTTCCCTCTGAAACTTCACAAGCCAGGTCTCCATTGATTGCACAACTTTCAATAATGTTATCCTCCAAGCTCCTACAGAACAGTTCTCTGAGCTCTCAACACTCAATGGCTTTTCTAGTCCCAAGTTCCAAAGTCCTTCATAGTCCTCCCAAAAACAACATGATGAGGTCTGTCACAGTAATACCCCACTGTTCTCCTTCCAAACTCTGTCCTGGTTAGGGTTTCTATTGCTGTGATGAAACGCCATGACCAGACAGGAATTATCATTTAGTTAGGGCAGCAATGATGTCAGAGCCAACAGCAACTAGCAGAAGCAGAAGCGTCAAAAAGCAAGTTGAGGAGGAAAGGGCTTATTTGTTTTACACTTCATCATTGAAGGAAGTCAGGACAGGAACTCAAGCAGGGGAGGAACCTGGAGGTAAGAGATAATGCAAAGACCCCTAGAGGAATGCTGCTTATTGGCTTGCTCCCCATGTTCAGTATGCTTTTTTTTTATAGGACCCAGGACCACCATCCCAGGGATGACCCTGCCCACAATGGACTGAGCCCACCCCCAATAAATTACTAGTTAAGAAAATGCCCTGCATGCACACCTATAGCTTGTTCTTATGGAGACATTCTCTTAGTTGAGGTCCCCTCCTCTGAAATGATTTCATCTTCTGTAAAGTTGACATAATACTAGGCAGCACTCCCATGGATGGGAGAAGGGCTTCTGAGGCTTCACCTTTCTAGGAGACGGGGAGTAATTTTCCTTAGTGGTGCTGCTGCTGCTGCTGAAAATTTGCCTTTGCTTTAGTAAATAAGATCCAACATATGCACAAGCATCCAACCTTGATTAAACTCAGGGTCACAGAAACAGAAGACATGAAAGTAAGAAGGGCTTAATGGGAAAGAAAATGGATGAGAGAGATTAGTACAGGGATAAAAAAAATTCATTATATGCATATATAAAATTGTCAAAGAATGAAACAATACTTCATTCAAATTTAGGGAATCCCAAATAAAAAAGTTTGGTAACTGTCATAGTTTCTTTGGGTCTGAAATCTTGGTGCCATACTGCTGGATGATTCTGAACCAAAACCTTTCATTAAAATGCTGGCTATGTGGGAGGAGGTGTATCACTGGGTGTGGGCTTCTAGGTTCCTCTTTCTCTCCTGTCTGTCTGTCTGTCTGTCTGTCTGTCTGTCAGTCTCCCTCTCTGTCTCTCCTTTGTGCTTGTGGACCAAGATGTAAGCTCTCAGCTACTGATATGGGGCATATCTGCCTGCCACCATGCTCCCTACCATTATGGTCATGGACTTTAACTCTCTGGAACACTGAGCCCCAAGTTAAAGGTTTTATTTTTAAAAAAATGCTGGCTAAGGCTGTACTCATGAGAAGGAATCACTAGACTGGAGGCCTCGATTCTAGGACTGCTTACAGACATGGCTGCTTTTAGTAGCCTCAAGAAATAGTTCACAGATCCCTCTCGAGCCAATGTTTAAGAATAAGGGTAAAATCCTCAATTTCTTTCTTCAAAGACTTAAAGTTCTTGTCAAATAGATTCTTCACTTCCTTGGTTAGAGTTACCCCAAGATATTTTATGCTGTTTGTGGCTATCGTGTACTCACTCATAATTGGTTTCTAGCCATAAATAAAGGACATTGAGCATATAATTTGTGATTCTAGAGAAGCTAAGTAAGAAGGTGAACCCAAAGAAAAACATATAGTCGTCCGCCTGGATATGGGAAGTAGACAAGATTGCCAGGCAAAAACTGGGAACTTGGCGGTGAGGTGGCATGGGGCTAAGGGGAAATGGGGTGAGAAACGTGAGAAGGGGAGGATGGGGGGAGCTTGGGGGAATGGGACGGTTGGGATAAAGGAAGGGTGGATATGGGAGCAGAGAAATATATATCCTAATTAAGGGAGCCATCTTAGGGTTGGCAAGAGACTTGACTCTAGAGGGGCTCACAGGTGTCCAGGGAGATGTCCCCAGTTAGTACCTTGGGCAACAGAGGAGAGGGAACCTGAAATGACCCTATCCAATAGCCATACTGATGAATATCTTGCATATCACCTTAGAACCTTCATCTGGCGATGGATCCAGATAGAGACAGAGACCCACATTGGAGCACCGGACTGAGTTCTTAAGATCCAAATGAGGAGCAGAAGGAGGGAGAACATGAGCAAGGAAGTAAAGACCACGAGGGGTGCACCCACCCACTATGACAGTGGAACTGATCTATTGGGAGCTCACCAAGGCCAGCAGGACTAGGACTGAATAAGCATGGGATGAAACCGGACTTTCTGAACATGGCGGACAATGAAGGCTGATGAAAAGCCAAGGACAATGGCACTAGGTTTGGATCCTAACACATGAACTGGCTTTGTGAAAGCCTAGCCTGTTTGGATGCTCACTTTCCTGGACCTGGATAGAAGTGGGAGAACCTTGGACTTCCCGCAGGGCAGGGAATCTGGACTGCTCTTCATTCTCAAGAGGGAGGGGGAATGGAGTGGGGGGGAGGGGGAGAGGGGGAAGGGAGTGGGGGGAGGGGAAGGGAAATGGGAAACGGGGAGGAGGCGGAAATTTTTTTTCAACAACTAAAAAAAAAAAACAAAAAAAAGAAAAAAAAGGAATAAGGGTAAGGCAAAGTCACATGCTTTTTATGCCTGAGCCCCAAGACCTCAGAGCTGATCATTCCTCGGTATTTTTTTGGTACTTATAACTCAGTCATACTTAGTGTGGATGCAAAAAAGTCACAGAACTATATTGAAAGTTGAATGTTACACTGTAGTTCTCTCTTCATTTATTCTTTTTTAAAAGTAGATGTATAGTCACATGGTGGTGTCGCACACCTTTAATCCAAGCACTCAGGAGGCAGAGACAGGCGGATCTCTGTGAGTTCGAGACCAGCCTGGTCTACAAGAGCTCGTTCCAGGACAGGCTCTAAAGCTACAGGGAAACCCTGTTTCAAAAAAAAGTAGATGTATAGATAATCATCTTTATAAAGCCCATAAGGCCCCCAAAGCAAATATTTTTTCTTATAACTATTGGCAATTTAGTTTTTCCCAAGTAAAATTTTCTGTCAGCAAATATAGGTGAAAGCTGTCAAGAAGATATTTAGTCTCAAACTTGCATGGTGTGGACATTTTTATATTTTACTGCCTAAATGCAATTTATTGGGTAGTATGTCCTGGATGTAATGAAGTTTAGGTAATACAAAAATACAAACCATACTATTTTCCAAACTCTAAAAAGTTATAAAGTTCAAAAGATAACTAGACATTGTAGTGTGGAACAAAACCTAATGTAATAGAAACAAGTGCTAATCTGTTTATAGTTACTGCTACATTTATGAGAAATCATCTAATGGAGAGGTCATATATAATTGGCTGTAATTCTTCTAGTGACAACAACACATACCTACAGGGAAAGCGTCAGCCTTAAGTTTGGTATCTGTTACTATAAAAAATATCTGAGGCTGGGTAGTTTACAAAGAACAGAAATTTGTATGGCTCTTGGTTCTGGAGAAGTAAAAGAACATGGCACCAGCATCCCCTGGGAAGCTGGTAACGATCCTGTTGCATCACAGCATAGCAGAGGGCATCACATGGTGAGACAGAATCAGTGTGCTCTCTTTGTATTGTAAAGTTGTCAATGCAACTCTTACATCCTCATCTATCTTAAGCAGTCTCCAAAGGCAACACCACCAAATACTTTCGAGTATGATCTTAAAGATTAAGTTTTGCAACGCATGATCTCTGAGGGGACACGTTTGCCTAGTAAGAAATTATTTGATCTTTTGGAGATGGAACACACTTTACCTTTGGAGAACTGTCACCCTCATACTTTCTCTTAGCTCTATGAATCTCCACTGCTGATAGTTTTGGCTTTCTTTCTAACATTTGCTCTCTTCCACCTGTACAATTTTGTCTCTTCATGTATTCTGCTATTCTCTGAGATTTCCAAACTACAGCAACACCCCCAAAGACTATTTAAGGCAAAAGGTGTACTGCCAGTAGCTAGAACAATTTGATTATCTGAGCCATCGCAGAGAGTGATGTTCTATTGCATTTCACCTGTGGCTTCATGGAAAGTGACAATACAATAGATAACCCATATGTATGCTGAGAGATTTCCACCTTAATCTACAACTTCTCATTTACCAAACCAGCATAATCCACATCAACAATCTATAAACATTTGTTCTTCTACCCACAGAATAATGCAGTTTTCACCCCTCATCAAAGAAATTTCTCTTTGCAACAGACAGAGACCACTACAGAAAACCACAAATCAAAACGAGTTGTGAAACCCCATCTGCATGGATATATTCACAAAACAACCCCACACTTAAGGCTCAGGGAACATTGTGAAAGAGCAAGAGGATCATGGAGTATAGTGTGCAATTGTGTCTCCTAGTAACATCAGAAGCTACACCTATAAGGTCACACCAATATAACTGCCTAAGCATGGGCTGAACAAGGATGACACCAATAGACATGCTAAACTGGATGGGGAATTGCCCACAAGGCCTTAGTCCTATGCAAAGAACTATTGGTAACTGATGAAAGCTGGGAGGAAGAGAGGTAGTCTTCCTCAGGACAAACACATCAATTATTTGTCCAGTGTAAAATGGTCATCCCTGAAAACATATATAGAAGTAATATTCTATGGACAGAGAAGGTTATATTTAGAGGATTTGGAGGGATGAAAGGGAACGGGGGAAATGTTGTAATTATATCACAGTCTCAAAGAAAAAACCACCCACATTCCTGTCTTTCTGCCTGAAGCATTTTCTGCTGACAGCTGAAACACCTTGCAGGTTCAGGATGCCTTCTACTGAGAAGGAATAGAAGTTAGGGGATAAACATTCCAACCTCTCCAAAAAACTAAGCAGAATATTTCAGTGACTTCAGACAACCAAGACTGATTTCTTACTTACTTCAAGGTTGCTACAGGTTCAGGAAATGGCACAAAATTGTGCATGACACATAGCACAGTGTGTCTCCACTAATCCCCAGGGTATGTGAGAGAAATATACAGGCCTGATGCAGTAAGCAGCACTTATATGCTTCCATGATGTGATGGGTATCACTATTGTCCACTTTATTAGCTAAGCTATGTCTGTGATAACACTTAGCTTCAAGAGAGCAGGATATAAAATCACCTGGGGTTCTCCATAGAGAAGAGAAACTGTATATATGGGAAGAGGAACAAAAGCAACTGCACATGTCCCATGCCTTCCTGTAAACTTTCTCTTTCTCTCAGTGTGCTCCTGAGATCTATCCATGCTAATAAATGCTGATTTATTCTCATGGTTGCCAATATTTCTTACTGAAGGTGTTTTAGGTTATTTCTAATTTCCATCGTAACTAATAATATTGCTGTGATCATTTGGAAAATATAATTCAGATTTTCTCTAGACTGTTGTTCTATGTTCAATCCAATGGTATTTCATGAAGACGTCCAGGCTGAGATGATGAGAAGGGCCAAGAGAATGTCTGAACCATTTGGTACACAGCCTATCATACAAAACCCTGAACTGTATGGGAATGAAAGCCAACATCACAAATGCTGTCTATTTATGTTTGTTCTAAAGAAACAAAATGCTATTCTTTTCAGAGTGCGTTAGTTTCTCAATTGCACATAGCAGAACAAAATACCAAGGTTGTCGACAATGCATCATGCAGTTAACAAATGCCAAAATCTGGTAATTTTCTGCATTCTATTCAAACTCTACTGAAAATTATGAGAGCAATTGGAACTTACTATTACTAATGGAAGACACACCTTCAAGGCCTTCTGCAAATGTCAAGATGAGTGAAATATTTGACAAGATAAAGAAGATGAATCAAGCACAATGATCTCCATTGAGAATGAAAACATCTGGTGAGAATACCATAAAGTGCTCCCCGAGAACAAACTGTTCTATTGGGAAACTGATGCAATGCAAGGTTAAAAATCTTACTCCAAAATTGAGGACAAAAGATCAGTAAAAATTCAACTGAATGAGACTAGCTTTGTAACTTAGTAAGGACTGGGATTGTGCAGTAGTGGGCTGCTTGCCTAATACATATTAAATCCTCAGTTTGATTCCCAGCACCCAAAAATAAATACTATAGGTATGGTATCGTGTGCACATACAAAAAGCTTAGTCTTTAACACATGCAGGAAATTTCAGTTAAGCCAAATAATCTGCTAAGTACTGAATGTTTGAGACAATGTTATAGTCTAGTCCCTAGTGTGATGCTATTTGGTTGTTGAGTCTCTGTGGTAGACGATAGGAATTTGAAGAAGTGGGAGGAAGAAAGGCAGAGTCAGAGAGGGAGCCGCTATGAAGCTGCCAGAGACAGACATGTCACATCTTTTCTAGTAAGCTACTGCCATGTGGTGATATATAGATTAATAGAAATGGGTTAAATCAAGATGTGAGAGTTAGCCAATAGAGGCTAGAGATAATGGGTCAAGCAGTGATCAATTTCTGTGTGGTTATTTCGGGGCTAAGCTAGCCTGGCGGCCAGGACGAACAAGCGGGTCCTTCCCATATGCAACAAAGTGAGCCATTCGTGAAGTCATTAATGTATGTAGAAAGAGAAGTACAAAATATTTCTATGCCAGAAACAGTTATCTGCAAATCCAACCACAATATCCATCCATCTTGACCATGAACTTTTTAATCTAGGAAATAGAAAAAAAGTGTTATTTAAGCCATCCAGTCCATGGTACTTTTTAAAGAAGGTTAATTTTTATTATTATTGAAGTATGTGTTTATGTATCTGTTTGTGTGGGGGTATGCTCATATGAGTTCAGGTTCCAATAGAGGCCAAAGGAGAGTGTGACATCCCTTGGAACTGGAGTATGGGCAGCTTTATGCTGTCATGTGGGTGCTGGGAACCAAGGTCAGAACCCCTGCAAAAGCAGCAGGTTCTCTTAGTGATCACGCCATTTTTTCTAGCCCTCTGTGGTACTTTTTCATACATGACTGAATTATGATTCTGCTATTGTGCATGTTTCCTTTTTTAGATCACAGTTCATTACTGATCAGATAACAAATTTAAGTCACGAAAACTCATTTCTTTCATATGTTGTACAAAGTAAAAGGTGATTTACCTTACCATAGATTTTACAGTCAGATGAGGGATCTATATATCTCATTAGAGAAAAGCCTGGCAGGCAATAAAATTCATTACTTTCAAGGAACAATGTATTTGTGGCCATCATTTAACAAGGATAAAAACACAGACAGATAAAAGGAAAAATACACTATAACTTTTTATTTTGTTGAAAGAGCCTTCCTTCATATTCATGGGATTTGTACAAATACATACAAAGTCCCACATATCAGATGACTTTTTAACAACCTAGAAATCAAGGTTTGAATTTAAAATTCTGGAAATCAAGTACCACAAAGATACTTAAGTATCCATGTTTATTGGTGCTATAATAGTAATAGTCATAATAGTTAGGAAATGAAAAGAGGATAGAGTTCCAAAACTGATAAAATATAGTACATATATATATATATATAATGGAATTTTATTTATTCATGAAAAAAATTGCAACATTTGCTGGAAATTACAATAAGCCAAGTATCCTAGACTCAAAAGTAAATACCACATAATTTCTTTCATTTATAGATAGTATATTTTAGGTTGAGAACAGCAATAAAGATAATGGAACTATATGGAAACAGGAGGAAGGTTGGTGTATGGAGGAAGAAAGTCAACAGCAGGGGGAAAGGGCAAGGATCAGACACAACCAAGTATGTAAGAAAATGACATAATAAAGATGTTGGAGAGATGAATTGGGGGACAAGTGTGCTTGCTACTAAATCATGAGGACTGGGACGTAAGATTATTGCACCTGTATAATAAGCCAATGTCTGTAACTCCAGCTCTGTAAATCTAATGTCCTCTTCAGATCTTGATGCACATAGGTGGTACATGCACACAGGTGTACACAGAAATATATATACACACACACTAAATAAATAAATCAAAAGTAAGTAAAATTTTTAAAAAGAGGAAATGGCATAATGAAAGTCATTATTTTATATGTCACTGTTTAAAAACTAATAAAAATTTCAGGAGTCTGATGTTCTGAGTAAGAACATGGCCATATGAGTAAAGTATGCTGCCTTTAATCTAATCCCTTCTCTTCCTCAGGTTCTCTGCACACAACACATTAAATTTATAGACACACATAGGCATTTTAATTTGAGCATTTCAACTCTGCCCCAAACTTCCGTAAGAGTAATGGTCTGACCACATCTTAGACCTACTGAGTGTATTTTGGCATTAGCATATGATATTAAAAGGATTGACTTGGAGAGGACCAAAATGGCCCTTAATGCAAGATTGAATTCTTTGTATTAGCATGCTAGGTTAATAGTTAACCAGAGTGTGGTATATAAGAGCGAGTACAGTATCTGAGTAGGTACATCCCTTTGAACCCACAGAATTTCTTTTCATGAGACAAGTTCAGTCTGGAAGAGGGCAAGAGAGGAGCATTCTACATTGTGGTATTTAAAAGAACGTGTCTGTCAGCCGGGCAGTGGCGGCGCATGCCTGTAACCCCAGCACTCGGGAGGCAGAGGCAGGCGGATCTCTGTGAGTTCGAGGCCAGCCTGGTCTACAAGAGCTAGTTCCAGGACAGGCACCAAAAACCTCAGAGAAACCCTTTCTCAAAAATCCAAAAAAAAGAACGTGGCTGTCATTAAAAGAATCAATAAATAGTTAAATACTCTCCCTCAGAGTCTCATTCCAAGTAAAATACCTGAGCTGCAAGGGATTGGGCCTGGAAACGATGAGAGAAGACTTGTGAGAGAGTTACTCAGAGACAAAGATGGATTTTATTAAAGTTTTAGAAAAATGTGATTGCCCTGGATAGTAGCATTTCTTTTCTAATACCACGAGCTTCTTGTATTTCTTCTGTTTCATTAATTCATTTCACGTATAATGAAGTACTCAAATACATACTATGCTTTGTGTTCTATCGTACTTAGATGAAGACAAATAGAGTATCACCATAGTTCTTAGCCCTCAGTAACTTTGTAACCTTCTTGAGAAAATGACATTTAATGCAACAGCAATGCAACACAATGAGGGGATTTGTGCTCATACCCTGAAACCCACAAGGCTTGAGCAGGAAAGTGGAAAGCTCTAATGTTAAGTTTCCAGGAAAAGACTCTTCAATTCTAGCACAATCCTATCGGAATCAATAAACATTTGTGGTTTCTAACGCTATCCCACTCTTTCTCAAGAGCAGTTTCTCAGGGCATCTCTGCTAATTTGACCTCCAACTCATATATATATATATATATATATATATATATATATATATATATATATACATATATATATATATAAATAAATCAGAAAGTCTACCCAGATAAAGATAAAACTGAGTGTCAGGAATTCAGTGTATTTATAACTGTGCTCAGCTTCCTCAAATGATATTAATGTATATGGACAGAGTGATGTAATAGTCATATATCCAGTCCATATCATCTGTAGGTTTACATCTGAAAATGATATTCAAAAACAAAAAGAATGGAACTTTCTCATTTACAGCAACAGAGATAAAAATTGAAAGTCATTATTTTAAGTGAAAAAAAAACGGGCACAAAAGATAAATATGGCATGTTCCCATTCAAATGTGGAAGCTCAAAGCATTGGTTTCATAGGAATAGAGAACAGAAGTTACTAGAGACTAGGGTAGTTAGCGGAGGAGAGGAATGGAAGGAAATTCAATAACAAGCACCAAGGTAGGAATGAGCGCCAATGTTTTACAACACAACAAGGTGCCTACAGGACCCAGTAATTTGTTACATATTTTATAAAGTAACTAAGAAAAGCAGATTTTGAAGATTTTCAACCCAAAGAAATTACATTTAAGGCACAAGATCTGCTAATTACTCTGATATCATTTTCACACACTAATTGCAGGTATTGAATTTTTTGCTGTCTTGAATTTTATTATATCTTAATAATAAAGTAGGGATATTGACATTGGAATGTACATGGCATCAGCTGTGCCAGAACATTTAGAGAGACATTCACAAAGAAGGCGGCGGCAGCAGACGTGCAGGTCCTTTAGTCACTCACTCCAGAGAAGCCTGCAAAGATCTAAAAGGGCCACCAGCCTCTGTCTTGGAGTAATAAGGAGAAGAGAGTATAATTTTAATCTGACTTTCCAAAACCTTGTGTCCAGCTCTGTCCTGTCAGTTCATCAATACTTGGGAGCAGCACTGAGTTCTTCACTGGATGGATCAGGAAGCTGGGATCGAATGCTTGTATTTACAGCTAAATGACACAGCACACCAGCAATAAGATTCAGCTCCTCAAGCATGGGTTTGTGGAAGCAATGAACACCCTCCTTACATGACTGCTGTAGCTTGGGTACAATCTAAGCAAGCCTTCTAAATTGACTCTCACATACTCTGTAACAAAAATAATTTTCAGAGATTTACAGACCATCTACTTCCTTGGAAGCAATTTGTTGTTAATCAACCAATCCTTCCCTTAAGGAAGCTTATTTAGGAAAAAACGACACTGAGTAAACAATTTGGAATTTAAGAAAAATGATTGATACATGCTAATAGAGGCAAAATGGGAGTCAGCTATAGCGTATTTAATCAATTACTGCAATTATTTATACTTTATTATCTGTGTCCTTTGTTCTGTGACTTTGTAGTTTCCTAAACGGAGAGTGATTTCCTGCCATCCAATTCTTGGTTCAGCTACAATGTTTTGTTTTGACATTAGCATGTAAACAGAAGTGGCAGGAGCAGATTCTTGCAAATGTTTTTGCAAAGTGGTTGTGGTCTCATGAATCTCTGTTATTGTTAAACCAAAGAAGGGCTTCTCCACTGATTCAAGTACTGCTTTAGACACATGGACCAGAGCTTCCTATTCAAATTGACTCGGGATTGTTCACAGTCCAGGCTTCGGAGAGATATGTAAGTGACCCCAGTACAAACCTGCTCAGGTCAGTAACCCTCCAATATGAATGACAGACTCAAAAGCAAAAGGATTTCAGTCTTAAGCACTGAGTTCTGGTGTGACTTGTGACATATCAATAATTGATACAGGGTTCAAAACCACCTGGAGGAAATATTTTCGCACTGATAACGGAAAGAGATGACACTGAAGTACATTTAAGTACGAAAGGGTAATTTTGTCAATGTCATGAGTTCATTTAAGTAAAGGCTACCCCAAAGGTGATTGGAACCTCTCAAATGATGAAAACACATCAGAGAAAATAAAACAAGTGTTATTAGACAAGGTTCAAGAGCTATCCATGGTTACATGGACTTTTATGTCACTATTATATCCATGAAAGCAGTCTTTATTTTGCCCTTACTAAATCTTCTTTAAAGGTAGTAAGAGGGGGCTGGAGAGATGGCTCAGAGGTTAAGAGCACTGACTGCTCTTCCAGAGGACCTGAGTTCAATTCCCAGCAACCACATGATGGCTCACAGCCATCTATAATGAGATCTGGTGCCCTCTTCTGGCATGCAAACATATATGGAAGGAATGTAGTATACATTAAAAAAAAGACTAAAGGTAGTAAGAACCTTCATTTTATATTGTAAAAGAATATTTCCTTGTCTTCCATAGAGGTGCTTAACCAAGATGATAGTATTGAGATGATTTATAAGCAAATGAAATTGGAAAAAGACCAAATACACCTATATTTCCATATCACTGCAATTTCCATAAAAATTTAATACAAGCTTATGGCTCTTAGTATATATTAGGTAGTATTTTCTTAATATGGAAGAAATAAATCTAATGGTTATAACTCTACTTTGGATGAAAATTGGTTTATTATTCAGTATACCATCAACTTCTGGGATTATCTAACAATTTTTAGGTATAGCACCTAAAAGATCTTCCTTTACTTATCAATAACTTCTTTGTATTTGTGGGGAGAAACTTTATCTTACTACTTCTACTAATGCCATAGAATCAGAAGAATGCAGATAGATATCTAAAATCAAGTCAAATTAGGTCAACTAGTCCTGGTTGTTCAATACTAGAGATGAAAAGAGCACACAATCCTATTATGTAATGCCGGTAGATTCACCAAGTATTCAAGAAAAAGCAAATTCAGAACACTTAAAAGGTATTATCCAGGTGACAAAGACAGCCTACAACTGATACCAAAATACAGCTTCCCTAATTGGTATTCTACAATCTGCCTGCCATAAGTTACTGTCATTACACTGGCTGTCTTAGTTCAAAATTGTATACAGGGTTGATTATGAAATGTTTGATGAAAGAATTGAAAGCAAAAGTTGTCTTTAGTCTTTTGTTTGTCTAGGCGTTTCTTAGATTGTTCTGTTTGTCTTGATTGACACTCATTAACATATATCTTGTGTCTTCCTGACAATTTCCTGGACCCAAATCTACAAACAGTAAACCGTTATTAGATACTTGCTTGTATTACGTCCTTACAGAAAATTGAAAATTTTTGGATTTTTGCTTTAATTTAAAAATGAATAAAAGCAGAAGACACAAAATTTCATGACTTACAAACCTAGCATGCATGGGCTCTGAAATTCTGCCTCAGATTTATCTGACTCCTAAAGGTGAGGGTCACATTGCTGGGCCCTCCTCCCTCTATAGAAGAACACTTCTTTAGATGGTGACTAAGTATTAATCTTCTCCCAATCACACATATCAAAATTAATGTCCTTCAGATGAAATTTTCGTCTTTTGATTTAGAAACATGGGGATTTCCTTATATTATAAAATACTGCTCTCATGAAACAGAACTAGGAAGAGGGTTCTAATAAGATAAATGACTGACAAGTCATACCATATATGACTTTCCCAAGGTCATTAAGCTTCAAGCTTCCCTTTTTCCTTTTCAATTTCTCCTAACACCCATCTCTGTCATAGCTTTGATTCCCATAAAGCGGTTATATTTCTTGTCTTCCAGAAATAGAATCACACAAATGAACGGAGGATACCAACTAGCAAGAATCACGAACAGAATTTGCAATGAGGTTGGCTCTCATAATGGTGTTAGATTTCATTAAGCACCAAATAACCTCACATTCCCTTTCAAGATCTGGAAATAAACAGTAAAACAAAATCTAAAACTTCACAGTTATGTCTTTAAACCAGCAGCTTCCCTTTCTTATTTTTGTATCATCCATAAAACATCTAACGCTTTAGTACTGAAATTCAGCTCCCAAGTATTTATGCTTTCTGAAAGTATTAGTCACAGAAAGTCTGTGGGTATGATGCAAATAAGTAGTAGTTCATAAAACAAATTTTCCCACCTCTTCTTGTAGCTATGGGGTGGAGAGAAGCAAGCACTGTGGTAATTGGAACAAGAGAGCAAGACACAGGAACAAACGTTGGATCTTGTCCACAAACCATCCCCTATGTGAAAATGCCACCCCTGAAAAAAGACAGAGTGCTGCTTCACAAACTTCTGAAAACCAAAGCTTTTGAGCTACTATTGCTTCAAGGTTCACTATTCTGTCAGAGGTGACAGTACCTTAATTTGTCACTGTCAAGCAGGCCAATTTCTTTAAGGTCTGATTATTGTTGTTCTCCTTGACTGTCTCTAGACACAGCAGATTACCAATACAGAAAGCATGCTAGAGGTCAACTTGAGTGACATCGAACAGAGCTTATCACTGTGCTAACTGTTCTGGCAGGAGTGATGTGATTCAGGTAAGGGTATTTGAGAGGGCACAGATAGTCCGAAGGTTGCTGTGATTTTTGCTGTGATCCCTTCAGGAGAGGATGCTAATGAGCAGGTATCTGTTTCTCTGACACTCAACATTGACTGTGACACACTAATTAATAATACATGAAACACTTCATCCTCCTTCCCAGTGCACAAATCATTCTCCCGGTCTACAGAGAGATGAACCATGAGCACAAAGAATTTTCCTCCATAAACAGTCATTGAGGTTTCCTACATGGGGAAAGCAAAGAATTACTGTAGAAAATTCCACTCCATGTTTTGGAGGTGCTTCACCTACATCTAATTCAACAGACTTTGGATTAGCTAGTAGGCAAATAGAGAGAAAAGCTTAGGATCCAAAGCTCTTTCTGTCATGCATATCCCCCCCTCCAAGTTAATGTTTGAATTTAATTCTTTCTCTGAACAATAATACTAGGATGGAATGTTTGTATTGTTTCCCAAAAGACTATGGGGAAAATAAATAAGGCTTAACTTGAACATATGATGTAACAGTATACAGTTTAACGTTGACAGAAGCCAAAATTTACAATGCTATTTAAAAACGATAGGACGGTTAGTTATAAACCTTTCCTAAACTTTTATAGCAACTCTCTTCCAAGGGTCCTTGCTATAGGATTAACTCACAGTTGGAAACTATGCAACAACAAGATATTTTGCACTTAGATAACAGCAGCAGAATAAACAAAATGGTTATGTCACTATGCAAAGAGGGAGTCTCTCCGCTTTGATTCTCCCTTGGAGGGAAATAAACAGTCTGAGAAATAGTTTCAGGATATCTTAAATCCACAGGAAGATGTTATTACTCACATAAGGGTAAAAGTCAGACTTTGGTGTGATTAGCACATGCTTTTAGAGGTAATCCAAGTTAATGCTACACTTGGTATCTTTTTTTTTTAACAACAAAGTTCTTCAAAGACACTGAAATCTTTTCCAGTCTACACACTTCTACTCAAATCAACTCATAAGAATAGACTTTTTTAAGATTCATTTTTTGTTCTAGTCTGCTCCAAGGCATTCTTTTTTTTAAAAAAAAAGAATCTCTTAAACTATCATGTTTCATTTTTCTTTTTTCTTTTTCTTTTTTTTTTTTTTTTATTTTCGAGACAGGGTTTCTCCGTAGCTTTTGGTTCCTGTCCTGGAACTAGCTCTTGTAGACCAGGCTGACCTCAAACTCACAGAGATCCGCCTGCCTCTGCCTCCCGAGTGCTGGGATTAAAGGCATGCGCCACCACCGCCCGGCACTATCCTGTTTCTTAACATTAATCTTTTCTGTTTGTCTTCTCGTTCCCTTAGTGTGCCCTTCTACCCCTCCCCTCCCTTGTTCTCATGACTATAGAATGATACACAGACCCATTCTACATTCAATACAGCACTGAATCAAACTGAGTTGCCCATTAGAATCACCTAAAAATATTTAAAAATCCCCAAGCGACTTGATTGCAACTTCATCCCTGGTAAATCTACAGTAGGACCCAAGCATGGAATGTTTCCTTACTTTGTCAGTTAATTTTATATTTTACACACTATTAAAGATACAAATCTTTGATATCATATGGTAAATTTATAAGCCTATGCAACCTACCTCCTCACAGTACAAAAAATTACTACCAGCCTAGAAGTTCTTTCAAGTTCCTTTATGATCAGTCCTCAACCCCACAGTCTCCACAAGTTTGAATCATCAAGGATTATTTTAGTTTCCTCCAAAACATCACATGAATTAAAACATATTATGCATATACTTGTGCTTCTCAATTCATAATTGAATCACAGATCCCATGGGGATTTTTAAAAAATACAGTTTCTAATGCATAGGTCTGGGGTAGAGCCTAAGATTTTTTTCATTTCTGACAGTTTCCCACATGATGTGAAAAATGATTATCTGGAAATATGTTGAGTGACAGGGTCTCCATTAGGTTAGAGAGTAGCAGGAAAGAGTCCTTATAAGCATGACTCTTATGTAAGCAGGTATCAGATGCGAACAGATTCTTCTGTTTAGACTTTGCATCCACTTCCCTTTCTCAGTGCAGAATTTCACCAGACCTTCAAAGAAGAAGCCAATACTCAAGTTATTCTGCAAAAGAGAAACAAAAGGAACATTTCCTAACTCTCTTTCCAAAGCCACTATTATCCTGGAATTAAAACTACATAAAGGCTCCACCAGGAAACTTGTACAGCTGATAAACACTTTCAGAAAAGTCATTCTCCTAATACTATATCGTAGTGTAATCACTATGTTATCAAGCTCTTCTGGACATTGTCTAAGGAAAGTGGTGAGTCTGATGGATCTTTTCTTTATAAAACTAATGAATAAAACATTATGAAAAGTGATATAAAATAAACTTTCTCCCAAGTATAAGCTGACTATTAAAAATAATGCAATATAAGGACTTCCCACTTGCTTCTGTTAACATAAATTTACAAGAGCCTAATTATATCCAATGACTACAAAAACTGAAATCGAGCCCTTATTCTAAGCCTCTGTTTCTTATAGGTAGTGAACCTAAATTGGTCTCAAAATAATATAATACCAGCATTTGAAAATAATTCAATAAATAAATAAATACTAACCAAAAAGTTTTATTTGCAAAGACTATCTATGTTTTTAACAGGCATGATAGGCTCACTTGCCTTATCATGAGATAAGTGAAAGTAATCTAGATATACCTGCCAGTTTCTATGGTCCTGTTTTTCTCTTATAGGAAAGAGAATAGACTACAGCCCCACCAAGCTTCCTTGGAAAAAACAGCAGGAAACCTTATACAGAACTCAGATATCATGAATCATCTTCATACAGGTAAAAATAAGTCAGTGAGCCAATATCTGACAATCATATTTATGCTATAAACATTATTGTTCTAATTTTGTTATTGTTAATAATAAGTACTGTTATAATTTGATTATGCTATGGTTGTCTGAAAATGTAACTTAGAAGTGGTCTGTTTTCCTAGCATGAACATGGGACTGGGTTTGGCCCTCAGCATTGCAGAACAAATTCTCATTTATTTTACAGCAATAATATCAGGTTAACCATTTGCTCCCTTATGTTCACAGCAGCACTATTTGTAATAGCCAGAACCTGGAAACAACCTAGATGTCCCTTAACTAAAGAATGGATAAAGAACATGTGGTACATTTACAAGGAGTACTGCTCAACTGTAAAAATACAATGACATCTTGAAATTTGCAGGCAAATGAATGGAACTAGAAAATAAAAACACCCTTAGTGAGACAACCCAGACCCAGAAAGACAAACATGGTATGTATTCACTCATAAGTGACTATTAGACATAAAGCAAAGGCTAACCAGAATATAGAGTCCACTGCCCCAGAGAAGCTAGGTGTCGAGAAGAAACCCAACAGAAACATACATGGAGCCCTCTGGGAAGGAGAAATAGACAAGATCTTCTGAGAAAATTAGGAGTGAGGGGGAGGGTGGAAGGGAAGTAGGAGGAGAGAAGAGGGGAAGAACACATGAGGGAAAGGGATGGTAGAGACGGGGGAAGGACAGAGATGAGAGCAAGGAAAGATATTTTGATCAAGGGAGCCATTTGGGGGCTAGCAAGAAACGTGACACTAGGGAAATTCCCAGGAATCTACAAGGATGACCCCAGCTAAGACTCTAAGCAATAGAGGAGAGGGTGTCTGAACTGGCCTTCCCCTGTAATCAGATTGATGACTACCTTAATTGTCATCAAAAACCTTCATCCAGCAACTGATGGAAAGATTTGCAAAAATCCACTGTGAAGCATTGGATAGAGATCCCAAAGTCCAGTAGAAGAGAGGGAGGAGCGATAATATGAGCAAAGGGATACCCACTGATGGGGATACCCACTGAAACAGCGGACCTGAGCTAGTGTAAGCTTGCTGATTTCAGAATGACAACAGGATACTACCATAGGACCAAACTAAGCACCCTGGATATGACTGACAGCTGTGTGGCTGGGGCAGTCTGTGGGGCCACTGACAGTGGGACCAGGATTTATCCCTACTGCTTGTACTGGCTTTTTGGAGCCCATTCTCTTTGGAGAGATACTTTGCTCAGTCTATATATAGTGGGGAGGGCCTTTGTCCTGCCTCAAAGTGTTGTACTAGATTTTATTGACTCCCCATGGGAAGCCTTACCCGCTCTGAGGAGTAGATGGGGGCTGGGGTGGGGAGATGGAGGGGCAGGAGTAGGGGAGGTGTGAGAACATGGATTGGTATGTAAAATGAGAAAAGATTGTATTTTTAAAAAGTAAATAAATTTTAAAAGATCAGGTTAACATTTTATTAGAATCTAAAAATATTTTAATAGTACAAAAAGATCTCTTCTTTTAATTTTTGTAAGAACTTATCTGATCTTTAATATTTGAATATAAAAATATATGACTATATTCCATTTAATTTGTTTCTTTTTAATTTTTTATTCATTTTAAATGCAAACCACAGTTCCCCCTTCCTCCTCTCCTCCCATTCCTCCCTTCCTCCCAACCCACCCACCACCAATTCTTTAGAGGGAGTAAGGACCTCCCATGAGGAGTCAGTAAAGCCCGGCACATTAAACTGAGGCAGGAATAAGCCCCTCCGCGCTGCATCAAGGCTGAGCAAGGCATCCCACCATGGGGGATGGGCTCCAAAAAGCCAGCTCATGTGCCAGGAACAGATCCTGGTCCCACTGGAGCATGTGATCAAACCGGACTCTCTGAACATGTCGGACAAGGAAGGCTGACTGAGAAGCCAAGGACAATGGCACTGGGTTTTGATCCTACAGCATATACTGGCTTTGTGGGAGCCTAGTCTGTTTGGATGTTTACCTTCCTAGACCTGGATGGAGGGGGGAGGACCTTGGACTTCCCACAGGGCAGGGAACCCTGACTGCTCTTAGGACTGGAGAGGGAGGTAGAGGGAGAGAGTAGAGGGGGAAGGAAATGGGAGGAGGGGAGGAGGTGGAAATTTTTAAGTAAAAATAATAATAATAATAATAATAAAAAGAAAAAAGAAAATAAACCATTACAAATTTTTAAAAAAGTCTATATAGCATCTTCTTGACTGATGAGTAATATGGGAGGGACCAGCTCACTGTGGGTGGAAGTCCTGGGTTCTATAGGAAAGTAGGCTGAGCACGTCATGGAGAGCAAGACCAATCCTCCATGGCTTCTACATCAATTTCTTCCTCCAGGTTCCTGCCCTATTTGAGTTCCTGCCCTAACTTCCCTTAGTGATAAGAGTGTGATGTGGTTGAAAGCTAAGGTGAAATAAACCCCCTTCTCCCTAAGTTTCTTTTGACCATGGTGTTTTATCTCAGGAATAGAAACCCTAACTAAGAAAGATTGTTTCCCCAAAGGAGTTATGTGACAGGATTGGGAGGTGCATGTGGTCTTTCTTCCAGACTTGCTTCTTTAAAAAGCAATATTTTATAAATGTGCAATTTAAGCAAACATTTTTGCTTCCATTTACCTACAGCCTATCTTTTGGTTAGGAAAGCAGCTGGCAGAAACCTCTTTTGCATCTCAGTAATCACAGGTATGAGATAGAATACAGTGACCAGAGTTAATAACAATTTGCATTTCTGGAAGTGTGAGAATAGATGAGGTGCTCTTACAAAATATTGTACCTATATAAGGCATTATACATGATAATTTGCCTCATTTAGCTGTTCTACAATGCATGTATGTTTCAAAATGAAAGTTACACGTTCACCTGTCAATTTTAAAATTGTATTAAGGAAAACTTTTTTCACCTGTTGGAAATTCAGCTATAACAACAAAGACTACAACTACTTATACTACAAAAACTGGTTATTGAACACCTGGGAACCTCTCTAGAGTCAAGTCTCTTGCCAACCCTAAAATGGCTCCCTTAATTAAGATATCTACTTCCCTGTTCCCATATCCACCCTTCCTCCATCAAAACCACCCCATTCCCCCAAGCTCTTCCCATCCTTCCCTCTCCCTTCTCTCTCCCCATCTCCCCTTACCCCCATCCCACCCCACCCCCATGCTCCCCTTTTTTGCCTGGCAATCTTGTCTACTTCCAATATCCAGGAAGATAACTATTTGTTTTTCTTTGGGTTCACCTTCTTATTTAGCTTCTCTAGGATCACGAATTATAGGCTCAATGTCCTTTATTTATGGCTAGAATCCACTTAGGAGTGAGTACATACAATAGTCATCTTTTGGGGTCTGGTTTTTCTCACTCAATAAAGTGTTTTCTATTTCCATCCATTTGCATGCAAAATTCAAGATGTCATTGTATTTTACAGCTGAGTAAAACTCTAAAGTGTATATGTGCCACACCTTCTTTATCCATTCTTCTATTAAGGGGCACCTAGATTGTTTCCACGTTCTGGCAAGGAGAGGTCCCCAGCTTATTCCTTGGGCAGCAGAGGAGAGGGTGCCTGAGCTGGCCTTATCCTATAGTCACACTGATGAATATCTTGCATATCACCATAGAATCTTCATCTGGTGATGGATGGAGATAGAGACAGACCCACATTGGAGCACTGGACTGAGCTCCCAAGGTCCAAATGAGGAGCAGATGAAGGGAAAACATGAGCAAGGAAGTCAGGACCCCGAAGGGTGTGTCCACTCACTGAGACAGTGGGACTGATCTAATGGGAGCTCACCAAGGCCAGCTGGACTGGGACTGATGGAGCATGTGATCAAACCGGACTCTCTGAATGTGGTTGACAGTGAGCGCTGACTGAGAAGCCAAGGACAATGGCACTGGGTTTTGATTCTACTGCATGGACAGGCTTTGTGGGAGCCTAGTCTGTTTGGATGCTCACCTTGCTAGACCTGGATGGATGGGGGAGGACCTTGGACTTCCCACAGGACAGGGAACCCTGCCTACTCTTAGGACTGGAGAGGAAGGGAGAGGGGGAGTGGGAGGGAAATGGGAGGATGGGAGGTGGAAATTTTTAATAATAATAATAATAAATTGGTTATTGACTAATGAAGAAAAATAATCATAAAAGAAAACTTAAAGCAGCTAGCTAGATCAGTGGTTCTCAACCCTCCTAATACCGTGACCCTTTAATACAGTTTCTCATGTTGTGGTGTCCCCAACCATAAAATTATGTCTGTTTCTGCTTCATAACTATAATTTTGATACTGTTATAAATTGTAATATCAATATTTTGGGAGATAAAGTTTTGTCAAAGAGGTCATGACTCACAGGTTGAGAACCACTGATCTATGTGGTAATGAGACATCTTCAAAGCATTCAGATTAGTCAGAAATTTCAAAAAGGAATCTGTAAAATCACAAATAGTACTAAGCAAAAGGGAAGTAGTAAATTTGATTAAAATATAAGAAGTATTCTTAGGGCCTGGATGCAGCTCAGTGACAGGATGTATGTTTAGCATGTGCTTAGCTCTGGATTCATTTCCCAGTATGAAGAAAAATAAATGTTTGGACTATATCAGGAGAAGGAGAAAGAAGGCAATGAAATGGAAGGAGGTAAGGAAAAGGATGAGGAGGAGGAAGAGAACAAGGAAGATGATGTGGAAGAGTAGTCATGTAAAGACGGTATATGGGAAGCTCAGTGGCCTGTGTTATGGCCACAGCACTGAAGAAAAAGATAAAATAAGGAGAATAATTCAAAGTTCTTATAACCATCAAAGGACTAATACATGGAACATAGGAAAGGCTTAATTAAATCACAAATCATAAGAGCACAAAAGGTCTGAAAACTAAAGTAGAAGAAAAACTACTGATTAAAGACAATATATAACTTTTGATGAAAATTATATTTATACATTCATATATTATATGTGAATATATATATTCAAAAATTTCAACTCTTCAGGGACACTTTATAAAACATGAAATCCAAATGACAAACTTAAGATGTCCAGATTATTTACTAATTACAAAGTGTAAAATCAAAAACTCCACACAATTAAATATTCAGTAAACAAATGAAACTTAACAACTTAATGTTATCAAGGCTGGGAAAGGAAAGGGAGCATGAAAACATAACTCATCAACAATGAGTATATAAACTTTAAAGAAAACCACATAGGAAAATGATTCACCATTACCTAGTGTTCTGGTTACTTTTCTGTTGCTATGATAAAATTTCATGACCAAAACCAAATTATAGTAGAGAGATTATTTTTGCTTATGATGAGAGAGAGAGACAGAGAGACACAGAGAGAGAAACGGTGGTAAGTATGGCAACGGGTGACTGGAACAGTGCAGGAGGCAGAAAGCAAACTGGAAGTAGGGCAAGTCTCAAACCCTGCCTCCAGCCATGTGCTTTCTCCTTCATCCCCTAAAGGTTAGCCTCTTCCAAAATGGAACAACTGACTGGGGAGCAAGTATTAAAATACATGAGCCTATAAGGGACATACTTTACCCAAACCACCACATCTAGTAAAGTTACTGATCTGTCTTCTGCAAAACATTCTATATTTCTTTCCATTCCATTAAGTGCATCCCGCTTCAAGTATGGTTTTGATGTTCCTACCATCTCCTTTCTAGGTTGACTTTATGACATGCTTTGACTAGAAAAATTAAGTGTTTTCATACGAGGATATGAAGTACAGATCTCAAGAGACCTGGTAGCTTTTAACCTGTCCCTTTGCTGCTATGAAGTTGCTAGGAAACCAAGCTAGACTTTAAAGAACAGAATACAAAGGAAGAGAAACATCTGATTGACAGCCAGCACTGAGTGCCAGACACATGGATAAGGCAACCTGGGACCATCTCATTCTGGCAGAGCTGCCAGATGATGGCAATAATATGAGTGAGCCCAGGAGAGACCAGCAAATTAACTGCCTAGCAGAAACCAGTCCAGATTTCTGATCCATGGAATTCATAAGCAAATAAAATGGTAACTGTTGAACTTACTGTGTTTACAATGTCTTTTTACACAGAGATTGCTAATTGGTTGTTCATATCCTTTGGCTCAGAGTTGACTGTTATGTGTCTTAGGAAAACTCTGAAGAAAAATACAACTGCCCCAGAATACCTGTATCAAAATGCTCATAAAAGCATTTCTCATAGTAGTTCCAAACGTGGAAAAATCAAATACTCATCAACAAAAATGACCATTAAAAGGGTTCTATGTTCATAACATAGACTATAGTTTTATAATTAATTTTGGTCTGTATATATACTCCCCTATAAATATGATATATTTCACATTTTTTTCAATGAAAATAATAATCATATTTATTGAAATATGTGGGCAATTTAGTTCTCAGGAGCAACCAGTAAAGCAAATAATAACACCCTAGAGAGGGCCTACAAATTAGTTTCAACAAACAGAGGTGAGGCCTATTTATCACGAAGGGAGAAAGGTTCTGATTTAATAGGGTTTGTCCCCTGCCTTGACATCAGGCCAAGCAAGGCATTCCTCAGGTTTGTGATCCCTTGCACAATTCTTTACACCATTAATGTACTTAATGACAGGGATAAGAGTCAGTTTGACTCAAAGTAAATGTTCAGATATAAAGAGGAGGATTCAGGCATGCTCCTTCCCTGACCATGAGAACAGAAAGCAAAATTGAAATGCCATGCTCCTTTGCAACTCCCAGGACTCTAAATAAATTTGTATTCTGAGAACTAATCTATTGAATAAACATATAATGAATTATAATACACAACTTCAGAGTTATCTTGGTAGATTAGATTGTTGCTCTCAATTCTTCACTCCCCCCCCCCCGTTTTTTGAGAGTTTGCATCCTTGCTCCTTTCCCTTTAAATTTCCCATCTAGAAGAGTGTACTTCTGCACTTTAGCATTGCTTGGCCTTGTGACTAGATAGTTGTTGATGTGGAAGAAATTACAGCGCAGCCTGACAGCTCAAAATCAAGCCCTTAAGAAACATCACCTCTTGTGTTCCTGTCACTTGCTATTAGAAGAGCATCCCCAAGTGACCATGTCTGATGGAGGAAGGTCATTGGTTAAAATAAAGAAACTGCTAGGCCCATTGGATAGGCCCACCCATAGGTGGGAGGAGTAAACAGAACAGAATGCCGGGAGGAAGAGGAAGTGAGGTCAGACTCCACAGCTCTCCTCTCCGGAGCAGACGCAAGAGAGACGCCATGCTACCTGCTCCAGGGAAGACGCACGCTATGAAGCTCCAACCCAGGATGGACTTAGGCTAGAATCTTCCCGGTAAGCGCACCTAGGGGCGCTACACAGATGATTAGAAATGGGCCAGAGCAGTGTTTAAAAGAATACAGTGTCCGTGTAATTATTTGGGGCATAAGCTAGCCGGGCAGGGCAGGCGGCTGGGGTGTTTGGGGACGCAACCCTGCCGCTCCCCCTATTACTACAAATGACGCCCAGACGTGTGGCTAACTAAACCCACTTACAAAACCTGAGAAGGCTTAAAAATAAGGGAGAGAGCATCTAACACAGATTTTTGCTGTTTGTTGGTGGCGTGCTGTAGAGAGATTTCCTGATTCAGCAACAGCAGCAGAAAAAAAGCTGCGTTATTTTAAAGTGTGGCTTCCCGGGGCTGTGCCGCCAGTGCAAAATCTGGCTTTATGTTTGTGTTCCCGCTTGGGATCGGAAGGAGAGTGCTCTGAGACCTTGACGATGACTCAGAGCTCCCCGCCTGCTCCTGGGCAGAAGGCAGAATCAGGCTTAGGCAGGCGGAAGAGCATGGCAGATTCCTGCTGCCATACAGAGATGTGTTTTCAGACTGCATAGTGCTCTGCGTGTCAGATTTGGATGTTACTTGGATGAAAAGAATTTCTGTGCTGCACGCTCAGTCTCAGAATTAAAGTGCTGAGTGCCGCTCCTACCTGGTGGCCCCAGAGCTAGCACAAAATGGTATGTCCTCCATTTTGAAATTTTCCTGACTCAGCAGCAGGAACAAACCTGTGTTGTTTTAAAATGCCGGCTTTCTGGGCCATCCTGCCAGGGCAAACTCTGACTGTTTGAGGCAGGAGGGCCAGCTACTGAGAGAGGACTTGAGTGTTGTCTGTTGTAGCTCGCTGGCTGGCAGGGACCTTGAAATGCTATAAACATGGCTGCAGCCTGTATTTCTGCCATGAGGCTGGAAAGCTAAGGAATGGACTGGATCTAGCTGGCAAAGCCACGCCTTTAGTCCTACTGATATTGCTTGGCAAATTAAAGGCTCTTGTGGTCAGAAAAAGAGAGATATACAGTAAAGAGAGATTCAAAGACAGAGAAAACTTCTGAATGGTTTAAAGTGTGTTAAAAATATATGCAAGCTGAAAGTTGAAGTTCTTAAAGCAAAAAACAAAAAAAGGAAGAGTTGTTGTGTGTACACACCTTTAATCCCAACACTTGGGAGGCAGAGGGAGATAGACCTCTGTGACTTCAAGGTGTGGTAGCACACGCCTTTAATCCCAGTGCCTAGAAGGCAGAGACGAACAGATCTCCATGAGTTCAAGGTGTAGTAGCAAACACCTTCAATCCCAATGCCTGGGAGGCAGAGACAGGCGGATCTCTGAGAGTTCAAAGGCAGCCTGGTCTACAGATATACTCTCAAAAAGCAAAAAGTTAACCTAGGAATGTCACAGCTTAGATTCTTAAGCGTCTAGTGATTTAAAGGCGTAAATCAAAAGTGCTCCTGGATAGTAAAAAATTGTAGATTCACAATAGGACAGATTCAGACCACTAAATGAGTCACACTGTTGGATGAATGTACGTAGGCTTGGGAGAGAGAAGAAAAAGAATATAGAGAATAAAGTTAATGGTTTAAAAAGAAAAAAGTAAAAGTAAAGTCTTTAAAGAGACAGAGTACAGATAGTTATAGATATAAATAAAAATAAGCCGCGTAAAGATGGAAAATTCACAGAGAGTCTGGATTATGTACATTGTGTTTTCTTTAAAATTTTTGACTGTGAAGGAGCTAAGTACAGAGAGACATTTCATTATATGGGCTGCCAAGTGGAACCAGAACGGATATCATGAGGGTATGATTTCAGAATTTGGGTCTAAGGATATGATGCTTTGGAGAGAGTCTTCTTTTGTTTTCACAGAGGATGAGACCCTGTTCATTTCTTCTATTCCGATTTGGTATGATGGACCACGTCCTCCTGAAGGGTTGCTGTGAACATCTTCAGAAAATTGCCTTGCTCAACTGCCAACTGAGATAAACCTGGCACACAGGTTACACCCTAAAATCATTAACGACGCCCCCATTCAGCAGGAAGCAGTTTGGAGAGAAAAAACTGCGCCCATGTTCCCAAATATAGTTTATAAATGTTCTTTTACATTTAAAGGGGGATATGATATAGATATGAATAATTTGCATTAGTATAGATTTTGCTTTATTGATAGAGATTTACGGTCAATTTTGTTATATGTATAAATGTTTCTGATGTAACTTTTACTTGATAACTGTTTTGTTATATGTAATTTTGCTAGGTTGAAGTTAAAGCCTTTCTTTTTTGTTTAAACCGAAAAAGGGGAAATGATGGAGGAAGGTCATTGGTTAAAATAAAGAAACTGCTAGGCCCATTGGATAGGCCCACCCATAGGTGGGAGGAGTAAACAGAACAGAATGCCGGGAGGAAGAGGAAGTGAGGTCAGACTCCACAGCTCTCCTCTCCGGAGCAGACGCAAGAGAGACGCCATGCTACCTGCTCCAGGGAAGACGCACGCTATGAAGCTCCAACCCAGGATGGACTTAGGCTAGAATCTTCCCGGTAAGCGCACCTAGGGGCGCTACACAGATGATTAGAAATGGGCCAGAGCAGTGTTTAAAAGAATACAGTGTCCGTGTAATTATTTGGGGCATAAGCTAGCCGGGCAGGGCAGGCGGCTGGGGTGTTTGGGGACGCAACCCTGCCGCTCCCCCTATTACTACACATGTCCCCTCCAACCTTGCCTCTAGAAGGCACGAGAAACAGAGCTGAACCAGCCCAGAAGTGAGATGTTTAATCTGACCAAGTCAAATTGAGCCTAGCTCAGCTGAATCCTACCTGAGCTATAGTCCTTGAGCTTGAAAATGAAGGTTTAATGTAGCAACCTCTGAGGTCATCAAAATAAGGATCACCATGCAAACCACAGAAAAGAGAAAGTATGGAAAAATGTTTCACCTGTCTACGAGCTACTCAAAACCTCTCTCATCTACACATGCAGGCAATATATGTAGTATAAAAGTTTTTACAACTATTAAAATTTCATATTACATAATCAAGTCTTTTGTTCAAATTCCATTCTAATACAGAACTCTAGAACTGCAATTTGATTTTGTGTACAACTTGCCTATAAGGAAATAATATGCTAATTGAGGAAATAATTAACCAATGTGACCCATATAAATAAGAATGTTCAGTGCCTTAAACGCAGCAGAACTCAATAAACTATAGCCTCCTTACGTCCTTCTCAAGGCCCCTGGAGCCCTCTCCCAAATGAAGGCAGTATTTCCCACTGTCTCTAGGAGGAACTTGTTCTTGCTAAAAACAAATCATTTCAGAGTCTATCTTTCTTCATTTGTGTCCTACTTGATAAAAGACAGGTCAGATAACTTCCCTAGAAACCCACATTTAATGTACACAGGCTTTGCCTCTTAAAAAAATAAGAGAGAGACATTCACTGAGAAACAGGGCCATTTACTCAGCATCAAACACATAATTGTATTATCAAAGAATGTTCATTTCAGCCACCCACATATGACTAAAACCTTTCTCTATTATGCCATTGAATTCTGTGTTGATGAATTGCAGAAAGCCATAAAGGCAGAGGGAAGAGTCTGTACGAGTTTCACAATATGCAACAGTGAAAGCAACAATTTTTTGACCTTTTGGTGCCTGGGTAAAGATATATAAACTAACTAATAAAGCCTCAAATTAGAGTTTAAACTTCTGGTTTTATTTTGTGCAATAGTAAATTTCATTTGCAACATATTTGATCATTCTTCACCATTATTCAAATTTGGGAAAGGGTAAAAACTTTCATTTTGTACTTGTATAACTTACAACCCAAGGGACGTAAATGAGTTAATCTCTCAGAATTGTCAACACATTAGAGAGAAAATCCAGACCCAAACACTCGGTCACGCTTGATGAACTAATTCATTTCTTTGGGGAATAATATTTAGCATGGATATTGGTGAAGAGCAATTGTTGAAGTGGGAGTTTCAACTACATGTACACTTTATAGACCACAGAAGCTTACTGGAATCCTAAGTGACATATTGATAAGCTTCTGAGAGCACACAGCAGCAAACACATGGAGCTCTTTAACCATGTAGTGGTTTTGTAAAAGCAAAGACCAAGTATGAGGCAGAAACCAAAGTAGAAACACAAAGCAGACAGGAGAGATACAGGTATCCTTTTAAAAATAGATACTTCAGTTGCTTGCAGTGACTAAATCACTCTTCCAAGAAGCCCAAAGTAGGTAGGTAGTCCATCTATATGCTTCCTATGGAGAAGCTAATCATACTACTCCAGATGCACTGGAACAGGTAGGTATGTTCTTAAGTTAGATGTCATTAAGGTTGTACATGGACAACAAAACAAATAGGTCCATTAATTATTCCAATATCTAACAATCCAATGCCTAGGGACAATGAAAGAGTATAACTTTCTATTGAGTACTTACTAAATACCACAGCAGATAGTATACCCAACTTGCAGAGAAGAACAGAGATTTAAAAAGGTTAAATTTCCCAGATGCCCAAGAACTACACTCTCAGCTTTGACCTCCAGAACTATTATTTTCCTTAAAAATGTATTCAGAATGAAAAATTTTAGTAAATTGCATTGCATTTAGAATTTTAAATTTTGCTATTCTCACTATATCACTTTATAGAATCACCCTTAATAGTAAGCGAATGAATTTGAGGCATGGGAGAATAAGTTTGTGGCAGTAGTGAGTACATATGCAAATTCTGATTATTTTTCGATTCCTTTCCGAAAGAAAATATTTAAATATGGTCAAGGTTAACATTACTTGATTTTAATTCCTGTCTAGAAAAGTCTGCCATTCCCACAAGCCCATTTTTGATCAGCTAGAAATTTCCAAGCCATTCTCGAAGGGTCCTGGTAACAATCAATTCATTTTTTTATACTATTGACGTTCTGAAAGCTTGTAGTCTGCCTGAATGGCTTCAGTTGTAATCACAAAAGTCAGGCACTATTTGTCATTATTTTGTTATGCAGAATTTTTCTGCCTCATTCTCTCTCTCTCTCTCTCTCTCTCTCTCTCTCTCTCTCTCTCTCTCTCTCTTTCTTCTTCATCATCATTTCACACAAACACCTTCAAGGACAAAAAGCAAGGTGAAAGTTTCAGGACCTTTTCCCCTGAGTCTTCAGGAAATCTTTACCCTTTTGACAGTAAAACTGCTGAGGTTCAGAAAACTGTCTAAAGAGCAGCCAGCACGAATGGGGAATTACTGCTGCAATGTTTAAGAGCCCACAGACAATAGTGAACAGCAGAGCTCATCTCCTCTACAGCTACACATGCATTAGGTCTGTCTGCATCGCCCACACAATGAAATGTCAGCCTGCATCTGTGAGAAAAAGCACAGTGCAATCATCATCTCCTCTATTAAGAGGCATGTTATATTGGGATCCCTCTTTGTTTATCACATTTTAACTGCTAGTTCCTACTACCTTTGACAAATTAAGAGCAAATGTATCACTCTTTAGACTTTTGAGGCATTAACTAAGTCACTGTGAAAGTCACTGTGCTCTCTGAGTTAGTATTACAAACAGCAGTTTTAAAGAGACAGTGTGGAATATGAGCTCACAGAGGCTGTGACAGCATGCAGAAGACCTGCACAGGTTTAAATCAGACAAAATTCCAGCACTGAGAAGGGAAAGTAGACACAAAGTTCCACCCCTAACCAAGAAGCTATTTGCAATTAATACCTGCTGAGAAAAGGAAAACCAATTTTCTCCAATGGAGTGATACAGAGTATATAAACCACACCCCAGGGCAGGCCCCATGCCCAGGAGTAATTGGCCAGCACAAAACACACACAACTTTTTTGTGTGATTTTTGTTTCATTTCATTATTTTTGTCTTGTTAGATTGTTTGTTTTGATTTTCATTTTTTCTTACAGAGATAGAGAGGGAGAGAAAGAGAGAGAGAGTGAGAGAGAGAGAGAACAAGTGCATGAAGTCATGAAGTTGGGTGGGTAGGGTTGGGAAGTGAACAGGATTTAGATGGAGTTGGTAAAGCAGAAAATATGATCAATAAAGATTATATGAAAATATTTAAATAAAGAGAGAGAGTGGGGAGAAAGAACACATAACTTCAGAAAGTACTGATAGCTCTCGTCTATGAAGAGAACAAGGAAAGGGATGGGGAGGAAATAATAGGGAAAGGAGAGGCATATAGAAGAGAAAGAAGGGTTGGACAAAGGAAAAAGACAGAGAACATGGTTAAGTTGACTTGCTATACATAAGAAGATAGAATTTAGGACAATAGGTATACTAGTTCCTTAAATTCACATCTTTAATGTATATTTTAATCTCTGTAAAGATTACTGGTTATGCAGCTCCAAAGCTCTTCTCAAACAAAATGCTCTTCAACTAGTGAGAATTAAAAGAACTTCGATGGGACTGACTTTCCTCCTATATATATTTCTTTATATTTTTATCTTATATCACATTTAAAAATATGATATGATCTTGCTCTTCTTAATGTGACTCTTTCCAGAGTAACTTAGATATGGTAAAAGAAGAAACAGAAGCCCATGACATTATTTATTTAAATTTTCTTTAGGAGTATCCAAATATGTACAGATGAATTGACAATATAAACAAAACCTTAATACATAAAAATCCGTATGACCAATTGTTGATCTGTATAGTAGTGTCCATTTGTTGCAAAATGAATCTTCTCCATGAGGAGTGAGAGTTACATTGATGTGTTGATATGAGGGTACTTAGAATATAGTTAGAGACAGGCATGGTGGCACATCTCAGTACTCTGGAGGAAGAAGCAGGGGGATCTTTGTGAGTTTAACGTTACTTTGATCTACAGAAGAAGTTCTGGGACAGCCAGGACTGCATAGAGAGACCCTATCTCAAAATATAAAATAAAAACTGAAATATAGTTAAAATTGTATTAGTTTGGGGAAATGGTGGTTGCAGCTTCTCCACAACTGGACAAAATGCAGAGCGACTATAATTGAGACAAAAAAGTATAATGAAGGGAGCACAATTCTCAGAGTTGAATGATCTATTTTAGTCCTAACTTCCCTGTGGAAAATTGCTTAAGCCCCTTAAAGCTGTAAAATGGAAGTCTTTAATCCATTTGGATTTGAGTTTTGTGCATGGTGATAAGTATGAATCTATTTTCATTCTTCTACATGCTGATACCCAGTTAGGCCAGCACCATTTGTTGAAGATACTTCCTTTTTTCCATTGTATAATTTTAGCTTCTTTGTCAAAAGTCAGATGTTCATAGGTGTGTAGATTAATATCAGCATCTTCAATTTGATTCCATTGGTCAACCTATCTGTTTTTATGCCAATACCAAGCTGTTTTCATTACTGTAGCTCTGCAATAAAGCTTGATATCAGGGATGGTATGCCTCCAGAAGTTCATTTATTGTACAGGATTGTTTTGGATATCCTGAGGTTTTTTTTGTTTTGCATATGAAGTTGATTATTGTTCTGTGAAGAATTGTGTTGGGATGTTGATGGGGATTGCATTAAATCTGTAGATTGCCTTTGGTAGGATTGCCATTTTTCTATGTTGATCCTACCTATCCAAGAGCATGGGAGATCTTTCCATTTTCTGGTATATTCTTCAATTTCTTTCTTCAAAGACTTAAAGCTCTTGTCAAATAGGTCTTTCACTTCTTTGGTTAGTGTTACCCCAAGATATTTTATGTTGTTTATGGATATTGTGAAAGGTGATATTTCTCTGATTTTCCTCTCAGTATTTTTTTTTATCATTTGTGTATAGGAGGGCTATTGAATTTTTGAGTTGATCTCTTATGCTGCCACATCACTGCAGTTATTTATCAGCTGTAGGAGTTCTCTGGTAGAGTTTTGGGGGTGACTTATATACACTATCATATCATCTGCAAATAATGAAAGTTTGACTTCTTCCTTTCCAATTTTAATCCCCTTCATCTACTTTTGTTTCCTTATTGCTATAGCCAAAACTTCAAGAACTATATTGAAGAGATATGGAGATAGTGAATAATCTTGTCTTGTTCCTAATTCTGGTGGAATTGCTTTGAGTTTCTCTCCATTTAATTTATGTTGGTTGTCAGCTTGCTGTATATATTGCTTTTATTTTCTTTAGATATGTTCTTTGTATCCCTGATCTCCTCAGGATCTTTATCATGAAGGGGTGTTGAATTTTGTCAAATGCTTTTTCAGCATCTAATGAAATGATCAGATGCTTTTTCCTTCAGTTTATTTATATGTACAGACACTGAGAGCAACAATAAATAGATGGGACCTCCTGAAACTGAGAAGTTTCTGTAAAGCAAAGGAAACAGTCAATAAGACAAAAAGGCAGCCTACTGAATGGGAAAAGATCTTCACCAACCCCATATCAGACAAAGGACTGATCTCCAAAATATATAAAGAACTCAGGAAATAGAGATTAAAATTCTAAATAACCCAATTAAATAATGAGGTACAGAACTAAACAGAGAATTCTCAACAGAAGAATCTCAAATGGCCGAAAGATATTTAAGGAAATGTTCAACATCCTTAGCCATCATGGAAATGCAAATCAAAACAACTCTGAGATAGCATCTTATACCTATCAGAATGACTAAGATCAAAAACACCAATGATAGCTTATGTTGGAGAGGATGTTAAGTAAGGGGAACACTCATCCATTGCTGGTGGGAATGCAAACTTGTACAACCACTTCAGAAATTAGTATAAAGTTTTCTCAGAAAATTGGGAATCAACCTACCATAGGATCCAGCAATACCACTGTTGGGCATATACCTAAAAGATGCTCAGTAATACTACAAAGGCATTTGTTCAACTATCTTTATAGCAGCATTATTTGTAATAGCCAGAACCTGGAAGCAACCTAGATACCACTCAGCCAAAGAATGGGTAAGAAAATGTGACACATTTACACATTAGAGTACTACTAGCAGTAAAAAAAAAAAGTGACATCTTGAATTTTGCATGCAAATGGATAGAATTAGAAAACACTATCCTGAGTGAGGTAATCCAGAATCAAAAAGATGAATATGGTATATGCTCACTCATAAGTGGATACTAGCTATAAGCAAAGGGCATTGAGCCTATAGTTCATGATTCTAGAGAAGCTAAGTTATAAGGTGAACCCAAAGAAAAACATATATAGATCCTCCTGGAAATTGGAAACAGACAAGATCACCTGACAAAATTGAGAGCATTGGGGAAGGGGGGAGAAGGGAGGGTTGAAAAGGAAAAGGAGAGGAGAAGGGGAGGGTTGAGGAGAACTTGAGGGAAAGGGATAGTCGAGAAGGAAGAAGGACAGAGATGAGAACAAAGAAAGATATTTTAATTGAGAGCCATTATAGGGTTAGCAGAAACCTGGCTCTAGAGAAATTCCCGGGAATCCACAAGACTGACTCCAGCTAAGACCCTAAGCAACTGAGGAGAGGGGGCCCAATCTTGATTTGGCCTGTGGTCAGACTGATGGATATCTTAAATATCACCATGGAACCTTCATCCAACCACTGATGTAAACAGAGGCAGAGACCCACATCAGAGCACTGGAATGAGCTGTTAAAGTTTAGCTGAAGAGTGGGAGGAATGAGAATATGAGCAAAAAGGTCAAGACCATGATGGTTTCACCCATTGGAACAGTCTACTTGAGCTAATAGGAGCTCACAAACTTCAGCCAGACTGGGAAGGAACAAGCTTAGGACCAAATTAGTCCTCTGAATGTGGGTGACAGTTGCATGGATGGGGCAGATAGAGGGGCCACTGGCAGTGACACCAGTATTTATCCCTACTGCACGTACTGGCTTTTTAGGAACCTACTTTCTTTGGGTGGATACCTTGCTCAGCCTAGATATAGTAGGGAGAGCCTTGGACCTTCCACAAAGCAATGTGCCTTATCCTCTCTGAGAATTGGAAGAGGTGTGGTGGGAGGGTGTGTGGAGGGAATTGGAGGAGGGGAGGGAGTAGGAACTTGGATTGGTATTTTTAAAAAATCTAATAAATTATTAAAAATCTGGAAAATGATCGGTCGGCATAGTTAACAATGAGTTGTTTGTCCACATTGGATTTGGTGGACTGATATTATACTCTCTACTGAAAAACAAACAAACAAACAAAGCACTTTGTTTCTGGGGAAAAATGCTTTTTTTATTTTAATTATATGGTTCAATCAAAAAGCCTTAATTCTTTATGAATAGCCATGTTGGCCACTCTTCACAAGTCCAATATTGCCTATTCTTTATAACCAGGACTCTAAAATTGGACTTACTAAATTTGGGTCCTCTTCTTTCCACTTAAAAAATTCTATGATTCTGAATAAACTACCAACTGTGTCTTCTCATATCTCAAATCTGTATAAACATATGTTTCACATAAACCATTTACTGTGATTCATCATAGTAACTAAAACATTCTAAATGTTCATCACGAGTCAGTTGATGTGTTATAGCACTATTGTCATCATCTGAGTCAGTGGTTTAGACAGCCATTTTCCTGACTGGATAGAAGAAATAAGCAGAAAAACACAGACCAAAACTGGAAAGAGCGCTTAAGTCCAATCATTCTTGGATTTCTGTCCTAAGCCCCAGTTGCCAATACTTAGGGGAATATAATCCCAAATAGTCTCCTTTTGACTTAATTGCTTTGAGTCCGATTTTTGTTTATTATGTGGTGGTATCCACCTTTAATCCAAGCATGCAGGAGGCAGAAGAAGGTGGATTGGAGTTTGAGGCCATCCTGGTCTACAAAGTGAGTTCCAGGACAGCAAGGGCTACACAGAGAAACCCTGTCTCAACAAAAAAGTACTAACACAATGAACATAAAAGAGCTGGAAGAGTTTAAAGTTCAATACAGATCAGGAGCATGATTATTTAGGTTCAGGATAGTATGTACAAACCTCTGAGTTTTCTTCTCAGTATAGTTTAAAATACTTGCCTCAGTGCTAGAGGCACCACTACAAATATCTAAAAGCAAAACAGTTGAGCCATAAACATGGGGTAAAACTGGATCCATGTAACTATCTGTATATTTTTATTTAAAAAATATTTTTCTGACACATATAAAGTTCAAGCTGAGAAGAAAGAAGTGTTTTAATGTTAACATAATCGTGTGTCTAGACTTTTCCCTTTTCATTATTTCCTAATACAAAATCAAAAAGATTTTTAGGTATGATTCATGTACAAAGCAGAGCTAATGCTCACATTATCTTTCAGAATATGCGTAACATTGGTGGTTGCCAAATTCAGTATGCAGCAGAGATATTCTATAAACTCAAATCACTGGATTCCCCTCCCTCAGGATTCTTAACTCAATAGAACTGAAATACAGGTCAGTACTTTGCTTTTGTGCCAATGCTGCCAGCCCAGGCATAATAACACTTAGAGAGGAACCATCTTAACTTATCAGTTAATTGGAAAGCCTAAACCAAGTTAAAAAAAAAAAAATCCTATGTCAACTTTATACTGTGACGATATTTTCTGTTTAAAGAGAAAAATGTAGGATTTAAAGGCAAAATTTTCAATGCCCCATCCCATAATGTATTTTGTCATTGCCTCTAACTATGTGCTCTTGTTCTCCTGTGATTTCACAGGAGAGCTTTAAAATCATTATTTACTGGATAAACAGGTGGACTTGCCTGCTACAAGAAAACAACACATAAACATGCTCGCTTTTTAAAAAATAATAATTCTACTCTTAGGGATATTAAATAGAAGGAAAATGATACATACATACAGTTGTTAAAATGCCATCTATATTAACAATAAATTAGACTATATAAATACTGAACTTTAAAAGAACAATTTAATAAATTTGGTATAACCAATGGATGACCAAGACAATTAGCTAGCAATTAACATTATGATTGTGAATATAATATAGAAAACCAGAATTATTTTAATGAGGTATCAAATAAAGAAAGAATAATGTTGAAACTATATAAAGAAAAGTCACATCGAAATTTAAAATATAACAGATGTCTTGTGGTAGTGTGCTTCTATTCTATTGCTGGTTATTAGTAATTCTACACCTGTGTGTATCCCATTCAGTTCAGTTTCATGTTCTTTTATAAATCATGAGGGTTTATATGATGGAAATTATAAAACTGGAGAAGGAAGAAAAAGACTTGTTTTTCTTGCTTGTTTACAATTGTTCATCATCCCATAACAACTCTTTAGCCCAGAAGCAGCATTTATTTCTAATTTTTGCCTTTTATGCATACACAGAATCCATCTCATTTTAACCTCACAGATGCCAGCACCTCATAACTGTCATCCTATCTCCCCCCATATAAGTCCTAGCTCCTCAAGTCTCCTTTTAGGTGCGTTTCTTTCATCCCTTCAACCCTCTTCCTTTGTTCCTTCAGTCCTGGAAGCCTTAACAATTTCATACTAGTAGACTGCCACATCTCCACTCTGCATTTTTCATTCTCTCACATCTGACTACATTTTTTGTGTGTTAACTTTTTCTGGGAAGACAAAAACATCTTTTTGCCCCTGAGTACCAACAACAGACCAAAGTAATGACCTCACCTGTCTAGCTTAGTACAGTTGCATCACCAAAAAATCCCACTCAGTGAGCATAAGAACTGTCTTATGCTGCATAGAAGCCCCCTCTAGCAGCTCCTGAGACCACATGCAACAGAATCAGAATCATGTAATCTGGATAAGAACACGGAGACTAGAATCATGGGTAAGCATCTAGTGGCCTTTCTAACCTCTCCCTTACATGAGAAAATATCATGAACTTGAAGATTTCTTGTAGGCAATAACTGCTGATCTGATTAATATGATACTGGCTGTTATGTTCAGAGGACAGTGTTTCACAACATAGTTGTTTTGTGGGGGGAGTCGGGGTGTGCGTTTTTATCAAGTTATGTCAGTTAAAGTACTTGATGTGTATCATCGTTCTCCTAAGGAAACTTGGACTGATAAGCTACTCTATTGTGTTTTATTGTCTTTTAAATCAAAAACAAAAAAATACATCAAGTCTTGTTGACAATAGGCAGATGGAAACTACAAATAATTAACCAGAATATTCCCATTTCCAGAAGGAAACAAAATTTCCAACTCTTACACAGCATTACTTTGTGCTAAATAAGGTACATTTGATTTTTGATAGGTTGATGCTATCGAAATCATAAACGCACCTTGTCTGGGGCTCCGTGTCATCAAATGGCCCCTGAATACATGATGATGATTCAACAAACAATAAAGGTGTACCCTCGATGTGGCCAAACTCTGTGCTTTGTGAAGAGACACACATCTCTTAACTGAAAGAAAGCCAGTAGTTAAAAATCATCTGATAAGTGCAATGATAGAAACATGCCTAGGTTGCCATGGAAACACAAGGCATATATTGTTTGTTCAGACCACTTTCTCTGGTACCTATTGCTTCAACAATATTGAGATGATTTTAGATTGATGGAGGAAGGATAAAAACACATTCTAGAAAATGTTCCCTGAAGGTGAAGGACATAGAAATATGAAAAATATACCACACTTAAGGATTTGCAAAGACTATCTGACAGCCACAAGGCTAGCATGCAGCAAACAGATGGTTCAGCTGGTGAAGGCACTTGGGGCCTCTGATGGATTTTTAAACAATAGTCTTGATGGGACTCTGGCTGCCTAGCATGGGGTTTTACAATTGGCACACTGAAAGGATACATGAACAAGAAGAGCGGCCTGCTGTCACTGTAAACAGGATCTGTCCCTGGCTGGATCTTAAACTGCCTTTCATCTACCCACAACTACAAACCACCTTTGCTTGCTCTATATTGATTGCTACTTGATGTCTCCAATTCCTTGTTTACTCTAGACTTAATGCTTTGACAGCTGTATTGATTACATTTTTTCTGACTTCAAACTGTCCTGCTTCTTTCTTTTCATTGCTTACTTTGTATTTCTTAATTCTTGGAATGACTGCTTCCATTTGATCTCTTCAATTCAATTTTGTTTGATGCTCTAGTCCTAGAATTTTCCAACACCTTATTATTGATTCTAGAGACCCTTTCTACCTTTAGGGAAACATGGCAGGGGGGTTGACATACATATGACAAAGAATTTTTAATTGAAACAAATATGAGTTTACATTTCTGTAACACTTAACTAGCCTTCCTTTTAGTTGAGTATTATCACATAACTGGCTCTGGTAAAGGGGCAAGCAGTTAAGAATAATATGTCTCATGCATTTCTTTTCTCTTTACTTTCACTGAAACCTATTCTATATAGGTACAAGGTGACATAACGCTCATCATCTTGGATCTCTTAATAACTGTATGGAATACAGCCTCCCTACGTCAGCCCACACTGGGTATGTTATAAGAAGGAAAATAAATACAATAAGTTCAAATAAACTTTCATCTGTTTTAATCCACTTAAATTTCACTGCTGATACTCCCTTTATAATACTCACCTTAGCTTAACAAATATATGATCATATGGCATAAATAACATATGCATATTTTCATCCCTCATTGTTTGCATCAGAAGAAGAGGAATGATGACATGGAAGCTGGGGAAAGATTATCAAGACATTAGATAAAATGACTCAGGTTTACTACATGTGCTTCTTTGGCGTGGATTAATTCATGGCACAGTTTGTAAAATGGATGATCAAGAATTAAGAAGTTGAGGTTACTTAATGTGTACCCATTCCCAGTATAATTTTATCTACTAAATAAGAACTAAACACCAAGTACACTATTGAAAATGAAAGGGAGAGCTCTGACTAAGTGTTGGCATTTTTTTCTCATTTTTTGACTTGCATTCAGCTCCATATTTTTAATTTATGATAGTTTTTTCTTCACTCCTCCAAAACCCTTTTCTACCTCCCTTTGAAATGATTTAGTGTATGTGCGTGTGTCTGTCTATCTGAGGGTATATATGTGTAGCATGCATATGCAGGCTCGCAGAGGCAAGAAATGCTTGAATCCCCTAGGAACTAGAATTACAGGCATTTTTGAGCACCATGTGATCCTCATCATATTCTGACTTAAGCCTAAAGATGGTAGAGATAGTTGATCATGTACAGAAACCCCTAAACCAGGAGCCAAAAATCAGCTATTTCCTCCATCCAAACAGTTTTTCTCAGGCATTTCACCACAGCAACAGCAGTCTGAGAAATACATGATCTAGTTAAGGAGTCTAAAGATCTGAGGACTGAGGGGGGGAAAGAGAGACACTAGCTACTGCATCACTTACAGAGGCCAGAGTTTGGGTAGTAAATAGTTAGCCACTGGATAAAAGGGTGATTTCTTTAATGTTCACCATGCTGTGTTCTCAGGCACATAATTTCCTCAAGAACTTCAGAGAGAAGAGAATTATCCATTATAGATGAAAGGATTCTAGTTTCCCAAGTTTGCTTGGCTTCAATGTTAAACAGCAGAAACAAGACCTTAACTTCAGCTTTACAAATAAGAGATGGGGCCTCAATTATAACGACATCCCACTTCAGCCTATAACCTACCTACTCCCCATCTCTTACCTCAGTAACTTTTGTGCCTTACACCACAATGAATGAATTTATCTGGCACATCCTTCTCCCTTAGTAGACTATAAGCATCTGCTTCACATATGGCTTTGCATTGCTATGCTATAGGAGTTCCAGAAATGTTTATAAAAGAGGCTGTACCTAGTTCATTCTAACAGTGATATGATTTCCAGATGTGAAAACCACAGGTTAGCAAGTATGATAATGTAGCTCGGAATATCTTCCTGTGCAAAGAGAACTTGAGCCAAACCTCCAGCTTTGTGCAAACTACCCAAGGAAGGAAAACTTCCTGAATGCTGGAACCCTCTTTCTTTGTCTGATGAGAGACAGTGTGTATGTGGTGTAAGATATAAGAAGAGGAACAAACATTATTAATACTAAACCATTCTAACAAAGCAGAATTCTGTGTTTATTAATGACTTGTCTTAAGCTTTTTCATTCTGACACACAAGTTTACAAGGAGAAATGTTTAACTTGGTATGTGGTATATTTTTGTTAGATCTGATTTTAAACCTTCATATACTAATACCTATTTTAGAACCAAGTAGTCTTGGGCTATACCATATACCTCTTGTATTGAATTCTACATTCCAGCAATATCCTTAGTAATATATGTTAAATTTCAAATAGTGGGTTATAGTATATCTTGAATGCTGTCATAAGGAGGCCAGGAGGTAGTGAGCAGGGGTATTTTCAAAAGCATGTGTTAAAAACAAAACAGTTCAGCAAGCCTATATGTAAGAAAAGGAAAGGATAAAAACGAGAAAAAAAAAATGTAGCATTGACACAGACGTCTCATTCCAGCTCCATGGACTACCTAATCATATCAAACCCTCTATGCTCTCTGTATGCTTTTCATACACCGAGTTAACTTGAGATGGATGGCAGGATTCCCAGTTAATTCATTTTTGAATCCCCGAGTCATTTAGCACCGTGCTTTGCACATAGTAAGTACTCAATAATATGTGAATGATGAAGAAAACTCTCCTAAATTCTCTCCACTTCCCTGCAGGAAGAATAATGTCATTTCCATAATATTTTGTTCGAAAAGGTAACAGATCAAACTTGAAATCTTAGCATAATAAGTACCAATTATATTTTCTTTGTCTCTCCTTTACAATGTGAACCCTTGCGGGCAGTCAGGTTCAGGGACATAATTATTGAACCCCAAAGGAAAATGAAAGTGCAGGGCCCTTATTTCAAAAGTATTAAGAGTTTTAAGACAATGTGGAATGGGAGGATACTTCTGAGTAGTAGGCCCCGCGTGTAGAAATCTTAATTTCAGGAGCTGGCCTTGAGGGCAGAGATAGTGTTTTAGCCATGATTGTTATCATGGGGATGTTGGGGAACAGTTAATTAAATGTCCCGCGCAAACAATGAAGGCCAGGAGAGTTGTGTGAAAAGGGAAAGTTTACTTGGGCAAAGTCTAACATAAGTGAAGTGCACTGCATAGTAAAAAGGCCTTCTAAGGACACGTCTAGGAGTAAGTGTCATCTGCTGTCATTTTGCCCTTCTCCTGTCTCAGCGTCTTACCTTGACCATCTGTATTGCAAAATGTGTATGTAACCTCACCTTATCCAAAAGCCTTGTTTGCTGTATCATGACTCACACTATAGGAGACTCAGGCATTGCTTTCCTTCTTGCTTCGTTTTCCCTGATGTAATGGCAATAGCAGTGGCCTGCTATGTAAGAAGCAAATAGCCGAAGGGATTTTTCTTGACAGAAACAATGTATTGATTAATAACATAAGACAGTAGGGGTTGGTACTCATAAAGCAAACATGGATGAGTTATTTGAAAACACATTGCAGACCAATCCTAGTTAAATGTTTGAAAAATGTAAAAGGGCAGAAAAGTATATATCGATCACCCTCTCTGAAGGACAGCACAGAGCTCTGAATGAGCTGTAACCATGAAGAATCATTTTCTCTATTACACAGACAAGACAATTTATCGAGTCCCTTCTTACCACAGGTGAGTATCCCACCCACGAAACACAGATATTTATCTTAATATCTGAAAATGCTTCTCTGCGACACTGAGGAAAAGAAGCTGCTTAAGAGGCATCAGTCCTCCTGGCGTCCTCCTCATTTTAGCCAACTTGCAGCAGTTGCTCCTGAGCCACAGGCAGCACTTAGCAATTGTAATGGTGACCCCCAGTGGCAAGAAGTTGCAAATGAAAGCCTCGCTCTGTTTCTCTACCAAAAATGGCAACTTTATTTAAATCCTTTCTTTATAAAGGATATTGGCGATTGCAATGAACTATAGTAAAAATGAACTACATGTTTGCTGCAAAAGAATCAATACCTTCTCCTCCACATTATTGTCACCAGTTAAATATACGCATTTTCCTTTTGAAGTAAAAAGCATAGTCTCCGGGAAGTCCTTAAAAAATGTTGCCATCATGCTTTTCTTTTCTCCAAAAGAGAGGTTAAAAAAAAAAGACTATGTCCACCCGTATCTTAAGTATCTGTTAGGTTTTTGAAAATCCACCTTGCAGAGAATTTAATAGATGGCCACTTATAGAAGTCCCATTGAACTCTGGAACAATCACTGACATTCATCTGAACACTGGAAGGATGTACGATCAATACTTAAAAACAGTTAAAGATATTGGCCTTTCCACCAGAAACTTATATTCAAACACAACACCAAATAAAGCCCCAATTCAATAATAGTAATTTGAACAGTAACTCAAAATAATGAAGTGTAGGGTCCTGTACTATAATCAATTTTCACAACATGAAACTTTTATTTGGAAATAAATCAGGGGATGGAGGCAGAATATACTATTATATATATATATATATATATATATATATATATATATAGCCATTAAATTCTCAGTTTCACACACACAGGCCCTTCAAAATATCCTTCCTATGACACCAACTATTGAAATTGAATGGATGTACTTGGTAAGTCAAGATAAACTGTAGCCCCCAACTTTACTACAAATAAGAATCACTAGGCATCTCTTAAGTATCTCAGAATATAGCCTGCCCGCCCCCCCCCCGACTAATAGCATCAAAATTACTAAAGCATACTGCACAGGCATCGGTAGTTTTCAAAGCTCCCTGATCCCTAGCAATTCCCATAAAGAACTGGCTTAACCGGCTCCCTTAGTTCAATAATAGATCAGCATATCATTTACCTAACATATCATTTACATAATTTAAAAATATGTGTGTTATCTGCTAATACTCTATTAAAGTATTATGTGAAGACTGTTTTTTTTTATTCCAGTGCACTAGTTGTACCCCATACCAATTTCTACAGAATTTCTGTATATGGGATCCTTTCATACCATCAATATTTTTAAGAACTTCCCCCAGGTAATTTCAAAATGCAGTTAAGGTTGAAAAACATTGCACTTTCAAATACCGAAAAGGAACAATTTAAAAAATCCTTAATGTGACAGTACAAAAGCATTTTAATGTGCAACACATGCTTTTTTTTAACTGTACTTTGAGACTACAAAAAGATATCTCCCAACACCTAGAAATAAAGAAAGAGAAACTGCCTTCTGATGAAAACACAGAAAGGGACTATTGAGACATGTAATTTAGCCGTCCTGGAAGGGAGGAAAACACATTAAAAACATAAGTAAATAGCCTTCTCAGAAGACCCCATTCAGTGTTCCAACCCTGGATATGCTTTGCTTGGGGAGGTTTTTAAACTTTCCAACATTTAAGTTCCAGCAACAAGGCTTTCTGATATAATTGACTAAATTAATAAACTTCAAAGGTGACTCTAACGTGCATCCAGCCTTGAGAACCACTGACACCAGGCAAATCAGGAACATCAGTGTGCCAAACCAGCAATTGAAACTATGATTCTGAGGGATATAAGGAAAATGGGTACTTACAGAAACTCATAATGAATCACAAAGAAGTGACAAATAAATAGGAAACACCAAACAATGGGCACACACAACTCTGACAAAGAAAGTGCTTACCAAGTAATTTAAAATATCCTGGTGCTAGTAGCAAAGCAACTTCTCAAATCAGAAGATTTGTTCATCTATTTTAGCTGGGGATTTTCATGACATCCTCTTTCTTTCTTACTCAACGAGGCAAACCTTGGCTTATGTGCTGCATGGACTACAGATGAGGGGGCCCTTGTGTAGACACTGAGCTTGACAATGAATTCTCGTGGGATTTTAATCAGTTGGCATCCTGGTGTCTGTCTCAATCTTGTGCACATTTATCCACCCAAAACTGTTAGCAAGGTCATGGCTAGCCTCTTAGACATGTCGCCAATTTTGTCTATGAATTCTTTGAATTTCAAGATCATAAATAAGGAATCATGTACAACTCATTATTTTTTAAACACATGAAATTTGAAGCACTTTCTTAAATTCTATTTCAGTTTCATTGCATATACAAATGAATAATACTTCATGAAACCTATAATTCTTACTCTTAATTTTTTCTGCAGTGTGTTTCCCACATTCATATGAACTTTTACAAATCCAGGCAGCAGCAGTGACTAATTGCACAAGACTTGCCCAAGACTGGGGCCATCAACATTCCATAAGGGATGGGCTCAAAAGGCCTCACCCCTCCCAGAGGAGCTATGTACAGTTAAAGGTGGCAGAGGGAGAGGGCATCATATTCCTTAGTGAAGTAGACACTGGTGAATTGCTTCCACACACGTACACAATCCCCCACCCATTTTCATGCCACCAACACTAATTAAATACAAAAATACATACAAAAAAGAACATGAAAATAGAAGGAGGACTTGGAGCAAAGAAGGGATTTGGTGAGAGGGAGAAAGAAAAACTGAGGATGATAACAGGGTACTTTAATCAAAGAACATTACCTGTATATATTAAATTATAAAAGAATAAGAAGAAGATCTCTTTGTTGAGATTTTTTTCCCCTGGTAACATTCTGATTGTCAGAGGGGAGATTTCATATACATAATTCCAAAAAGTTTCTCACCTACAGTTCTGAGAATGGTATCTCTGAATAACCATGCTTTACACAACACAAACTTTTGGCGTTGAGGGTTCTTGTCAGACAGCTTAATTTCATACTAAATGTTATTAACTTGCTAGTTGGAGCAATGGATATAAATAAATTCTTTGGTTAATCACTTTAAAAGTATAAATTACCGTATTTACTTCAAAAAACTGTAGGGGGCAGTATTTTCATTTCCAGATTTTGAAAATTAAACTAATTGGGTAACTTCTGATGCATGATACATAGTGTTTAGTTTTTGAACTCAAAAACCTGGCCTAGGTCATTTAGGGAAAAATTACAAAGACACGGAAGAACAGAACAGCACAAAAATTTAAAATGAATTAGATAACTTTGAGTAAAGGCTGATGGAATGATAACAGAAAACATGGTGATAAGAAGTTTCAGCTTAACTCTGGAATGATGAAGTCCAGAAACAGAATCACACAGTATTAAACTGACAGTACAAAGTTAGTTTTGAGGACCTTCTTCCACAAAACTGAGAGAGCTTGAAAACGACTCATTCCCAATCCCAATCTCATCCCTGGCATTGCAACAGAACACCAGCTGCAGCCTTCCTTCCCTCCTACCCACATCTCCTGTGGATTCCACAGATCTTCGCCTCATAGCCTCCCTCCCTCCACTCATTGCTGCATCCCAGTCCCCAACTCCAGCAGGCTTTTCTTTTCTAGCTAACCCACAGGCCACACCTCCCAGAAGTAGGCCATCCACTGACTCTCTTCTCTCTCTCTCTCTCTCTCTCTCTCTCTCTCTCTCTCTCTCTCTCTCTTCTCCTGGATCCAATCCCCCATTCTCATCCCCAGATCGCCAGTAGATTACAAACGACAGCCTTCCCTGCTCCTCTTAAGTCTCATTTCCTGTGTATCCCACATATCTTCCTCTTCTAACCTTCCTTTCCTCACTTGTTGCTTTATTCCAGACCCTAACTCCAGCAGGTGCTCCCTCATAAACCAAGGGCCACTGCTAGCATTGAAGTAGGCTAAAGGCCGACCCACACTTCTACTGCTCCTGAGATCCAACCTCACTGCCCAAGTCAGTCACACCCCCAGCTTTGCGGCTGAAAAACATGCTGAGGTTTCCCTTTGCTCTCTGACTCCATCTCCAATGGATGACAAAGACCTTCTCCTCCAATCTTTCTCCCTGTAACTCATCTCAGTTCTACAGCCTCCAACGCCAACAGATATTCTCCGAGAACACACCAGGTGAACGGGTCAGGAAAACAGGCAGCACACAGCCATCACACTCTGAAACTCTAGAGTGGAAGCAGAAAACAAGGAACATTCACCCAGCAAAGACAAATCTAGAAATCAGCACCTAGACCTATAAGCATCTCAAACCCAGATGCCTATATGGCAGCAAAAAAATGTAGTAATAGGAGTGGCAGGCTACATTCCTGGCACACAGCCGCCCACACTGCTAGCTTTATACCCGAAATAATTACACGGAAGCGGTATTCTTTTAAACACTGCTTGGCCCATTAACTCTAGCCCTTACAGGCTAATTCTCATATCCCGATCAACCCATCTCTAATAATCTGTGTAGCATCAGTATTATCGGGAAAGATTCAGCATGTCTGACCTGGCAGCTTGCTTCATGGTGTCTGCCTGGGAGAGGGGAGCATGGCCTCTGCTCCAGAGAGCAGAGCTGTTGAGTCTGAGCTCACTTCTTCCTCCCAGCGTTCTGTTCTGTTTACTCCACCCACCTATGTTCTAACCAATAAAATGGGCCAAGGCAGTTTCTTTATTAGCCAATGACCTTCCTCCATCATGAAAACACAATCAACAACATCCAGGGCAATATGTCTCCACTAGAGCTCAGCTGTCCTACCATAGCAGGCCCTGAATAGTCCAACACAGATGAAGCACAAGAATAATACCTTGAAAGCAACTTTATGAATATGCTAGAGGTCCTTAAAGAGGAAATTAATAAATTCCTTACAGAAATCCAGGAAAACACAAACAGTATAAGGAAATAAATAAAACTATCAAGACCTGAAATTGGAAATAGAATTAGTAAAGAAAAAACAAACTGAGGGCATTTTGGAAAGTACAAATTTAAAAATTTGAACAGGAACTACAGAGCCAAGTTTCACAGAGTACAAAAGAAAGAAGAGAGAAACTTGGGCATTGAAGAAAAGATGAAAGAAATGGATATATCCACCAAAGAAAAACGTTAAATCTAAAATACTCCTGAAACAAAACATCCAGGAAATCTGGGACATTATGAAAAGAACAAACCTAACAATAATAGGAATGGAGGAAGGAGGAGAAACCCAGCTCAAAGGCCCAGAAAATATTTTCAACAAAATCATAGGAAAAAAACTTTCTACCCTAAAGAAGAAGTGCCTATAAAGGTGCAAAGAACTTACAGAACATCAAATATATTGGGGCAGAAAAGAAAGTCTACTTGACACATAATAATCAAAACATTAAACATAGAGAACAAAGAAAGAATATTAAAAGCTGCAAGGGAAAAAAGACCAAGTAACAGATAAAGATAGATCTATTAGAATTACACCTGACTTCTCAAAGGAGCCTCTAAAGGCAAGAAGGGCCTGGCAAGATGTGCTGTAGACTCTAAGAGAACACAAATGCCAGCTAAGATCTATCAAAACTTTCAATAGATAGAGAAAATAAGAAATTTCATGATAAAATAAAAATTAAACAATATCAATGTACAGATCTTGCCTTGTAAAAGTTGATAAAAGGAAAACTACTTAAGGAGATTAACTGTATCAATGAAAACAAAGAAAATGATCTCACACTAACCTAAATCAAAAAATACACACACACACACACACTCACACACTCATCATCTCATCATCATCACCACTACCACCACCAAAAAACGCCCCAGGAGCCAAATCAACAATAGTTGGTCATTTATATTTCTCAATAGTAATAGTCTCAATCTCTCAATAAAAAGACACAGACTAACAAAATGAATGTGAAAACAGGATCCATTCTTCTGCTGCATTTAAGAAACATACCACAATATCAAGATAGATGTTACCTCAGGGTAAAGGGTCAAAAAAAAGATATTCCAAGAAAATGGACCTAAGAATCAAGCTGGTGTAGCCATTTTAGTATCTATCAAAATAGACATAAAAACAAAACTAATCAAGAGATATATGGAAGGACACTACATACTAATCAAAGAAAAATCTACCAAGATAGCATTTTATTTATTCTTCTCTCATATATTATATCTGACCTCTGTTTCCCCTCCCTCTTTTCTCACTTCCTCCTCCACCTTTTTTTTCCCAGATCCACTCCTCTTCCTTTTCCCTTCAGAAAAGAGCAGTAAAGGTCTTCCAGTGATATCAAACAAGCATAGCATAACAACTAACAATAAGACTAGACACATACCCTCATATCAAGGCTAGATGAGACAATCCAGTAGTGGGAAAAGGGTCCCCAGAGCAGGAAGAAGAGTCAGAGATACTCCCCTCGCATACACACACACACACACACATACATACATACATACATACATACATACATACATACATACACTCCCATTGTTGGAAGTCCCACAAGTACACCAAGCTACACAACTGTTAACATATGCAGAGGACATAGCATAGTCCCATGCAGGCTCCCTGATTGTTACTTTAGACTATGTGAGCCCCTATGAGCTCTGGTTAGTTGATTCTGTGGCTCCTGTTCTAGTGGTATCCTTGATCCCACTGACTACAATAATCCTTCCTCCCCTTCTTCAGTGGAGTTCCCCAAGCTCCACCTAATGTTTGGCTATGGGTCTCTGCATCTGTCAAAAGCAATAAACAGAGCCAATCAATCTCCATCAAAATTCCAACGCAATTCTTTACAGACCTCAAATGAACAATACTCAACTTCATACAGAAAACCCAAAAAAAAAAAAAGATAGCTAAAACAATCTTGTATAATAAAAGAGCTCCTGTAGGTATCACCATCCCTGACTACAGACTACAAGGCTATAGTAATACAAACCAAACCTCATGGTACTGGCAAGAAAACTGGTTGATCAATAGAATTGAATCAAAGACCAATACTTAAATCCACACACCTATGGACATCTGATTTTTTGTAAACATAGTGAGAACTGCACAATGGGAAAAAAGAAAGTGTCTTCAACAAATGGTGCTAGTCTAACTTGACATCTGTATGTAGAATAATGCAAATATCCATTTGGTATAGTATTTGAAGTTTTAGATGGAGCAATAAGTTAACTGAAGGAGATTAAGGGAAAAGAAGAATAGAAGTATTGTTATTTGCAGATGATATAATACACATAAATGAGCTTTAAAATCCACCTGAGATAAACCCAAAGAGAAACATATATAGATTCACCTGGAAATTGAAAAGAGACAGGATCACCTGACAAAATTGGAAGCATGGGGGTGGAGGGAGAAGGGAGGGTGGAAAGGGAAGAGGAGGGGAGAAGAGAAGGGTTGAGGAGAACTTGAGGGAATGGGATAGTCGAGGAAGGACATAGATAAGGGCAAGGAAGGAGATATCTTGATTGAGGGAGCCATTATAGGGTTAGCAGTAACCTGGCACTAGAGGAATTCCCAGGATTCCACAAGGCTGAATCCAGCTAAGACTCTAAACAATAGAGGAGAGGGGAACCAATCTTGATTTGCCCTGTAGTCAGACTGATGAATATCTTAAATATCACCATAGAACCTTCATCCAGCAACTGATGGAAATGGAGGCAGAGAACCACATTGGAGCCCTGGACTGAGCTCCCAAAGTCCAGTTGAAGAGAGGGAGGAGTGAGAATATGAGCAAAGAGCTCAAGACCATGATGTGTTCACCCACTGAAACAGTCTACCTGAGCTAATGGCAGCTCACCTACTCCAGCCAGACTGGGAAGGAACAAGGATAGGGCCAAACTAGTCCCTCTGAATGTGGTTGACAGTTGCATGGCTGGGGCAGACTGAGGGGCCACTGACAGTGGCACCAGGATTTATCCCTACTGCTTTTACTGGCTTTTTGGGAACCTATTCTCTTTGTATGTATACCTTGCTCAACCTAGATATAGTAGGGAGGGACTTGGATCTTCCACAAAGCAATGTGTCTTACCCTCTCTGAGGAGTGGATAGGGGTAGGATGGAGGGAATGGGAGGAGGGAGGGAGTGGGAACTTAGGTTGGTATTTTTAAAAATCTAATAAATTTTTAAAAATTCCACCTGAGAAATCCTACAACTGACAGACAAACTTTCAGCAAAGTGGCTGGATAGAAGATTAATTTTAAAAAATCAGTAGCCCTTCTATATACAAATGACATACAGGCTGAGAAAGAAATCAGAGAAACAACACATTTCACAATAGCTTCAAATAATATAAAATATCCTGGGGTAACTCTAACCAAGCAAGTGAGAGGCTTTCATGATAAATGCTTTAAGTCTTCGAAGAAAAAAAAAATGGAGAACATATCAGAAGTTGTAAAGAGCTCCCACACTCAGGATCAGTAGGATTAAGATAATAAATGTGACCATCTTACCAAAAGCTATATACAGATTTAACACAATCCCCAACAAAATTTCAATACAATTTTTTACAGACTTTGAAAGGACAATTCTAAACTTCATATGAAAAACAAAACAAAACAAATCAACAAAAAGAATAGCTAAAACAATCCTGAACAATAAAAGAAACGCTAAAGTTCTCACCATTCCTGATTTCAGGTTGTACTACAGAGCTGTAGAAAAAAAAAAAGACAACATGATATTAGCATAAAACAGATTGATCTGTGGAAATATTGAAGACTCAGACATAAATCCATACACCTATGGACACGTGAATTTTTATAAAGAATCCAGAATTATGCAAGACAGAATTTTCCAGGAATGATGCTGGCATAGCTGGATGGCAGCACATCAAACGGGATGCTCGGATGTAGAAGAATGCGAAGAGATCCATACCTATCACCCTGCACACAACTCAAGTCCAACTGGATCAAAACCTCACATCAAATGAGATGCACTGAACCTGACAGAAGAGAAGGTGGGAATAGCCTTGAACTCCTTGACATAAGAAATGACTTTCTGAACAGAACACAATTAGCACAGGAATTGAAATAAACAGTTACTAAACGGGACTTCATGAAACTGAAAAGCTTCGTAAGGTAAAGGACACCATTGTTTGGACAAAGTTGCAGGTTACAGAATGGGAAAATATCTTCCCCAAACCCACATCCTAGGTTTCTTTTTCTCAGGTATTTAGCAACAAGTAGAAAATTGCAAACTGTGTACTGTAATACGGTACCATGACTGCAATATATATTAGTGCATTACTCCAAACCTCTTTTCCTCTTCCATTCCTCAATCTACAGGGTTCAAGGAGGGAGTACAGAAAGGCCTTGCTTCTGCTAATTTCTTGTCGCATCTCTTCTAACCTAACATCTCAACTTCACTACTTTTCTTTATTTCAAGAACATTAAGTCTAATGAGTTTCTCTTCGCTTCTGTTTGTGTCACCAACCAAACAAGTTGTCCTGGTTTATTCTTGGTGCTCTGAGACTCCTTTACCACAGGCTTAACACATATCTTTTCTGGAGCTGCATCTCACCCTCCGCAACGCCCACTCTTACTCTTCTACCGCCTCTGTAACTAGCATTTAAACAGTTTTTTTTGTCACAAGACTCCTGGAAACTTTCCACCATTATTAAGAACACCCAGTTTTGGTTTATGTTGATTATATTTACAAATATTTGCTTTAATGGGAAGTTTAAGAATTAACATTTATTCATTTAAAAATTAAATCCATCACACATTGACATAAAATATGTATTTTATTGAAATATCTAAAGCTTAAGGCAAAAAAATATCTAGTGAGAAGAGAGACATTATTTTACATTTTATAAGATTCTTTAGTACCTGGCTTAAGAGAGAGCTGGATCCATATCTGATTCTGCATTCAACCTGTTGTGGTATGCTATTTTAGTCGAAGTATATAAGGAAAATTCAGGCCTTTCTGGATATGTGATTAGGAAAAGAGGAATATTTTAAGAATCTTCATAGATAATTGTGGTTATTCTCTTTTGAAAACTCAGGAAAAATGTAGCTTTAAAAATTAGTTACAATGTGGAATATTAAAGTACATTAATTAATATATTTATATTTTGTTATGCTAAAATCTGTTAATTTACTCTATACCTATATATGTAATAATCCACCATACACTTATGTATACAATAATGCCATACCTCTGCAATTTGAAAAAAGTAGTGCTTTACTGAGTTCCAAATGATGAAACATATTATTACACAGCATCAAAAGATTCAATTTGTTAACCTCACCACTACTGTAATCAAAAATGTTTAAGTATTAGCAGCTGTTTCTTTGGCATATAAAACCTTCTCCAAATCTTAATTTTACTTGAAATCTTGAAAGTTATTTTTGGCAACACATATTTTCAGTCTTTTCTCTTGAAATAACAAGTTTACCTTGCTCAATTTGGAGTAAATGTCTACTTCTATTTAAACTTGGGTACGAATTTTTTTTATTGTCAATCTTTCTTTTGGGTAAAAAACTATTCTGGGGGAAAGTGGTTAGTTCAGGTCATATGTCAACCAGTATTCAGCATGTGCTGTTCTTTAAGACAGCTATTGAACCTCACCACGGAGAAGTAGCGTTTGATGCATAATTCCAGTTTAATGGTACAGAAGATTTAAAAGGTACAGTCACAAAGGATTGAGATTAAATAAACACAGTAAGACCAAATTTGATTTGTGAATAGGAGGGGAATAATTGTTGCACAAAGGGAGTTAGGAGTTCTTAGAGCATATTTGCTTTATTTTGTAGCCTCTCAATAGTCATTTTGTAAGCATTATAAAATGAGATTTGTCATCCTGTATTTATTTTGCACTTGTACTAACTAGGTTATCTCTGACTGCAGATAATAGTAAATTGTACTTTAAAAAGATTTAAGTCATCAGTAAAAGATATCTTCTCTCAGGAGGAGAAATTATAAGGTACGCCATCTTTGGGATTAGCTAATTTAGGGCTTGTGGTGCATTGGTGGTTCTAATATTTTGAGGTGATGTATTAATATGTGGTATTTCTAGCGCAAAATAAGAAACTGCCTTTTTCTGACACTTTCTAAGAATGGAGAAGGCTTTCCCTAGCAAATCCTACCTTATGTAACAACACAAAAAGAATAGAATTTCTACAACTGGCTAAATTTCAAGAAGATTTATTCTTGAAATGTTGGTAAGGCCACCTAGCCTAAGAAATTAATTCCTGGGTGAGGTTGGGCTTACTCAAGAATGGAAGAGTAAATGATCCAGCGCCCTGCTGGCAGTCTTACTACTATGACTCCTGGGAATGAAGCTATATGTGTCCGGGGTGAGCCAAAATCACCAGACAATTAATACTCCCAGAAGCATTCTTCAGCTATTAATGGAGAGTTTTTTTCTGGAAAAATTCCTAGCATCCTGTATTCTCATGTGAGTTAACTCTGAAATGTGTTCCATATTACTTAGAGTTAATCTGGATAAGCTGTAGTGTGAACATCATAATAATATATATTTTCATGGGCTGTCCTCTCTTTATCTCATTCTTCCCTTCTCTTGCATCTGTTTCTTGCTGTCATTTCTCAAATAAAAAGTTTGCAGTAGCATCCTTTTCTCAGGGTCTGGTGCTGGGTAACCCAAGTCAGGAAAATGGCCCACCCACTCCACAAAACAAATCCCTGCAATAAGAAATTTTATTAAAATTTTATTTAAAGTGCTTTTAAAATAAACTGTTCTCAGAGAGCATCTTTGATATCCTTTTCTTATTTAAAGAGACCTTTTTTTCAGAAAAATATTGGCAACATGAATATACAGAGAAGTGGTCATTTTTATTTAAGCATGTGCAAGGAGAATTCCTTCTTTCCTTTCTCTCTCTCCCTCTTTCTCTCCTTCCTTCTTTATTCCTTTCTTCCTTCCTACTAACTACACTTGAAATTAATCGTGTTATCTGTCATACCCATGGTTTATTCTCAGGAACTAACCCCCACGTCAGCCTCTGTCCAAGAAGGAATCATATGAGTCGTATTTGGACTCAAGGTCAGCCAGTCCTTGAGCTGGACATCCTCATACAGCATGAGAAGAGAGGCATGGGCGATCCCATTTCTTCTATTGAAAATATGTCAGGAAATGCCAGTATCAAATAAATGAGGAGTTCTGTTGTCAGGATAAGCTGGAGTGATGAACAGGTTGCCAGGATCATAAAGTCAGCAGAAAGAAAATCTTATGAACCATAAAATGTTAGAAAATAAAAACTGTGCAATATTAAAAAATTATAAATAAAAAGCAACAGGCAGATACGGTCAGTTTAAAAAGAAGTAAACATGTTAGGAACACCCACGTCCTATAAACAGTGTGACTATAGAATGGGGACTCATGTGGTCAAGGTTTCAGAAGCCATCCTTCTATTCCCACCTAGTCTTCCAACAATACTTCTCATGAGTCTTGCCACTGTAAGAAATTGAATTGTCTTGAAATTCCGTCTTCTTATTGTCCATGGCTGTCATGATATTGCCTCATCCTCTATTAATCAGCTTAGGTAAGCCTTCAGCAACCAATAAAACAATCAAAATTCTTTGAGAACTTGATTGCAAGTACCTGGAATTATTTAATACACAGGGAGATATTTAAAATATGGCCTATGTTCAACCACAGTGTGACTATACTGAATATTACTAAATTACATACTTAAGATGTATGATGGAAAATTTTGTGTCATGTCTTTTATCACAATCATGCATATAATAAATATTTTATATATAATTAATTCAAATCTATATATCTTTAGATGAAACTATATAAAGGAGAGTATAGAACAGTACATAATGCGTAGCTGTAAAAGACTTTAGAATAAGTGATCTTGTATTGTGACACACTACATAATAATTGTATTTTCAACAATAGTAGACTGTTACCCCTCAGTTAAGGGTCAAAGAAAAATAACCTATTATTCTACCCTTAACTTCACACTAAAGTTAAGGATATAAAAAGAATAAATTTAGTTTAAACCAAAAGAGGAATTTTTGAGAAACAAATGAATGTATTGAGACTCCTTTCCTCACATCTAGGGAAAGAACTCTAAAGATACTGTCTGGGAAGTTACATTTATTTCTCATTCAGGTGGAAATGTATCCTGGATAAGGGTCGGACTCATTCCTTAGTAATGCAAAGGTCCAGGATCTAGCCAACAGGCTTCTGTAAACAGTACTGCACAAAACACTGCTACATTAGTGGATTGTGAAAGGAGGCAGCACTTTTGTTTCCCAGTCATCCAGAACAAATAATCACACAGAAACTATGTTAATTAAAACACTATTTGGTCAATGGCTCAGATGTATTCCCAAATGCATCTTGCATCTATTAATCTCTGTGTTTCTGCAAGGGTGTGGCTTACTGGTAATGTTCTGGCATCTTTCTCCTATGGTGACTACATGGCGTCTCCTAGACCCTGCCTACTTTCTCTCCCTATCTCTGTTCAGATTTCCCACCTGGCTTTACTCTGCTGAGCCATTGGACAAAACAGCTTTATTCATCCACCAATAAAAGCAGCACATACACAGAAGGACATCCCACATCAGGGGGTCATGTGGATCACTAAAACAATTTTGGAAAGGCATTCTCTTGTACACAAGATTTTGCTAAAGGAACAAGTAGAATTTGAAAGTACCATCAGATGACTAGGAGCTAAAGAAGTTAGAAATCAACCAAGAAAAATCACAGATACATTTGACTCTACCAACGGAACACTGAGTGGGGAAAAAGAGATCAATTAATGAAGTGAAGCCAATGGCCACAGAGGTCATTGGTGAACCAATAAAATACTCCTTAAAGATTGTTTGCTTTAGTTTTTAATTAACTAGTTAGTCATGCTTTCACTTTTGTGATGCTAAGTGTGGGACCAGTGTCCCTTACATACTACATAATTTTTATATCCCTGAACTAGATGCCCCATCCCAAGACTTAATTTTGAATAGCTGCCAACTCCAGGGAGAATTCATAGTAAGTCAGTAAGCAATGGCAGACAAGCCAGAATTTTCTTGTCTTTTACTCATCTGACCCCTGTGGCACAAAACCTATCATGTTTTGAAAATGTTTCGGGGTGAAGGGGTTAATATAGAGGGGGAAGAAGGAAATGAAAAGCAACCAGGATCAATCATACACCACCCGCTGACTAGCAACTAGCCTGCACCAAACAGACTACAATAAAACAAAACAGAACAAACAATAAAGCTTAAAATACAATTCATTATTTCCACAAGACAAACTACAGTCTAAAAGTTATTTTCTTACCTGAAAGTGATGATCAAAATCATGGGACTTGCCGGGCGGTGGTGGTGCATGCCTTTAATCCCAGCACTTGGGAGGCAGAGGCAGGTGCATCTCTGGGAGTTCGAGGCCAGCCTGGTCTACAAGAGCTAGTTCCAGGACAGGCACCAAAGCTACAGAGAAACCCTGTCTCGAAAAACCAAAAAAAAAAAAAAAATCATGGGACTTTCCCAGATGGTAGTGCTGCATACCTTCCTTTAATGTCAGCACTCAGGAGGCAGAGGCAGGGAGATCTCTATGAGTTTGAGACCACCATGGGCTCCAGAGTGAGTTCCAGGACAGCCAGGGCTACACAGAAAAACCTTGTGTCAAAAAACAAAGAAAGAAACAACAAAATCAAGGGCCTTTCCTTAAATTTCATGAAAGGCCAACAACAACAAAAAATTCAACGCTGTGAAATAAACTTCAGGAGATAGATGTGAATAGATAAATACATTTATCTATTTGTAAATTTATAAACACATCCAATGAAACCTACTTATTCAATCAAAATGTTACAAATGTGTAATTTTAGGAAAGCATTATTCTGGATAAAATATTTAAGGATAAAATAAATGATGGGGGAGTGTCATATATCAATCCTGATTCGGCAACAGCAGCAGAAAAAACGCTGTGTCATTTCAAAGCGTGGCTTCCTGGGGCTGTGCCCCCAGTGCAAACTCTGGCTTTATGTTTATGTTCCCGCTTGGGATCGGAAGGAGCCATGTGACACAACATAGATTAATATAAGTAGGTTAATTTAGTTTTAAGAGCTAGTTGGGAACAAGTCTAAACTGAAGCCAACCTTTCATAGTTAATAAGACGCCTCCTTATCATTATTTGGGAGATGGTAGTTCAAAGAAAGTCTGAGTACAGTTTTCCATTCTAACATGCATAATGAAATTTTATGCATATTTTAAATATAACAATAACAGGACTAATACAAAAACTTACTATTTGCTGTGTGATCATTATTGTATCAGGCTTGCCTATACCATCTTGTTTGATCTTCAAATGCCTTTGTAGGTAGGTAGATGCCATTGTAATTGTTACCTTAACTTTTGTAGATAAACTCACTGCAGTAAAAAAAAAAAGTGAATTTAACTAGTATTGTGGAATTAATAACTTCCCGTGCTGAATCTAGGACCCATACTGTTTTAAACATGTTTCACTTTGCTAGGAAAATGTTCAACCAAAAGAGATTCTTTAAAGTATTTATTGATCTATCACCAGGTGTTGCCTTCTGACCTTGGCTTTGGTCCCAGGATTCTTTAACAACTGTGTCGTTTGGACAGATGGAATGAATATAGGGTCCTTGCCAGACAAAATCCTACTTTCGCAATGGCCTGTTAGTAAATGCACCTGAAGTAATCAATCCTCCCAGCTCTCAGGACATGGCTATCTAATTAGCAAATCCTAAAATGGTTAAGATAAATCCTCTTTACAATTCCTATCAGTAAAAACAGATTAACAAATGCAAATAACTTCCATATGTTTCTGGTTTGTCTAGTGACAAAAGTCAGGAATACATTGAAGTTACTTCTGGCAATCACGCACAAAATCAAATGTGCTCTTTGTGATTCTTTTTATAGCACTGGACCAGTTTACCAAGAAACAAGCTAGTTCTTTTTATTCAGTTTAAAGAAAAAAGGAGGATTTCCTTTGTTACATTCTTGATGTTTTTTACTTTGGTAGATTTTGTTATTTCGTGGTAAATTATCCTGTATTTCCTGTAGAAAAATGTGTGATTCTAGTAAAACTTCTATAAAGAATATATTCTGTAGAACAAAGAAATCATATCTCAAAGCCATATAATCATTCTTATTTGCATATTCTCTCCTGAACAACACCTTTGGATTTACGTCTCATCTTTTATTCAATTTCATTGGTCCACCTGTCTATTTTATGTTGATACTGTGATGTTTTTATTGCTATAGTTCTGTAGTAGAGTTTGAGATCATGGATGGTGATACCTTCGGAAGTTCTTTTATTATACAGAACTGTTTTAGCTATTCTGGGTTTTTTGTTGTTGTTTTTCCATATGAAGTTGAGTACTGTTCTTTCAAGATCTATAAAGATCTTGTGTTGGAATTGTGTGGAATTTGATGGAATTGTGTTGAATCTGTTGGTTGCTTTTGGTAAGCTGGCTATTTCTACTATGTTAAACCTACTGATCCATGATCATGGGACATCTTCCTGTCTTCTGATATCTCCTCCAATTTTTTTCTTCAAAGACTTGAAGTTCTTGTCACACAGGTCTTTCACTTGCTTTGTTAGAGTTATCCCAAGATATTTTATATTATTTGTGGCTATTGTGAAGGGTGCTGTTTCCCTGATTTTTTTCTCAGTCCTTTCATCATTTATTTATAACAGGTCTACTGATATTCTTTAGTTAATCTTCTAACCAGCCACTTCACTAAAGGTGTTTACCAGCTGTAGGAGTGCCTGTTATAATTTTGGAGTCACTTATGTATACTATTATGTCATCTGCAAATAGAAATCTCAGACATAAATCCACACTCCTATGAACACTTGGTTTTTGACAAAGAAGCCAGAAAAATACAATGGAGAAAATAAAGCATCTTCAGCACATGGTGGCATAACTGAATATCAGCATGCAAAAGAATGCAAATAGATCCATATCTATCACCCTGCAAAAACTCAAGTTCAAGTGGATCAAAGACCTCAACATAGAACCAGTTACCCTGAACCTGATAGAAGATAAAGTAAGAAATATCCTTGGATGCACTGGCACAGGAGACAACTTCCTGTATAGAAAACCTGTAGCACAGGCACTAAGATCAACAATTAATATATGAGATCTCATGAAACTGAAAAGCTTTTGTAAAACAAAGGATGCTGTCAACAGGACAAAGCAGCAGCTGGCAGAATGGGAAAGATATTCACCAAACCCTCATCTGACAGGGCTGACCTTCAAAATACATAAACAACTCAAGAAACTAGTCATAAAAAAACAAGTAATCCAATTAAAAATTGGGGTACAGATCTAAACAGAGAATCCTCGGCATAAGAATCTCAAATACCCAAGAAACACTTAAAGATTTGTTCAACTTCCTTAGCCATCAAGGGGATGAAAATCAAAATTACTCTGAGATTCCATTTTACACTTGTAAAAATGGCTAAGATCAAAAGCACAAATGACAGCTTATGTTCCAGCAGATGTGGAGCAAGGGGAACACTCTTCCACTGCTGGTGGAAGTATAAACTTGTACAGACAATTTGGAAATTATTATGATGGTTTCTCAGAAAGTTATGAATTGATCTACCTCAAAACCTAGTGATACTTTTCTTGGGCATAAACCAGAAACATGCTCAATCATACCATAAGGATTCTTGATCTATGTTCATAACAACTTTATTTGTAATAGCCAGAACTTGGAAACAACCTAGATGCTCCTCAATGGAAGAATGGATAAAGAAAATGTGATACATTTATACAATGGAGTATTACATAGCTGTTAAAAATAGCATCAGGAAATTTGAAGACAAATGGATAGAACTAGAAAAAAAATCATCCTGAGTGAGGTAACCCAGTCCCAGAAAGAAAAACATGGTATGTATTCACTTATAAGTGGATATTAGCTGTAAAGTAAAAGAAAACCAGGCTACAATCCACAGATCCAAAGATTCTAGGTAACAAGGAGGGCCCAAGGGTAAACACATGGATCTCCCTGGGAAGGGAAAATGGAAGAGATCTCCCGGATGGACTGAGGGTGGGTGGGCATGGGAACTTGAAGGATCAAGGTGGGGGTGAGTGAAGGGGAAGAATACTAAAAGAGATTACTGGAAGGGGGGTTTGGGGAGCCATATAGAAACTGGATGCAAGGAAAGCACCCACGGATCTACAAGGATGAATGCAACTAAGACTTCTAGAAATAGTGGATATAGTAGTCTTAACTGGTCATCCCCTGTGATCAGATTTGTGTCTACCCATTTGTCATCAGAGAGCCTTGGTAACAGATACAGAGACCATAGCCAAACATTAGGCTAAACTTGTGGAATCCTACTGAAGAGAAGGAGGAAGGATTGTAGTAACCAGAGAGGTCAAGGACTTCACAAGAAAATGCACAGAAACATCTAACCTCATTCTTAGGCACCCACAAAGTCTAAACCAACACACCAGGGACCCTGAGTGGGACCAACCTAAGCCCTCTACATATATGTGAGTGTTGTGTAGCTTAGTCTATTTGTGTTAACTCCTAACAAAGTGAGCAAGGGCTATCCCTAATGTTTAGGCAGGCTCTTGGGAACCTATTCCTCATACTGTATTGCCTTGCCCCAGACTAAATAATAGTCTTATGACAACTTAATACTCCATGCTTTCCTGATACCTCTGGGAGGTCTGCCCCTTTCTGGACATAAACAGAGGAGGAGTGGGTTGGGGGTGCAGTAGAGGGAAGGTGGGAGAAGGAATTGGAGGAGAGAGTGAAAACTGCAATTGGGATGTAAAATAAATAAATACAAATTAAAAAAAATCCCACCACCTTTGCTTCAATTATGAATTTGCAAGCAATGCACATGAGTAATATGATCAGCTGCATTTTATTCCACTGAGGGTCAAAAGGAAAGGTACCCCTACCTGCCTGGTACCCTGAAGAAAGTTACAGTCTTCTCTCTTCTCCTGTTCTTTGCAACCCTGTGCTTATTTCCTTATCACCAACCTTCCCGGCTTCTCTTCTTTTCTATGTCATTATTAACTTCATTGTCCTTATCAGATAACTTGGAGTGATCACAGAGATGAGTGGTAAATGAATTACATTAGCAATCAGTTTAATGGAGGCAGGCCCTCCTCCTTGTATGTAAAAATAGCAGAGTTAGTTGATCAAGGAAAGAAAGACAGAGGCAAAAGAAAGAAACAAAGGAAACAGGGAGGTAAGGAGGGAATAAGGAATGGAGGGGAGGGTGATATGGCAATCAGATATTTGTGGAAATGCACCTTAGAGAGATTATATAAATAGTTACATTATACCATTTCCACTATAATATATTTGAAAAATATATGTGCACATATATACATATTTTATATATATATATATATTTGTTTATACGTATATGTTTTTCTTCTAGGTTCTTTTACTTTCAACATTTTTCTCAAGTAATTCTATCTCATTTATGGTGGAAGGACAGCAGAAGGTAGAAAAAATACATATTTGGCCTCAATTCAGTGCACATGTAGATATGAAAGCCAGGCAGTCTGCCCAATGTGACTGGATTACCTACCAAATGTGCTGACATAGCTACAACATTTTTGAATGCCCTGAAGCACTTTTGACTTGCCAAACATATGTTGAACCACAAATATTTACACTGAATCAAACTGATAGGAATTGAAACAGAAGTGACCTAAACATTTTTACATTATGTTAATAAAATGTGTTATAAATTTATTCTCCTATTTTCACATTAAAATTCTACTCCTCATTATTTTGGAATATGATATTATTTCTTTCTCTGTCCACACAAAGTCAGTGAGAAAGGTGACCACCTAGAAAACAAATCCAGAGGCATGAAGTAAAGTCAGTTCTCCCACAATTACGATTTGGGAATGATAACATCTAAAATTATGTGGAAATGTTTGGCTGTTTAAACAGATCAGAGTGTTACATTGATAGTCCTAAGAAATGATTATGGTACATTATACAAACTCCAAGCGTCAAGCTGGACATGTTGACTTACACCTGTAATCCTTGTGTTCAGCACACAGTCAGAAGGATCTTCTGGCAAGTTTAAAGCCAATTTGGTCTATAAAGTGAATTTCAGGCTGGCCAGGGACACATAGTGAGATCCTGTCTAAAAAACAAAAAACCACAATGAACAACAACAATACATCCTATAATCCCTGCTCATGTTTCTAAAGACCACAGGTCAGAAATTTGAGCTGTTGGCCTTTGAATCTTGTAAGAATATGAAAAACACTCAAAAATTATGATTGATAAACAGCAGAAATGCACAAATAAATGCAATGTACCTTATTTAACTATTTTCTTTCAATGTTTCAGAATGGATTGTGAAGTATAATCTTGGATCAACAATGTTATGAACACAAGACAGCTAGGAAAAAAAGAAAAGAGCCTTTTTAAAAAAATCTTTACCCAGTCTTGAACATAGGACTTGGAAATTCCTTTGGGTGTTGAAGAAGCAAGAAAAAAAACAGTGTGTGTAGACAAAACACCTTCCTTTATGACATTATCTTCTGGTTTCACTCTGAATAAATACCTTCATGAAAAGAAAACATGTTTCATGATACTGCATTTAAAACTGAAAGGAAGCCAGAGCCAGTACTTCGAAACAACTGCATTTTTGTTAAAAGAAAACATAATGTATTATCTCTTACATTACAGGAGGATGTTTCAACAACAATAATAATTACAAAATTCTATGTGGCTAGAGAAAACATTATATTTAAGAACTGGCATTCTTTGTCACAAACATACTCATTTATTTATTTCCCATACCAATAACTTCTACTGACAGTGAATTTCACTATATAACTCAAAGGTAGTGTGCATGTGTGTCTGTGTGTGTGAATTTGCATGTGCACACACATGACTATGTCTAACATAGTAGAGAATGTGCTGTGGAATAATGCTCTTATACACTGTAAAGATTTGTCACTCATATTGCTTTAAAAAAAAATCTCTGATTGGCCAGTAGCCAGACAGGAAGTATAGGCAGGGCAACCAGACTAAGAGAATTCTGTGAAGAGGAAAGGGAGAGAGTCAGCCAGATGCAGGATGCAGAGGAAGCAAGATGAGAATGTCTTACTGAGAAAAGGTACCAAGACACATACCTAAACATCAATAATAATTATTGGTTAATTTAAGTTGTAATATGTAGTCAATAATAAGCCTGAGCTAATAAGCCAAAGAGTTTATAATTAATATAAGATTCTGTGTGCTTCTTTGGGACTAAATGGCTGTGGCGCTGGGCAGGACAGAAACTTCCATCTATGATAATGACACCCTTAGGAAATATCAATATGTGCAGAATAAAAGCTATCTATTTGGAGGAATTTCTAGATAGCTAATGAAATTCCAGAAATTTTAATGGTTATTAAAGACAAAACTGTCATCCTAAACACAGTCATTCATTTTCCTCTCAGATTTTCTACATGCCTCATTTCTATTATTCTTTTGTTATTAGTCTAATAAGCATTCTCCCTCCCTCATGCTCACTACAAAGTGGTTTTCTAACAGCACAAACAAATAAATGAATGACTAAATACATAAATAAATAAATAATGCGACTTCATTTGCTGCACCCAAGACTTGTACTTAAAAATAGGGTGCAGTTGATTTTTTTATGTTCTTCCCACACAAAAAAATTTGCAAATCTATCAGGTCAAAATAACCAGCATAAGCAAAATGCCTGCTACTTATCACCAACCTTATTTTTAAAAGACATTTGAATGGTCTGAAGCATCGACAATCTGACATACTTCTTTGATTATAGGAGACAGCCTGCCATTATACCAGAAATAGTTAATATTACATCAGTAGGCAGCCTAGAAACATACAACTCCTTCTGCTTTCAGATTCATATTTATTTGGAAAGGGCTAGGCAGTGAGTTTATGTCAAATTCTTTAAGGTTTTATATGCTTACAGTCTAGTATTAATGAGAATATAGATTAAAATCTTAGCATTTATAAGGCTTATTTTTCTCCAGGAAATATCTCTAATGTGATTTTCATGAATATATACTTGAGTATTATTGGTATCATATATAACTAAATCCTAAAGTTTCATGTATATGAGTTTTAAAAGGAACAACTTCAGTAAAAACATGGGGAATTGGAAACTGGCAAAGAAATGCTCATATCAGAGAATATTGTGATATTTGATGTGAAGTGATAGGTTGACTTATTGGAGCTGATGAAATAACTCAGTGGATAAAGGCCATTTGCCTACTGTGTATCTGACAGATTAGTATCCAAAATCTATAAAGAGCAAAAGAGAGACAGGGGATGGCGACAGGGAGAGAAGGAGAGAGACAAAAGAACAAACCACCTATTCAAAAAAACAAAACAAAAAACAAATGAACAAATAAAACAGGCTATAGATCTGAACAGAGAGCTCTCAGGTGATGTGGGATTTCCCTCTGTATGGTGCGATTACCATTGACAAATAAAGGAACTGCTTTGGGCCTATAGAAGAGCTATAGTGGAACAGAGTTAGGTGGGGAAAACTGAGCTGAATGTTGGAAGAAAGAAGGAGTAGTTAGGGAGAAGCCATAGAGCCACCACCAAAGACATATGTGCTGAAACTTTACTGGTAGGCCACGACCTCATGGTGATGCACAGATTAATGGAAATGGGTTAAATTAAGATGTAAGAGTTAGCCAATAAGAAACTACAGCTAATGGAACAAGCAGTAATTTAAACAATACAGTTTTTGTTTGTTTATACTGGGGCTAAGCGACTGGAAACTAAGTAGCGGCCTTACTCAGGAGAAGGAATAAAGTAGACAAGATATTTCTCAAAAACTGTTCATTGTTCTTGGCACTGGGAACATAAAGTCAAATGAACTTTAATATTTCTTCTCAACCCAGTCATAATGACTAAGGTAAATAAAACAACTAACAACAAATGCTGGAGAGGTTTTGGGAAAAGGTAAACTTCACTCACTGTTGGGTAAGAATGCAACCTAGCACAACCACTATGGAAATCAATGTGGAGAATCCTCCAAAAGCTAAAAATAAAGCTACCTAATGCCCCAGCTATATCACACCTTGCCATATACCCAAAGGACTTGACCGCCAAAATCGTAGATACTTGATCAGCCACATTCATTACCAGTCTGTTCACAATACTTGGAAAATGGAAACAACCTCAATGTTCATTGACTTACTACTGGATAATGAAAATAAGGTACATATAGCTGTAAAAAATGAAACCATAAAATTTGCAGATAGAGGGATAGAACTAGAAAAGATTATATTGCTTGAAAAAAACACAGACACAGCAAGACCAACATCACAATGCTCCCTCTAATCTGTTGTTCCTGATTCCAAAATGTTCAGATGTGAGTATACAACATGGAGTGACTGCAGAAACTAAAAAAGTATAAAGGGAACTATGGGGGAAATCACTAGAGAAGGGACTAGCAAGATATAAGTGATTTGAAGGGGTAAATGAGTAAAAAGAGGGTTCTTTAAATCAGGAAGGGGTAAGAAGGAGAGAGAGAAGGGAATGAAAGTAACACTAAAGATATCTTGTAAAGCCAATGAGGACACTAAGAAAGACTTACATAGATCTAATAATCTACATGGAAAATGGAAAGTAGAAAATGACAAGATCTCCTGAGTAAATTGGGAGCATGGGGACCTTAGGGGAAGGTTGAAGGGGGGAGGGGAGAGTCAGGGAGGGGAGCAGAGAAAAATGTAGAGCTCAATAAAAATCAATTTTAAAAAGATATCTTGTAAAGCCAAAAAGAATTATATGATTTATTTGAATTTACTTGAAGGCTTCCTTCAGGATCCATAGACCAACAAAACCCCCAATATCAGGCATGAGAAACTCAGTTTTCAGTTGTTGGTCAAGGAGTCCAGGAGACACAACCTATCCCTATTGCCCTTCGCTGCCTCTCAAAGGATGACAGTAAGTCCCTATTGCTGAGGACACCACACTCTTCAAACACATGACCCAGAGGCTCTGAGGACCTGATAGAAAATCCTCCCCACTGAGGACTAACTTTTATAGCACCAGATGAACTTATGCAAAGCCTGCAAAGAAAGGATGTAACCAACTATGAACTACCATGATATGGCAAGACCTCCATAAAATATGCCTAGATAACAGCATTCATATATTGCTGGCAACAAAAACCTCTCTATTTGGACTTAAGACCCACTCAATGAGAGGAAAATCATACCTGCTACTGGAAGGATGTTGGCCAACGACTCATAGCTAGTGAGGCCATAGATCTGAGAGGAAAACCTTTTACTGCCACTTTGCTAAACCGGTGTGTCTTAACTGCAATATAAATATTTATCCTCATGCCCACACATACATGTAGCTCCCATCCCTCAGCAAAAAAGCATCTCTTTGCAGCAGAAGGAGACAACTAAAGAAAAAACACACCTGGTCAAAATGCAAAGAATGAGTGACCATAAATGTCCAACTCCAATTGGTACATCTACAACAGAACTCCTCCTCAGGGAACACTGGGGAAGAGAGAGAAAGATTGTAAAAGTCAGAGAACTGGAAAATCTGCTGCAAGTAGATTATGGCAGTGAAGCTCCACCATGAAGCCTTAACAATATGGCTATCTAAACAAGACCTCAACAACAACAGCGTCAACAAACATGCTACCATGAAAGGGGGAAGTCTCACGGGGCCTCACCTCTAGACAAAGGACTTCAAGAAACTTAGGAATGCAGAGAATGCAAAAAAACACTATCCAGGGATGATAGGTACCCCTTAATTAGTTACTCAATACCAAGTGTTCAGCCCTGAAATTGAGCAGGTTATATTTATATATTTAGGAGTGTGTGTGTGTTAATGGTTAAAGAATATCTAGAGATCATAATTTCAAGAGTGGGCAAGTAAGGGGTTGGAGGGAGGAAGGGAAAGGGGAAATGATGTAATTATTTTAAAGGACATAAAAGAAATTGGCAAAGAAATGCTCAGAATGGAAGACAGTGTGGTCTTTGAAGTGATGAGCTGATTAATTGAAGGCAGTGGAATGCCTCAAGGAGTAAAGGCACTTGCTGCCAAGCCTGAAGGCCTGAATTTAATTCCTGGAACTTGCATGGTTTAAGGAGAGAACTGACTTTCAGAAGCCATCCCTGATCTCCACCTGCACGCTATGGAGTTCATGTATATATGTCCATATAATGTGCATACACAATAAATAAGTAAAATGAAGTGTAATAAAAATGTTTAGATTGACTTATTGCCTCTATTGTTCATGCTAGCCTATATCCACAGGGGCTGGCATGTCCCTCCAATAGAAGCTGACTGTGTTGTTTTGCGTATTATGCCTTGCTTGGACAAATGAAGCATTAGCAAGCAAAAACTTAAGATGTGCTCCCTGAGGGCACTTCCTTTTATACTTCTCATATCCATTTGAGAAGGAAGCACCTTCCACAAGTGGCTGCTGATCTCCCTGTCTTGGTCCCTGTAATGGCTACTCTTGGCTGCTAACTTGACTACATCTGGAATCAACTAAAACCCAAGGGTCTGGGCATACCTCTGAGGTATCTTTTGTTTGAAGCCTTTGAGATTGGAAAATTCATCCTAAATCTGGGCCATAACTTGGAGGCAGTCCACCTAAAAGGACATGGAGAAAAAGAAGCTTTTACTTTTCTTCTGCTTGCCCTCACTCTGACTGACGACTTCATGTCTTCTGCTGCTGAGGCATTCCTTCACTGGCATTAGAGCCCACTTCTTTGCTTTTCTAACATGGACCGAAGACCAGCTGAGACATTCAGTCTTACGGACTGAACAACTCTTGGTCTTTCCTTTGAGAGACAGCCATTGCTGTGAGTAGCCTGACTCTAAACAACTCCCCTTTTAATATATACTCATCCTATCCGTTCTGTTACTTCAGAGAACCCTGACTAATGCAGTCCTAGCAGGAACATATGTAGACCAGACCTTCTCCCAGTTTTCTGCATGGAGCCAGATCCAGTGACACAGTGTGCAGTGGAGCTATCTAACTATGCCCAGGCTAGATCAGACACCTTCAGCAATGCCAAGGGATTCTGTCAATGAGTGCTATTACATAAGAATGGCTAAGTTTATATACTTGGAGACAGGCTATCATTTGAATAAGTTAAAAGTAAAACAAGAATGCAGATATTCAATTCTCAAAAATTAAATTTAAAAAAAATGCAACTGTTTCTAATAAAACATGCTTGGCCAGGTTTGAATGCAAACCAGAAGAAGTGAACAGTGGCCCTGACACAATGCTAGTTCCCAACTGCCAACTTACCCTGTTCCCATCACTTACATAAGAAAAGTCCATCGCATAGAGGATGTCTCTCAGTCTTCACTGTGATGACAGTCAGGCTAATTTAGATGCCTGTAATGGACAGAGTACCACCCCTAGAATTCTCAAGGCTACAACACTTTCAGAAATGTCTATTTACATGCTTATCACTTGCTCTTAACTAGCTGAAACAGAACACTTTAAAACTTCAACCACAAACAATAAAATCGAGCCCTTGCCAGCACTTTCTAGAACAATCCTTTTGGGAAAGGATTATTCTCCTTTTCTGTAAGAAGTATCTCAACTGACATACCAAAGTGAGAGAGAGGTTACCCAAATGGAAAGACATCACCGCCTCTGCTTACACAGAGCCCCTTGCCATAATGAGAACATTTCCCTTCTCTCCAGGAAAAAACTATACATATGAAGGAGTATCAGGAGAGGCATAAAACTATGTATCAGATCATAATGAGTGTGGTGTCCCTTTACCTTATATTTCTGCAATGAAAATGCTACATAGAGGTTCAAGAAGGATTCACTTAACATTTCCCCCCAGGGTATGTACTCCTGTATCCTAGAGAAACAATTTGAAATTTCTTTTGTTAAAACTATTTTTAGATTCTGTCTTACTAAGTATGTTACCATGAACACAAAGTTCCCAACATAGGAATGAACTTGAGATATTTTTAAAGTATGCATGCCTTGAAGACATACTTATTGACTTCTAATAGATACTGACAAACTGCTGGATGCTAGAAAACCTTAAATAAACAAGATATTCTTATGGACAATAGGCACTGTCTATAAGAGAAGTGTCAGACACAGTTCCCCAAAACAGGTTGTTAAATAAATCTTTATAGCATGATTTAACTGACTATTTTCTGTCCTTGAAAATGATTTAACATAATATGGACCAACATGAAATTATGTTTTGATGGGAGAGAGTCTTCTGTTTTGTGTTGATTTTATTGGTTAAATAAAGAAACTGCCTTGGCCTTTTAATAGGACAGAAAATTAGGTAGGCAGAGTAGACAGAACAGAATGCTGGGAGAAAGAAGCTGAGTCAGTCAGTCGCCATGAATTTCCTCTCCGAGATGGATGCCCGTTAGACTCATCCCAGTAAGCCACACTCAAGTGGCAATACGGATATTAGAAATTGGTTAGATCAATATGTAAGAGCTAGCCAATAAGAGGTTATAACTAATGGGCCAGGCAGTGTTTAAAAGAATACAGTTTCTGTGTAATTATTTCAGGGCATAAGCTAGCCATGTGGGAGCCTGGGTGGCCGGAATGCAGCCCACCGCTCTCCTACTACAATGTTTCTGGCATAGTTTTCAGAAAGGGAGAGCTTTGGTGATGGCTCAGCAATCAGGAGTGCACACTGCTCTTGCAGGTCCCAGGTTTGGTTCTCAGCACTGGATGGTTGACAGCTGCCTGTAACTCCATCTCCAGGGGATCTGACATATTCTTCTTGTCTCTGTGGCAAATACAATCACATGCACAAACTGACACAGATACGCACATGATTAAAAACAAAATATTTTCTGTTAAAGGTAGGTAAATACAATACTGTAGCATCAGTGCATACTTGTTGTATGGAAATATATAAACACCTATAAATACATAGTATTGGCTAAAGTATCGATTACAGTAACCTTTATTTTAGTTATGTATATGTTCCTTTATATGTGTGTGTGTGCGCGCGGGCGTGCACGCATGTGTGTGCAGGTACACATATATGCGCATTCATATAAAGGTTGGCATCAAGTGTCTTTCTCAATCACTCTATATCTTAAGTTTTTGAGGCAAAGTCTCTCACTAAATCAGGGCTCAATGATTCAGATAAACTGACCTGGCCAGAGAACACTAAGGATCTTTTTCTGCCACCGTAGCTCTAGGATTACAGGCACCCCACCACACCTAGATGTTTACTTGGGTGCTTGGGATCTGAATTCAAGTAACCATGATTGCATGACAAGCACTCGACTCCTGAACCAACTCCTCACTGGCTGAAGTTAGCCTCACTGCTGAAGGAATAACAAATTTTTTTCCATTTTTGATTATTCACATGTCCTAATTTACTCACAAATAGCATGCATTGTTTGTTTTAGAAAGAACAACCTTAGTAATTATTAGAAAACAATAAAACATATGAAGACCAACCATTCAAACAAATGAAAAGAACTTAGAAATGGTGAAGCAATACAATCTCTTTACCATAAAATTCTGGGATTAAATTCCTGCATTGCTTGGATCTAGATGTAGATCTAAAAGGCACCAATCTTGTTACATATGATACTTTTTTTAAAGAATTTTTGCAAATAATTTTAAGTAAAATGCTTTAGGATTGAACATTTTATGTAAAATCCCTTCCCAAATCATCAAAACTAAGAATTCATTTCCTTGAGAGTATGACTTATTTTTAATGTTATTTGCATAAGAACTTGAGAACAAGATTGGGAACTGTTCATGCTAAAATACTACACTTGATAGCAAACATATTTTTCTCTGTGCAGTGAGAAGAAATGCACATAGATCTAGACCTATTGTGAAAAATCTATAGGTTCATATAATTTATCTAATTTTTATTATAAGATGTCCAGATATTTATACTCCCTTAACAGTCATTAGAAAAAACAATGTATTCAGCACATTCTGTTACAAGTATCATGCAAAGCCTTTCATATAATTTTTTTTCATTTGCTCTTCAGGCAATTTGGAAAACGTTATTATCTGACACTACTTTTTAAGTTGTATTTATTTTCATTTATGTGTATAAATGTCTTGTCTGCATGTATTTATGTGTACCACATATGTGTCTGTTGCCCACAGATGGCCAAAAGGGTGTCAAATACCCTGTAAGTGGAATTACAGACTGTGGTAAGCCATCTTGTGTGTACTGGGATGTTGTAGGAGGCTGCTTGTTTGTTTACCAGCCACCCAGACTCCCAAAATAATCACACGCAAACTGTATTAATTAAATCACTGTTTGGCCTATTAGCTCTAACTTATTATTGGCTCACTTTTACAAGTTAATTTAACCCATTTCCATTAATCTGTGTATCGCCACGTGGTTGTGGCTTATCAGCAAGGTTCGGTGTCTATCTCTGGTGGTGACTCCATGGCTTCTCCCTGACTCAGCCTCCTTTCTTCCAGCATTCAGTTTAGTTTTCCCCACCTAGCTCTACTCTACCCTATCACAGGCCTAAGACAGTTTCTTTATTAACCAATGATATTCACAGCATACAGAGGGGGAATCCCACATCACTGGGAATTGAAACATGGTCCTCTGCAAAAGCAGATGGTGATCTTAACCATGGAGTCATTTTTCCAGCCACCTGCCTCTCAATTTTATAAATTAAAAAAACAATACTTATATAAGTTCTCAGGGAAAGCAATACAGTTCATGGGAGTAATAGCTGATACAATATTGAAGAAGGTCACACACATGCACATGCATGCGTATTGCGCATGCACACACACACACACACACACACACACACACACACACATGACCCTGAACAACATTGAAAATCAAGAAAGAAAGGAAGTACTCAGAAACTCAAAGGAACACAGAAATCAGATTAAATAGGTTATCCCTGGAAGACAATTTGGCCACCAGAATATCAATAGCAATGGTTTATAACGCAATCAAATTAAAAACTAACCTCTACATAACAACCTAAGGGTGCCATTGCGGCATGCATACATTGGCTATAACTATGATCTTCCTAATTGGGCTTAAGTCCTGCTCAACAAGAGGAAAATCAGACTTTATTGTGAAATCTTTGCCAGTTGCCTAGGGCTTGTGAATTCATGAATCTTGGAGAACTTACAGCAGCCACATTAATCAAACAACATAGCAATTCCTATGCACATTTAAAATATTTGTCTTTATACCTACAGATAAATGTAGTCCTTACCCCACATCAAGGAAACTTCTCTTTGCAACAGAGGGAGATGATTACAGAAAACCACAACCAATCAAAAGGTCAAGGTGTGGAGGTCAGTCCCAATGCATACAAATACAACTCCTACACCTAAGGCTAAGGGAACATTACAGAAGAGGGGGTGAAAGATTTTAAGAGTCAGAAGAACAGGTAGTTTGCTGTAAGATTGTGTCTCTTAGGAAAGTCAGAAGCTACACCCATAAAGCCTCACCAACATGACTACCTAAACATTAGCTGAAAAACAGTACGCATGCTCAAGTGGATATGGGAAAGCCCTTGAGGCCTTAATCCTGTACAAAGAACCACTGGTAATTAAGGAACATTGACAGTGGGAGAAATAGTCTTTCCCAAGGAAGAACACAGGAATTGGCTATCAAATGGTCAACTGTGAAAACACATATACAAGTAACAATATACAGACTGAGCAGGAATATATATGCATGAAATAACACAATGAAAAATAAGGCCATACATTTGAAAGAGAGTAAGGTATATTACATGACATTTTGGAGGGAAGGACAGAAAGGGGGCAATGATGGAATTATATTATGATTTTAAAAAATAAAAGGAATAACTTTTTAAAACTACATTGAAAAAAATTGCCCACAGATGTGCCTACAAGCCAATCTGATCGAGACATTTTCTCAGACGACTCCAACTTGTGTCAAGCTGACAAAAAACCTAATAAAGCACAATAATAAAATATTAATAATTGTTTAATGTAAAACAGGTCATAAAAATACATGTTATGCTTTCCTTTCATCCTTTATCTACATTTATCATTTTTTTTAATTTTGGGAGAAATAGAGGTTTAAGTAACTTGCAAAAAGCATGCATGCATGGAGATACTTGAACTGAAACTCAGACAAATTTTGTCTGCAAAGCCAGACAGGGCTCTTGAACACATCTCATTATGATAGTAGTCACAGCAATCACTACAAAAGGCCATTCTGCTCAAAACTTTCCTATGGTTTTCCTTTTCAGAACTAAAACTAGTATCTGTAAAAACACTTATTACACTATCCTACACCAGTGCTACCTAGAGGGTGTAGTCTGTGGATCTGGGGTCAATGAGAAATGCAAAAGCCCAGACCTATTGAGTCTTAATTTGCACATCAATATGATCCCTAGATTACTCACACACACACACACACACACACACACACACACACACACACACACGGGGAGGGAATAGCTTGAGCAGAATGGTTCCATCTAAATACTTGGCTTCCTGTTGAATTTTTTACTTGTCACTTATTAGTCTCACTATTTGTCACTATAGCACGGCCATAATGGACTCCTAGCATTTGTAAATTATCCCAGAACAATGATCATTTTAAGACATTTTCTGGCTATTGTATTTTCCCTATACATTCTTCATGATTTTTATAATTTTTATTAATTGATTTACGTATTTATTTATTTGTGGTGCTGCAGCAATGCATATATCAGAGAACAACTTGAAAGAGTACTTCTCTTTTTAAAAATGTTTCTATTGAGCTATATCTTTTTCTCCACTCCTCTCACTTCTTCCCCTCTTCCCTTCTACCCTCTCCCATGATCCCCATGATCCCAGTTTACTCAGGCGATCTCGTCTTTTTCTACTTCCCATGTAAATTAGATCAATGTATATCATCTCTTAGGGTCCTCATTGTTGTCTAGATTCTCTAGGATTGTGAATTGTAGGCTTGTTTTCTGTGTTATATGTCTAAAAGCCACTTAGGAGTGAGTACATATATTTGTCTTTCTGGGTGTGAGTTACCTCACTCAATATGATGTTTTCTAGATCCTTCCATTTGTCTGCAAAATTGAAGATGTCTTTTTTTCTGCTTGTAGTATACTCTATTGTGTAAATTACTACATCTTCTCTTTTTCCATCATGTACATCCTGGGGTTCAAAGTCATATCTCAAGGCTTTTGCACTTTTTATGTGTAAGTATACCACATTTGTCCACTTGGCTCCACTCCATCAAGAATGTTCACAAATATTTAAATCAGTAAAGTTTTCCCAATACGGAATCTCAAAACCTCCATATTCCAACCCCCAACAAGAATTCATCTTCTACCTGCCATGATTTCCATTTCTGCAAAGTCTGCAATAGCCACTTGGAATATTATGTCTCTTTTTTAAATGTATTTCTTATTTTGATTCATCTACTTCTGTGTGATATGTGAGAAGTAGAAGTCGGTCAATTTTGCTCTTTCTGTAGTCCTACTTAGCCAGTAGTTGGTCCATGGTAGCTAATAAATACTAGGTTAATGAACTTATAGCCAAATTTTCTGTAATTCTCATACATCAAAACTGTACATATTTTAGAGAAGCAGCCTCCAACAAGACAAGGAACCTCTCCAGAGTTACTAATACTATATATAGATTCAGTTAAATTTGAATTGGAATCTAAATTCTAAATGCTTTATGACTGATTTCCTGCTTATAGGTCAGCATTCCATTATCATAACAAATGTGTGTGATAAACCAACTAAAAACAATAGACTAATATTATCCATGGTTTCACATATTTCAGATTACGGTTGGTCAGCTACATCACTTTTGAGCTTGGAATAAGGATGTACATCATATGGGTGCATATTATAGAGGAAAGCTTTTCATATCACTGAGCCTAGCAAGGAGAAAGATGAGGAAAGGAAGATATAACATGTAGAGAGCCCAAGAGACAGGAGCAGTGGAGACATACTTACAGTGACCTAACTTCCTTTCACTAGGCCCTTAAAGGTACTATCACCTCCCAACGGAGGCAAAGCTGGAAACCAAGCCTTTAAAAATGAACTTTGGGCCAGGCGGTGGTGGCGCACGCCTTTAATCCCAGCACTTGGGAGGCAGAGGCAGGTGGATCTCTGGGAGTTCGAGGCCAGCCTGGTCTACAAGAGCTAGTTCCGGGACCGGCACCAAAGCTACAGAGAAACTCTGTCTCGAAAAACCAAAAATAAATAAACAAACAAATAAATAAATAATAAAAATGAACTTTGGGGAGACATTCAAAACGTAAACCTATGAAAAGCAGTCCAAGAAGGAGATCATATATAGTCACTCTGCTTCACTGAGGTGGGAGGACAATGATTCCTGGCTATTACACAGCATCTTACATATAGAAAAGATATTTTTTATGTGAACTTTTTAGTTTCTTCACTCTGTCTCCTCTTGCTCTTTCTTTGCCCTTCCAAGGAATCAGAAGAGTTTCTCTCATTGGGTCCTCACTTCTCACTCCCCATATGTGATAGGTTGTTATAGCTTAATTAGCTTTGTTTTCCCAATGTGTATCTAGATGACAGCATCCACTCAATCGCCAGAAGGAATTAGAATGGTGATACATACTTACCCCTGGCACAAAGGTACTAATTCTTCTTATATTTTTGGTTAGGAGCCTAGCCTTTAACAACTGAGCCCTCTCTCCAGTCCATAGCTAGTCCTTCTTAAAGACACTGCTGTAATGGTGACCTTGGTGCTCGATTTCTTTGGGTCAGCATCTGCTGCATCATGTCCTTACTGTTTGATCATGCATTTCATTTTATTTAAAACTCAATGATCCAAGGTCTGAAAATGCATTTCGGTTAATGCCTTCATTTAAAGCACATGACAGAAAAGAACATATACAAATGAATGCATTAATCCTCTCAGTGCTGCCCAAGGGCTGTCAGAACCTCTCAAATCGCATGGAACTTCAGCAGTACTGGCAGCTTTCAGGACATGTATCGGTGTGCCAGCTCAGCATGGAGATCTTTATCTAAATGATACAGACAGAATTTCAGGCAACTATATTTTATAAAAACACACCGAGTAATTGCAGTGATTATCCAAATTTGTAAAGCACTTTTAGATCTCAAGAAAGTGTGTGTGTGTGTGTTAGTGTGTGTGTGTGTGTGTGTGTGTGTGCAGCGTGCAGCTGTAGCCTCGAAAAGGAACAATACTAAGCAGATGATAAATAAGAGGAAAAATTACTTTACTGATCTTTAACAAACGGCATGGACAGTCAATGACCAATAAAAGTCAATGAGGTGCTAACAGTCCATTTACACTATTGATTTAACTGCTCACTGAGCTGTATTTCTTTATTTGCCTGCTGTCCTTTTTAGTACCAGCTAGGTCCCATTGAGAGACATCTAGCAACTTTAGATACCTGAACAACCTTGATCACCTTCAAGGACCAATACATAGAAGATAGTATAAAATGAATCTGTGTTACATACAAGTAACATTATTCAGACTGAGTAGGTTGCATTTATGCATTCAGGATAATATATAGGATATAATTTAGGATAATAATTTAGGATATATATCTATTAACAAACAGTGAAAAAGGAGATCACAAATTGGAAAAAGCAAGGAGGGACATATGGGAGAGTTTGAAGGGAAGAAGGTTAGGGGGAAATGATGTAACTATATTATAATCTCAAAAAAATAAAAAAAACAGTAAAAATGAAATAAAAACATGGTTATGATACATAAAGCCCAGTAGCATTAAGTCAACTATCTCATTATAGAAGACATTGGATAAATATTTTAAAATTGTCATATATTAATAACTACATCATGCCTCTTGTTTGTGTCTACTGAATAAAGTTATATTTGTTTCACTTAATTCTAATAGTGAAGTATTAACAAAAAATTACAAATGTACTGTTTTTCTTTTCTTTGTTGGGTGAGTAGGAAGATGAAGAATATCTGAGAAAAATTGGGAGAAAGGAAAGAACATTATCAAAATGTTTTGTGTGAAACATGTTTTAAATAAAAATTAATTAACAAGAGTAAGTTTTCTTCACATGGTTGACTGCTATAATAGAATAGAAAAAATATTTATTTTTAATAGAAAATGATCCATCCTTCCTATAAGGAAAAGACCTGACATTATTTCCTAATTCCTTCTATATAAACATTGACCAATCAAAACATTAAATCATTTTCAAAATTGTCTTCATTTTAAGGATATGAAGAAGAAAGACTAGGAAGCAACTGATACGATACTGTTCCCTATCATGTTTGCTCCTCACCACAAACCCTACTAGCCACTTAGATCTTACTTCCTCCCAGTTCAAAGTGAATATCCTTCAAGAAATCAACCTGAGCATTCTGATTCATCACTTCCTGATTCATTTGGACAAGGCATCATATTGAATCATTATTTATATTCTCACGAAGTTATAACTTTTCCCAGAAACTAGATCTATTAATTTGTATTTTATGTTACTGTGTATATGTTCTCACAATATACATAACAAGTAGTAAGTGCTCAAAAATAAGGGAATTGATTTGTTACTAAGAAAAACTACCTAATTTATAAAAATTGAATTTTCTTCATAATGATTTGAAATACAGTTGAGTAACATTTTATTCTGAAAATCCTAGTCAAATTAGACTTTTAAAAATATTTACCAATTCTTACAGAATTTCATATAATATATCTTGATCATATTCACCTCCCATTCCTCCCTCAACTCTTTCCAGATCACGTTCCCAGCCTTGCAGTAGCTTAACATTTCCAAAATCATCGGAATATTTAAAAATATATTGTTTCTATTTTTCTGGAAGTGTTCATACATCTGTATAATGAACTTCAGCCATTTTTATTGATTCTTTGTGGAGTTCACATCATTCATTCTGAACCCACTTATTTCCCTGTCCCCTTGAATCTATCTCCTGCTCTGGCAATCTTCCTCGGAAAACTAAACTGAATTTAAAGAAAATTCAAAACAAAACAAAGAAACAAAGACAAGAATCTTGTGGTTGCTGTGGTGTGGCCCATTGGGTCACACAGTTTACTCTTTAGTCCATTAATTCTTACTTGCAATTGTTCATTGCAGGAAATCATTGGTCTGGTTCACGACCTCTGGCTTCTGCTAAAATACAGATAATGAGCTCTCTCACTGGGGATCCTCTTAGATATCCTGTTGTTGTCCTGTGTTGTGGAGATCCTGCTGTTTGGGATGTAGAGGTTCATCCTCTTAAAATGTTCCAACAGTTCATAGATTCGATGGATGTTGGGATTGGTCAATTCATATCCCTGGTTCTGGGCCTGGGTGGTAGCTGAGTTGTTCAGCTTGCCGTCTTTCCCTCATCATCACTACCCAGATGAGCTCTCCAGCACTGCCTCATCTAGCTCGCCCAATGCAGCCTGCAACAAGCTCCCCTCAGTTCCTCAGATCTAGGTCCCCCTCACTCATATCACCAGGGTCAGCTTTAATGTTTTTTGCCCAGGCAAGGTACAGAGCCTATTCTTCAGATTGAATTTAAGTCATTTTCACTCCCTATTCTCCCCACTTATTCTTCTCTGTTCCATTGACACTGTTCTCAACAAGACACCTTCCTACTTTTCTAAAATCAATTTAAAATTTTAATTCCAAATAAAATACCATTTTAGGCATTTCTCTAAATGCATGTAATCAATAGTATGGATTATATGATGGTAATTCAGTTTTTAGTGTTTTGAAACAGATTCTTTTTTTTTAAATATTTATTTATTGTGTATACAATATTCTGTTTGTGTGTATGCCTGCAGGCCAGAAGAGGGCACCAGACCCCTTTACAGATGGTTGTGAGCCACCATGTGGTTGCTGGGAATTGAACTCAGGACCTTTGGAAGAGCAGGCAGTGCTCTTAACCTCTGAGCCATCTCTCCAGCCCCTTGAAACAGATTCTTGCTGTATACTCTACGATGGTTTGGAATTTGTTATGTAGCCCAGGCTAGTATCAAGTTCATGATTCTCCTGCCTTAGCCAGCCAAGTTCTGGCATTAGAGTCATGGTATTGCCATCACATGTTGCCCAATTTTTTTTTCCTTTTTTGAGGAGCCTTAATATTGTTTCCATGATAACTTTACTAATTTACTATTCTCATAGTGTGTAAGGAGCATATATTTGGGAGAAGAAGAACATGAGAAAATGGGATGCTCAAGAAGAGGGAAGGACAGTGAGAGAGAGAAAGGAAAAGGATACCTGGATTGAGGGAATGATTACAGGGCTAGTGAGAAACATGGTACCAGAGAAAGTCTCAGGAATTCCCAAGGATGATCCCAGCTAAAATTCTAAGCAACACTGGAAAGGAGGACTAAACTGGCCTTACTCTATAATAAGATTGATGACTACCTTAATTGTCATTATAGAACCTTCAACCAGCAACTGATGGAAGCAGACACAGAAATCTACAGTAAAACACTGGGCTGAGCAACTGGAGACCAGCCCAAGAGAGGGAGGAGCAATATTATGAGCAAAGGGATCAAGACCATGATGGCGATACCCACAGAAACAGCTGACCTCAGCTAGTGAGAGCTCATTGACTCTGGACTGACAGCTGGGAAACCTGCATAGGAACAAACTAGGCTCTCTGAATGTGGGGGAGAGTTGTGAGGCTTGGGCCATCTGTGGGGCCACTAGCAGTGGGACCAGGATCCCTAGGGCTTGACCTGGCAACTAGGAGCACATTCTCTTTGGTGGGGTACCTTGCTCAGTCTAAATATAGTGGGGGAGGTTCGTGGTCTTGCCTCAAAGTGAAGTGTCAGACTTTGTTGACTCTCCATGAAAAGCCTTACCTTGAGGAGTGGATGGGGGTTGGGGTGGGGGAAAGGGTGTGGTACTGGAGGAGGGGATGATGTGGGAAGAGCCATTTAAAATGAGAAAATATTTTATTAAAAAATCTTAATAAAATAGGAAAAATAAAACAAAAATACATGGTAAAAATGCAAAAATAGACAAAATACGATTATATTAAACTAAAACTGTCTGCACAGCAAAGAAACAATCAATATACTGAACTGCAACATATATAATGAAAGAAAACACTGGCAAGCTGTACATTTATTTTACAATGAGTTATCCAGAATATATAAAGAACCCACTGAATAGCAAAACACCAACGCAATCCAATTTAAATGTGGGCAATGGACTTACTAGGCACGTCTCAAAAGGGGATATACAAATGTAATTGGTTGTTTTACATTTACTCTTTGTGAGGATCTGCCACCCAGCTCCCAAATAAATACATGGAGACTTATTCTTGTTTATGGATGCCTGACTTTACTTTGGCTTATTTCTAGCCAACTTTTCTTAACTTAAATTATCCTGTCTGTCTTTTGTCTCTGTACTTTTTTTTTTACCTTTCTATATACATTTATTTACTTCTTACTTCATGGCTTGCTGTGTATCTAGGTGACTGGCCTCTGACATCCTCCTTTCTTTCTCCTTGATCATCTCTTCCCAGGTTTCTCCTATTTGTTCTCTCTACCTGCCATTTCCACCGCTCCCCTCTCCTTCCTAGCTTTAGACCATTCAGCTATTTATTAGAACAATCAGGTGTTTTAGACAGGCAAGGCAACACAGCTTCGTAGAGTTAAACAAATACACCACAAAAGAATGCAATACATCTTTGCATCATTAAACAAAGGTTCCACAACATAAACAAATGTAGTACATCTTCAACTAACTTTCCACAATATACAAGTGACTAAAAAGTACAGTAAAAAAGTTTAACATCACTAATCAACGTGAACATTCAAGTCAAAACTGCAATGAAATATCATCATATGCTAGTTATAATGGTTCTCATAAAAAAGAAATTTATTCTGAATTGTCTAAAAGCTGAAAAGTGAGTGGTGTCACTTTTGGGTATATATCCAAAGGATGCTCAATCGTACCACAAGGACATGTACTCAACTATGTTCATAGCAGCATTGTTTGTCATAGCCAGAACCTGAAAACAACCTAAAATGCCCCTCAACCAAAGACTGGATAAGGAAAATATGGTACATTTACACAAAGAGTACTACATAGTAGAAAAAAATAATAACATCTTGAAATTTGCAGGCAAATGGATGGAGCTAGAAAACATCATATTGAATGAGGTAACCCAGATCCAGAAAGATAGTACACATGTACACAAGTCGTTTTTAGACATAAAGCAAAGAAAACCAGCCTACGAATCACAATCCCAGAGAACCTAGAGAAAAATGAGGACCCTAAGAGAGACATACATGGAAGTAGAAAAAGACAAGATCACCTGAGTAAATTAGGGGCATGGGGACCATGAGAGAGGGTTGAAGGGAAGGGGAGAGGAAGGGAGGGGAGCAGAGAAAAATGTAGAACTCAATAAAATAAATAAAAATAAAGAAGCAAAAAGGGTAAAAAAAAGAAAAGTTAGTGGTGTCTTACACAGAGATGAAATAGATATTTGGAACTCAAAGGTAAATCTTATTTACAAGTCTTCTTACTACCAAATCCCCAAATTCTTAGAAGAGACAAGATCAAGATACATGACAAGGAGTTGATGGAAAACAAAATGTGAAGAATAAAGGACAAATCCTTTATCAATCATGAGAAAATAAAGCAAAGTGTTAGCAAAAATCCGCCCGCTTTCTTCCATATAAAGTGCCAAATAAGTGGAAGTACAAAGAAAATAACTACCATTTATTGAAGTGAAATTAATAAATATTAAAGTCAGAGGGCTCCATCAGTTATTTCCATCAATTCTCCTTCTGCCATCTTGGTATAATTCTCTCACACTTTACAACCTCCTTCCTAGAAATAATACTTAAATTCAAATGAAGACTCAAAAAATTACTATTTATTTGTTTACAAATAAGTAAATAAAACTTATAATGCAATTACTCTACCTTCAATATAATACTATTTTTATCTTCAGCAGCTTGGAGACTTTTTAAAGTTTTTAATTAAAAATAATAGTTTTATATATTTATTGTACTTTGGAAATTTTCAATATGCTTTAGCACCCTGGGGTCAAAATATATGTTTTTGCAAAGGAATAATTGAAGTATATGACTTCATAATAATTGAAGTGTATGAAGTAAAATGCATCATTATAATATATTTTGATTCTAAAATTCAATAAACTAAAAATTGCTTTCTCTACCATATTTCAGTAGACCTAAATTGAAATCAATTCCATGTAATCCTCAACTTAGCTTACTGATTTTGCTACTTTGGATGCCAGAGATTTGCCCTGATAGCTTTTGTTTCAAGAAGACAAAAAGTCAGAATGGTGGAAAGAATTTTTTTTCTACAGAGATTTAGAAACATTTATTGAAATTCAAATGACAGCAAATAGGAAAGCAAAAACAGTTTTTTTTTTTTGAAATGTAGTAAGACTTGCAAACAAAGTAGAGGTGTGAGCTAAAGCTTCAGTTTCAGCCATAGGTTAGTAATCCCAGCATTCATGAAGGACAAGCCAGGATGTCATTAGTTCAAGGTCAGTCTGGTCTACCTAGTCAGTGACATGCCAGCCTGCATGGAGGAGGAGGGACAGTAAGAACTGAGATGCATGGAAAAGGGGACAGAATTGGAAGAGATGGGAAAGAAAATAAAAGAAAAAAAAGAGGAAATGAAATCGAGTGTTGTAAAGAGATAAAGGGAAGCTAGAATAGGAGGAAAAAATGGGGAGGAGGATAGGAGAGTAAGGTAGAGGGGTAATGTGTGGAGGGACAACTAGTACTAAAGGCCTTTAGAAAAGCCGTATGGAAACTGACAGCTGGACAATGTTCAGAGAACAAGACACTTTGGAGCATTCAGTCCTAAATGGGGTGGATATCTTCAGCACACCACTCCCCTTGAGGCTCAGGGATGTATGTGGGAAGAGATAGAAGGTCTGTAAGAGGTGGTAGATGACTCCAGACACTACAGGACTAATGCACATGAGAACTCACAGAGACTGTAGCAACACACAGAAGACCTGCACAGGTTCAAGCCAGACAGGTCCCAATATGAGACGGGGAAGTAGACACAAATCCCACCCCAACTAAGAAGCTGTTTGCAATTGATAACTGCTGGTAAAGGGAAAAGTGGTTTTTTTCCAGTGAGGTGTCACTGGACATATCAACCACCCTCCAGGGCAGGTTCCATATCCAGGATAGTTGACCAAGAAAAAGGAAACTCTGGGATTTTTTGTATGTGTGAGATTTTTGTTTTGTTGATATTTGTTGCCCTACTTTTTAAAAGTTTGTTCAATTTTCTTTTTTTTTCTTTTTGAAAGAAAGACAGGAAGACAGAAAAAAACATGAAGTTAGGTTGGTACAAAGGTGGGAAGGACCTCAGAGGTGTTTGAGGGGGGAAGAAGATGATGAAAATATATTGCATAAAAAGTAATTTTAAAAGAAAGCCATTTGTTATCCACTTGTGGTAACCTTCATGACAAGACCATTACTCAGAACACAGACTCTTGCTATCAGACTACCCTGTTTTGGAGCATGATACAGAAACTCTGGTATCTAACTTTTACTTCCTAGGTCACTTAGCTTCTATGAGAGTCCTTTGTCATATTACCAAATTGGAAACAGCCTTATCTGCCTTTCCCGTGTGCTAAATTGCTCTGAAGAACAAATTAGGCAATATCAATGAAAGCACTAGGTAGGGTATGTAATGGGTTACTCAAGTCAGAGACATGATCTAGGAGATTAAGATAAACATATCTCCCTTACAAATTCTCAGCAGCATATCATCATAATGCTGCTAGTGTGCCATAAAATTATTTAATGACATATTAAAAGATTCACATGACTTGAAACTGTGGGTTACTCGCAAAGTACAGCAATATAATATTTATGTTAGTTACATTGAAATTCAATATTGGCTTTTGTTTAATGTCTCATGGTTCCTTTTATTGAAACTGAAACAATGTATTTTGTGCTTGCAAAATCTCTGCTGCCATTTATTTCATAGAGGCTTCTGTGGACAAAGAAGGCATGCACAAAAATAAGCGTGTAGAGTGTCTCTTGCTTCCTTGCAAAGACAACATCTGTCGAAAGATGATAGTAGATCACATTACAAAAACATCCCTTGCTCTACTATGAAAATTCAGATGCATGGCCCTGATTGTGACCTTTTTTCCACAAAGTAAACCTATACCTACACTGCACATAATGATGAGAACAGAGATTATTATTTGAGAAACAACTGGGAGATCAACATGCTTGTTCCATCTCAGCAGTCATAAAAAAGGAAAAATCGACTCTAAAACAAAAGACGATAAGTACATGGAGGGAAGCGAAAGAGAGAAAAATAAAGGTATTATTAGAAAGCCTTTTGATGTTTAATAGCACAAACTTAAAAATAATATTGGTCATACTAGTGAGTTTTTTGTCAATTTGATATACAATAGTAATTTAAAATAAGGAATCTTAATAGAGAAAATGCCTCCATAGGATTTGCATGTATGCAAGTCTATAGAGCATTTTCTTGATTGATGATTGATATGGGAGGACCCAGCTCACTGTGGGTGGGTCCCATTCTTGGGGAGATGGTTGGTCCTGGGTTGTCTAAGAAAACAGGCTGAGTGAGCCATGGGGAACAAACCAATAAGCAGCATTTACACCTTAATCTCCCCTCCATCAACTCCCGCCTTGAGTTCCTGCCTTGAATTCTTGACCTGATTTCCCTTCAACGATGGATTACGAACTGTAAGATGAAATAAATCCTTTCTTCCCCAAATTGCAAGTCATAGAGTTTAATCACAACAATAGAAACCCTAAGACACCCATTAATTAAGGAATGAATTTACCTAGAAATAGCAGGTTAACTAACAGTTTTATCATCAATAAAGTATCAACCATAACTAATGATAATCTGTGCTGTATTTAAAAAATTAAGGACCCTTGAAACTCAGAGTCTATTTCATTATATATCTATAATAGTGCATATTCTGCAGCAAGACATTAGAAGGCATTTTCTCTGTGAAAGATTGCCTTTATGGCAGTTTTTCAAGCTGACACTTAACTTACAGCTTCTTCTATAACAGTTCCTGTAGCAGCAAGCTCTTTCATTCCAGAATTCTGGCTGTACATTTTATTACAGTAATAAAGTAATAGGAACCTAATCTCTTTTGAAAGGGTTTGCAGAAAGGATGAGTGTGCAATATTAGCACAGGATAGAATTTCTGACCTTTCCCCAGTGAAGTACAGACAATTGGGGATTTAGACAATCTGATTTTTTCTCCTAACTTACCTTATTCCAGCATGTCCTGTGTCTTCTTTAGAGATCTCTGGTACCCAATATTATTTCAGAGGAATAACACATATTTAATATAATATTTGAGTCAATTCCATTAGGTTGCTACATCAATATTGGATTTCAAGGGTCTTTAGTATTTTGGAGTTGATTTTCTTCAGTCCACACAATATGGATAACTCTTTCAATCAGACAAACCACCAAAGAAAATGTGCAAAGGGAGATTTTCCAAGACATCAGCAGACCTCTGCCTTGGACTGAGGGATAAGAGACACACATGAGGAAATCAAATATAATAGTTCTACTTGTTCCACATTGCCCAACACAACAAACCACTCTTCTATCAACCACTTAACCGGGTTTTCTGATTACAGTACCCTTTCCGTCTTTGTGACATTTTAACCAATCAAATAGTAGAACATTTATGATTCTGGAAATTAAAAAGTTGTCTTTAGGGCTGGGGAGGCGGTGCAATGGATAAGAGTACTTGCTGCCCAAGTGTAGTTCAGATCACTAGCACATACACACAGACACACAGACACACAGACACACAGACACACAGACACACACACACACACACACACACACACACACACACACACACAAATGCTGCACCGGTAAACCCCCAATGCTGAGAGAAAGGAGAAAGATCACTGGAGCAACCTAGCAATAAGACAGCAAGCTCCAGCTTCAGTGAGAGAGCCTATCTAGTGGATAAGGAAGAAAATGTTAGGGGTGAATAGCCAACAACCATCTCTGGTCTCCAGATATATACATCGAAACAAAAAACTGCACGCACACATGCACATCATCGTCATCATCGTTGTCGTCATCATCATCATCAACCCCCTCCTACACACACACAAACTCTTCATCTTTAGTAGAAGCATACAGTAAAGCTAAAGTTAGAATGACGTGACAGTTACAAGTAGATTCTAGACTAGATTTAAATTCTTTGTGATACTTAGCAGCTTTGTGCTGTAGCTTGAATGTAAAATAGCACTCATAGGTTCATTTGCTTCAAAACTTGCTTCCTGGCAGGTGGCACTATTTTGGAATATGGAAGCTTCTGGAGGCAAAGTCTCACTAAAAGAATAAGTGAGTCATTTCAGAATGAACCTTGTAATTTTGTTGCTTGACTCGACTTATCTTCTCTTTACCTCCTGGCTGGACACACAATGTGACAAGAATTACCTCATGTCACTACCACTTCGCCTTCCCCACCATGATAAATTGTGCTCCTTCTTAAACTGTAAGCCCAAATAAGCATTTCTCCCCTTAAGAAGGTATGAAAATTTGTTCTTTGATTTGGGGGCAGGGGATAGCTGAGAGAATCCTGACTTTTGGATGACACTTTGGTCTGCATAAGCCTTAGGATGTTGTAAACAGATATTAATTGCTCACTCTCATAGCACTTTGGAAGACCAGAATGCAAAAATAAACACCAATAACTGTGAGTTAGGCTGATTTCAAAAGTAACATACTAATTTGCTGGAAGAAATTTCAAAACAGTTTAACCCTTGCACTCTGTCCTGTTATTGCTCTCTGATTACAATGAGTGAGAACAAGTGGAACAAAAAAATGAATAAATGTGTAAGGAAAGTAATGGATTTAAGGTTGTAGACAAATCGGCTGAAAAGGCAGTAAAAATTGTCAGAAATTAAAACCATCAGAGAGAAACTTAGTACTCCACAATGGGACAATAGGAAAAACATGCTAAGAGCTCACTTAGCTCACCTTCCCACCACAAAGTCTCCATCTTGTTGAAATGCAAATTAATTTAAAAGCATCGAGCCTAAAGTGAGAATGCCACTAAAAGGGTTCAACAACTACTCAAAACCAATAACCCAACCAAGTGTGTTAGCTGCTCAAAGCCAACAACCTAACAACGCACTCAGAACCAACGATCTAACAAAGCATCTGCCTGGAATGCACACAAAAGTCAGTACAACTATGGTCCAATGACACAATCAAGTGATTAAACTTAGCGAATAGACAGTAGTAGAGCATAGGAGTAAACACTTAATGAAAGGAATGTAAGTTTTCAGGCTAGGGATGTAGCTCAGTTGGTAGAGTATTTGTTTAGCATGGGTCAATGCCCATCACACAATACAACCAAGTTTCATCGTATACAACCTTAATATATGCATTTGGGGTGACAGAACCAACAGTCAAAAGTTCAATGTCATCTGTAGCTACATAGCAAGTGTGAAATCAGCCTGGGCTACATGTGATCCTGTCTGGTTGTAGTGTGTTTGGCAGTAAAAACTTACTTCAAAATATTTTACAAAATCTTGCTAGGATCATAAAACTCAGTCTCAAAGCTAACATTCTCTGCACCAGGCATTGATTTTGTGAAAGTAAAGTAAAAATAATGATTTAGAACTTTATACATTTGTGATCATTTTGTTAGTATTTAGACAATTTCAATAAATACCACAAATAGCTCGAGTAGTTGTTATATTTTAGCCAGACTCCATGGTAAGTTACACAAAGAAGAGCAAAATAGGAGAGAATTGGGAATTAGAGAGGCAATAGGAGTTTTGCAGGCAAATAAAAGTACATAAATTTGCAGAGAGATAAGGAAGAACACTGCGTACTCATACTGAGGGAAGTTTTGTTCCAACACTTTGCAAGAATGTGGCATGTAAAATTAGTAGTGACAAATGGTGCTGGTGGAACTGGGAGTAAAGATTGAAAAGGGGCTGTTTAGTCAGGTTAAATGAAGGATCTGGTGGAAATAGTTTTAGGTGAATATTACACAATTAATGAGTTGACTATCAAGTGGATGATGAAAAGCTGAAATCATCCCTGCTAATGCAGCATTGTTGCCACGGGAAAATGCGATCTGCTTTCTAAAGACATTTTGCAAAAAATTATTTCAAGGAAAATACTACAAGGAGAAATAAGAGCGGTGATAAATAAATAATAGCAAGTCTGATGTTAGCAGACTTAAAAAAACATTTGTGCATGTCCCTTTGCTCTCCTGGACGGCCTGTCTCTCATCTGAGGGGGTACCTGGGTCAAGCTGTGTGAAGGCTGCAAAAGACAAGTACAGCAGAAAACCAAATTGTCTCAGCTGATCTCAATATTAGACCAGTCAAATAGGTTACTATAAGAGCTAACAAGAAGACTGAGCTAATGAGCCAATCAGTTTTATAGCTTTTGGCAATCTCTGTGTGATTTTCTTTTTTTTTTTAATTTATTTATTTATTGAAGATTTCTGTCTCTTCCCCGCCACCGCCTCCCATTTCCCTCCCCCTCCCCCAATTAAGTCTCCCCCCAGCCCGAAAAGCAATCAGGGTTCCCTGTCCTGTGGGAAGTCCAAGGAACCCCCACCTCCATCCAGGTCTAGTAAGTTGAGCATCCAAACTGCCTAGGCTCCCACAAAGCCAGTGCGTGCAGTAGGATCAGAAACCCATTGCCATTGTTCTTGAGTTCTCAGTAGTCCTCTATGTTCTCATTGTCCGCTATGTTCAGAGAGTCCGGTTTTATCCCAGGCTTTTCCAGACCCAGGCCAGCTGGCCTTGGTGAGTTCCCGATAGAACATCCCCATTGTCTCAGTGTGTGGGTGCACCCCTCGCGGTCCTGAGTTCCATGCTCGTGCTCTCTCTCCTTCTGCTCCTGATTTGGACCTTGAGATTTCAGTCCTGTGCTCCAATTTGGGTCTCTGACTCTGTCTCCTTTCATCGCTTGCTGAAGGTTAATATTCAGGAGGATGCCTATATGTTTTTCTTTGGGTTCTCCTTATTTAGCTTCTCTAGGATCACTAATTATAAGCTCAATGTCCTTGTGTGATTTTCTTTGAGGCTTGCTGGCTGTGGGGTACCGTGCAGGACGGAAACCCCAACAAGCCAGCCCTCATGTTACACTTCCTAGGCTAAGACCATGGGAATATGGCTGGTACTACCACACGGCACAGATACACAGAAGCAAGAAAAACTGGGGCATATATAATCAATCAGTATGAATCAAAATATCCAAATGAGTAAGAAAGAACAACTTGAATTTCAGTGTTTTACAAATGTAACTCACAGGATCTATTCATGTTAAAGAGGAACAGATCCACTCACAACTCTAACTCTTCAAAGGAGATTAACAGCATCCATGTATTTGGCTAAGACAACACTTTTCTATTTCTAGTACCCTATTAGTCATAGGCCATAGGACTTCGACTTTCTTATTATTTTACATTATTAGCTCCTCTAACTTCACTGCCATGCCATTTGAGTTTTTCCTCATTACCTACCAATACATTTTAATCTAGTAACATAAAATTCTTTGGTTTTTGTTTGTTTGTTTGTTATTTTCAGATATGTCTCATTATATAGCATTAGCAGGTCTATACTGTGTATGTCATCATCACACATTATATTGGTGCAATTTTATTAACACTATTTCATTATATTCATACAAGAGCCACGTTGAGTAGGAAGGATTTCTAGTTTTGTTTCATAGATTAAATAACTATGTCACAGTAAGATCAAATAAAAAGACCAGGTAGCTTATATAACACAAGCATGACAAAAGAACTTGACCTTGAATTCAAGCCTTACCGTTAAAAAAAAAAGGCATCTGGCTGGCAGTGAATAGTGAATCATACTCTGTTTATAGATTTACTCTATAAACATGACAAAAACATATCCAGTGTGGTGTAATTCTATTGGACATTTGTTTCATTATGCAGTGCATCTAATACTTCAGAGTCTTATTCAATAAAACAAGGAAACTAGCACATCTGTAATACCAAAGCCTTTAAGAACCAGGTTCAGAATGAAAACTAGCTTTGTGTCTTTGTAGATACTTACATGTCCAAAATGTGTTACAAACCGTTCCCGAATATAACTAAGTGTAGAAAAGAAAAGCACAATGAACAACTTAGAAAGATTTGACTTTACGTATTAAAAAAAGACTTTATACATTAAAAAGAAAAAATCAATCTCATCAAAAGGCGAAACTCTGTATGTGTATTTTCCTTTCCTGTGAATATGTGAATAGAGAAGACTTTTAATGATGTGTGTCAATCAATGTGTTTCCTTGTCATTAGGATCTACCATATCTAATGTGGCTAGGTCTTACAGCCTCTGTGTCCAAAGGGAACCTGTAGCTGTTCCTGTGTTATCATCCCCATACACAAAAGTCAGATGCCTTCATTTTTATTAGTTGGCAGCAACTTTACTCAGAAAGTCTCAATGTCCTTCAATCAAAACATTATGTGAACTGTTTTCCTGAGTCATCTGTGATTAGAAATTAATTTGCATTTCCTGTGACCTCTATCAAGAATACAATTCTCTCGTTGATGCTACTGTTCACAAATGAAATGCCATGAACTTAAATGTACAATAATGTTTTAGTTCATAATCTTAGGCTTTGGTGCCATGTAGATCTTAAATCTTAGTAATTACATTATATCTACATTAAGAAAAATGCAGTGTAGGGGGCTAACATAGGTGGGAAAAGAATATCAAAATGAAAGAAAGGCATCATAGTTTTGTTTCCCACCTCCCTTTCTTAATTCAGTGAGCATTCCCAGTGCCTCAACTATTTTGTGTGGATAAGTGTTTATAGCAAGGTTGCTGTCACATTTTGCAGTGACTTTAGATGGATTAGGTATTAAGTCACATAAAGTTCTTCGAAAAAAACAGGGCATGATCTTTGTGCTCTTGGGAGAACAGAGGCAGAACCTTATAATCGCTTGCTAATTATGCCGAATAAAGTAATTTGTTTTATCTGTCTGCCATTTGGTTCCTGCAAAGTGAGGGGAAAAAACTATTATGGGATTTTGCTCAAACTAATTACTACTATTTTATCATGAAGACTGTTCAAGCGTAACCCTCTTTCCTTGGCTTGCTTTCTCCTTGAATTTAAAGTCTTATGGAAAGCCAAGAAGTAGTTTAAACATCCTAGGCTGTAATAGATACTCCTGATTTTTGGCCTCCTACTGTAATAATATGCAACGATACCTTGGTAATCTAAGTCAACAGCTTCTAATAAGCAGTGTATGTGTTTTTTTTCTTATTTTAAGGTTATGGGATGCTTAGTAGGCTGATATTAAAAGAACTCATGTTAATAATTTGTAGCAGAGCATTCATAAATGCCATAGTTACATAGCATGATTTAAAAAAGATGAAGTGCTCTCAGATACCTAATTTCATAGAATTCTCGGTTGTAGTGAGGTGTTGGATATGGTAGAATATACTAGATTATCTTTCAGAAAGTGTTCACGTCCTACCTTACACATTGCATATAAGATGTATTTGCTCATCATATTAATATGAATATATGGCTTACTTTGTATAGTAGGATATTAGCAGGCATGATGTGTGCAAAGGCTTGAAAAGAGCTTACATGGTTATGCATTTATCATCACCAAAAAAGATCATGTCCCAGAATGCTGATATAAGAATAAGGAGACTATATCATTGAACCAGAACCAAATTGAGCCACCTATTTGAAAAAGAAAGGAAAGAGCTAGCAAAATGGCTGAGAGGGTAAAGGTGCTCCTAGTGTGAAGACCTAAATTTAATCCCTAGAACCAATGAACCAATTTCAGCATGGAAGGAGGGACCAGATTCCACAAAGTTGTTCTCTGACCTCCATACACATACTGTGACAGGTAATCGCACTCTTTCCTCCTGCCCCTCCTTATCTTCTCACTTATTCTTCTCTTTCTATTACTGTCACGCACAGAATAATAATATTTTTTAAAGGAAGAGAAAAATAGAGCCAATGACATTTGAGATACTAAATATGATATATGTTTTTGATACGCTTTTGAAGCCATGACAGAGAAATCTATGTGTCGCTGAATGAGAAATCACATAAAGCCTGTTTTCCCTTTTGTTTTATCTATTCAAGATGAGTTCTAAACAGTGATATCATTAAGAATTGATCCTGACAGTCTCAGTCACAATATTAATAAACCGTATTGACTAATAAAAACCCTGAGGTTCTGTATCCTTTGTTCAGCCCATTAAGATGAAATCCAGCTCTGGCAGTATTCCCTCATTTGAATGGCTGGCATGCACTCCCTGATTGAAATGACTGTTCTGTTGAGTTGAATGAATGACACTGCTAAAAAGTACTCTGTCAAATACTGATGGTTAACTAGATGAATTTTTATCACACTAGTCGACTACACTCACACACACATGCATATACATACATACACAAACTACTAAAGATCTTGACAAGAAAATAAGCTGAGCCTTAGAATCTGTTTTTATTCAAAGCCCATATCCAAGTTTATCAATCTAGTAGAGAGATTTTTATAAACTCGATGAATGATAAAAACAAGAGTATCTTTGAAAACTTCATTAGTTAGGTTATATCTATTGTAGAGTTTCTGAAATTCTTTACCAACAATCTTTTAGAATCTGTGCAATTTTCTAGTTAACAATACTATTCTTGTTTGTTTGTTTGCTTGCTTGCTTGCTTGCTTTTGGTGGTCTGTCTGCTTTCTAATTTTTAGGAACAAAACTAAGTGAATATTTTATTTTTCATAAAGAAACTGTCAAAGGCCAAATAAGATGGCTTCGGTGAGCTCACTAGGAAGTTGCCATGGTGAATTGAGTAGAAGGCCAAGCTGCAACTTCAAATGACAAATATGAAAAAGAATAGTAAGTTGGGAACAGGAGGGCCACCACCAAAGTGAAGGGAAAATGGAGTGGCGAATGCTGAGACTGTTTAACAGATTGTCATTTGCAGACATCTTGATTCTAGTTAGCATAAATAAAGCCACTCATTGCTCTTTAGACTACATTGGAAATTATAACTAATAAAGAAGGCTGCAATGGCTCAGTTGATAAAGTGCTTACTATGCAAGTATCAGGACCGGAGTTCAGATCCCCAGAACCCATGTAAAAATCTGCAAGCAGCATCAAGCCTCTACAATCTCAGTACTGGGGAGACAGAGAAAGAATTCCTGGAGCTCACTGTGCAGTCAATCTACCCAGTCAGTGAGTTCTAGTTCAATGAGAGAACTCACATCTAAAATAAAATAGAAAGCTACCAAGTAGAACCCCAAACCTTGCCTTCTGATGAGCATAGGAGCACAAGCGTGCATTTATGCTCACAGCCATACAAACACATGCACCACGCTCAACAAGAAAAGAATAAAAATAATGCCGGTAAAAAAAGAAGCACAAAAGGACCTTTGAGACAGCTCTGTTGGATGTTTCTCCTTTCCCTCAGATTCGTGAATTATTCTTATTAAATACACATGGATCATTTAGCCAATTTGTAAAGTTACTTTCAATGTTCCTCTGTTATAGTATTTGCCTCTCTACTGTGAACTTTATTGACATCTAAATCTTCTCCAAGGAATAACCAAGGGAGAGATTCAAAATTAGATTTAACAAAATTTATGATTGATTAGGCCAGGTGAGAGTATTAATATTAATACCATTAAGTCCTATATGTTGAATATTTGTATGCTCCATGAAGATTGCTTTGCAGTCAACGAGACAAAAGGAGGAGTGCTTTTCACAGCATGTACTTATGTTAAAGCATCATGTTAGGTTATACCCCATAAATATGCAACTCATATACCATTAATTTTATAAAAAAATGAAAGAAGTGACTAAGACTGACATTTAGAAACTTTTCTAAGTTCATATACCACCTAATCCTGCCTGTTAAACATATCAAACTCCTAATAATATAAAATGATTTTCCCCTTGAAAACAGATTCTTTTCTCATATAATATTATCCAGATTACAGTTCCCCCTCTTCTACTCTTTCCAGTTCCTCCCCATCTTCTCTCTCGTTCAAATTTTCTTAAGTTACTGAAAAAATACATTAAAAGTTGTCAGGCCTTTAAAAATGGTAGGACTTAAATGTTTCGGAGCATTGTAAGCACATAACACCATTCATTGACCTCAACATGCTGCTCCTAATACCGATTGCATTTATAAAGCACTCTGCATAATGTATTAGATCAAGAGTCATCCAGTTACAGTCCAAGAGCCAAATCCAGCCTTCAGCCTATCTTATAAATAATGTTTCATTGGAATACGACCGTGTGCATCCATCTATATACTATCTGGCTTTTGCGAACTACAATGGCAGGGCACTGCTGTTGCAATAAAGACTCCGTGTCCTGCAAATCCTCAAATATTTGCTGTGTCCCTTTATGGAAAAATTTTTCTTACCCTTGGATTTTCAGAGGATTTTAGAATGTTTACCTGACTTTATGAAAATCTTGTCTTATTCTTCTTAAAACATGTCTCTACAATCCTATACCAAGAATCCTATAATAGTACACAATCTTTTGTCAAGTAAAGTAAAAACGGAGTGAAGTGAGATCAATATCATTTTATATTCTTCCACAAGTCTACCATTTTCTTTCTGTTTCTTTGTCTTCAAAAGTCCTTCTAAGCCAGATATTGTAATTGAGAAAAATTTCCAATCTCAGGCCAGCATAGACTACATATTGAGAACTTGTTCCAAACTGTAAAAAAAAAAACCTAAAAGGTTTATTCATCATCTCTAAGAAGTAACCCTATATAAATAGAAAATACTGTTGTGTGAAACACAAAATCACTTTAGGAACCCTCTCTAAACTCTCATACTCTGGACTAAACAGTAAGGATGCAAACATAACATGAAGTGATGAACAAGACATATCAAAGCAGGATACAACAGAGTTCTACCTAGTGGCTTCTTAACATTCAACCAGCTTTAATGAGATGTTAACAATAAACATATTCACAGTAATGCTTCAAAGCCTAAAAATCAGGTTCCCACAAATGACTTTTGGGGTAAAGACTTAACAGTTACTTTTGATACTCTTTTGCTTGTTACATGCCCTGCAAAATGGCTCACACATTCCCATGTACACTATTCTGATCTAGCCAACATTGTTCCAGGCTGAACATTTTACAAATCTAATGTTCCAGCTGAAAGTTTGGATTGTCTACCATGAAACACTGAAGTCCTAGTCCCTCTACAATGTGGCATGTTTTGATACTGAGTCTGTATGGAAATTTAAAACTTAAATAAGGGACAGGGTCATAGTCCTGCAGGACCAGTGTTCTTAGTACGAGAGAGACTAGGATCATAAACAAACAAGAGGTCATGTGAGCAGAAAGTAAGAAAATGTCATCTATAAACCAGGAAGAGAAGCTTCACTGGGAACTGAATCTTTTGAAGTCTTGGTCATGGACCTCCAACTGTCAGAATTGTGAGGCAACTATGTTTTTTGTTGTGTACACTGCACATTTTCTTGTGTTTTGTTGTATTAACTAGAGCAAATCAAAACATACAAAGCTTTCAAAAGTGGCACTTGGAAGCTAGAGCATGGTTAAGAATAGTCCAGTGGCTGCATTATCAATCACTGAACCAGGAGTTTGAAATCCAAGACTGATGTACCAAGCTGGGCATCCCAATTACACCTGTAACCCCAACTCTAAGGGCAAAAACAATATTGCTGGGGCTTCCTGGTTTCCAGTCTAAATGAAAAAATGCCAGATACAGGTTCAGGCAGAACCCCTTCCTCATGGAAACAGAGAGTGACAGAGGAGGACATCAGATGTCCTCTTCTGTCCTCTATGTGCATACACAGGTACATGCACCCCCACACAAATGTGCCCACACAGATATATGCACAAAGAATTGTCATTTTTTTCGTCAAGAACGTGCATTATCAGAAAAATCCTCTATCATTTTTGTCAACTTTAAAATTCTTTTCTTCTTGCCAGGTAATGGTGGCACACACCTTTAATCCCAGCACTCTGGAGGCAGAGGCAGGTGGATCTCTGTGAGTTCGAGGCTACCCTGGTCTACAGAGTGAGTTCTGGAACAGGGAGAACTGTTACACAGAGAAACCCTATCTCAAAAAACAAAACAAAACAAAATTCTTTTCTTTTTGATTAGTCAACTTTAAAAGCCTGCCCTTACATATACTTCTGACTGAAGCCTATTGCTTACACCACTCATTTGCACTAAGCATAAATATTGAAACAAAACAATCATATTTTTAAAGTGATTTTTCAATCTACCAGCAACATAGAATATAAAAGGGAAATAACTAAGAAAGAAATTCTGTGATAGACACTTTATAGAAAAGCTGAGTGAATGAATATATAGTTCAAATATTTCTAAACTAAAATATATTAACAAACTAATATTAGAATCTTAATGTAATTTTTGACTCAGGAAAATTATTCCAAATTTTATTAAACATAAATATATCCTAAGAAGTAATAATATTTGGGGTAATGGAAGGTTCAGGGGACTAGGCTATGTTAACTATTAAACAAAAATGAGATTTAATAAGCATTTGTATTGCCAAGAGATACAATCATAAAGCATACAACATAATTTTCATAAAAATGGTGCTCTATGAAGGATTTGGGAATGCAGAAGCAAGAGGATCGGGAGTTCAAAACTCTCAAAGGAAAACAAAAACAACAAGGAAGAGTTTAATGTTTCCTTATTAAACTATTTCATCTACAGACAAAATATAACTGAAAATTAAAAATAATTTAAGAATAATGTCTACTGGGAAATGGGTAAATTCATGACATTAAATAAAAAAGACTACCTAACTGATTTTAAAAATTAAAGCACAAAACAGGATAAGCCAGGTATGGTGGTATATGCCCATAGCCCCAACATCCATAAAGCTTAAGCAGAAAGACTCCAAGTTTTAAGACAACATGAACTATATAGCAAGTTCTAGGCTAGTCTGACAGTGAGAGGTAGACGTGAGGCCAGCTGGCCTGGAACTGAAAAAGCCTGGGATAAAACCAGACTCGCTGAACATAGCGGACAATGAGGACTACTGAGAACTCAAGAACAATGGCAATGGGTTTTTGATCCTACTGCACGTACTGGCTTTGTGGGAGCCTAGGCAGTTTGAATGCTCACCTTACTAGACCTGGATGGAGGTGGATGGTCCTTGGACTTCCCACAGGGCAGGGAACCCTGATTGCTCTTTGGGCTGATGAGGAAGGGTGACTTGACTGGGGGAGGGGGAGGGAATGGGAGGCGGTGGCGGGGAAGAGACAGAAATCTTAAATAAATAAATAAATTTAAAAAATATTAAAAAATTTAAAAAAAAGAAAAGAAAAGCAAGGGAGGGAAGGAGGGAAAGAGAGAGATAAGAAAGGAGGGAGGGAAAGATAGAGAGAAGCTGATGACATAGGCCTGCAATCCAATCCAAGCTGTTCAGGAGATTAAGGCAGGAGGGTTGTGAGGCCAAGGACAGCCTAGACTGCACAGGGAGCTCAAGGACAACCTGGCAATTTATATCCTTTCTCAAAAAACAAACAGATATTTTTAAATAAAGCAAAAAGAGGTTGAGATACAGCTCTGTGACAGAATGGTTGCCTAGCAGGCATAAAGGCCTAGATTGAATCTCCAGTTCTGTAAAACCTAAAATAAAGGATTAAAATACACAAATAGGTACATTTCAAGTGAAAAAGTCATTTTATGCATAAAGCAGCAAGATCATTAAAATAATAGATTTTCTTACACAAAAGATAAAAGTATCCACATTCAAAATATTTGGATCAAAATTTATAGACAAAATTAAAACCAAATCATGGGAAATTATTTGAAGCAAATGACATCAAAAGAAAAGCTCAAAAATAGAGAGTGTAGCATGAAAAATACACCCAAATGTTTCCAAAGCAGATCTTCATCTCTGGATGTCATGTCTTCCTTCTAAAGCTATGCTATTTTGAGAAATTTGGCAATAAGAAAAGTTGTTTGGGTTGGAAGCGTCACCCCAGCCCCTGGCACCCATCCTTGGAGAGCCAATGGAGCAGGAATAGAGCAGGAAGCTCCATTTCAAGCCCCTTCCCCTGGTAGTTGCCTTGGTCTGGACTCCTCCTCCTGGAAAGCCTACCAAGCAGTCACCCCTTCCCAGGGAGGGTCAGGACCACTCCCACGGGCTATTATGCTGCCCCCAGAGAAAGAACACTCAGTCTCCGAGTTTCCTGTGATATCTCCTTCTCTCTTCCCCTTGCTATGCTTTCCTTGGCCACACGGGAGAGCTGCATTAAACACGGGCATCTTTTATTCGGTCTGGAATTATTTATTTGCATCAGCGGAGACATCGGCAAAGACATCGACGGAGAGGCTTCTCTTAAGAAATATTTCTAACAAAAGTGACTTTTATAATTCAGAAAAACTGAGATAAAGAAGAAGGAAAATATAAATGAGAGAATAAGTTGCCATGAAGATTTTCTGGTTAGCAGACATAGGTTGATGTTGGTATGAAACTCACAAAAGACTTTTAAATAGGAGAAATTAATATAAGAACTAGTCATCTCTGGGATGGGAATTGTTTAGAGTCTTCATTCTGGAAATAACTCTGGTCAAAAGCACAAAGGCAAAGAAAAAGAACTTTGAAACAAGACTGAAAGAAAACCAATTTCATAAGGTATGATATGCTGTTCAATCGATTATATACTCTTCGATGGAATAAAATCCTGTGATCCAATTGAAAATCCTCACTCTGTTTCACAATTTAGGAATACTCACTAAAGTCTATCAATAAATTACTAGACCAGAATTCATTTTTGGATAATAGACTGATAATGCAAACATATAAAATCAAGAAATTTTAAGGGGAAGAAAAATCACATATTCAGTATGTACCAAGTATCAGCAGGCAATCAGAAGGTATAATTTAAAAACCCATTGTTTCTATCCTGCCTTACATAAGCAGTGCTAAAAATTAAACTGTCATTGAAATCGGGTTTTGAGAATAGAGTAAAATTTAAGTCACCATTCTAACAGTTATAAATAAACTACTTTGTATTCTTTCTGATGGTGATGTCAATACAATGAAAAAAATCTAAGTATTTCCCCATAGTGTTAATTTTATCAGCCTGTCAAGTGTTACAGAGAAATAAACAGACAATTGCGGCACAGAACAATATGTGCTGAGATGAGCACACAAAACTTTGATGGCACATAAGGGCCATTTATCTCAGATACAAGTGGTCAAGCCAACTTTTCTAAAAGAATATACTTTTAAGCTGAGACCTGCCACAGATCGTCTTGGTCGGATTTTGTGTTGCTGTGACAAAAATACCCAAAATAACAATTTAAAGGAAGAAATCTTCAATTCGACTCTCAATTTGAGGACTCTTAGTGCATGGTTACTTGGTTTCATTGCTTCTGGTCTCGTGTGTGGTGATGCAGAACACCATGGCAGGATGGAGCAAAGGCTCACATAATAATGGACAAGAGGCAGAGAGCCCCAAGGATGAGTGAAACTAGGAACAAAATGCATCCAAAGGCTAAGCCCCAGTTTCTTATCACCTCCCACCAGACCTGACCTTCAAATGAATAGCCTATTGTATATGAACTCAGCAGGAATTCACCTCTCACTACTGACACTAGCTGGGACCAAGACCTAACCAGAGCTTTTGGGAGAAGCATTTCACATCCAAACCACTATGGGAGCTAAAATGTTAACCCACTATTATGAATAAGAAAAGAGCTACAGGCAGAGGAAAATTCATGTATGCAAAATACAACAGGAAAGCACACAGCTCATTAATGGAGCATAAGAAAATGCAGAAAGGTTGATGAGAAAAACAGGAGGGAGAGTTTAGTCAAGGAAAGGTGGGTTTATTTTTAAAGAAGTTTTAAATTTTTTCCCCTGTGTGTGTGCACGTGCATGAGCACGCGTGCATGCACGCCTGCTTGTGAAGCCTGGAAGAGTCAGATCTCTTGAAGCTGAAGTACAGGCTTTAGGTGGTGGACTGTCCCATGTGCATGCTGGGAATCAAACTCTGGTTTGTTGAGCCATCGCTCCAGTTCCTTGACGACATTCTTCTTTGATCTTATCCCCTCCTCCTTCTTCCTCTTTCTCTTCTTCCTTCTTCTTCTTCCTCTTCCTCCTTCTTTGTAAAATTTATTTCATGTATACAAGTGTTTTCCTTGCACATACATGTATGCACCATGTGCGTGCCTGGGGCCCTCAGAAGTCAAAAGGTGGGATTGAAACTGGAGTTTTGTGCAGTTATAAGCAAGCAAGTATATAGTGGGAGGTAACAACTGGTTCTCATAGTTTCAGCAGGTGCTATGCAAGCTGCCAAGGAAGAATAGCAATCACTAATCTTGTTCAATTGTAATTCATATGAACTTCAACAATACTGAAATGGCAAGATATTCTGAAAGTACAATACTCTGGGTGTGACCGCCAGTCACCTTAATTGGATTTTAGACCCATCCAATGGGAAGGAATTGATGCCCAGCACTATAAACTGAGCTAGCTATTTGTGGCTGATGGAGTCATGGACACTAGAGGTGAACCTACTACTACCAGCTTCCAAAAACAATATAATTTGTAGCTACATTCTAAATATTTACCCTTATAACCACAAATAAGTGTATCTATAACCTTTCATCACAGAAGCTTCTCTTTGCAGCAAATGGAGACCCTACAGTAAGCCACAACTGCTCAAAATGTAGAGTATAATTGACTATGGGATCCCCAACACCAATTGATACATCTACCGTGCAATCCCTACACCAAAGACTCAGGAAACATTGCAGAGAGGAGGGAGAAATATTGTAAGAGTCAGAGGACCAGGACATCTGCTGAAAAATAGTCTTCCTTAAAAAAAGAGAGAAATGGGACTGAAGTGATAAAAAATACACTGGATGACATTCTCAGAGAATTAATAAAGCACTATGTTATTGAAAACCTAAAAATAAAATAAAATTAAAATACATTTTCTTATCATCTTTATCTATTTAATGAGAAACTACTATTCCAGTGATGGAGGAAGGTCATTGGTTAAATTAAAAGAAACTGCTTGGCTCTCATTGGTTAGAAGATAGGTGGGAGGAGTAAACAGAACAAAACGCTGGGAGGAAGAGGAAGTGAGGGCAGACTCGACAGCTCTGCTCTCGGGAGCAGATGCCTCTGCAGAGAGACGCCATGCCCCGCTCCCAGGCAGACACACGTGATGAAGCTCCGACCCAGGATGGACAGAGGCTAGAATCTTCCCAGTAAGACCGGTGCTACACAGATTATTAGAGATGGGTTGATTGGGATATCAGAATTAGCCAGTAAGGGCTAGAGCTAAGGGCCAAGCAGTAATTAAAAGAATACAGTGTCTGTGTAATTATTTCGGGTAAAGCTAGCCGGGCAGGCGGCTGGGGTGTTGGGGACGCAGCCCCACCGCGTCCTTATTACTACAAATGACGCCCAGACGTGTGGCTAACTGAGTCCACAGAAAGCCTGAGAAAGCTTGAAAAAGAATAGAGTAAAGCATGTTTCTTATGGCAATTTCTCGGGTCTACTCTGCTTGCCAGAGGCAAGCAAGTGCCTCATCTAAGAGAGGCTTCCTGACTCAGCTTTAGCTGCAAAGCTTGCAGCTCATTAAGAGGTCCTGCCACGAAACACTTAAATGGTGTTGACGAAAAGCTGAACACATGCTTTTCAGTTTTCAGCCGTAGTAGGAAAAAGGCTGCGCTGTTTAAAAATGCCGGCTTTCTGGGCCATCCTGCCAGGGCAAACTCTGACTGTTTGAGGCAGGAGGGCCGGCTACAGAGAGAAGACTTGAGTGTTGTCTGTTGTAGCTTGTTTGATGGCAAGGACCTTGAAACACTGTAGACTTGTGGCACTAAATGCAGCTCTGGCTGGTACCTCAGCCACAAGGTTGGAATGGCAGAAAGCTAAGGAATGGGCTACATCTAGCCGGCAAAGCCACGCCTTTAGTCCTACTGAGATTGCTTGGTAAATTAAAGACTCATGTGGTCAGAAAAAGAGAGATATACAGTAAAGAGAGATTCAAAGACAGAGAAAATTTCTGAATGGTTTAAAGTGTGTTAAAAATATATGCAGACTAAAAGTTAAAATTCTTAAAGTAAACCTCTGTGACTTCAAGGTGTGGTAGCACACGCCTTTAATCCCAGTGCCTAAAAGGCAGAGACAAACAGATCTCTGTGAGTTCAAGGTGTAGTAGCAAACACCTTTAATCCCAATGCCTGGGAGGCAGAGACAGGCAGATCTCTTAGAGTTCAAAGACAGCCTGGTCTACAGATATACGCTCAAAAAGCAAAAAGTTAACTTAGGAATGTCACAGCTTAGATTCTTAAGCGCCTAATGATTTAAAGGCACAAATCAAAAGTGCTCCTGGATGGTAAAAAATTGCAAATTCACAATAGGACAGATTTAGACCACTAAATGAGTCACACTGTTGGATGAATGTACGTAGGCTTAAGAGAGAGAAGAAAAAGAATATAGAGAATAAAGTTAATGTTAAGAAAAAGGTAAAGTCTTTAAAGAGACAAAGTACAGATAGTTAAGAGATTAAAAGAAATAAAGAAAAATAAGCCATGTAAAAATGGAAAATTCACAGAGAGTCTGGATTATGTACATTGTGTTTTCTTTAAAATTTTTGACTGTGAAGGAGCTAAGTACAGAGAGACATTTCATTATATGGGCTGCCAAGTGGAACCAGAACGGATATCATGAGGGTATGACTTCAGAATTTGGGTCTAAGGATATGATGCTTTAGAGAGAGTCTTCTTTTGTTTTCACAGAGGACCAGACCCTTTGGATTTCTTCTATCCCGATTTGGTATGATAGACCACGACCTCCCGAAAGGTTCCTGTGAACGCCCTCAGAAAATTGCTTTGCTCAACTGCCAACTGAGATGAAACTAGCACACAGGTTATACCATGAAAGACCTAATTAACGACGCCCCCATTAAGCAGGAAGCAGTTTGGAGAGAAAAAACTGCGCCCATGTTCCCAAATATGGTTTATAAGTTCTTTTACATTTAAAGGGGGATATGATATAGATATGAATAATTTGCATTAGTATAGATTTTGCTTTATTGATAGAGATTTAAGGTCAATTTTGTTATATGTATAAATGTTTCTGATGTAACTTTTACTTGATAACTGTTTTGTTATATGTAATTTTGCTATGTTAAAGTTAAAGCCTTTTTTTGTTTAAACCGAAAAAGGGGAAATGATGGAGGAAGGTCATTGGTTAAATTAAAAGAAACTGCTTGGCTCTCATTGGTTAGGAGATAGGTGGGAGGAGTAAACAGAACAAAACGCTGGGAGGAAGAGGAAGTGAGGGCAGACTCGACAGCTCTGCTCTCGGGAGCAGACGCCTCTGCAGAGAGACGCCATGCCCCGCTCCCAGGCAGACACACGCAATGAAGCTCCGACCCAGGATGGACAGAGGCTAGAATCTTCCCAGTAAGACCGGTGCTACACAGATTATTAGAGATGGGTTGATTGGGATATCAGAATTAGCCAGTAAGGGCTAGAGCTAAGGGCCAAGCAGTGATTAAAAGAATACAGTGTCTGTGTAATTATTTCAGGTAAAGCTAGCCGGGCAGGCGGCTGGGGTGTTGGGGACGCAGCCCCACCGTGCCCTTATTACTACATTCCAGCTGAGGTGACTCAAAATAAAATGTACTTATCATCAGTATTACCCTTAGACTTGAACAACTTAGATATCCTGTTCTTATTTCCCGCTTTGAAGGCATTAGCTCTGACCTTCAAAGAAAGTAAAAATAAATCTTAAATCATATACATGAATGGAAGGAAAACTGGGAGAAATATAAGGATTCAGTCCTTTGCCCTTGTTTCACTTCCTTTTGTTGTGAGGAGGTTGCTTATTGGTTCCCAGCTGCTCAGCCCTGAGATAATCACACAAAAACTATATTATTTAAATTGCTGCTTGACCCATTAGCTCTAGCTCCTTATTGGCTAACTCTTACATCTTAATTTAACCCATCTCCATTAATCTGTGCATGACCACAAGGTCGTGGCCTACCAGCAAAGCTTCGGAACTTCTGTCTCCGGTGGTGGCTCCATAGCTTTCATTGACTCTGCCCTTCTTTCTCCCAGCATTCACTTTAGTTTTCCCTGCCTAAGTTTTGTCCTGCTATAGGTTCAAAGTAGTTTCTTTATTCATTAATGGTAATCACAGCATACAGAGGGAAATCCAATATCAACTCAGTAGGTGACTGCTGAGTATAAGGCCACAAAGAGCAAAAGAACTCTTTTTCTTCTTCCTCCCAAGGTACATGTTTAAAGTACCATGTGATAAAGAATATTAAAAGTAATTGAAAGATATAAATCCATCTTCTTTTTAAAACTTCTTTCAATCTCCCATTTTATATTCTGATAGCCTTTAAAATTACTTTTGATAATTACATACATGTTAGAATGTATTCTGATCATATTCAGTCCCCATTACCCTCTCCTGCCCTTCTCCTACACTTGCTGACTTCTTCTCTCCTATTAAGTGAAAAAATAAAAATAAATAAAAAATAAACAGGATTATTAAGCACTTCTGTGCTTAACACAAAGCAAAAGCAAAAGTCTGGAAATGTGCGAGACTGCTGGATTCCAATTAACTTTGCCACTTAACACTGATTGCTGTGTTACTCTTGGTGAACTCACTGTTTATTAGTAAATAGGGGTGAAGATCTCAAAGATTAATGATGGCACTGATTACAGCTACACAATGAGACCCAGATGTTTCTATACTTACTACTTCCTCTCCTTGACCCTCTTTCCTACAATTACTCCAGAGAAAACACAAATAAGCATTCGGCAAACTGAACTACTGAAGTGGTTAGGGGATAACCTTTTGACAATACTTGGTGATAAACTCCAATTTCATAAGATACATAACACCATATCAGAAATACTAAAAGAAATAAAACAACCATATTTCACATTTGAACATGGGAACAGGTAAAACTGAAGACACACTGAGCATGCATAATTATCTGACATTAAAGCCATGCAACTAAGGAATACTGAGAGCTATGGAAGATACACCATTTTGTTATCCAATACAAAATGGTCATCCCTGAAAACATAAACAACAAGTGTAACATTATACTGAACAGGGTGTATTTATGTATTTAGGAATATGTATGTATGTACATATATGTGTATTAAACAATTAATTTAAAAAGAGGCCATGAATTTGAAAGAGACCAAAGAGAGGCATATAGGAGGGTTTGGATGGGGGAAATACATAATTGTAATCAAAAAATAACACAAATAATCTTTAAAAACTAACAAGAGCACCATTTTATGTTAATCTTAGCCTTATTAAACTATACTGTTTAGGTGTTTCCAGTTAGCTCACTTTTGGAGAGTGTGTAGTTTTTAGAGATGTACAACAGGTTCCATATTGTCACCTCCTACCTAAGAAAATTTCTTACACACTGTTCCCAATTTTGCCCCTACTTATGAAATTTTCCTCTCCATACCTAATTTCTAAAATATCTCCATATTTTATTATTGGACTTGTTTCACAAGTATGGATGGATGGTTTCTATTATCCTGCTAGCATGAGAAAACATAATTGCATGCAGCAGACATTTATATTTCTATGCATAAACAATTAGAGAAAAAACAGAAAGCTGAAGGAAAGGGAGTGGAAAGATGTAGTGATGAAGAATCATGTCACAACCAAAAGAAAATAAGTTTGACACTTAGCCCACTGCAGTTCCTCATTACCGTCATTACTGAGAGTGGTTTGATCATCCTGAATTTAACAATGCTCTTTTGCGTAAATGTATGTCCCATTTAATAAAATGCAATCTAATCTGAATGTGTCTATGTGGTTTGCCAATAAATATGGTCAATGTGGCAATTGTTCAAAAAGCTAAATGTTGGTGAGAGAAGTACATTCAAACATAAAGCAAGGTAATTTACTATAAAAATCAATCATAGAGCAAAATTTATAGAGAACTCTACAGAGATAATACATATTTTACCAATTCTTAGGATTTTACTGGTCAGTCATATCTTCTTTCACACATCATTTCCATTTTTTAAGAGGATAAATTTCCTGCCCACAATATAATGTTGTTTAAAGAATTTGAAGTTATCTAACCTATCTAGAATGGGCATCAAATTTGAATTACATTATGTCAAAAGTATTTACCAAATATCTGTTATAAGAGCATTTATAATATAAAGTTCAGAGTCATTTACAGAGATGAAGAGGAAGCGAAATGACTGGTACTCACAGACTTGCTTTATTTTATTTATTCTTCCTATGTACCTGGTTCCCTTACACTTAGGTCGGACTATAAGATAAAATCTGGGAATTAGACTGTATGTTGAAGAAAATGGAAAAGACATACTCTGCTTTCACAGTTTGAAAGACTTACATTATCCTTTTATCCTTGTGTCTGTCCTTAGCAACTGTGTGACTTTACTTGGATTCTTGTATCACTCTCTGCTAGAAGGAAGCTTCCAAGGAGAATGTCCAAAAGTGCAGTGGACCTTATGTGACTAAAATAGTTTGGTACTGAGATGTAAAGGAAATCATTAGACTAGTAAGTCACAGAGTTTAGTTGATTGTATATATAGTATACAAACATGCACATATATACTGAATTTTTTATATGCCTAGTCCAAGACAAGTCTTTAAAAATCTATGAAATAAAACAGAACAAGTAAGGTAGTAAAGAATTGTGCTCTAAAAGTACAATGGGGGGTGAGTGGAAGACAAAACTCTTTCTGTCCAGGGCAAGATGAAGGCAGCCTCACAGAAGTGACCAAAGCTGAGTCATGAAGACTAAGAATGTCCTAGGTCGGAAAAGAAAGTATATTTAGGAAAAGGCACAAGCAGCATCCAGTCACAAAAGAACTCACTAAGTGTTTAACGACGGGGTGAAATAGCGTGCCTGTGGGATAATTGTAAAATGCAGGTCACAGAGAACAAAAGGCACATTTGAAGCCAAGTTCTTTCATTTATCTATTGCTGTAAAACAACTCAACTCAAAACTGTGGTGTAAACAATAGCCCAGTGTTATTTGTCCTGTTTTAATTCATTTTTTTTACATGGCCTGTTCTTCTTTTTGTCTGGACTGATATCACTGTTAGATTTTTTTTCCTGAACTTTTGTGTGCTGGGATATTGTAGTCAGATGTTGGCTGAGAACACAGTTCGCATGAAACCACGAACTGCATCAACTGGCCTAGAGACCGAAGCTTGCTGAATCCCATGGGTTGGTGGTGAGAGCACATCTGGAACTGTCCATTGGAACACGTGTGCATGACCTTTCCAAGCGGCCTGGAGTTTGCCTAACTGTGTTACAAGAGGCAGTATCCTAAGAGAAAGTGGTCCAAGAAACGAAAACTACAGCCAGTCTTTTAACTCCTAAGACGAGAAGCACGAGCAGCTTTACATTAGTTATATTTATGTTGAGTGAAAACTCTCACAAAGCCCACCCATATGCAACAGGAGAGAGTGCAGAACTTCACTACTCGATGACGCAAGGGCCAAAGAATTTTAATCTGTGTTGCCGGACTCTTCCTGGGAAGATGCGAACCAAAGTCCATTCATCTCAGATGGGGCACCAACAAACAGAGCAAAGAAAAGATTGCACCCAAGTCTATCTTAGCAGACGATCAGTTCTTGGGATTTCTGACAGGAATGTGGGCCACAGGCCACTTACCCATACAGCGTGGGTTCCTCACAGCCAGCGGAATCTCCAAAAATCCCATCACAGAACAGGTGACGACTCACCAAAGCTGCATCTCTGGAGCTCCCCTCACGACTTGTTGGCAGCTCTGCTGGCTGAAGAGTCTCCTTTGACCAGCAAGTGTTACTGTCTAGATAACCTTGGAAATGGGCCTTATGAATCTTATAAATTCTGAGGCTTTCTGAAAGTTGTTAGTTTGTTTGCTTGCTGGGTCTTAGGAGCCTCCCTCCCTCCTCCAGGAGGAAATGTTTCAATTTCTACACAACAGTCTAGCACATAGCTCCGTCAATGAGTTTCATTATGAAGGCTTCCAGACAGAAGACTGTTAAAACAGTTACTCCTGATAAAGATAACCAAGGTTAATCAGACGGTGGTGGAGACGAATGTAGTCTAGCAATTAAGGAAAACTGAATTCACAATGGAGATTATGGAGGTTTTAAATTCTGACAGCTTTTGTCCAGTTGAAGAGCAGAAAATAGAAAAAATTTTTTAGGAGGCACAAGTAACATTACTTGATAGGGACAATGACAAAAGAGGGAAACCAAGATTCAGGTATTTAGGTTAATAGCTAAGAGGATGGCAATTTGGTTGTGTAAAATAAAGATTTTCAAGAAATGTAGTATAGTGAAGACAACAATAATGAATCATCAGTGCAGTTCCATTCTGTTTATAAATCCATAAACATGTCTTTCAGCAAACAAAACTTCATTCTCCAAGGAATAAGCCTTGGACATTTCATTTCTTCAGAGATAAGTTGTCTTCTTTATATTCAAAAAGTAGATTTTTCCATTTTATTTTTATCTATAAATAATTTATTAACAAAACTATCATCATTCTATTATCTAGAAAAAATAATCTTAAAAATACACACTATTAAAATCAATTTATTAAATTCTAAATGGGTCATTCAATATTAAAAACATTTATTTTCTACAAGAAAATTCCCCACAACCTGCCATCTTCAAAACCGTCTTTCAGCGTGTATCCACTTTACATTTTGATCATCTATGAGTGATTGGCTTTAGTCATTTCAGGTAAACACCACTTGAACGCCTGGAAGTGAAGAGCTGAGATCAATATTTGCCATAAACATCTACTCAGTCAATCTGTCAATTGTCACTTACTGGGAATAGAATGGCAACTACAAGAATAGACAATTCAGAAATAAAGACTACATAATTTAGACAAGATTTTGACAAGGATCCCAAGAACACACAGTGGGGAAAGGTCAGTCTATATACTATGGGGGTAGGGAAACTGGGTATCTTTGCAGAACAATGACAGTAGCTTGTCATCTAACATTGTATACAAAAACAAAACCAAGAATAAACCAGAGGCTTAAATATGACCTACAGAAGGAATACATTAGGAAACACCTCTATTACATTGAAAATGAAAGACAACTACAGTTGATATCCCTGATGAATTTTCATGGAAAAATTTTCAACATATTACTAGCACACTGAATTGAACAACAAAGAAAGATTACACCATGACAAAGTAAGATACTATACCTGGAATACAAGTTTGTTAAACACATGACAATTAGTGCTAGCTATCACAGTAGCCAAATGGGAGATAAAATTTACACAGTCATCTAAATAATAAGCAAAAATTGACAAGGATCAACATTGTATCACAGTAAGACAACAAACAAAAAAGAAGTTATATTTACAACATATTAAAAGGCATATATAAGAAGCACATCACTAAAGCCACACTTAATACGGAAAAAATTGAAGGATTTCCCTTTAAGATCAGAACAAATACAAGTCTGTCTGCTTCTGCCACCCCTATTCAACATAGCATTGAGAGTCCTAGCCCTTGCAATAAGGCAAATGTAAAAAGAAAACAATCTGCAAATCAATAACAAAGAAATGTAATTATTTCTGTTCACAGATGACATGATCTTCTGTATACAAAACTCTAAATTCTATTGTGCCATTTTGCCACTCAAAGGTTTCTTTTTGTAACATTGTATGCACAATCACTATAATTCTAAATGACCAATTTGTATTTTTCTTCACCATAGTTCCTTTGTACTTCCCTGCATTTTATTCCTAGTGCTGGTCAACAAACCCTAAGAAAACAAAAATACATCAAATAAACTGTCAAGGTTCAGAACTGACAATCTAAATAAAATATTTATAATTGGAAATGTGTGCACACACAAGGCTTTCTATGCATGTGTATGATGTTTGTGTGGGTGTTTGCATGTGGATACACATATATGTGGCCAGAGGTCAACATCAGGTGTTTCTTCCTCAGCTAATCACCACATTATTGCTTGGGACAATCTGTTGCGGAGTCTGGAGCTCACCACATCAGTTAGGCTGGCTGGCCGGTAAGCATCAGAAATCCACATGTCTCGGCCTACCCAGTCACTGATGTGTCACTGAGTCTCACTGCTTACATGAGTTTTGGGGATCTGAAGTCAGTCCCTCATGCTTCAGTGGAAAGCACTTTAACAACTGAGAGAGATCTCTCTGGCCTCTTGATAAATTGACACAAGCCAGTGTGGTGGCGCACACCTTTAACCCCAGCACTCAGGAGGCAGAGGCAAGCCATCTCTGTGAGTTTGAGGCCAGTTTGGTCTATACAGGGAGTTCCAGGACAGCCAGGGCTACACAGAGAAACCCTGTCTCAAACAACAACAACAAAAAAATTTTTTGACACATTTTTAAACAATGTTAAAAGGAGCTGGGGAAATGGCTCAGTGGTTAAGAGCACTTGTCACTCTTGAAGAGGGCCTCTGTTCAGTTCCCAGCACCTATACAGTAACTCCAGTTTCAGGGAATCTGATGTCCTCTTATGACTTCTGTAGGCACGGGCATGCACGAGGTGCATGCACATATATGAAGGGAAAATATTCATAAAATAAATAAAAATGTTTTTAAATGCAACATTAGGATATACCACAACTCCATATGCAAATGAATGCCCCTCACTACCAGGTTTTTCTGGCTAGTTTTCCTGCTCTCAGACTGGACTTACTGTCAGTGCCCTGACCCATTCTTGGACTAATAACATGTCATTGTTTGTACTATCATCTACCTGGAAATCTGTTCCCATCTTCTCTTTCTGGTGACGAGATCCTACTAATTTCTCATTATCCACCCTAAATTCTGCCATATACTTCAAAAGCAAGAGTTCTCTGGCTCCCAGAAGTGTATGTATATATGCGTGATTATATGTATGTGCATATGTTTGTAATTACATTTGTCCTTATTTCTTGTTGCTCCATAAGTACTCCTGAAGGGTGGCCTCTCCTCATAGGCTATAGGATTTTCAAAGACAAGGAATGTGGAAGCATCTTTCAAGACTCTAAACTTGGAAAAGTTCCTGGTATACAAAGCTCTTCAATAAATGTACCTGGTCTGATTGTTGATTTTAGTAATGCCTACTATTCATTGAATGCAATATTAATTTATTAGGCCAAGAATTTTTAACTCACTAAAACCTTCCACAACTCCCTGAGTTTATAAATATGCCCAATTTGTAGATGGGTAAACTGAAGTTAATAGGGGCTAACTTTAGTATTAGAGGTGAGATTATTAATTTGAGTTCTCTGTTGCTATAAAACTTACTTATTTATGCATTATTTATTTTATATGTACATATATGTGTATGTATTTATTGTATGTATATGCACATGTGATATAAGTATAAATATACCTATTGCAGAGGCAGTTGAGTAGTCTCAGTAGAAAATGTACAGCCTATGGAAACTAATACCCACTATGTTGTCTTTTGTAAAGATTACCAAAATTTATATCTGGAAAAATAAGTGAATCAAGACAGAAAGGTAAATAAAGCTTCTGCAAAGTGAGTATGGCTCACAATCATGTCTTGACTGGTTTAAAATGAGAAGAGAAAGTAAATTCACTCAAGAAATTGGTGTACAAAATACAGTGGTTTACTCAAACAGGCAATAAGTCAAAAAGGAAGAAAATAACATATTTACAAACTGACACGAAATATTAAATTTTTAGGAGGAGAAACTTAACTCTGATAAGAACTCAGAACACAGCTGAATGATAGGTCCCAGCCATAAATGCAAGCAGAAATTAGAGGAGAAGTCATGCCTTACATTCTACGTTAAAGAGACATCACCACTTATATGATTCATAGAAGTTATGCAAGACAGTGAGATCTCCAGGAGAAAGAAATACAGAAGAAGTACAAAAGGATAAGACTATGAAGATAACACAGGTCTGCATTTAATGACATTATTCAGCCATTCATAAAACATGGCATCACTAACTATAAAAGTTCATTACCCATATAATTTCCTAACATTGTAAAAGTATTCCCATATTGTATGCTCTTTTAAAAATCCTTATTAAGTGCAGGAGAGATGTGTCAGCCATTAGAAGGCTAGATTCACAACCCAGTTCCTTATTGAATATCTTGCAGGTACAAAGCATTGTACTAAGTGGTAGAATGGAACAAGAAAAAATTGGTTACATTGCCCATAAGAGTTTATAATATAGTAGGAAAATATAGGGAAGTAAACATACCCATAAAGATGGATGACAAATTGGGGTACAAAAGGTTGTAAATGGTGGAAGAAGTAAGTAATGTCAGAGTGGTTACAATTAATGTGGAATAATTTAAAATCTCATTGTACTGTTCAATTATAATTGTAGAGAGTGCTTCCCGTTTCAGAGGGTTGAAAATGATAACTCTTAAACCATCATCATTGTGGTGGTTTGACTAGGAATACTCCCCATAGACACATGTGTTTGAATGCTTGGCCCAGAGAGAGTGGCACTATTAGGAGATGTGGCTTTGTTGGAGTAGGTGTGGCCTTGTTGGAGGAAGTGTGTCAGGAATGTGTCACTGTGGAGGTAGGCTTTGAGGTCTCAGATGCCCAGGCTATGTCCAGTGTGGCTCCCAGTCTCTCCCTGCTGCCTGTGGATTTCAACTTCTACTCCAGCATCATGTCTGCCTGCACACTGCTGTATCTCCCACTGTGATGTTAATGGACTAAACCTCTGAACTGTAAACCAGTTCCAATTAAAGATTTTTCTTTATAAGAGTTGCCATGGTACTGGTGTCTCTTCACAATAGAAGCCCTAATTAGGGCAATCATCTTCTCTCCATGGCAAATAATGCAGGAATTAATATCATCAAAGAGGTATCACAGTACCAACAATACTCTGCCGTTGAGTTAAGATTGCCCCAGTCAACCTGCAATATACCCTTGAAGTTGTTTTTTTCAGGGCTGCTCTACTTACCAAAATTCCTGCCCATTCGTTATACTGCTATTTCATGAAGAGAACTAAATTTAACAGTAAACCCTTCTCATCTATCAAACATCAAGGCCTTAAGGCATCAAAGCTTACCCCAGCTGTGCTCTTATTCTTCAAGGTAATGGCAGAATTGCAATACAGTAAGGAGAACATTTTTTTCTCCTAGAACTGACTTTTAGTAATTATTTTATGATATAAATAACAAAAGTGGTTTACACTGACTCTGAATCCTTGGAATCCTCCTAGGGATTCTGTACTTTTTCTGCTCCACGTCTCTTGTGACTATCCAAGGGTAAGAAATAAATGTGTTGAAACACAATACATTCTGTTTATAGAGTGTGTAAGAAAAATATGCAAACCTTCTATCCTTAGACAGATACCATGATCAGAGAGAGAGAGAGAGAGAGAGAGAGAGAGAGAGAGAGAGGAGAGAGAGAGAGAGAGAGAGAGAGAGAGAGAGAAAGAAAGAAAGAAAAGCTTGATAAAGCAGTTAAGAAAACAGCACTATTTCTGAAGAGATTCAACCTCTAAGGAAGTTTTCACAGATGATAAAGTTAGCAGTCACAGTGATGGAAAGAGAACATTATACTTTAAAATGTAATGCTGTTAGGACAGATGTGGCTAGGAGAAGAAAACAAGACTATGCTGCATGTATCTTGAAATACTAAAATAGATAGAAAATGCTGTTTTTTGCCCATTTTTTCAAGATTTCATGTATTTATCTACTTTTAGTTAGGCAGAAAATGGTTTCAATTGAAAATATCCTCCCTGTGAACAGGTTAAAACATGATCGACAGTTAAATGAACTATCATGAGCCTGTGGAATTTTATTTCATTCAATAATTTAATGTCACTAAAGGTCCTCTTTCCCCATATAACAGGAAATTGACTTTCTTATAAATGAAAAACATCCATCAATCTTACAATACAAGTTTTATTATACACATAAAAATCCATAGAATACCCCAAGCCAATGTTTCATGAGGTCATACTACCCTGTCTAAAATAGTGGAATTGGAGAACTAAAGAGCTTCTAGACCAGTATTTATGTAATTAAAAGCATCATGTATTTTTATTCCAGAAGCTATGTAACAAATGAGTTACCTAAGGCATCTAGGTACATGTATGGCTTGATTTTACAATTCCTTCAAGGTGAGATTAAATAGTAATTCCTCTTCCCACACTCAAAACTTTTTATAATAGGCCTAGCAAAAGCTAAGCTGAGAATTGGATCTAAAAGAGGTCTAGAAGTCGTTTCCCTAGTTTCAATGCTTTTGTTTCATTTAAAGCATAGTTCTATCATGCAATAAATACATAAAAATAATCCCCCTAGAGAATCAGATCTGGAAGGGGAAAGAATTCATATTGTATTTGGAGCTCTTCAGAGCCTTACAAAAACATTGGCAGGCATATTATGTTATGAACACATCTTTTCTTTATATACAAAGTATATATAATACAAGCTTATACACAAATTTGAGTCCGTATAAGTAATGGGACCAAGGGCCTAAAGAACCCAGCTTGGATTTGAGAACAACTGGCCACCATGTGTGCCACTCCATAGATCACAAGGGTTGATTTGGTAAGTTTGTTTTGCATGTGTTTGTTTATTTTTTCATATGCATTTCTCCAGAAGCTATGGAATTCATCATGGCAGGGACATACATTTCTCAGCCAAAGAACAAAATCAATCAAGCTTTGGGGTCATCCATTTTTCATGGTGTCTTCAAACCCTCTTTGCAATCTACCAATTTTTCAACCTTCTCTCACAAGAAAATTTATTGTTACTATTTTAGCACTATCGATTAAAAGTAATTGCAGTGATTAATATTGATAAATACTTTGAGTTGATTATGTTTACAATTTTATAGTATGCTTTCCACTTTCTTACTTTAAAACGAAATTTAACAATTAGTATACTATAAATAATTAACAGTGGCCACTTACTTTGGTCGTTTTCATTATAAGAGAATTTTTCATTTTAAATAATGACTGTTTTTCTTTATGTACTATCAGATAAATAATTCCTGAAAAAAATAATCCATAAAGTCTAATTTTAGAAATAAAATATTTAATTTTAACTTTTTAAAATTTATTTATTTATTAAAAATTTCCACCTCCTCCCCTCCTCCCATTTCCCTCCCACTCCCTTCACTCCCCCTCCCTCTCCAGTCCAAAGAGCAGTCAGGGTTCCCTGCCCTGTGGGAAGTCCAAGGTCCTCCGCCCCTCCATCCAGGTCTAGGAAGGTGAGCATCCAAACTGGCTAGGCTCCCAGAAAGCCAGTACATACAGTAGGATCAAAACTCAGTGCCATTGTCCTTGGCTTCTCATCAGCCCTCATTGTCTGCCATGTTCAGAGAGTCCGGTTTTATCCCATGCTCCATCAGTCCCAGTCCAGCTGGCCTTGGTGAGCTCCCAATAGATCAGCCCCACTGTCTCAGTGGGTGGGTGCACCCCTCGCGGTCCTGACTTCCTTGCTCATGTTCTGTCTCCTTTTGCTCATCATCTGGACCTTGGAAGTTCAGTCCAGTGCTCCCATGCGGGTCTTTTGGATTCAATGATTGAAATATTATTTTAAAAATTCATAATTATCATTTCAGGATTTTAAAGTCCTAGGGTAAAGATGCCACAAAGATGGTAAATGAGTTTTATTTTGTTGCTACAGATACAAAATATCTCAAAGGAAGTATTAAAACCACACTCAATAACCCAATCAAGATAGCATCAAATGTAGTCTGGCCCATCCTTAGGGTCAAGTGTACAATAAAACAACCTTGATTAAAGTCTTAAGAAAGATCAAGCAGGGAGGTGTAGTCAGTGGAATAACCATGCAATTCAAAATTGTCAACAACTCAGAATTCTGCAAAAATCTTCATTTTTGTGTTGTAAAGAATGGAGTTCATATACACTGATTACATCAACAAAACGTTAGAACGCTTCCTTCCAAGAATATGGAGGGGAAACTTGGCACTTATATTTTTGTTTCATATGCACAATTTTAGTTATTATTATTTCAATTTTGTATACTTATGGGGTATAGTATGGTGATCTGACATAGGCATACAATATTTAATAATTAGATTGGGTTCATTTCCATGCAATTATTTTTATTGAATATTTGAAAAAAGATAAAAAAAGCTTATGTAAGTAATCAAAAAAGAAGATTCAATTTGTGCTTGGTTAGAGTTGGTTACCTTTACTCAGTCAAAAGAACAGTAAATAGAAGCCAAAATCAAAATAATTTTTTTTATCCTGATCCTTTCTAAGGTTGTGGGAAGGTACTCTAACTGAAAACAACAATAAAACTTATTTAACATCATAAGGCCATTCGGGGCTCTCTCTTGTCCATTATTTGGTGACTTAATTTAGATTGTCTTCATATATCTGTATGTTGCTGGACCTAACGACTTCCTTAGGGGAGGGGGCGAAAAGGCGTGATGTCAATGAACACAGACACTGGGAGTCAGGTAGAAGGCTTACAGCAGACTCATTTAACAATGGGAAAAAAACTTATATACCCTCCCAATTCATTGCCAGTTGACATTTCATGCTCATCCCTCATTGGCTAGGCACAATCAGGACGTCTAACAGCACCTGTTACTAGGCATGCAGGAAACATCACTTGGTCACTCCTTATTGGTTAAACATAGTCAGGACCTCTGTCGGCAGCAGTCAGACTCCAGGTTGGCTCCTTTTGGCCTGGTTGGCCTTAACTTCCTACATATCCTTCCTTTTTTATTTATTACAAAGTGCACTCATTGGGAGGCAGAGTTCTTTGCTCAGGCCTTGTCGACCCCACCTCAGGAGGGCTCAGTGACTAGACTGTACCTGTCTTATATTGGCCTGCCAGACAAGCTCTTAGCTGTCATTGGCTACCAGCCCTCAAAGAGCTTTCCTTCCTGGAGAGGTGCCAGGGTTGGGGGACTAGGAATTAGCCTTTTGAATTGCAAGTGATCAGGCATGCATAACCTCTTGTGGAAGACTGCAAGAAGGATGGCTAAGAGCCATTAACAGCTGAAGTTGCTGTCTGCTGATGTTGGATCTGTTGCAGGAGACATTTAAGGAGAATAAGGATTAACAACACCACACTGTCAATTAATGCATATGTGAGCATCCAGGAGGGATCCAACAGCCTTTTTTATATCACGCCAAACTTTTTCAAAAAATGAGGAGCCAAAGACCTTAATAAATCATTTTGTTTGGGAGACAATAAGAGCAAGAAAGAGGAATATATTCACTGCCCATCCTGAGCTATTCTCTCTTTGGTGGAAGCAGGCCGATCCATAACTGGGTGTACATCTCTTATCAGAACCCATATTAGCGCTGTGGCAGTTTAAGGAAAAACACAAGCATACCCTCTCCCACAGTTAGCAGGGTGGCTAGCAGCTGCCATTGGAGGGAGATATGATCTCTCCCTCTCACTAGGGGTAGGGGCATGTTCCTGGGCAGAAATTCCCAGTGCTTGTAAGCTGGGCTGAGTCTTTTGTCATCAAAACTGAGAAAGTCATATGGAAAAGAACCTCTTTTAAGGCCAGATGAGGATCTCTCCTAGCCTCTGGTGAGACAGTCCTGGCCAGCAGCTCCTCAAGAGCTCAGTTGGTCCCCTCCACAATGGCTTGTCTCTGTGGTTTGTGGGGGATGCCAGTTGTATGGGAAATCTTCCAGGATCCAAGAAAATCATCAGTTGTTGAAGGCATAGGCAGGGCCATACATGCAGACACATAGACACACATACACTTAAAAATAATTAAAAATAATGCCAGGTGGTGGTGGTGCACACCTTTCATCCTAGCACTCAGGAGGCAAAGACAGGCAGATCTCTGTGAGTTCAAGGCCAGCCTTGTCTGCAAAAGCTAGTTCTAAGACAAGCTCCAAAACAACAGAGAAGCTTGTCTTAAAAAATATTTTAAAATATTATATTCTAATGTTATTTTATAAATTATAATTATTTATAATTATATATAAATTATAATTATTATAAACATTATAGTCTACTGAATATGTCACATCTATTATCATCTATTTATTATCTATTTATCTATTTATAATCTTCCTGTCCATCAATCATCTATCATCTAGCTAGCTATCCTCTATTTATTTTACCTATGAGTCTGTCAATATATGCTTAAGTTGCTTAGCCAATGAAAGATATTAAAGAGCTGAAAATAAGTAAGGGGAGAAATAGAAATTTTGAAATATAACAGTTTTGACATCAATAGTCCCAAGATGTTTGGTTTTCTTCTATTCCATACCAGGTGGCTCTTCTGATAGGAAACAGAAACTCTGAATTTTTTTTCTAGCAACATTCTTGGGTTTAGAGAAGGAGAGAGCCAGGTTCCAACTTCAAAGCCAGCTTTGATTTTTAATTGAGTTGGGACTACAACTTTTCTGAGACATAAAGAGTTAGAGATGTTTAGGTAGTGAAATCTTACATGTGACAGGTACCAAGGCTCAGTCCTCTGAGTTTTCACTGGAATCTAAAAAGGTTGGGAGTGGAGGAGGGGACTGCATGGGGCTGTATCTTTATTGGAAGTGCAGGGAGCCCTGATAAGATCTTGGTTTTTGGTAAATGATTGTCAATTAGTTTGATATTGCATCCAAAATGATAGTATCTGATAAGACATTCAGTCCAGGGATGTCCAGGAGATTAGTTAGTCCTATCCAATTAATCGCTAAAAGTGGTTTCCTAAGGAAGAATCTGGACAATGCTCCAACTGAAGGCAAGTCACCAATCAAGGGCTCCAGGATCACCCACAATGTCCTATAAATTTGAATACTGTTCACTCCAACTCTACAGAAATATCTTTTGATCTCCAAAGCAATCTCACAATTTCCTGCAAAAGTAATCTGAAGGTCCAGAATAATTTTCTTTTGTTTACATTTTTGGCATAAACCTTAACACCACTGACTCTAAGGGGCTGCTGACCCACGCTCACTTTTGTGAAGGTGAAGGTGCTGAGGTGGGCATTTGCTCCCTGCACAGCTGGTTCTATGATTTCTCGAAAGAGCCTTTCTATAAATTGACAAATAAAGGGCCACACGTGTTTTACCATCTCGTTTAGCCTTTCTACTCTCTCGGTGTCTGGAAAATGAGCCCAGGCGGACAGATTACAAGTGTGCACCCCCAGGCGCACAGCTCGCTCTTTGTCCTCCAACAGAGCCAGTGTGCAACCCAAGCGGGTGGCCTTGAAGCCGTGGCTCCAGCTGCACCAGGCAAGAAGCTCAAATGCAACCAGCACCCAAATGAGGATCAGTCCCGTGTAGCCTAGGGCCGTGTAGCCTAGGGTGTGTATACTGGCAACAGCAGCAGCAAGAAGCTGTGACCATGGCTAGGTCCACCTACCAGCTCCCAAGAGTCAAAGGGGATTAGGAGCTGTGAGGACACACCAGAGTAGCCAGCTGCAGCCTCTCTCTGTGAGTCAGGCCCAAGTTCACACAGCTCGGACCACCCACCAGAATCCCAGTGGGCCCGGAAGAACCAGCAGGCATCCTGGACCACTCAGGTGGGCTCAAACACCTGGGGTTTTTGACCCCAGCTTTACTAGTGACACACTGCCGTTCCTGGACAGGCTGCTGAAGCCCATGTCAGTCCCAGGCTGCCCTGCATGCGCTACTGCAATGTCTGCAGGGCCAGCTGTGCAGGGCCACAGACCTATTGGAACCAACTGCAAGGACAGAAGCATCCGAAGAAGTAGGCAGTGACTCAGATGACAGGCACACAGCCTAACAGAAATCTGATAGAGGTCCAGAGCCTTCACTGCGGCCTAGTTGCACACCAGGCTAGGGAAGCCTATTACCTCTGAGCCCACACCTCAGAGTATCACCTACACCTGAGGTTCGGACAGCACCCTGAGACCTCAGTCAAGCAGAAAGTTCACATACCTCAGACCTGACCAGCACAGGCCTTCAAGTCCTCATCTCTTGTGCCATGCCTCCATGCAGTTCACTTCTCTCTGCTGAGGTTGATGCAGCACTCCCACAGATAGGTCCCTCCGTCCCGCCTGTCAGCACCCCTCTGAGAGGGACAGCAGACGATCAACAGTCAACAGGGGTGGGAAATTGTATTGGACCTTTATGTCTAGTGATTAGTGGGGAAATTCTGTGGTTCTTTAGGCCACAGCCATATGCCCACATGGTGTCTCCAGACAAGGGCTGGCGTTCGGGATCTAAGCCTTGGTTCTGCCTCCTGTGGGGGCAGGGGGGGGGATCAGCCCTTATGTGGAGACACTGGGTGAATCGAAAATGGTGCCTTCCTAACCAAATGGGCAGACAAGCATGATAGACGACATGAAGAAAATGATGGGGGTCCCGATGCTTACTTGCCAAAGAGACTGAGGGGCCTTCCAAAAGAAGGAAAAGATGGGGCTCCCAGAGCTTACCTGCCAAAGGGACCAAGGGGCCTTTCCAAAGAAAGAAAGGATGGGGGTCCCAATGCTTACCCGCCGAAGGGATCGAGGGACCTTTCCATGGAAAATACACTGTCTTTGGATAGTGCAGCACCGCAAGTGAGAAGAGGAGGATGACTAGAACCGGTGCCAAGCAAAACACAAAAATTACAACCACGATGATAAAAAGGACTCTGACCTGGTGAGTTCAAAACCTGTGTTAGAAGTCCCTGTTCTGGGCACCAGGTGCTGCTGGCCCTAATGTCTTCTCCTTGGGGGAGGGGGTGAAAAGGCTTGGCGTCAAGGAACACAGATACTGGGAGTCAGGTAGAAGGCTTACAGCAGACTAGTTTATTTAACAATGGGAAAAAAACTTATATACCCTCCCAATTCATTGCCAGTTGACATTTCATGCTCATCCCTCATTGGCTAAGTGCAAACAGGACCTCTAACAGCACCTGTTACTAGGCACTCAGGAAACATCACTTGGTCACTCCTTATTGGTTCGGCAGGGTCAGGACCTCTGTCAGCAGCAGGCAGACTCCAGGTTGGCTCCTTTTGGCCTGGTAGGTCTTAACTTCCTACATCTATATATTTTAGGAAGCTTCTGCTATATTTGGTTTCCATACTATCCTCAAATGACCCTTAAGTTTAGCTGTCTCTTCCCCCATTACCTTCCTTGTCCTCTCCTCTCCTCCCTTTCATGCTTGATCCTCCCTTTCCAGCAATCTCTATCTATCCATAACTATCTATTCTATTCTCCTGTCATAGGGAGATATTTCTGTCCCCCTCCCAGCCCCTTACTGTGTGCCTACCCTCTGTTGTTCTACAGATTGTAGTTGGGTTATAACTTGACTTAATAGCTAAAATCTATATATAAACAATTATATACCATATCTGTCTTTCTAGGTCTGAGATAACTCACTTGGGATGATTTTTGTCTAGTTCCATCCATTTATCTGTGAATTTCATGATTTTATTCTTTTTAACATCTAAGTAATACTTTGTTGTATTAATATACTACATTTTCTTTATCGAGTCTTCTGTTGAGAGACATCTAGACTGTTTCCTATTTCTGAATAGACCAGCAATGAACATGGTTGAGCAAGTGTCCTTGTGGTAGGATGAAACATTTTGAGTATATACCAAGAATGGTACATCTCAAGAATGGATTTTGAGATAGATCAATTCCCATCTCCCGGAGGAACTGCCACACAGATTTATATAATGGATGTACAAGTTTGCATTTCCATCAGCAACAGAAGAGTGGTCTCCTTACTCCACATTCTCTCATCACTTGTTTTATTGATCTTAGCCACTCTGGCAGGTGCAAGATGAAATCTCAAAGTAGTTTTGATTTGCATTTCCCTGATGGCTAAAGATGTTGAACATTTGTTTAATTGCTTCTCAGCCATCATGTTTCTTCTTTTGAGAATTCTCTGTTTAAGACTGTACTCCATTTTCAATTGGGCTGTTTTCTTGATATATAGTTTTTTGAGTTATTTGCCTATTTTGGATATCTCTATTGGATGTGTAGTTGATAAAAAGTCTTTCCTGTTCTATATGCTGCTGCTTTGTACAAATGATAGTGCCCTTACAGAAGGTTTTCAGTTTCATGAAGTCCCATTTATTAATCATTGATCATAATGTTTATACTCATACTGTTCTTCTCAGAGAGGCTTTTCCTATACCAATGAGTACAAGGCTATTCCACACTTTCTCTTCTATCAGGTTCAGTGTGTCTGGTGTTATGCTGAGGTCTTTGATCCACTTGGACTTGAATTTTGTTCAGGGTAATTAATATGGATCAATTTGCATTCTTCTACATGCTGACATCCAGTTTGACCTGCGCCATTTATTGAATATGCTGTCCTTTTTCCAGTACATATTTCTGACTTCTTTTATCAAAAATTAGGTGTCCATAGGTGTGTGAGTTTATGTCTGGGTCATCAATTCAATTCCACTGATAGATATGTACATTTTGTGACAATACCATGGTGTTTTCATTAATATAGCTCTGGAGTACAACTTGAAATCAGAGAGAGTGATATCTCCAGCAGTTCTTTGATTATTCATGATTGTTTTTAGATATCCTGGGGTTTTTGTGTTTCTATATGAAGGTGAAAATTGTCCTTTCAAGATCTTTTCTTGAAGAATTTTTCCTTTGATGAATATATAATGTCCTTCCCTATCTCTTCTTATGAGTTTTTGTTTGAAGTTTACTCTGTCAGATATTAAAATATCTACAACATTGTTTGGTATGTCCATTTGCTTGGAATATCTTTTTCCATCTTTTTACCCAGAGATGATGTCTAAACTTGATGTTAAAGTGTGTTTCTTGGATGTGACAAAAAGATGTCTCACATTCAATCCATTAGCTTGTGTCTTTTTATTGGGGAACTGAGACCACTAATGTTGAATGATATCAATGAAAAGTGTTAGTTAATTCTTGTTTTGTTGTTGTTGTTGTTGCTGTTGTTGCTGTGGTTGTGGTGGTGTGTGTAAATGTCTCCCCTCTTTTGATTTGTTGATCCAGGATTATTTATTCCCTGTTTTCTGGTTTTCATTAACCTCTTTAGGTTGGAGTTTTTCTTCTAGTGCCTTCTGTAGGGCTGGATTTGTATTTACTTACTGCTTAAATTTGGTTTAATCATGGAATGTCTTATTCCTCCATTTATTTTTTCATTTATTTATTTATTTATTAAAAATTTCCACCTCCTCCCATTTCTCTCCCACTCCCCCCACTCCCTCTCCCCCTCCCTCTCCAGTCCTAAGAGCAGTCAGGGTTCCCTGCCCTGTGGGAAGTCCAAGGTCCTCCTCCCTCCATCCAGGTCTAGGAAGGTGAGCATCCAAACAGACTAGTCTCCCACAAGGCCAGTCCATGCAGTAGAATGTTATTCCTCCATTTATTGTAATTGAAAATCTGGGCTGGCATCCGTGATCTTGTAGAGTTTTTAGAACATCTGTTCAGCCTTTTCTGGCTTTTAGAGTCTCCACTGAGAAGTCAGGTGTAATTCTAATAGATCTGCCTCTATTTTACTTGATCTTTTTAAACCCTTGAAGCTTTTAATAGTCTTTCTTTATTCTGTACATTTATTTGGTGTTTTGATTGTTATACACCAAAGGTATTTTCTTTTCTGGTCTAGTCTATTTGGTGTCTGTATGCATCTAGTACCTTGCTAGGTATCTCTTTCTTTAGGTTAAGGACATTGTCTTACATGATTTTGTTGAAAATATTTTCCTTGCCTTGGTTTATTTTCTTTCCCCTATTTCTTTTATTCTTAGATTTGGCCTTTTCATAGTGACCCAGATTTTCTGGATGTTTTGTGCCAGGACTTTTTTAGACCTTGACATTCTCTTTGACTGAGCTGTAAAATTTTTTAGCATGTTTTCAATGCCCAAGATTATTTCTTTCATCTCTGTATTCTGTGGTGAGGCTTGCTTCTGAAGTTCCTGTTCAACTCTAAATTTTTCACTTCCAGATTTCCCTCACTCTGGGTCTTCTTTACTGATTTTATTGCCACTTATAGGTCTTAAACTCTTTCATTCCTTTTCTTCATTGTTTGCATTTTCATATACTTCTTTAAGGTGTCTATTCATTACTTCTTTAAGGACCTCTATTATATTGAAGACCTCAATTCTTAAAGGCCATTTTAAGGTATTTCTCCTGTGCTTCAGCTATATTGCAATACTCAGGGCCTGCTCTAGTGGAAACATATTGTCCTGGATGTTTTTGTTATCATTTGCTTTTGTATTTTGCTGGAGTCTAGGCATCTGGGTTTGGGGAAATTGTAATTTTAGTGCGGACATCTGGTCTTGTCGTTGTTGGGTGGGTGTTCATTGGTTTCTGTTACCATCTCTGGTTCTTAGGAGAGTGTGGTAGCTATGTGTTGCCTTGTAAGAAATTCTTCTGGGATCTTGATAAGTGTGGTTATCAGAAGTTCCAGATAAAATGTGCCTCTAGGTATTTAAGAATTGGCATGGGCTAGGAATGGAAGCATCTTGGACGGGGGTTCCACAGGAGGGAAGAAAGCAGGGTGTTCCTCCAGGATCTTCTTAGTCCCCTGGGAAAGGGGGCAGAGGAGGCAGTGGCAGGTAGTCTGTTATAAAGCTGTGGTTGAGGCCTGGACATTGGATTTGAAGGAGAGAAGGGAGAGCAAAGAGCTGAAGCTTGCTTACCGTCTTCCCCGGCCTTAGGTGGCCCAAGGAGTGCCTGTTGGAGTTGGGTCTGGGATAAAGCAATGAGTGTGGGGAAGGAAGTTTAGATCTATGTGATCCACCAGAGAAGGGGTCAGAGAGGAAGGGGAGGTCACGGCCAGTGGTGTGCAGCAGAGCTAGAGATTTGACTGGGGGATTGAATATGGGGGAGCTCAGAGAGAGGTGAAGATTTGCCTACCTGCTTCCCTGGTCAGAGTGACAGATATTTTCTCAAGAATGCAAATATTCCTGAAAAAGTAAAGTATCCCCTGGGGGATGCAGACCCCATATATCATGAGAATCTGTTTTTTTTTAAATCCTGTTTAGTAGATACTGTGCCTTTGGATCCAAGCAATGGGTTAGATGTCAGCCATCAGCAATCCCCAAAGCCTGCATTATCTATGTGCAATATGAATCAGCATGCTAATAATCAATAAACTTGGTTCGTATTTCCTTCAATACATCCACATTCTTGATGCTATCAAAAAGTAATCTCTTCCTACTAGGCAAAACGTTTTCGAGAGACCCCAAAATGAAATTCCATCGGTATCTGATTAGACATCCTGGGGAAATATATCATAATTTAACTAAGCATGCCTTGTGTGAAAGACATTTGATACAGTAAAACCTCATCTTTAGCACCATTGGTGAGTACCCTCAAAAGGAAACCCTTTAAGTTGAATAAGCTTCTTTAGTTTTCACTAGAATTTCCCATCACGAAGCAACTAGTGTGCTGCATATCCTTATCCAATGTTTTATTTCTGGAGTTTTGATTTGGTGGTATGCCAGAACTACCTCATATAAGGTTGCTACTCATTGTGTGCATGTCCTACCAACTTCAAATGCTGATAAAATATGTTGATAAGTTGCAGCCACAATAGGAGTATTTGTATAATGGAAATCAGAGAGCACGACCGATCAAGGTTTCTTAAAACAAAGAGCCAGTTTTCAAACATTAACTGGCACACAATTGTACTGACTCAAAACTTTTCAAAAAATCTCTACCCTCACACAAAAGAAATTTCCATTTTTATCAGTACTTCGTATTTTTAATTAAGCTGGCTTTTGCTTTAATTTTTCAATATTTCACGTAGGAAAGACTGTGTTTAATAGTCCACAATATTTCTAGGAATAGAAGTTTTTAATCAGATAGAATCTGGTTCTTCCCAGATTTTACCACTTATACAGTCCTTCAAATGCAAGTGAACTATTTTATCACACACCCATAACATACTTCAGCTATCTTTAAAAGCACTATGTTTGGGGGATCCTCTTTCTTTATATATTCAATGAGAGCTCTTATTTTGATTTCTCTCTACATATAACATCATGCATTAACCTCCCTGACTTCCTGAAAGTGACTTGAGGGAAAGAGCCATCTTAAGTAACATTTGAACATCCAGTAACTGTCCCTTGCTTCCCATTGTTTTTGGAAGACATTGTTCTCATCATTCTCCTAAAGAATTATTTTTATATAATTTTTTCAAGACAGGATTTTGTGTGTGTGTGTGTGTGTGTGTGTGTGTGTGTGTGTGTGTGTAGCCCAAACTGTCCTAGAACTTGCTCTGTGTCGCAGGCTGTCCTAGAACTTGGAGATCTGACTGCTTCTACTTCCAGAGTGCTCTGATTTAAAGGTATTTGCATCTGCTTACTATAAAAGTTTTATAATCTGTCTCTACTTAATCTACAACTCCTTCTTATAGTCATATGAATGTTGCAGGTAGCTGCTTATGGTCTTCCTTTCCACGCTGTACTCTGCTCTCACATTGCAAATTCAGTCTCATTAAGGATGTCTCATACAGCTCCACTCTGTACTTTAATTTTCCTTGGAGGGTCCCCACGGTCCTAGCAACTTAAGTTTCACCTTTACAGCTTCATGCAATGACTGCTCAGAGCCTCTTTTCAGGGACTATGGCTCTGTCATGCGTTGCCTGACTTTAGGCCCTCTCTGAAACTCAGAAGTAAAACTCAGTGCCACCTCAGTCTTCCATCTCCTATGTTTGCAAAATAGTACCATCTGGGTGGTACTGGGATGGAGCCTAGGCCTCTTGGATCATACCTGTATCAGCTTCTAGGTGCTGAAACTGAGAGAACACGTTTTCAGTTATTGCTTTTGAGGAACATGGAATATCCCCAGCTGAATTCTCCGTTCAGCCTTTCTCCTTTCATATCAACTTGCGTCTTTACTATTGGAAACCTTTAATGAGTGAGAACTTGCCCTCGGGAAACATTTTCTATTTTCTCAGTGAAGAGTGTAAAGTTTTTCTTTAATAGTGCTATTCTTCAAAAGTTACAGCTCCTTTGTTGTCTGTGTCCTTCTAGTCCACAAAATTCACCTTGCTCACACACCATTCCTGCACCAAATACATTAGTCCATTATCTTCATATCAATTTCACTCAAGTTCTTGAGACAAGAGCTAGTTTTTGGTCAAAATTAAGCATGAACGCCTTCTAGGTCAACTCCCGATCAAGACCTTGGTTTCCTATGAAACTTCATGAGCAGGGCCCCCTGTCCCTATTTCTCACAGCATACTTTTCTTCCAAGTTCTGATCAGAATGGTCCATTGTGCTAGAATTAAAGCATTCAAGGAGTTTTCTAAACCAAAGTTTAGAATTCTTCCAAAGTCCAGCCACAAAACAGGGCCTAAGAACCAAACAATCAAGTTTATGGCAGCAATGGTCCCACTTCTAGATCCAGTTTTCTAATTGATGTAATCAGATGTAGTGACAGGAGAACCGAAAAAGCAAAGTGCTTTGGCTCACAGTTCACGAGTACAGTCCATCATGGTGGAAAGGTCACGGTAGCAGAAACCTGAAACAGGTAGTCACAGTGCAACACAATTGTGAACAGAGAGTAATGAATAAATACCGCTGCCCAACTCCCTGTCCTATTTATACAATACAGGCTTACAGCCAAAGAATGGTGGCATTTATGGTAGGTCTCTCGTCCCACCTCAATTAACACAATCAAGATGATTCTCTACACACATTACTAGAGGGCTGTCTCCCATGTGATCCTAGATTCTGTCAAACTGGTGGTTAACAGCTGTCGCTAACACTAACGCACCACACAACCAAAACTCCATCCTTTCTTTTTTCCCCAGAGTAGAGCCACATATTTCTCCATTGAATTTAAACTCCCTGAAGAATCATTTTAAGTAGTCTTTCCAACACTTCCAGACAAGTCAATTTTCTATGCTTCAACAGCATTTACCTTGATATCAATCACCTTGTATGAGGAACTAAAAGGTACTGTCTCTCCTTATATATCTGTCCTATGGAATCTACTGAGAGACAGAAAAAAAATCCTTTGTTCAGAGAAGATTCATGGCAGAATCACAATCTCTAATTACAGATTGCCCCTTATTTGAAACACTCTAATGTTCCAGCTTTTATTGTTATAGTAAAACATGTACCATATCTATCATTTTAGTATCTTGAATTGAATTTTGAAAAATCTTTTCTGGATATACAAAACTTCCTTTGAAATCCTTATTATTATTATTAGCTTTATTATTATTAGTCTTTAGATTTGAATATTTAACCTGAAGTATCCACAGAAGCCAGAAAGGAAAAAGGACACTCTGGGGGAATTGGTGAAAAAGAAGCTTTAGAGAGGGAGATAGTAAGGTGTACGTGCTATGAGGGAGTAATGGAAATAATTGTGGGAACACTAATTGATGACTGGGGAGAGGGGTGATACAGGGATAAAGGAAAACAAGAGATAAATAACACTAGGGATGTTTGAAAAAATGTATACAACATATTATTGTAAAAGCTTACTTAAAACAATATACATATGTATTCATATATATATGTATTATACACGTATGTTTTTAAATTGACTTATGGCCATGAGGTAATAATGTTCCCCCAAAGAGCTGTGCAATATCTAAAAATACTATTGTAAGGCATTGGAAAACCTCCCTTCATGTTGTTGTTTGACTGATTACAAGCATTACTGAAAACTATGTTGGGTATTGTCATTGTCCTTTACTTGCTTTCCAGAACTTAAAGGAAAGACCCTGTTGTTGAAGATACCACATACTTCAGACATAGAACTTAATCACTAGACTGTAAAGACATCCACAGTGGTCCAATAATGGCACTTTTCTCTTGTATGTAACCAACATTTGTTTAATTGGACTTTAGTATTACTCAATAAAAGGGAATTCATGCCTAGTACTATAAATTGAGACAATTACCCATGCCTGGAAATGTCAGAGGTCCCGAGAGAAGAACCTACTGCTGTCATTTTCCTAAAACAATATAATTCATAACTATTTAAATATTTATCTGAGCTCTTGTGTCTCATCAAAAAATAGCTTTTTTTCATAACTGGTCAAAATTCAGAGTGACTATGAGGTGACCAACCCCCAACTGATAAATCCGCAACGTAACTCTTACACCTAAGGCTCAGGGAATATTGCAGAAGAGAGGAAAGAAGGATCATAAGAACCCAAGATGCCTGCTTCTAGGCAATCACAATAGGGAAAATGCACCCATGCACTCTGTACAATATGGTTGCTTGAACAAAACTGCCATAATGGTAATACTAGTTGATATACCAATGTTAACAGGGAAATTCCACAGAGCTCTCACCTCTGGTTAAAGATCCACAGATGGTCAGTGGTTGCTGAGAGCAAGACAATCAGTTTCCTCTAGGAATGGGCTCCCACATAGGTTCTCTAATTCCAAGTGCTCAGCCCTAGACACAGGTACATAGGAATAATTCTAAATGGATTTAGTAGGTTTTACACACACACACACACAGAGAGAGAGAAAGAGAGAGAGGGGGACTGGGATAATAATAAGAATTAAAGGAGAAATCATGGATGGGGTGGGCAGCATAAGGAGGGAGGAGTTGGAGGAGAGAGGACTGGTGGAGCTGATACAGATGCACTGCTTGTATATGAAATTTTTTTTAAGTTAACTTTTTTTCTGAGACAGGGTTTCTCTGTAGCTTTGCAGCCTGTCCTGGAACTAACTCTTGCAGATGAGGCTGGCCTCGAACTCACAGAGATCTGCCTGCCTCTGCCTCCCTAGTGCTGGGATTAAAGGTGTGTGCCACCACCATCCAGTAACAAAATTAATTTTAAGAAGCTTTCCTGGATATGTACTACTCTCTTTGAAACCCTTGCTATTCTTAACCCTTTCAGGGAACAACTTATTTTCTCCTGATACTATTACAGTTAGAGTTCCCATGCATGTCTATGCCCAATGCTTATAGAGGCAAAGGCAATGCAACCTAAGTCCCTTCATTTTTTTTAACCAAGCCCATTTATTCCCATCCTATAAGAGTATTCTCTAACAAATGTATGGATACTGCAACTTGGTTTAAGTACCACTCATGTACCCAAACAGATACCTCTTGGCCATTGCTAAGATCTAAAGGTGCAAGCACCAGTTGTTATCTTCTCTTGGGAAATATATATTTAGAAGAAATTTGGATAGAAGCTGCAAGTGAGAAGAGATCATTTGGGAAGAAAATTCCTACGCCACAAATACATTGAGCATTGTTTAGAAGAGGTAGCTCAAAACTCTAGGTAGGCACGCCCATTGGTTTTCTAAAGCAAAGACAGCATAGCCATAAGGTGACAGATTCTGGCCTTTAACCATTCCCTTCTACCTCTCTATTCCCTAGACTGGTCAACAACTCTCAGGCTCAGTTCACCCCAGTTCCTTAGACAATCCCTCCAAATACAATCCCAAACACCATAGCCTCAAATGCTTAAATCCTTAAAGTCTAAAACATCTCAAATCATAATCCCTCAAAGTGAAAACTGCAAATGTTGAAATACTCAAAACTCAAATGATCATTTTAACAAAATAAGAGAGGTAGAAGCCAAATCTGGGGAAAGGATTGCCTCTATGACTCAGCAAAGTGAAAACTTCATTTAAAAATGTGACAATTTTCCGTACTGGCTTTCAGTCCAGCTGGTGAAATTGCAGGAGCTTTTAATGAATTAACACCACATTTGCTTGAAGCAGTGAGTCAAGTTGCTTACTGGTTCAAAAATAATTGTGTGCAGAGTAAGACAAAAAGATAATGGAATTGCTCTTTGATCCCACAGTGTTGCTACCAAATCTGTGTTTTCTATATGAAGGAGTGTGGAGCAGATTTTCGAGCACTCAAAACACCATAGAGGCGTGGCAGAGAAGATGGGCAATTTCGATAGCAAATATTAATGTTAGTGTGTATGGAGTCATGAAAGCACTTCAGAAAGAGCAATACCAGCAGGAAATGAATCCAAACATATTCTTTAAGAAACGCCATTTCTTAAAAGCTGTAAATGAAATCTAAATGAGCATGTAGGTGCACATGCCTATGCAGGGAGGTATGTGCAGAAACAAGAGGGCAGAAAGTTTCTTCCTCTATCACTTGACACCTATTTTCTTGTACCAGGGTCTCACATTGAATCATAAACTTGCCAGAAAGCTCCTGGGACTGCCAATCTCTCTTCCCCAGTGCTAGCTTCCCTAGCATATGGCCATGCCCATCTTTTTAGGGGGCACTAAGGATTCAAACTCATGATGGAACAGCACGTGTGCTTACAAATTGGACCCTATCCTTGAGCACTGTGTATAGTCTCCTAAAAAGAGTCACAAAACTAGACATGGTGGCTCATGCTTGTAAAGCTCAGCACATGAAAGGCAGAATGAGTACTGCTGCAAGTTCACGTCAGCCAAATCTGCAGAATGAGACCCTATTTCAAACACCCGAAATAAGTAAGTAAAGAGACAGGAACTGAACTGGGGAAAGACCTATTGGTGCTACAGGAAGGTCCACATCTTATAGTGGCTTCAGCAGAAGCAGCAGATGCTAGACAGGTTCCAAACTGGGATTAGGACAGAAAGTACAAGGGAAGTTCTGCATCATGCAGTGGATCCAGTGGATGCTGAGGACCTGTTGTGGCTTTCAGAACTGAGTGGGAGGTCCACAGGCATGTATGGTGCTCTATAACATAGAGGGTAAGCTACAGACCCAGTCAGGGGGCCTGGGCTGACAGAGGAGTTGTGGGGAATTTATTTTCTTGTCCTGTCTATTCTGGTGTTCCATGAACTTCATACACCTGAATGGGGATAGGTTTCTCTGAATTTGGAACATTTTCCTCTATGATTTTATTGAAATTATTTCCTATGATTTGGAAGCAGTATTCTTCTCCCTGCTTGTGGTGTCACAGACTCTCCCATGTTCTACTCATACTTTTTTTTCTTTTTCTTTTTTTATTAAAAATTTCCACCTCCTCCCCTCCTCCCATTTCTCTCCCACACTCCCCCTCCCCCTATCTCTCCAGTCCAAAGAGCAGTCAGGCTTCCCTGGCCTGTGGAAAGTCCAAGGTCCTCCCCCCTCCATCCAGGTCTAGGAAGGTATGCATCCAAACAGACTAGGCTCCCACAAAGCCAGTACATGCAGTAGAATCAAAGCCCAGTGTCATTGTCCTTGACTTCTCAGTCAGCCCGCCTGTCAGCCACGTTCAGATAGTGCGGTTTTATCCCATGCTTTTTCAGTCCCAGTCCAGCTGGCCTTGGTGAGCTCCCATTAGATCAGCCCCGCCCTCTCAGTGGGTGAGCGCACCCCTCGCGGTCCTGACTTCCTTGCTCCTGTTCTCCCTCCTTCTGTTCCTCATTTGGACCTTGGGAGCTCAGTCTGGTGCTCCAGTGTGGGTCTCTGTCTCTATTACTCATACATTTTTTTAAAGGATGAGTGATACAGTTCCTCTGCCTTATCATCCAACTCTGATATTCTGTTGGTGAGGCTTTCTACTGAGCTTTGTTTCTCACTCTTCTCATTTTTCCTTGACCTTCAAAGATAAGAGACTCTGGCCCTAAATCCCAGCAGTCCTATGGAGAGAACTGACATCTCAACCATACTACGACGCAGGTCTCTCCTGGACATTGCAAATACCTCCACTAAAGAAAAAAGAAGGAATTGAATTTTTAAAAAAATAAATTAAAAAAAATAGAAAATCAACCACCAAACTAACCGCAGATGTGCAATTCCCAGCACAGAAACAAGACCAAGATAACGCGCATTCCACGAAAATTACTGACCACATGCTAATGGCTCCAAATGAGAGTAATTTAGAAGAAATTCCAGACAAAGAGTGCTCCCAACCTAACCACAACATCTCTGACCTACAATCTGTCCTGCCTGCAAAATATGCTATGGCAATGGTAGCACAGAACTTGTGGGAGCTGCCAACCAGTATGTGATTTGATCTAAGGGTCCATGAAATGGAACCCATACTGAACACTGATGGGGTCACCAAGAACCAGAGTCTAGATAGTCCAGAGATCTGAGGTAAAACCAAATACTAAGGGTCCAAAAAAAAACTGTGACAATAAAATGACTCCTAATGACGTTCTGCTTTACTCACAGACCAGGGCCTTATGTAGCCAACATCAGAGAGGATTCCTCCTGCAGCACAAGGGAACAAATAGACCCAGAGCAAGACATTATGCAGAGAGTAAGACCTTGGAACACATAGCTCTAATCAAACCCCTCCCCTCAGAGCTTAGGGAATCCGTAGAAAAAGAGGCAGAAGGAATGGAGGAGAGAGAGGGGACAAAGGATACTTGGAGAACAAGGCCCTTTAAAAACAACTGAGCAAAGCTCTTATGAACTTACAGAGACTGAAGCTGTCTCTGTAGGCCCTGCATGGGTCTGTTCCAGGTCTACTGTATACATACTATAGCTTTCAGCTTAGTACTTTTATGAGGCCCCTCAATGTGTAAATCAGTGGCTCTCTGATTCTTGCGCATTCTCTTCGGGATCTTTTATTTTTCTGTTGGCTTGGTTTGTTCAACTTTTATATGAAGGTTTTTGTTTTATCTTAATTTATTTTATTGTTAGGTTTTGTTGTTATTGCCTAGAAGCCTAGAATGACCAACTCAGCTACCATCCAGGTCATATCCAATGCTTTCAGTTGGCCTACACCAACATTTGCCCCCTCTATGACCTGCTTGAGAAGGGACTGGTCCTGCAAAACCATAGCAACAGGATCTCCATGACCCAGGACAAATATTTTGTGGTTTATTGATTTCTACTGATAGACGTGAAAGCCACTGCTCCTTGCCATACTCACTACCCTGCTTGCCTTACTCTAATAGTCTAGGATCACTTGATATTAAGCAGATTAATATCAGTTAGTGTGTACAGAGGACTAGACATAATTTTAAGTACCTTGCCTGACAACATTTTTATTTGGTAAGACAACTCATATTTTCTTGTCTGCTCGGTTGCAAGTCTATGTTACAAATACTCTGAAAGACTTGCTTCTTACCACATGAATACTGTTAGGAAAGTTTACTTTATATCTGCAAAGTTCCTTGAATTCTTAGAATAGAAGATGCCATCGAAATGCCAGATTTTGCATATATTGATTGCTTAGTACAGTGTACTTTGTGTGCGTCCTGTCCAACATCATTTTCTCACTAAAAACCTTGCCCTCTTTCCTGCTGAGAGTTTCCTTTCACTGCCTCATTTCGGCTTCTCTCCCTTTTCTTCCCATGCTGTGATAAAATCACTATGGTTACAGCCAAAGTCAAACCTTTTAGGTATTTAATTTTTTCCCTATCTATGATAAAATATCACTGATCAGAAATCTAAAGAGTGTCAGGGGAAGAAAGGCTTAAATAAGTCCTCCAAAATGTGAGGACACAAAGCAGTAAAAAGAATAAAAAAAAGTCCAACTCCTTGAATTGCGCCATCATGCTGGGGCACTTTCATGAGGTTTATGTATAGAGAGGCACTTTTACAGTCACTGGTCAGGTCTCTAATTGGAATCGCCATTGCTGGTAGGACTGCTGTTATTGATGGCATCTTTTTTTCTCTTTACTATAACTTATATATGGTAAAGATTTATAGATATGATAGGAAAGAATGGATTTGTTAATAAATTCCACAGGTCAAGAACGACTTCAGGCTGAAAGCTGGTCAGTTTTAATTTTAAAGGCTATAAGTACTGAACATTTTAGGGGGGGGGAGCTTTCCCAGAAGTTTAGACAATTTTAGTGCATTTTGAAGTCCTTGAACTATTGTGGGATCTATCATTTTTTCAGCAGGCTGGAAAACCACCAAGAAAATGACTAAGAAGACGTTTAATGCATTGCCATATAGTTTCGAAAGTTCAAGTGGTAAACAAATAAAGGATGGAAATGTCATTCTGCTTTCTAAAAATACCATAATTTCTTTATGAGATTCCTCTTATCAGGAAACTTCCGCCCTTAGGACTTTTTGACATCTAATTTGTTGAACTGTTTATAAAACATAGAAATGTGAAGATGCATTAGATGTTGTTCACAAAATATTCATGGACCAAACTATCAAAAAATCCACTTTGAAGTTGTAACCGTTGATTGTACATACTGTCTCAGAAATAGAATAGTTAAACTGGTGACTTATTTTTAAAGTAATTTTATTGATTCTTTGGAAATTGCAAACCATACACCTCAATCAAACTCATATCCCAGTCCTTCCTTACCCACCATTCGCCCTTGCAGCACCCCCAAAAAATATAAAAATTAAAAATATTACTTAAAAAACAAAGCAAAATTACTTTGTTTCTCTGTCTTTCCTGCCTCTCCATCATAGCATGATTAATAAAAACTCAGGAAAGCCACAGGAAGAAAGGGCTTCATTTTGGTACTGTTTCTGAAAGAAATCTCACAACACACACACACACACCCAAAGTCATCTATGTGTATCACCATTAGAATTAAATAAATACTAAATATCAAGAATATATGATTTAGTAAAATTGCAAAAGCAAAATAAAAAATTAATAAAATAAAACATGAGTAAACCTAAGCTTAAGTAATTAAGTGCATCATTATTATTACAATACTAACTTTACTTCTTTAAATATTTATAATTTTTGGATAAAATTTATGATCACTAATATTAAACAGACAAATGATAAGTAGACTTCTTACTAGCTTTTGAAAATAGAATACAGAATAAGAAGCTTCATTGTGACATTTATTTTAATTTAAATTGATTCCCTGACCACATCGTCCTAATGTTCTCCTACAAGTAATTTTCCTAAGAGTAAAGTAAATTTTCATTTGCAAGTGGTTATCAGTTGGAGATAGCTTCTGGGTTAGGGATGGGAACATCTGTCTACTCCTCTCAGTTCTAGTGCCCCATTTGGTGCACACCTGTGCAAGCCCCGTGCAGGCTGCTTCAGTCCCATATGACCTTTGCTCAGTTGATTTAGGGGGCTTCTTTTCTGATGTACTCCATTCTGTCTGACTCTTATGTACCTTCTGCTTCTTCTTCCGTGGGTTTCCTGAGCTCTGACAGGAGTGATATGGTGGAAACATCCCATTTAGAGCTGTATGTTTCAAGGTCTCACTCTCTGTACAGTATCTGATTGTGAATCTGTGTGTTTCTTCCTATCTTCTGCAAAAGGAAGCTTCTCTAAAGATCGATGAAAAAGGCACTGATCTATGAGTATGACAGAATATCATTAGAAATCATTTTATTGCTATGTTTTTCTTGTTTTTTGCTTGTTTGTTTTGTTTTTAAAGAACAGTAAATATTTGGTTTTTACCTTAGGTCTAGTCTCAAGTTCTTGGTTGCCCAAGCAGTGTCTGGTATGGTTCCGCCCCATGGAGTGGGCCTTAAGCGAAATCAGGTATTGGTTGGTTGCTCCCACAAGCTTTGTGCCACAATTACTCTAGCATATATTGGAAGCAGGACATCATCATTGTAGGTAAAAGGGTTTGTGGCTGGGCATTTGTGTTTCTCTTTTGGTAGTCTGCAGTGTACCTTCCTGTATCAAAGATGCTGGAATGTAGGGGTGAATGCTTTATGAAGGCACCAGCATGACTTCCAATGTTCCATGAGTTATATGGATGTTATCTTTAGCAATATAGTCTTGCTGTCACTTTAGTGGGTTAGTAAACTACAGTCATAGGAACAGCCTGGGTTGCTTGGGGATTATGATGGGATCCCTTTAGCCAACAACTCAATCAGATGCCCCATTATTTGGCAATTTCATTTAGAATCCATCAATATATGTATACTTTTAGGAAGCTTCTATTACACTATATATCCATTCGACCCTCAAATGGCCTTTAAATTTGGCTGTCTCTCCCATATTTCCTCTCTTGTCTTCCTCTTTGCTCACTATCTCCACTTGATCCTGCAATTCTAATCTCCCATCCATCCCTAAATATCCATTCTAGTTCACTTTCATAGGGAAATCTATCTGTGACCCCAGTTCCATACTTTGTGGTTCTATTTATTGTAGCTAGGTTATCAATGGCATAACAGTTAATACCCACATATAAGCGAATACATACCATTTTGGATTTCTGGGTCTGGGTTACCTTGCAATGATTTTTTTTCTGTTTCCATTTATTTACCTGCAAATATCATTCTTTTTAATGGCTTAGCAATACTCCATTGTGTAAATGTACCTTGCTCTCTTTGTCCATTATATTGAAGGACATCTGGGCTATTTCCAATTTCTGACTTGTTAGACGATATTCAACCACACTGTGAACCCTGAGTTTGCTTTTTCATTAAATAAAATTAACTTTGGGTTGGGAGGCTGCATTAGCAACTAGTTGACAGAAAGTAATCATAGAGCCTCAGAGGGCATCTGGGAGACTACACAGGAAGTAGTAGGGTGGGATTTGAAGTGGCACAGGTTTTCTGGTTTAGCAAAGTGGAAACATGGGTCTTCTGTGGAAGTCAGTAAGGAGAGTGTTAGCTTAGTTGAGACCCAACCTCTCTGAGCTCACAGGTTTTCACCCCAGCCTTTGAATCTTGAATCTTATTCATAATTAGAATGATAGGAATTTAATTAAAGCTTCTTTTAGCTGAAGCCACAGAGCTGGTGCCTGCGGGTTCAACCAGGCTGTGGGCTGAGTGGCCAGAATGCAGCTATAAAACAGGCTGGTAACTGCAGAGTTGCATTTGCTGACGGAGATAGCAGTAGATTAAGGCACAGCCACTGTGTCAAAGTTAAAACAACACTGGATATTATTAATAGAACAGCAATGAACATGATGAATATTGTCATCGTCGTAGGGTGAAGCATGTTTTGGGTATATGCCCAAGAGTGTTACAGCTTGAATTTGAGACACATCGATTCCAATACTCTTGAGGAACCACAATGTGTATGTGTGTGTGTGAGGAGCACCCCCCACACACATTGCCAGCTCACAAATAGTGATAAGACTTGTTATTAATTATGAAAGTTCTGCTTATGGCTTAGGCTTTTTACTAACTAGTTCTTATAACTTAAATTAATCCATATATTAATCTACATTCTATTATGTGGCATTACCTCTCTTGCATCTTGCACCTTCTACTACCTACTGTGTCTTCTGGCATCTCCTGTGCACCTATATTCCTCCCCCACTTCCTTTCTCTCCCTGGAAATTCTGCTTTTACCTCCTGCCTAGTTATTCATCTAGCTTTTTATTATACTAATAACAGCATTACACATTCACATAGTACACAGATATCCCACATTTCCCCTTTTTGTCTAAATAAAAAGGAAAGGTTTTAACCCTAATACAGTAAAGCTATATACAATAAGGACAATTATCAGATATTGTCTAATTAAAAAGGAAGGGTTTTAACTCTACCATAGTAAAAGTTATGCAATAAGAACAATTATCAGATAAGAATTACATTTACAATATCCATTTGTTTTGACAAATTTTGAGAAAGTACTATATTATATATCCTATCTTAGTGAGCCCAAAGTCTTATACCTATACTATTTTCTATCATAACTTGTATTATCATCCTAAAAATATCTTAAAACATTTTCTTAGATAAACAACTTAAGCTTTTATGCTTCTCAACCTTATAAACTTTACATCTCTTATGTTAGTTTCTATTCTGAATTTAGTAACAAGGAAAACTGTAACTATAACCATCTGATCTTTAACCCCATCGAAGACCTGAAAAGGATATAATATTACTTGAGTAAGCAGGAAGTGCACAGCAAGCAACTTCCAAACCTATAGAAATGACAGAAACAACAGGTTGCCTGGACAATCACCCAAGGTTTCTCTGCAATGTAGGGGCATCCATCTTTGATCTACAAGCCTAGAATATCTGACACTTTTCTATGAAGCAGGAATTTTGAAGGGCCATTCTGACTTGTCTTGACAAAGTTTGACAGTCACTTTCTATTGTGTCCGGCTTGTCCAGTTTGGGCAGCAGTCAAGGCAAGGACACTTTCTCACCTAAATGCTAGCTTTGCACATTGAAATCAAACTCCATATGGAGTGGTTTTTTTTATGACCATCATCCTTTTTTTGAAGAAAATTGGTGCTGCCAGGAGCAGATATGTCTTACCATCATGAAAAGCCTTATATTATTAAAAAATTAAATGCTATATTCTGTAGGTCTTCTAAGTGCTTGAAGACCATCTATCTATTTAAAATAGATCTCTGTTTGACCTTGGAAATATACCTAACATGACTAAAAGTTTGATTATTATAGATAACTAACAATCTGCATTTCATAATTATCCTGTTTATAATAATAGCTTTTAAGAACTAGAACTTTACATTACATTTTTTTAAATGAGCTGTATAGGCACAATACCTTAAACAACAGTAGAAAAATAGATACAATAGAACAAAAATAACCTAAATTTGTATCAATACATAAAAATCTATACCAACATAAAATATTTGGGACTAGTAGTTTTTTTGTTTAAAAGTAGACTCAACAATCCATGCTTTAATAGCATAATGTCCCTCTTCCCCTCTTCAGAAAGAGATCCCTGAATCTAATCTTCTTTGTTCAACTTTTTTTCCTGACCATGACCAATAAAAACTTGTAACCAAACCCCCTAAACAATGACAAACCTCCATACCCACTAAATAAGCAAATAACATCTACCCCCACCTCTTGGGAATATGTGCCATGTTCTCTAGATTGCTTCCTGTTGTCTGGGGGCAATAGCATCTTTAGGGGATCCTGAGAAAATTAGGATAATGGCCAAGTCCTGGGAGATATAACTATTTTATTTTTTGTTTAGCTTTTCGGTGTTGGGAAAGTGTAGAACTGAAGTTTTGGCTGGATAATCCGTGAAGTTGGACCATCTCAGCTAGCAGCTTTGAAGCTTTTCTGTATGCAGAATTTTCAGGAAACTGTAACAGAGGCATTTTGAGGTTGGATTACCTGGGCCACTTGTCTTCATTGATATCTGGTCCTTTTTTTCTGAAAACACACAAATTTTTTTTCCTTTTTTTTTATTGATAAAAGAAGAATAAAGAAAAAAAAACAAATTTCCACCTCCTCCCAGCCTCCCCTTTCCCTCCCCCTCCTCCCACTCTTCTCCCCCTCCTCCCACTCTTCTCCCCCTCCTCCCACCCCTCTCCCCTTCCCCCCACTCCTCTCCCCCTCCCTCTCCAGTCCAAAGAGCAGTCAGGGTTCCCTGCCCTGTGGTAAGTCCTAGGTCCTCCCCCCTCCGTCCATGTCTAGGAAGGTGAACATCCAAACTTGCTAGGCTCCCACCAAGCCAGCAGATTGCGTAGGATCAAAACTGTGTGCCATTGTCCTTGGCGTCTCATCAGCCCTCATTGTTCGTCATGATCAGAGAGTTCAGTTTTATCCCATGCTTTTTTTGGTAATAGTCCAGCTGGCCTTGGTGAGCTCCCAGTAGATCAGCTCCACTGTCTCAGTGGGTGGGTGCATCCCTCGTGGTCCCGACTTCTTTGCTCATGTTCTCCCTCCTTCTGCTCCTCATTGGGACCTTGGGAGCTCAGTCCAGTGCTCCAGTGTGGGTCTCTGTCTCTATCTCCATCCATCACCAGATGAAAGTTCTAAGATGATATGCAAGATATTCGTCAGTATTGCGCTAGGATGGGGTCATTTCAGGTTCCCTATCCTCAGCTGCCCAAGGAACTAACTGGGGACCTCAGCTTGGGCACCTGGGAGCCCCTCTAGGGTCAATTCTCCTGCCCACCCTAAAGTGGGTCCCTTAACTAAGAATTGTGGTTCCGTGCTCCCCTATCCAACCTTCCTTTATCCCGATCCTCCTATTTCCCCAAGTCCCCCCTCCTTCCCTTCTACCTTTTCTCTCCCCATCTCCCCTTACCCCCTTCCCACCCCACCCCCACGATCCCACTTTTCTCCCCGGCAATTTTGTCTACTTCCCTTATCCAAGAGGATAACGCTATGTTTTTCCTTGTGTTCACCTTCTTACTTAGCTTCTTTAGGTTCGCCAATTGTAGATTCTGTGACCCCTATTTATGGCTAGAAACCAATTTTGAGTGAGTACATCCCATGTTCTTCTTTTTGGGTCTGGGATACCTCACTCAGGATAGTGTTTTCTATTTCCATCCATTTGCATGCAAAATTCGAGAAGTCATTGTTTTTTACCGCAGCGTAGTACTCTAGTGTGTATATATTCCATACTTTCTTCATCCATTCTTCCATTGAAGGGCATCTAGGTTGTTTCCAGATTATGGCTATTACAAATAATACTGCTATGAACATAGTTGAACAAATGCTTTTGACATGTGATAGAACATCTCTTGGGTAAATTCCCAAGAGTGGTATTGCTGGGTCCAGGGGTAGGTTGATCCCGAATTTCCTGAGAAACCGAAACACTGACTTCCACAGTGGTTGCACAAGATTGCATTCCCACCAGCAATGGATGAGGGTACCCCTTCCTCCACAGCCTCTCCAGCAAAGGCTATCCTTGGTGTTTTTGACTTTAGCCATTCTGACAGGTGTAAGATGGTATCTCAAAGTTGTTTTGATTTGCATTTCCCTGATTGCTAAGGAAGTTGAGCACGACCTTAAGTATCTTTTGGCCATTTGAGGTTCTTCTGTTGAGAATTCTCTGTTCAGTTCAGTGCCCCATTTTTTAATTGGGTTAATTAGCATTTTAAAGTCTAATTTCTTGAGTTCTCTATATATTTTGGAGATCAGACCTTTGTCTGTTGCGGGGTTGGTGAAGATCTTCTCCCAGTCAGTAGGTTGCCTTTGTGTCTTAGTGACAGTGTCCTTTGCTTTACAGAAGCTTCTCAGTTTTAGTAGGTCCCATTTATTCAATGTTGCCCTTAATGCCTGTGCTTCTGGGGTTATACCTAAGAAGCGATCACCTGTGCCCATCTGTTGTAGGGTATTTCCCACTTTCTCTTCTATCAGGTTCAGTGTTTTCGGGCTGGTAATGAGGTCTTTAATCCATTTGGACTTGAGTTTTGTGCACGGTGATAGATATGGGTCTATTTTCATTCTTCTACAGGTTGACATCCAGTTGTGCCAGCACCATTTGTTGAAGATGCTTTCTTTCTTCCATTGTATACTTTTAGCTCCTTTATCGAAAATGAGGTGTTCATAGGTTTGTGGGGTAAAATCCGGGTCTTCTATACGATTCCATTGGTCGACTTCTCTGTTTTTATGCCAGTACCACCCTGTTTTCATTACTGTAGCTCTGTAATAGAGTTTGAAGTCAGGGATGGTAATGCCTCCAGAAGATCCTTTATTGTATAGGATTGTTTTGGCTATCCTGGGTTTTTTGTTTTTCCATATAAAGTTGATTATTGTCCTCTCCAGATCTGTGAAGAATTTTGATGGGATCTTGATGGGGATTGCATTGAATCTATAAATTGCCTTTGGTAGAATTGCCATTTTTACTATGTTGATCCTCCCAATCCAAGAGCAAGGGATGTCCATCCATTTTTTGGTATCCTCATCAATTTCTTTCTTCAATGCCTTAAAGTTCTTGTCAAATAGATCTTTCACTTCCTTGGTTAGATTTACCCCAAGATATTTTATGCTGTTTGTGGCTATCGTGAATGGAGAAGCTTCTCTGATTTCCCTCTCTGCTTCCATATCCTTTGTGTATAAGAGGGCGACTGATTTTTTGGAGTTGATCTTGTATCCTGCCACATTACTAAAGCTGTTTATCAGCTGTAAAAGTTCTTTGGTGGAGTTTTGGGGGTCGCTTATGTACACTATCATATCATCTGCGAATAACGAAAGTTTAACTTCTTCCTTTCCAATTCGAATCCCCTTGATCCCATTATGTTGTCTTATTGCTATTGCTAGAACTTCCAGCACTATATTGAAGAGGTATGGCGAAAGTGGACAGCCTTGTCGTGTTCCTGAGTTAAGCGGGATGGCTTTGAGTTTCTCTCCGTTTAATTTGATGTTAGCTGTCGGCTTGCTGTATATAGCTTTTATTATATTTAGGTATGACCCTTGTATCCCTAATCTCTCCAAGACTTTTAACATAAATGGATGTTGAATTTTGTCGAATGCTTTTTCAGCATCTAATGAAATGATCATATGGTTTTTTTCTTTCAGTTTATTTATATGCTGGATTACATTGATAGATTTTCGTATGTTGAACCAGCCCTGCATCTCAGGAATGAAGCCTACTTGATCATAATGGATAATTTTTCGGATGTGTTCTTGGATTCGGTTTGCCAGTATTTTGTTGAGGATTTTTGCATCGATATTCATGAGTGAGATCGGCCTGTAATTCTCTTTCCTGGTTGAGTCTTTGTGTGGTTTTGGTATCAGAGTAACTGTAGCTTCATAAAAGGAATTTGGTAATGACCCTTCTGTTTCTATATTGTGAAATACATTAAGGAGTATAGGTATTAGGTGTTCTTGGAAGTTCTGGTAGAATTCTGCATTGAAACCATCTGGTCCTGGGCTTTTTTTGGTAGGGAGGTTTTTGATAACCTCTTCTAATTCTTCGCGACTAACAGGTCTATTTAGATTGTTCACCTGGTCCTGATTTAACTTTGGTAAATGATATTTATCTAAGAAAGTATCCATTTCCTTTACATTTTCCAGTTTTGTGGCATATAGGCTTTTGTAGTAAGATCTAATGATTCTCTGAATTTCCTCTGTGTCTGTGGTTATGTCCCCCTTTTCATTTCTGATCTTATTAATTTGCAAATTCTCTCTCTGCCGTTTGATTAGTTTGGATAGGGGTTTGTCAATCTTGTTGATTTTCTCCAGGAACCAGCTTTTTGTTTCATTGATTCTTTGGATTGTTCTCTGTGTTTCTATTTTATTGATTTCAGCCCTCAGTTTGATTATTTCCAGTCTCCTACTCCTCCTAGGTGAGTCTGCTTCTTTTTTTTCTAGAGCTTTCAGGTGGGCTGTTAAGTCTCCAATGTGAGCTTTCTCTGTTTTCTTTAAGTGGGCACTTAGTGCTATGAACTTTCCTCTTAGGACTGATTTCATAGTGTCCCATAAGTTTGAGTATGTTGTTTCTTTATTTTCATTGAATTCCAGGAAGACTTTAATTTCTTTCTTTATTTCTTCCTTAATCCAGGTATGGTTCAGTAGTTGGCTGTTCAGTTTCCATGACTTTGTGGGCTTTCCGGGGGTAGCCTTGTTGTTGAATTCTAACTTTAATCCATGGTGATCTGATAAGACACAGGTGGTTAGTAATACTTTTTTGTAACTGTGGATGTTTGCTTTGTTACCGACTATGTGGTCGATTTTCGAGAAGGTTCCATGAGCTGCAGAGAAGAAGGTGTATTCTTTCCTATTTGGGTGGAATGTTCTATAGATGTCTGTTAAGTCCATTTGTTTCATTACCTCCATTAATTGTCTTATTTCTCTGTTAGGTTTCTGTCTGATTGACCTGTCCATTGGTGAGAGAGGAGTGTTGAAGTCTCCTACTATTAGTGTGTGCGGTTTGATTGCAGCCTTGAATTTTAGCAATGTTTCTTTTATGTACGTGGGTGCTTTTATATTAGGGGCATAGATGTTCAGGATTGAGACTTCATCCTGATGAACTGTTCCTGTTATGAATATAAAATGCCCCTCTCCATCTCTTCTGATTGATTTAAGTTTGAAGTCAACTTTGTTAGAGATTAGTATGGCCACACCTGCTTGTTTCTTAGGTCCATTTGCTTGATAGGCCTTTTCCCAACCCTTTACTCTGAGTAGGTGCCTGTCTTTGTGGTTGAGGTGAAACACACAAATTTTTAAAGGATATATATATATATATATATATATATATATATATGAATTACCACAAGTATAAAATATCCAGTGTGCACAAGTCAGTTAAAGATTTGTTTGTTTTTTGTTTGAACAGATAAAGTGCATCTGTTAACTTTATGTTTGTTTGGACTTTATAACCAAACCTCTATCCATGCCATATGAAAGAATGACATGTAATAACAAGACTTACCATGTTTCATCCAGTCTCAGAGCTGTTCCCATAGTAGAGAGATCAGCATATATGGCACCTGTCCTGTAGTCTTTCTTGATTTCTTTTTTCATGTCTGTAATCAAGATTTTCAGGAGGTCTCTCCCAATCAAAACTGATCTACATTAATTTTGAAGAGAACCATACTTTTTTTGTCTCCTGTGGAAAGAAAAGCATAACCTCTCACCCAACAAACATATTTTCTGACTTCCACTTTGAAGTTGAGACATTTTAAATATATATATATATATATATATATATATATATATATGTGTGTGTGTGTGTGTGTGTGTGTGTGTGTGTGTGTGTTGATTTTAATTTATCAGTTTCCATGATTTAATGTCTCTCAGCAGGTATTGGTTAATTATAATTAGCATTAAAATTTACATTCAACAAAGTACCATGCAGGATCCAGACACCCTGTGTATTTTGCATGTTTGCAAGGCTTATTTTTATATTACTTTCCTCCCTAAGAATTTATTATTATTTTTCAACTATTTTTATGACGTCTATACCCAGTTTTTTCTGTTTCGGTTTAAAGGCTTTCTTGGTCTGGACCACTTTAATATGCACCTAGATTTCTCCTCCTCTTCATTTCTGCCCATGAAAATCCTGCCTATAATGCTCATAATTCTCATGTTGTGTTCTGTTTAGAAAGGCTTTTCCTGAGTCAATGAGCTCAAGGCTATTCTCTCCACTTTCTCTTCTATTGGGTTCAGTATATCTGGTTTTACTTTGAGGTCTTGACACCTCTGCACTTGAGTTTTGTGCAGGGTGATAAGTATGAATCTAATTGCATTATTTTATATGCATTCATCAAGTTTGATCAGCATCATGTGTTGAAGTTGCTGTTTTTGTTTCCAGTGTTTATCTGGCTTCTTCATAAAAATCCAGTTGTCTATAGAAGGATGTATTTATGTCTGGATCTTGAATGTAATTCCATTGAATGACATGGCTGCCTTTTGACAATATCATAATGTTTTTATTACTATAGCTCTGTAGCACAATTTGAAATTGGAGACAATTTCTTTGATTCTCCAGAGTAGTTTTAGGTATCATGAATTTCTGTGTGTGTGTGTGTGTGTGTGTGTTCTTCCATATGAATCTGAAAAGATCTGTGAGGAATTGTGTTGGAATTTTGATGGGGATTGCATTGAATCTGTAGTTTATTTTTGGTGGGATGACAATTTTTATTATATCAATCCTATTGATCCATGAGGGAGATCTTTCTTTTTGTATTTTGTTCAATTTCCTTTTCAATGTCTCAATGTTTTTAATCATACAAGTCTTTCACTTGTTTGGTTAGAATTACCTCAAGATATTTTATATTTTGTGGTTATTGTGAAAGATGTTGTTTCCCTTATTTCTCAATCTGTCTTCTATATATAGGAGGGCTGATGTTGGCTTCCCCTCTGTATGCTGTGATTACCATTGATTAATAAAGAAAATTCTTTGGGCTTACAGCAAGGCAGAACAGAGGTAGGCAAGTAAAACTAAACTGAATTCTGGGAGAAAGAAGGCAGAGTCAGATGGAACCATAAACCACAGCCATGTGGCGATACACAAATTAATAGAAATGGATTAAATAAATATGTAAGAGTTAGCCAATAAGAAGCTAGAGCCAGGCAGCGATTTTACAATACTCAGGGCCTACCATAGAATGGTTACTGTGCTCTAGTCCTGACTCTTAATTGATTGCGTTTTTATGCTGACATCTAGGTTTCTGGATTTGGGAAGATTGCAATTCTGGATTCAGATGTCTGGTCTTTTTTTTTATTTGTTGTGCAGACGTTTTATTCCTTGGTTTCTGTTGCCCTCTCAGGTCCTAAGGAGAGTGTGGTGGTTGTGCCTGGTAGGAAATTCTTCTGGGATCCTGATAGATTTGGCCACTGGGGTTCCAGGTAAAATGTATTTCTAGATATTGAGAACTAACACTTAGGAATAGGGATGAGCTCTCAAACTGGCAGAGATGTGAGAGAGTCCAGAGGAGAGAAAAAGAGTGGGTTCACCACAATCTGCTTAGTTCCCTGGGAAACAGGGCCTATTTGCTTCTGTGGCAGGCTGGCTAGAGGGTTCCTAGAGAATGCCTGCTGGAGTTGGGGGCCAGTATATTTTGATGAGTTGGACGAGGAAGTGAGGAGATCTGTGTGATCCACTGGAGCTGGGGCATGGAGAAAGGGGATGTGTCAGCAGGCACTCTGCTTCAGAGATGGGGATGAGACTGGGGGACTGGATTTGTAGAAGAGGAAGGAGAGGTGAAGATCTACAGTTAGCCTATCTGCTTCCCTAGAAGCAGATAGTGGTCTGTAGTTTTCCAGGAAATTCCTGCTGGAGTTGGGGGCTGGGATAAACCAATGGGAGAAAGGAAGTTTGTGGGAAGATGTGTGTGATCCCCTCGAGACAGAGGCAGGAGTAGCACAAATAATAATAAAAAAAAAGAACTCTGAGACAGATATTGGGATTCAACCTGAAGATCAGAAAAGCAAAGCAGATAAGCCACTAGAGAGCTCTTACCTCTAAAATTCTTCAGACTGAAAGAGTGATTCTGCCTCCATGTGTCCTCAGAATGAGACTGTGAGTGAGTGCTGTCTCCTCCTGTCTTACATTCCTCTCTAGTGCTGGGATTAAAGGCAAAGGCATGCACCACACACTGCCCCATTTCTATGGCAAATTAGTGTGGCCAGTGGGGTTAAAGATGTATGTCACCACTGCCTGGTCTGTAAGGCTGACCAGTGGGGCTGTTTTACCCTCTGATCTTCAGGCAAGCTTTATTTGTTAAAATACAAGTGAAACGTCACTACAGGAAGGGAAGCTGCAGGAGGTGGTCTGTTATAGAGCTGGGGAAAAAACTGGTGAATGAGTAGGCCTGGGGGAGTTTGGAGGAGATAATCTTTTTGATCTACTGGCCATTTCTTATATGCACTAAATGTATTAAGATAGTTTCCTCTCAAGTAGCTAATATTATTTGCAGAAGTTACAATATTAACATTACACAGTTCAATCCTGAGGGCACAAATGAACACTGAACATTGCACACCAAAAACGGTCGATATTTATTTTATTGAGGTCTCAAATAAACTTCTTATATTGTGTCTGAACCAATTTGACTTATTTTCTCGCCATCCATAGAAAACTTTGGATATAAATAAAGTCTATAAAAAGATTTGTAATGATAATAAAACTGTATTTTAAAAAAATCTTCCATTTCTTATTTTGTTTTGTATTTTAACCTGAGGGCAGGAAAGTACTGGTATTGTAGCTGTTGCTGGGATTTGTGTGCCAGAAAACATACACAAATACACACAGATTAAATTTTGGAAAGGACTAAACAATACTTGTGTGTTATCTGCAGAAGTGGATTAACAAAATAAAGACAGATGGCAAGGAATTAATCTATCACCTAACTCTAACACTTTTCAGCTATGTTGCCATTACACACTTCTCCGCTGTACTAATTCAGACTTCGTCTTGATATTGATCACAAAATTGTATGCATGCATTCAACACCATCTGCTGTATAAATACCATTCAAGGAGGTGGGCATAGCCACCATGGGATGTCAACAATAAAAGCTGATTTCCACTTGCACAGTAACATTTTTCTGATGGGAAAAGGTAGGTAGCTGGACTAGCATCATTGACTAAAATCCAACTGGCACTCAACTGGCACTTCCCTGTTTCAAACAATTTGGCAAAAACAAAGAGGTACAATGCAGACAGTCCTTTCTGATTTATATGTCTTCAAGGTAAGTTTCTCACTTGAATTGAAAATCAATAAAGTTTTATAAATAGATATTTCAGTTGCTTTTTTCCTGTCAGAAGGATTTCAAGCCAGCAGAAAACAAGGAGGTTTTGAATGTGCCAAGTATGGAAACAGGATTGAATATTCTGTGTACACAAAGCCAAAAATACACATGCAAATCAAATACCATGCTTCCAAACAAACATCAGAAGTACAAAGCCTTCCAGAGAATACTTACTTACCCTTACCAAATTATTCACTCCAAGATCTAGAGTAAACCTTGAATCTAGAGCTCATTCCTGGTCAGGATTCGGACAGAAAATTGAATTAATGTCAAAAATTATATATGAATCATGCATTTAGGCTGCCCATCTAATCAAAAATGAAACATTAGATCACAGTGATGCAGAGATGCTTAATGCACTGTTTTGACAGATTTCAAATACTTCAAGTAAGAGAAAACCTTTTAATAATAAATGAGAAACAAAGATGAAAATATAGCTAAGCAACACAGAATACAATTGAATATATTAGAAGGTATTTTGACATCACCCCCAACAGCACTTCTTTTGGAAATTTGTAAACTAGAGCAAATGTATTTGTGAAAAGAAGAGAGAAAATAAAAACAGCAAAAACATTTCAAACATAGCTTAATACCAAGCAGCATATCTCCAACATGATCACCAAGCTCTAAATAGAACTAGACACAAACAAACAAACAACAAAAACAAAACCAAAGAAAGGAAACAAAAAATTCTGACACAGTTTTGTTCTTATTATACTAGCCATGTTTTCAATTACCCCCAAAAGGTCCATACAATCAAAGCATCTATAAATGAAATTTACTCTTTCTACACTTGCATTTCTTAGTAAAAACCATTGAGTAATTAATGCAATTAACCAATGTCCTAGGGATAAAGCTTAAGAATACCTTTACCAATCTGACTATCTTGAATGTCATCATAAATCCTACATCCAGCAACTGATGGAAACAGATGTAGAGAACCACAGCAAAGCATTGGACCCTAAGTCCAGTCGAAGAGAGGGAGGAGTGAGAATACAAAGAGGTCAAGACCATGATGGGGATACCCACTGAAACAGCTTACCTGAGCTAATCGAAGCCTTCCAACCATGGCCTGACAGAGTGGGAACCAGCATAGGACCAAACTAGGCCCAATGAATGTGGGTGACAGTTGTGTGGCTGGGGCAGACTGTGGGGCCACTGGCAGTGAGACCAGGATTTATCCCTACTGTTTGTTCTGGCTTTTTGGAACCCATTCTCTCTGGAGGGATACCTTGCTCCGACTAGATATAGTGGGGAGGGTCTTGGTACTGTCTCAAAGCAATGTGCTAGACTTTGTTGACTCCCCATGGAAATCCTTATGCTCTCTGAGGTGTTCATGGGGGTTGGGATGGGGCATGAGAGGGGCGAATGTGGAGGGAGCAGAAGGAGGGGAGGGAGTGGGAAATGGATTTTGCATGTAAAATGAGAAAAGATATTTTTTAAAGAAAATTAAAATTTAAAAAAGCAAGGATAAAAAGAATGCTTTTACATGTATTCAATCCTACTACCAAAGTAACCTAGAGTATTAGAAAACTAAAATCTCCTTGCCAAGATTATAGGTTTGTTCTCCACAAACTGACAGCAAGAACCTAAAGGCAACGCCTACACAACTCATTGAACATAAAGAAGCTTAGCTGATGCCTACATGGAGCCTTCACCCCTAAGGTCTGGTGTCTCTGGTACAGAAAGATATATTGCAGGCTACCAAAAGAGAAATATAAACACCAAATCATCCACATGCCATATCATCTAAAATGGTATCCTGCCTGCAAGATTTTCTACGGCAATGGTAGCCCAAAGCTTGTGGGAGTAATCAATCAATATCTGATTTTACTAAAGGCTCACTCTACAAGATTGGACCCTTACCCAACATTGCTTGGGTGATCAAGAACCTGAGACTAGATAGCCCAGGGACCTAAGGGACAGTCATATACTATTGTTCTTAAACAACAACAACAAATCCGTAGCAATAAAATGACTTCTAATGACTTTCTTCTATACTCATAGATCAGTGACTTAATCAGCCATTATCAGAGAAGCTTCCTACTGCAACAGATGGGAACAAATACAAAGACCCACAGCCAGGCATTATTCGGAGAGTGAGAGACTTTGGAATACTCAATCCTAAATGGGATTTCTGTGTGAAATCCTTCCCATGGAAGAAGAGGCAAAAAGAATGAAAGAAAAAAAGCAGAAGAAGGGTACTAAGAGAACAAGGTCCTTTCAACATAAGCAAAATTTATATGAACTCACAGAGACTGAAGCAGCATGTACAGGGTCTTCAGGGCCTAAACCAGGTCCTTAGCATATATATCCAGGTTTGTGTTTCTACAGGATTCCTCAGTATGAGAAAGAGTGGGTCTCAGATTCTTGTACCTTCTCTTGGGCTCTTTTCCTTCTGTTTGTCTTGTCAAATTCTGATGCATTGGTTGTTGTTTTAGTCTTACTTTATTCTATTCTATTATCCTTAGGGGAAAGCCTGTTTGTTTTCTAACAAGGTACAGAAAGGAAATGGATCTGGATAGGAGGGGAGTTGGGAAAGAACTGATTGGAATAGAGTGGGGAAACTGAAATCAGGATATATTACGGGGAAAAAAATCTATTTTAAATAAAAGGAAAAAATTCTCCCAAATCCTATCATCAAATAAACAGAATCAAATTATCCTCATTATACAAAGATTTCCTGTATTGCAAATGAATTGCCATAAAACAACACCCTGGAGCAGCTTTTGTTTGGTTAGTTTGGTCGGTTTGGTTAAGGTCAGTGATAAGGGTCAAACCCAGGGTTGTGCACATACTTGGCAAGTATTCCAACAACGAGCAATATCCCAAGCCTTTCATGTAATATTTTCTCAGTGTGTTCATGACTCAAAGGGGGTGATCTGTCAACCAGAAATTACAGCAAACATTAAAGCAGCAGACAGAATTGCTGAACTGTGACTCTTGTGGGAACATCCTAAAAGGAAGTGTGCACTGAGAAGTTTTATTTATTTTAATTTCTTTGCTGGTTTGTTTTTAGTATACAAGTACCCAGCAATGAAGTGGAAAGAAGACTTCGTGTCTGGCCTGTTGCTGAGATGTGCTTATGAAATGCAGGAAACACATGGCTCAAAGGAAAAGGGGATCCCGCACAGCTCAGCACTTGTTATGGACCAAAGCACTGCCTGCGATTTCCATTTGCAACACGGCCTCAGCAAAGGAAGTCAGGCTGTGTGATACACAGGGCACAGGCTTCTTTCACAGGCCTTCTCAACACTTGTAGCTCTGCTTTATGTTCTACTTTAGACCTCCACTCTGAAGACAAATCTTTGTAGTGCTCAAAGGAATTAATGTGATATGATGGATATGGGCTTTATTAGAGTCAAATGTCAGTTCTCATTCACCTGGAACAATTGGGAGCTTTGTATATCAAATTGGACACCACATGATTTTGATGCCCACATACTGGGTTTTGAGGATAAATATTTTTCAAATTATAAGTATCTGTCAACTATTTCGGAGTGATAATACATATATAGAATACATTGTAAAATCATTTTTAAAAATTCCCTACATATAAGGTAACGTTAAAGGCTCTGATAGTTTCTTGGACTACATGGCCTACTGAGAAATTCAAAGAGATTATGTTTGTCAGAGTTTCAATTATCTGCCATGCTGTATTGATAAGAAATATAAATGCAAAGTAAATATTTAAATGCATTATTCATGGTCTTCTTGTGCTTTATTCTTACTGAACTAAAATGTTGTGTTTATTCTTTGCTCTTGTTTGGATACAGTGCATAACATTATCCAGCTTTATAAAACATGCTTGCCTGAAGAAATTCAATCATGTTCACTGAAATGTACTTGAGGTGTTTCCTTGCCATCAAATTTTAAAACGTACCTGTTTCTATTTAATTTACAACCATAAGAATATCAGTTTATTGCTATAGCTCTGCAGTACGGCTTGAAGTCAGGGATGGTGATGCCTCCGGCAGATCTTTCATTGGAGAGGATCGTTTTAGGCTTTTTGTTTTCCCATTTAAATTTGAATAGTGTTCTTTCAAGGTCTGTAAAGAAATGTGTTGGAATTTTGATGGGAATTGTGTTGAATCTGTAGATTGCTTTTGGTAGGATAGCCATTTTTACTCCTACTGATCCATGAGCATGGGCGATCTTTCCATTTTTTCATGTCTTATTCAATCTTTTTATTCAAAGACTTGGAGAATGGCAGTTTATAAGCATTTTATAAGTTTTGATGAAATTATGGCTCATTTTAAGAAAACTTTAGTTTCATTATCTACAAACATAATTCACAAAAGTTATTTAAAAACCCAAGAAAATTGCTTATAGTTCTATCTGAGAAACTGTGAACAGAATAAACAAGACTACAACAAATTCCCCCTATAAAAGCTTTTCACAAATTTGTAAAAAAAAAAAAAAAAAAGGTTTATTTGCACAGTATGTAGATAATTGGGAAAGAAGGTGAAAAACAGGTTTCTGAGCCTGTGCAAGAACAAAAAAAGATCAAGAAGACTACAGTGAATTCTCGAAAGACTGCATGAAATGAAGCATATTGTGGCACATTGTAGAAAGTGCGTACTTTGATAGGTTTTTGAATGCTAACAAGCAGAAATGTTTATGTTTCAAGGATAAAAAATATATAAGTGCAATGATTTGATAGCTGGATGTTGCTTTCGTCGCTGTGTGTGTGTGTGTGTGTGTGTGTGTGTGTGTGTGTGTGTGTTGAGGTTTGTGTGATATACTTTAAAGCCTCATAAAGATCTGTGCTGTGGAAAGGTAGTAAGCTTCATTGTTCTTCCATATGGACGGGAATAACTGAACAGAAAATTAAGGAGTGCTATTCATTCAAAAAATTCTTAGTGAGCCTCCCTGCTTTTTCAGCCAGAGGGCACTCTGCAGTGAAAAGTCAATGGTGTTGTATTACCAATATATTATCCAAGAATACAATAAAACTGTTAGTTAGAGGGGAAAGAATTGCTTCCCCCACCTTAACACATCTATGTGAAGTGATAATAGTCATGCTACAGTGGTCACAGTTATTCTGTTGCTCTTCCTCAGCTCCAATACTGCCTAACCCTCCCAAGCTGCTTTTCTTATTCTGTTATGGACACGTATGTGTAGCAAACAAATCAAGAAATCGATTCTACAAAAGCTGAAAAAAATCACTAAAAATTGCTGAAAATGTCAATGATCTTGCACCCACAAAAATACTTATTAAAAATTGATGCCCTTAGATGGCAAAAACTATAGCATAAAGTCTTCTGCTCCATACACAGCAATACTGAAAGTACAATAACCTTCCTCTCTACCTTCCTGCACTGTTATATGACTGTGATTCCCACAGTGTAGAAATCTTCCCCGCTGACCATTGCAAACACAGAGAATGCTGAGGGACAGGCTAAACAGAAGCACAGCTTAGAGATCAGTGGTCCAGGCCCAAGTTCTACTGCTTATTTGCTTAGTTTGGACTTAGAGCAACTTAGTTAACATTGTAATGTTTTAGTTCCTTTTCTAGGAATAAATATCAGCTTTTTCAGGAAAAGGATCTTTAAAGTAATCAGGTTTTTTTTCCAAACACAAAAGCATAATATAATTTATATCAAGGGTTCAGTTTTTGGCTCAGCAAATACTCTGAATATTTCAGTACTTATCATTAATAATTCTAATATCTCTGTCATTTCCATCTGCTTTTCATCATTTCTTCATTCTACCCTTGGAACATATCCATTTTCCTTGTTAAGTACTTATTTGGATATCTTTAGAATGAAAAAGGTAACACTTACGTAAACATTTTAACAATGAAGGGCCTAAAATAAAGAGTTTACATTCCATCTCTCTATGCTTACTTATTAGCATGTTACCAAACAGCACTAAAATTTAGAGGTTACATTTTCCATAAATTTTACATTATATATGTGTTTGTGTATTAAATTTCTGTTCGGTTATTTCCACGCACATTAAATATACATCTAATCATGATATAGTTGGTCCTTTCTGAGTGAAGGTTCACTATACATGGATTCATTGAATTATATATAGACAAAATCCCCCCCCAAAAAAAATTGCTACTAACACAAACAGTTTAGTTAGGCTAAGGATGGATATAAACAATATCTTTCTTCCTTATCATTATTTCATAAATATCTAGAGATGGCTTAAAGTATACAGGCAGTTGTATATATGCAAAAACTCATAAACACCTTTAGTAATGTATCTAGCAGGATACAAGATTAACTCAAAAAAATAGTATCCCTCCTTTACACAGATAATAAATGGGCTGAGAAAGAAATGAGAGAAACCTAACCCTTTACAATAGCCACAAATAACATAAAATATCTTGGAGTAACTCTGACCAAACAAGTGGAAGACTTGTATTTGACAAGAATTTTAAATCTTTGAAGAAAGAAATTGAGGAAGACACCAGAAAATGGAAAGAAAATGGCAACCTGACCAAAAACAATCTACAGAGTCACAGATCTCTAAAGAACAATACTCAACTTCATATGGAAAATCAAAAAAAAACAGAATAGCCAAAACAATCCTGTGCAATAAAGGAACTTCTGGAGGCATCACAATCCCTGACTTCAAACTCTAAATCAGAGCTATAGTACTTAAAACAGCCCGGTAGTATCATAACAGACAGAAGGACCAATGGACCCACCTCGAAGACCTGGATATCATCCACACACCTACAAACACTTGATTTTTGGTAAAGAAGTAAAAAAATATAAAATGGAAAAAAGAAAGTGTATTTAACAAATGGTGCTGGGATAACTGGATATCAACATGTAGAAGAATGAAAATAGAACCACATCTATCACCATGCACAAAATTCAAGTCCAAATGGATCAAAAAACCTCAACATAAAACTAACCACACTGAACCTGATAGAAGAGAAAGTGGGAAGTACACTTGAATGCATTGGCACAGGAGATCATGTCCTAAATATAACCCAAGTAGCACAGACACTGAGAGAAACAATTAATAAATGGGACCTCCTGAAACTGAGAAGATTCTGTAAAGCAAAGGACATGGTCACAAAGACAAAACAGCAGCCTACAGAATGGGAAAAGATCTTCACCAACCCCACATTGGACAGAGGACTGATCTCCAAAATATACAAAGAACTCAAGAAATTTGTCATCAAAAGAACAAATATTCCAATAAAAAATGGGGTACAGACCTAAACAGAGAACTCTCAACAGATGAATCTAAAATGGCTGGGAAAAAAAACCCATCCATTTCATAATAGAAAAACTACACATGAACTTTGTTAGTATTATACTATTACTTCAGGGGTATAAGCTATGTTCTAAATTAAAATGCAAAAAATTTAAAAGCAAACTTATTATCTTTCCTATCTCATCTACTTTTTGACATACATAAGTACATACTCTGGTTCTCCCAGAGAAGCTCTCAAGATTTATTGACTAAGTGAGTAAACTAATGGAAGCAGTAGAAAAATGAGAGAATTAAGGGTCTTCTACAATATAGCTATATGGCTGTGTATATGAATTAATAGTAAAACAGTTGACCAGCATGTAAACAGTTAAAGATTCAACCCCCCCCCCAGTATCACCCAAAGAGTATCTAGGGAAACACAATACTCTATGAAAATTTATTCCTTTTTCTTTGTTTTATTTTTACTTTATTCAATTCTCTCTTTAACTTTTATATAACTATTATCTGTCAATAGATTCAGAAACCAACTGTCATAAAATATATGGCCTAAATAAACTTCTTTTCCAAGGTTGGATTTTAGAATGCATTTATTTTTTTGTCACTGTAGTGCATTGAGTCATCAGGTGGTGGCACATTAGTGACTTCAGAAACCTTACCAAGACTAAATTACTCCCCCAAAAATTTGGATGGGGAAATTACTATCAATTAATGCAATTAGGATCAATCTAAAAGCCTGCATGAGGTAGCATTTGAACTGTTCACACCCCAGTAATTCAGATTTGGCAAAAAGTTAAATGGAGCACCAAAAATAGGCCAGAGAATTGTGGGCGGGTATTATAAAACATTTCAGGGATACAGGGTGCAGCACATACTAGTCTACCAATTACTTGAGGTGGCAGCTAATGGTTCAAGGAGCTACAGTATTGGGTGACAACTTGCAGCACTTAAAATGCCACCTATTAATTTTGTTGTCTGTTATTTATTTTAAATATTAGTCAAAGAGTGTCAACTGGACTTCAAGTTACTATAAATCCTCTAGATATTATAATTTTTTCTGATGGGAAATTTACTTATCGGTTTATCATTTAATGACACCTGTCATTTTGGACTGATGGTGAGGAGTGAGATGTTTTCACTTTCAAAGGGATACTCCTTATTTGCACTTCCCCATATGCTTAGGTTGAAAATTGTATAAAGCATTCTTCTCTGGTGTGTTTTTATCCAAAACTTAACCATCTGAATCTAGGAAATACAAACTTTGAGCATCTAATACATCTCAGACCCATTCTTCCAGTATATAAAATTCTGTCATTTGATTTTGCCCTTACCAAAATAGTACCAAAGTGCACACATGTGGAAGTGAATACAGTGAATTTGAATGATTTGGTCAGAGATTCCCAGTATATTATCTACCTTCAAAGCGCATATGCTCTTCTTACTGTACTGCTACTTCTTCTGCAACTGTCAAAACTTCAAGAAAATCTTTTAAATAAGAACCTCAGCAAAAAGGAGATAGCGTTTAAAATTCTGGGAATATTTAGCATTGAAATGAGCCAGTTCCCCCAATCAAGAAGGAGAGATAAGGAATGATGAATGCAAATGCCTGATTTACAAACAGGCAGAGGAACGCTGAACATCATTAATCAATTATGGATTGCTTACACTAACAGAACAGAGCAACCATTCTGACAATCCGGGAACACAATCTTCTTAAAAATTGTGTTTGACCTTGGACTTCTTATTTTCTCATTTGAATCTTATTTCCTAGACATTAACATTTTGTTCAAGGAGCATTTGCTCCAGGCTGATCTGTCTGATTCAGAGGCAAGAGACACCAGCATCCATACCATCTCCCATCCCAGCCTCAGCTTCTACACTCAAACCACATGCTAGCTTTGTGGACATATAAGGCCTGCAAAATGGCTCAGTGAGAAATGGTGGCTGCAGCCAAGTGAACAACCAGAGTTGCATCCCTGGAACCTCATGGTTAAAGGAGAGAAGTAATTTTCATGGATTGTCCTCTGGCTTCCACACACAAAAAAAAAAATGAAGAAATCTTTTAAAAAATTCCATATCTCAAAGCAAATATGGTTTTAGAAGTACAAAATATAAGCAAAGTAAAACTAGATAAATCATCGTAGTTGATCTTATTAATGCACACACTTAAAATATGTTTGTTAAAACAAGTACAAAGAGAAATGGCAAAATGAAAATCAGTGAGAAAGCGTGCAGTATTATATAGCTTAAATTAGGTAACTAACAAGAAAATCCTTATTAGATGATAGATTTAATATTTTTGTTATTTCATTTGTAATTATAGAAAACTAAAAATAGATAAGAAAAAGTGTATTGACAAATTTTTGTGTGAAACCACAACCCAGCTCAGTCCAGGTCTGACTGCATGACTCTAGCCGTCAGACACACATCTCTGGTTTCAGTTCGCTGTATTCTACGCAGGTTTCTAGCTCATTCTTAGGATCATAAACTCCAATTATGGTCCTCAGGCCTTAGAATTATTTAATGCAAAGGTAAAATGAGAACAATATTTTAAGTTGAAGATTGTTTTAAATTAGTCATAAGAGCCTTTCAGCTTTATTTTTAATAGTTGTATAATAATGGAGAATTCACAAGAGGAGGATTTTAAAGTATGGATACAAACTCTAGTGCTTTAGTAGTACTAAAGGTGGCAATATTTTCTCTATTCATTCACATCGTTACATTATCAAAGAAGGCTCTTATTAACCTATGTATTAAGAGTTATACAATTAAATAATATGGAAGAGTTTCAAGTGACAGAAAGAGCACAATAAGTGGAGTACTTATGGGGAACAATACAATCTACTAACTACTTTCTAGCCATGGTTTTCTTCTATATTTAAGACAACCCTCTGAGGAAAGTAGAATTATCCCACTTATTAGGAAGGGAAAAGCTGAGTTTGAAAGAAGAACCACATCCTGGTGACAAATGCGACAAATAGCCAGCTGCTCTCTACTTCATCACACAGTACCCTCTTCCTACATTCAAAAGGAGAGAGGGCAGCAATTAGAATGAGAGAAATAAGTCACAGTCCCTGGCACACAGTTTTAGAGTTGAGTGACCATATGACCTTTAAGGTAACTGATGTAACTCTTCATATCCTCTTTTGTAATAGATCCAAAACTTAATATGGATGCAAATGCTAAATGAGTATATATTTAATATATGCAATCAATATTGTTAATTTTAAAAGGACTTTACATCCTCCCATAGAGACATTTGCTCATCCACCTTCATTTCTGCTTTATTCATAATAACCAGAAATTGGAAACAACTTAGATGTTATTCAGCTGATAAATGAATGATTAAAATGTGGTACATTTATACAATGGAATATCACTCAGCTGTTGATAAAAATGGAGTTTGCAGGAAAATAGATGGTGCTGGTAAAAAAAATCAACCTGGGTGAGGTAATCCAGATACCAAAAGATAAACATTATATATTTCCTTTTATATGTGGATGTTAACTTTAAGCTTTCAATATGTATGTTATAATCTGAATCACCACAAAGGATCGGTACCTAGAAAGATACCAACAGGGAGGAGAGAATTTCCCAAAGCTGGGGAAATAAAACATAGTGCCATGGAGAGCTAAAGAGGAAACTACAATAGGAGGATTAAATGGGAAAGGGAATGGGAGAGAAGAGTAAAAGAAAGATTATGGGGAGAGACAGCTAACCACAAGATCTTCAGAAAAAAACATATGAAAATCTACTTCTGTAGAAGCTAGTGTGTGTGTGTATATGTATGAGTGTGTGTGTGTGTGTGTGTGTGTGTGTGTGTGTGTGTGTGTGTCCTACCCCACCACCATCCATTCCTCAGAGAGGGTAAGGCACATTGCTTCTTTATAGTGTGTGGGTCCTCTACCAGTTTCTTAGTAAAGACACGCGCTTTCAGGGTAGAGGAATCTAAATAGGCTACCCAGAGAGAAAAGTGTCAGATACCAGTGTGAGCCTTACAGAAAAGTCCAGCAGATAACAAAAATGAAGTAGTTCAAGTGTTTTGAAGCTTTGGTACAAATGGTTCTCAAAGTATGGTCCTCAGCATCAGTATCACCTGAGAACATGAGTAAATGTACCTGGCAAGGCCCCATCTAGACATAATAAACCAGAAACTTGGGCATGGTGTCTTGAACTGCTGATTTAAAGCTGATTCAGGTACTTCTTCAAGTGAGAAGTACTCAACTTTACTCAAAAGCAGGTAGGAACTGCAATACACCAGAGAAAAAGGAGAGTTTTTGCAATCTGGAACTCTGTTGAAAGAAATGGTCCTCCTAGAAGAAACACGGCTACCTGGTTTTCCTACAAAGGCCTTAGCTGCAAAATGCACATCTCTGTGGCTGTAGATCAAATGAGCCAGGCAAATGCAATTCCTATTAATGCTCAGTCTAAGAATAAAATGCTTACCAACAGTAATGAATTTTTTATGATTAAAACTCTATCTTTTCCTCCCCAAACCATAAATGCAAGCTGCAGACAATGACTCCATAAACTTAAGTGTGGAAAGGAGGAAAGGGGAAGTCAATTAAGAAGCACTTTCTTAGCCAAGTTATGAGGATTGCTATCAACAGTGCAAAGTCAGGTTGTGTAGCCTTTAGAAATGTTGTGAAGAAAATGTCAATTCATCCTTATGCTCTTCTTCCCAAGAGCCTGGAACCCTAGTCTTCCCATAATAAAGAAACATTCTATAAAATACCTGACCAGCACTCCTCAAAACTGTCAAGATCATTGGAAACAAGTCCAATCAACTATCACAGCCTAAAAGAGACCGAGGAGACCTGGTGACTAGGTGCAATGTGGTGTTGTCGAAAGAAAAAAACCTTGGAACAGAAAAAAAGGACATCAGAGTTAAAGCAAAAACATGAAGAAATTTTGAATACAGATTTCAGTTAATCCTAATATAAAAATACAGATTTATCAATTATGGAAAAATGAACCATACCACCATGACATTTTGGTGAGATATCTCTGCAACTTTCCTATAAATTTGAAATTATTCTAAAGTTAAATTTTAGTTTTAAAATTTTAGTCTTGATAAGTAAATATCTAATCCATGTGCATTCAAAATATACCAATAAGAAAGCATATATTTCCAAAAAAAAATCTGGTAATTTTTGTAAAGTTTCCAAGTATCCTTACACTCCTCTTCTCTCTGGCTATCCACAAATCTTTACTTTTGCATATTTGAAATGACTTATTTTCTGTTTTTCCATATTTGTTTGAATGAATGAATAAAAATTCAAGTTCTGTATCCTTGTCACTTTTACTTAAATAAACATTATTCTGTTGAACACAAGACAGTCCTCTTCCTTTTAATAATCTTGGTAAATCTCACAGAATATTGGAACTGTTTTATTCCAAAGGACCTTGGACTGACTGAGGTGCAGAGTCTTGTTCTGGCTGTTTGATACTTTGTAGAAGCAGCTATGGAAGAAAACAAACAAAACAAAAAGTAAGGCTTGCAGATTCACTTAGCAAAAAAAAAAAATTATTGGTGGGAACCTCTGTAAAGTTTATTAAATAAAAAAATGAATAAAAGCCAGTTCTACAGTTTGGGGATCCACATTAAGAGGCCCATAGGAGAAACCTGTGGTAAAGTTATGATAAGAGGCATATTTAAGGCAGAGAAATAATCCTGAAGGGATAAATCCTGGAGGTTTTTGTCACATTAGAAAAAGAACCAGCTTTAGGTCTTTCTTCTACCACTGCCAAAGAAACAAGCTTCCTGAAGATAAACCTCTCTTTCAGGAAAAGATTCAGTAGTCATATCTTTTTGCAGAATGATGTTGTAAGAAGGCCGCTTGTTTGTTTCCCAGCCCCCTGGCAGCTCAGACCCAAAATAATCACACAGAAACTATATTATTTAAAACATTGCTTGGCCCATTAGCTCTAACCTCTTATTGGCTAACACTTATATCTTAATTTAACCCATTTCTAGTAATCTGTGTATCGCCACATGGCTGTGGTTTACTGGGTAAAGTTCCCAGTGTCTGTCTCTGGCAGGGCTACATGGTTTCTGTCTGACTCTGCCTCCTTTCTCCCAGCATTCTGTTTAGTTTTCCCCACCCACCTCTATTCCCTGCGCAGGCCCAAGACAGTTTCTTTATTAACCACTGGTATTCACAGCATACAGAGGGGAATACCACATGAGAATGAGATAACTTTAGGCTTCTAGTAAATTCTTTGAGCAACCAAATAGGTTGGAAAACAAATTTTCTTTTGTGTTTTTTGAGTCAGGGTCACAATATGTAGCCTTGGCTGGCCTGAAACTCATTGTGTAAATCAGGCCTTGACCACAAAGAGTTCTACCTGCCTCTTCCTCCAAATGCTGTGATTAAAGGTATGTGCCACTAAGCCTGGCCAGCAAATTTTAAAAGGTACACATTAATGGGTAGATTATCAGGCTCATTTAAGAGTATCTACCACCAATTACCTGGTAAAATTAGGTAAATCTCATAATAAACAGGAATTTATTTTGTATATACTTTTAATGAATTTTTGTACATCTGTTTTGAACAACTCCTCTCAGTTCTTGGAATACTTTTTTATATTATCTTACTTCAACCTAACAATGAAGCAATAAATTAACCAGGCAGTGGTTATCTTTCTTTCATAGGTGAAGAAATGCAGTTTATAGAGTGTCTTGAATTTAAGTTGGGTCACATAGCCAGAAAGTTGAAAGTGTGAGTCTGACCTTAAGTCTTCTAACTTAGATGTCTGCTCTTCACACAACTTCATAAAGCTATCTGGAGATGCCTTGCAGTCCTAAAATTCCATTACCCTTTGACTAAGAAATGACTTTCAAATTTTAGATTCATAATCTTCTCTCTCCAGCTAAATAAATATGAATGTTCCACTGAAAAAGTCAATATGTTTTTCTAGTTCAAAATGAGAAAAAAGATTGGCGATTTTAAAAGCATAATAATCAATCATAATTTTAGCATCTCTCATAGATTTAAAAGGCTTTACAAGCTTCATAAGAAGTGGAGCAATTCCTCAAAAGAGCATTAATAAAGCTGCAATCAAATCTTAGACTGATGTATTATCACAAGACAATAGAAGCCAAAGAGTTCATGATTTCACTTTGTCCCTCAGACTAAACTACAGTATGTGATGAACAACAGTTCTTAGAGGAACCTAAAAGTAACGGAAAACAAGGAAGCAGCTGTTTTCCCCCATAAATCCTAGCCTGAAACTACAGTACCTATTATTTTTGGATTTTGGCATCTCAGCTGTGAAATGAGAATCCAAACAATGCTAATTAAATTATAAAAAGGGAAAGAAATCTTGAGAAAATTCTAACACTGCCTTTCTATAATTATTAATTTCAGAATTACTAATTTCAATTTGTGTTAAGTGGCGATCTAAAGAATTTTAATTACATTACTAATTTACAAAGAGAAACAGGTAGGCCTTAAAATGTTAGCTTTGTCCTAAAATAGCTACAAGCTTAAAAGTACAAAATTATTACTAGTAATAGAGAAATCACACGAGCAACTCCATCCTTAAATACAATTTAAAATCCACAAAATGTAACAAAGAAATCTGTGCTAGTATTAGGAGGCTGGGAAGTCCAGAACAATGAGAAAATTCTGAAAGATATAAAGCACCTCAAATTCACAGAAAAGTACAGAATTGTTAAAGAATTAATAAATATGTCAAGGCAAAGGGGTAGAAATGTGAATTTTCCCAGATGAAGCCTGAAATAACTGCAACAATAGAAGCCATGGTGACGGAGAAAGAGCTATCAATCAAAAAAATGGTAAAATTGGACCTCCTAACTACGGCATTTGCTCTATACATTAAAGCATTTGGAACATCTCCACACACAAAATGAGGAATTCTGAAAAGTACCCATGGTGTGTCCTTTGGGGTGGGAAATGTAGGACAGTACAGTACCTGGAGACCATGTTAAGCCATTATGAGGGAAGGGAAGGTCCCACACTCAGGAAACAAGATACACACACACACTGTATGAAAATGAAAGGGCACTGCTGTATAAACTCTGGCTCCTCCACGAAAGTGTTGGATTTGGGTACCTTATCATCAAAATGCTCATTCATTGCCAGGGAGATAGTACCTCTCCTCATATGGAGGAATTATACCTCTAGGGAGAGTGACCAATTTATGCCAGCAACTGTAAATCTGAACAGACAACCAAGAACCCACAAATATTTGAAAAAAAATTAACAAAATGTAAAAATTAACCACACACAAATAGTAAGAAACAGTACCACACTGAACATAAAATAGAAGAAACATCTAAACAACCTTTTGATACAGAGTGTTTAGTGAGACTGCTCCATTTAAAAACAATGATTTTCTCTGACAGAGAAGCAACAAAGTTTCTGAAAATTTTAAATCTCACAGCTACTTCTCCAACTCTCAGTGGGTTGGCTAAGGCTATGTTTAAAAGGAGGAACAATCAACTGGAGAAATTTCCCAGAGTACAATACAGACGGATAAAACGTTTGGCACTAAAACTAAAAGGTATTATGGTAAATTGACTGGTTCCAGTATTAGTTCTATTGGAGGGGTGGGGTGGGAATTGAGAGAGGCAAAGGAGAAAATATTTGTTGGGCTGAGGAAAGATGACTCTTTAAATTGTATCATCCAGCAAGTGTTAGGCAGTAATAATAAAAATGACACATAGACAATTACTGATAATATTTCTGAAACATGATAAAATCTCTCTAAGAGGTAATGGCAATAGGACTAACATCATAGTTCTTGCCAATAGCATGGGATTTGAGACAACTAAAGAAAAAAAGGCTCTAAATTGTCCAAGTACATTTCTTCAAAAATATACATTTAACATTTACAGTGAGCAATCTGGTCATAGGTACCAAAGTTAAAATGAATTATCCCTTAACATTGTAGCTCTACTAACAACAATTTATCCCTACTAGTGAGTTTACACAGATCCAAACTGTATTCATAGAATCGTACTGACCTGGCTATCTAGAGTAGGCCTATACACACCTATGCAAGTTGCTGTTACCTAATAATCTCTCTTTCACTTCCTCCATTTTCTCAGATATCCAAAAAGCTAATTACAACATCATTTCTTCCCCAGCTATTCATCTTAGACTCCCAAACACATTTCCATGTATATCAAATTTCTCCAAGCTTGTGAACATTTGTTTCTAGCTATAAATAAGGTAACTATAAGCTTTAGTAGTTGAGGAGCATATTTTATGTACACCAAAATATTTTTCGTTCATAGGTAACTTGTAATACTAAAGGCTGGCAAACTGGAAAAGTCCAAACAGTAAGCTTTTCTCATATTGAATAAAGATTTTTTCTCCCATCTAAATTTATGATCTTGTTTCTTAAAAAAAATAAAACACAAATAAGGTCTGTAACAGTTCTCATGAAGAGAAAGACATATCTCCACATAGTCAGTCAGAAAGGAGAAAACCCAAGTAGAAGATGAGAAAAGACACAAAGAAGACAGTGAAAATGAAGTCTACAAATTCCAGGTTGCCTGGAAAGAGTAGGAGGGTCTCCTGTATGAGCTCAGCGTGGGTCTGTTTTAAGCTAATTCAAAACCTTTCCAAATGAGCTTATTAGATTCTAATTTGGTGGCTCAGAACCTAATAAGAATTCAGATCAAACTGTTCTTCTTTCTCAAAGAGACAGCATTGTCAAAGAGCCAAAATTGGAATGGGTGTTTAGCGGATTGAGTTACCCGGCTTTCACATTATGATTCACCTCTCCACAGCATGCCCTTCCCCCATCACAATAACATCTGTCATACATTTTTATTCTAATTCCTCGCTACTACGGGCAAGCAGACACTAAGGAGATGCTCCTACAGAAGTGACCCCAGCAAAAATAGAAGTCAATAGCATGGCCAGCTGACATAGAAGATGTCAGGAAGTGTGAAATGCTGAGGGCAAAGAAAAAAAGGAAAACCTGTGTAAGCCAGAAAAGTAATGATCACAGGACAGGATGAAAAATTAGGGCAATTATCTGGATAATTCAGCCTCAAAACTCTCTTCCTGATGATTGACATAAATGTGTGTTTTCTTCTCTCAGCTCCATTTTCACAGTAGATGGCACACTGGAGCTGCAATAAACAGCATTCTATTCTTCAGCATTGATATTTATAAGAAGCTTAAAGGAAATACATCTTCTTCACTCACTTCAAGTTTTATACCTACTGTGAATAAATGTTTTAAAAATATGATGTTATATGACAGTATGCCTAAGAAAGAAGATAAAATTACCTTCTCGCCTGGGCTGTTTCTTGCCTGCGTTATCTGAATATTGATCCCACTTCTCCAATTCTGCTGACATCCAAAATTATGTCACCAAGAGTTAGAGGTTTAAAGCCAACTTGTAGATGATGAAGTAAAATGGGACCTGGACCAATTTATCATTTCATTTATTTTTCTCAGTTGACATGAATTTACATCTACTTTTCATGTGGACACATACAATTAGCAATGTTTATATTTAAAGGAATGCTGGAAAATTGAAATAGTGTACACATTTAGCAATCTTTAAAATTATCTTCAAAATACTCATGATGTTGGTGAATTATAATCTTACTTTACCAAAATGGAGAATATGGAGAGATGAACTAGTATTATTTGCTAAGCATCTAATTCAGCCCATGTTTAATCTGTCCTATTACAATCTTTATCATTAAATCTTTATAATATACAAAAGGTATGATGAGAGGAATAAATGAGGCTCAGTCACAAGTCAGACAGCTAAAAAATGGCATGGCCAAGAGACCAAATGAGATTCATCTTGCTCTCTAGCCTACTCTCTGTCTATTAGCAGATTGATGAATAAAGAAAATGTGGTGTATATATATGAAAGGAAATTTTATTCAATCATATATAAATGTGAAGTCAGGACATTTCCAAGAAAACAGATGCAATTGGAGATTATTGTATTAAGTGAGAAATAAGTCAGATTCAGAAAGATAAATATCACACTATTTCTCTCAAATGTGGAAGGGGGAAGAGATCTTAAGGAAGGTGGAAAGATGAATAAAAAAGTGAATAATAGAATATATATGACATGAAAGAAGAAGGAATAAACTCTGTGGGAAGGAAGGTAACCAGTAGGGTAGATGAAGAGGAGGACCAGGATGGCAGTGGAGAAGGGGAAAGAATGAGAACAAACTATAATGTCACATAGGTATTAAAATATCACTGTATGTTTGCTTAAAACATTGTAAAATTATGAAATCAGACTCATTGGTACTCAAGTTCACTGAAGGATGTATACACTTATAGGTATCTAAGAACACATGAAGTGACATAGAAAACAATTTACTTCCCAAATAGAGTATGAAAATCTTTTAGTTTCATTTTGAACAAAACAGAATCCTGGCATCAACACTGGTGACACGAATATAGAAGGGGAATGTCCTTTCTTCTCTTTTCGGTTGTTAACATGTACAGACTCCAACAGACAATTAACATTCTCAGATTTTCAATGAAAAATTTCTTCTCTTCCTAAGAGACACGACCTATCTATGACACGCAATAACTCAAAATTACCTCCAAGTGCAAATGCGAATTAAAGACCAGGAGGATAGGCAAGAGCAAGTCACTAGTAAGTAAACCTAGTTTACTGGTGAATGTTCTCTTCCATCATGTGGTGTGGGCGGTCCTTCTGTCTATGTGTTGCTTTTATTGGTTAATGAATAAAGAAACTGCTTTGGCCTATAGCCAGGCAGAACAGAGCTAGATGGGGGAAACTAAACTGAATGCTGGGAGAAAGAAGACAGAGCCAGTGAGAGGCCATGTAGCCACCAGAGGGGAAAGACACAAGCCGCCAACTGGAACCATGCCAGTAGCCCATATGTCTCATGGTAAAATATAAAATAATGGAAATGGGTCACTTCTAGATATAAGAGCTAACTAGCAATATGCTTAAGTGATTGGCCAAGCAGTGATTTAAATAATAGTTATCTGTGTGGCGATTTCGAGGATCTGGGCGTTCAGGAATGAACAAGCAGCCTCCAGCTACAAATGTGTGTGCTATCTGTAACAAGTTCTATGTTTATGTTGACACAATTATAAGATAACATATAGGATAGTGATATGGTGCTTACTCACGAACTTCAAGACTACTATAGGTGAGGAGAATGAAGAGGCCCATTGAAATGAAGAGCTGGTCTCCTAGAATATGTCCATAAAGAAAAATTTAGTTAGCTACCATATTATTTATATTTATCATTATTATGATCAAAGACAAGGCAGCCAGCAGTTTAAATGAGGAACCGCTTATTTGGGTTCACATTTTGAAGGTGTGCTCCATCGTTGCAGGTACAGAACATGAGGGGGAGCACGGTGCAGCTAGTCAAATCGCACTCATTGTCAGGAAACAGAAGTGAGTGCCAGTGTTTTCTCTTATTCAGTCTAGGAACACAGCCTCACTGCCAATGTTCATAATGGTCTTCCCACCTTATTTTATATGATCTAAGTAATCTTCTCATGTATGCAAAAAGATGTGTCTCCTAGATGATTTCAAATCCAGGTAAGTTGTCAAGGAAGATTAACCACCACAGCTACTGTTAAGAAAAGTTGTAGTACTTCCTACATCTTAGAACTTCCAGGACTCAGACACTAAAATGTAAGCTACAATGTACATGTTTCACCCTACTGAGCTCTCTATGTTGGGTGCAGGCTAAATCAATATGGCATTTTATTTCCCAGAGTTACGTACTGAGGCTACTGAGGTGGAATTGATTCCAGATATTCTTCTACACTGATTGGCATTTGCTCATTTTCTATTAACTATGATCCCAACATACAAATAATCCCCAGACTGATGAATCTTATCATGACTGCTGTGCTAAGAAACCTTGCCAGCTTTCTTAGCTTTTGTTAGAGTTTTCACTGAAATAATACAATGCTTGATACTAAGTAATTTATAAAGCAAAATGATTCTTTTGCCTCATGTTTCTTGAGGCTGGGGAGTCCAAGAACATGACACCAGCAACCATTTGGTTGTTGTTGAGGGTCATGTGCTGCCTTGGACCTTTCCCAAAGCAATGTGCCTTACCCTCTCTGAGGAGTGGATGGTGGGTGGGGTGGAGGAGTAGGGAGAGGGAATGGGAGGAGGGGAGGGAGTGGGAACTGGGATTGGTATGTAAAATGAAAAAAAAATAGTTTGTTTACCTTTTGAAAAAATAAAATAAAATATTCTTGATTGTCTTTAAAAAGAAGAGTTAGTCCATTCCCAAAGGAAGAGCGTGAAGTCATTTACAAGGCCTCTGACCCCACTACACATCTCACGATGCACCTCACCTCTCACCATTGCCACATTGAGAAATTGAGGTCTAGCATTAGATTTTTGATGGGATAAATCCATATTTAATATTTAGCAATAGCATATTCTACAATTCAAGGCACATTTACTTTTTAGTTGACAAAACTAGTGAATATTTGGGGAAACACGTTGATGAATTGGATATTGTTTCCTTGTGAATCCAAAATAATTATGGTAGGCACTCTAGTAGTATGTACAATAAATGCCATGATGTAAATTATTTAGCTCCAGAATCAATAAGAAAATTAAACTTAATTTCAGTATATTACTCAAAGTTGATGTCTGAATACTTGTTCCTGAACACTATTAAGGGACTGTACTAATAGATATGGATAGGATGTCTCTCTTCACCCAACAGAAAAGACAACACATTAGAAATATTAAAAGTATGACAACATTTTGCAGTACTACAGGTCAAACTTAGGGTCCCATGAAGACACTTTCCAAAATAGGATAAACGACTTTAGACCGGAAAGGTATTTTATAAAGCACCCCATCCACAGCCTTCTGTATCTTTCCCCATCTTGCATCAGCTAGTTGCTGAGATAACAATAAACCAAATGCTAGTGTCATCTCAGAAAATAACAAATGACATGAAATAAAATGAGATACCTGGGGCCACTGGCAGTGAGACCTGGATCTAACCCTAATGCATAAACTGACTTGTGGAGCCCATTTTCTATGGAGAGAAGCCTTGCTCAGCCTTGGTTCGGTGGGAAGGCCTTGGTCCTGCCTCAAGGAGGTAAAGGCACAGATTTAGTTGATTTCCCAAGGGCGGCCTTATCCTCTTTGAGGAACAGAAGGAGGTGCAGAGAAGGTGGGGGAGTGGAAGGAGAGGAGGGAGGGGGAACTGGGATTGGTATGTAAAACAAACAAACAAACAAACAAAAAGCAAACAAATAAATAAATAAAATGAGGCATAATTAAGATGATGAACTACCAATCTAATTCAGACTCACCAACTACTATTTTCTGTTAAATTTATATATTGAACTCAGAACAAAACAATTACACTTATAGTGAAATTTAATTATAACTACTAACAATATAGACCTATAATAAACAAAATACCCACAAAGTTTATTAAATAATGATTTTCTGCCATGTCCCTTACATGTGACAATAAGAAAAGGCAAATAAATTAACTTTCATACACTATGTTTAGACAATAGCTTACTCTGTCTTGAATTTTAGCTGATTCTGATTCTATGTAACTTGATCACAAAATCATAGTTAACTTCCCAAAGGAAATAGCTTGCCCTGTTTCTAACTCTTATGATTAACTGTCTTCACAAACAAGTGGGGAATTGTCATTTTGTCAAAAACCGTAGAAGCTCTTTTAACTAAAATTCATAAAACAATGCATCAAGATTGGCATTATAGTACATTAAATGCAGAACCAGCTCAGTGCTCCTCTTCTCATTGTCAAGAAAGAAATTGTGAAGATAAATGAACCCTGGGAATTTCAAGATCAGGAACGTGATGCCAGCTGGTGCATAGAGGAAACAAATTCAATCAGACTACCTGATGCTTCCTGCTGCTGCTGCCTGGAGCAGGACAGTCTGCAAGCTTGTAAAAGGACCCAATTTATCCTTGTCTTCCTTGTGGTTTAAGCGCCAAGGGAAAAAGGTCCTTAGCTCTGTTGATAAGCAAGAAAAAATGTACAAACTGGTGGAAACTTTACAACGGGCCTAATAATATACTTTATTTTGGGGATTGAGAAGGAATTTTGACAAGTGATTTTAACAATTACAGTTTAGCAGATTGGAAATCTGGCCTTGTACAATGGCTAATGTATAAAAGGATAGAGACATGATTTTCCTTGTGCACTTAACCCCTAGTTTCATAAAAGCTATGAGTCAACAGAATGATTTAAAAAACAGGATTTCAGATGTTTGAATGAGCTGCACTGTCTTACTAAGCATTTTAATTCATTTTTTGCATCTTTGCTTTTACAGTTTCTCTGAAATCCATTTGTGTGAAAATCATGCATTAACTACCTACACTGTACTGAGTGCTATGCTGACTGTTCAAAATTCAAAGCTAAATAAGATAGGCTTCCTGCTTTAGAGTCTTAATGTTTCTAGAACGCGAAGGTGCTGAAAACGAGATCAGATATATATCAGTCTGCTGCTTTACAAAGCGATGTGATGATAACAGAGAAAATATGTAGTGTGACTTTAAAAATGGCATAAAGTAGAAATGCCATTTAATCTAGGGTGGAAACCAGTATGATTTTGCCATCTACAAAGAATTGTCAGAGAAGGATGATGATGATTCAGATGTACAAGAGTGGGAATAATACATAAAAATTCAATTTAATCATGATCATTCCACAAGCTACATTCTGCTTCTCTCTGATGTGATTTCTCTCTTGGAGATCTGCTCCACTGCCATGACCTCAACCATCACCACCATCTCAGGGATTATAAATTTACCTTATTGTCCCAGATTATAGCAAACAGTCTGCAACAGACTATTTGGTAGTAATTGCTAAAAGAAAAGTTTATTTTGGCTCACAGCTTTGGATACAGGAAAATCCTGGATTGAGGTTGAAGGTAAAGTCCCCCTGCTGCATCATAATAACAGGAAAATGGCTGCGGGAAGCAGGCTTGTACTCAAGAGGCAGAATTTACAAGGGGCAACTTTTTTCTTGTAACAATCCACTCACATAGCAGCTAATCTAGTCCTGTGACAGCAAGAACTCTCTCCTCCCTAGAATTAAAGCGCTCACATAAGAGAGGCATTACTACCTCGTAAAGTTCTCATCTGCCAACACAGCAGCAAAAATCAAATTTCAATCTGACTATGAAGGGAGGCAAAGCACACTCCAATTACAGCACTTATTCTCTGCCTTGTGTTTAAACAGTTCTACTAAGATGTCCTACCATTATTTCAGATCTAGCATAATACAAAAATTACCACCTGAATCCCCAAGATAGCTCTTGCCTACTCTATTTTTTGCTATGCCATTTTTAAATTCATTCAAATGTAAAACTCTGGTGTTACCTTTGACACTGTTTCCTTCTATACAATGAAAAAAATGTCACCAAATTTCCACAAATCCTCTGAAATCAGTGAATTTTTCCCTTTTCACACTGCCATTCAGTGGCAGCATATATAATATAGTTACAGTGCAAGAGCACCCTTTAAGTTGGTGTTCAGTTCTGTAACTCTCCAATCTCCTTGTGCAAATAAAAGGTCTCTTTTTGGTTAAAGGGAGATTGCTACTAAATAAATGTATGCTAAGATAATTTTCTTAAATCATCAATTTTGTAGCAATTCTGTTCATCCAGTTAGTCTCTGAAAATTCATTGTCCAGTTTCGTAAACATGGAGTGAAAGTCCTAATCAGACATTAATAATTCCCCTTCGTTGTCAAGTTAATTGTCAAGATAATTTGTTTTCAAGTTGTCAAGATAATTTTCCTTCATTTTTCCTCCTGAAGTACCCTACAGGTACAGTGTATGTATATGTATATATATATATATATATATATATATATATATATATATATATATATATATATATACCCTATATATACCCTATATGCCCCTCCTGATACCATTCTCTTTATTACCCAGCCTACACTATCTCTTTCCATAGGCTTCCTGGCTCATTCCCATCCTTTAAGTTGCTATAATTCACATTCAGAGTTTATATAATGCTCTTTTCTATTGTTTTAAATATGCATATTGCTGTAGAATTTTTTAGATTGGTATGAAATTAATAGTATTTAATCAAATTTTCTCCAAAACTTAGTTAGCAAATAACAATTTCAAATGGGTTCAATCATGATAGTGTCATTTTATTATTCACCAGGGCGCTTAGACTGCATGGTACATAATAGAGAACCAATTTTCTTTGTTATTCTTATCTGTAAACTGAGCAAGTGAGTGAGAAAGTAGTAATTTCCCAGGGGAGAGACAGCAGTCTCCCTCCAACCTGCAAGTCCTTCATCACTTCCCAGTTCAGACTTAGTCCCATTAGCAGTTCCACACCGAAAACACCATTTTCTGCTTCACTTAGGATAAGCTGGCCCATTTGGCTAGGATGCTTCAATCATAACTCTCTGGTTAACATAATAGGTTCTGAAATAGCTATAATGAGGTTCCAAAATCTTACTTATAGTAACAGAAATCTCCTGTTTTAAAGTACTGAATTTGAAAGTCTGAACTCAAAGTTTCTGTGGGACCATACTCAGTGAGACTCTTCAGTGAATACTTCCTTGCCCCTTCTTAGTTTCTGGAGGTGACTGTCAACCTTTGTGACCCTTGGCTTTAATGTGCAGCCCTTCAACAACTGCCATATCATCGCATGCTATGCATTCGCCACTCGTGTTTCTGTGTCCAATTCTCTTCTCTGCACAATGGATTAAAGATGCATATGGTATTAGAACCTCATATCGGCTGATTAAATCTACAATATCCCTGTTTCCAAATAAAACTATATTCTGAGGGGCCTCAACTCACCTTTTGGACATCAAAAAACTTCAACTAGTAACAGATTCCTTCTTGAAAGTTGAAGTCTATCTAAACTGAAAAGCCTCTCTGATGATAGTTGGGCTAGACACCAATCTATGTATAGCAGAATATCATTAAGAATACTTTCACTAACATTTTTTAGCAGTCATATTTGAAACTATCCTGGGTCTTTGGGCTATCCCACCTCTGAATCCTGGCCCTCAGGGGTGAACTACCTCTCATGGCATTAAGTCTTAAGTCATTGATTGGTCGCTCCCACAATTTCTGTGCCACCTTTGCCTTAGCACACCTTGTAGGTAGGACAAATTGCAGATCAAAGGTTTTAGGGATGAGTTGTTGTCCCAATCCCTCCATTGGAAGTCTTGCCAGGTTACAAGAGATGGCTTGTTCAGGCTGAATATCCCCCTTTGCTAGGAACCTTAGCTAGGATCACCATCACAAATTCCTGAGACTTTCCATTGCCCTAGGTTTATAATGCATCCCAGGGATGCCCCTGATTCCAGTTGTCTCTCTCCCTCCATCTTCCCCCAACCTGATTCCTCCTGTTCCCATATTTACCCACCCATCCAGACCTCTACCCTATCCAACAATGATGTCTATTCTATTTTCCCTTCATAGCAAGATTCATGCATTTCACACTCCCCTTAAGCCCTCCTTGTTACTTAGCTTCTCTAAGCCTGTGGACTGTAGTATAGTTAGCCTTTATTTTACAGCTAACATCCACTTATAAGTAAGTACATACCATGTTTGTCTTTTCGGGTCTGGGTTACCTCACTCAAGATAATCTTTTTTAGTTCCATCCATTTGCCAGCAAGTTTCATGATGTCTTTGTTTTTAACAGCTGAGTAAGGGCAGGGAACCCGGTCTGCTCTTCTGGCTGATGAGAGAGGGGGAGTTGATTGGGGGAGGAGGAGGGATATGGGAGGCGGTGGTGGGGAAGAGACAGAAATCTTTAATAAATAAATAAATAATGATAAAAAGAAAATGAAAAAAAAAGCTGAGTAATACTCCATTGTGTAAATGTGGCACGTTTTTCTTTTACCCATTCTTCAGTTGAGAGACATCTAGGTTGTTTCCACTTTCTGGATACTACAAATAAAGCTGCTGTAAACATAGTTGAGAAAGTGTCCTTTGGGTATATGACCAGGAGTGGTATTAGCTGAGTCTTGAGGTAGATCCATTCCCAATTTTCTGAGAAACCACCATATTGATTTTAAAGTGACTGGACAAGTTTGAACTCCTACTAGCAGTGGAGGAGTGTTCCCTTTGTTCCACATCCTTGCCAGTATGAGCTGTTACCTGTGGGTTTTTTTTATCCATTCTGACAGTCATTTTAATTTGCATTTTTTCTGATATCTAAGGATGTTAAACATTTCTTTAAATGATTCTCACTGATTTGAGATTCCTTCATTGAGAATTCTCTATTTATATCTACAACCCATTATTCAATTGGATTATTTTCATTTTTGATGTCTGGTTTCTGGAGTTCTTTATATTTTTGGAGATCATCCCTCTCTTGAATGTGGGGTTGGTGAAGATTTTTGCTCATTCTGTCGGCTGCCATTTTGACAGTGTCCTTTGCCTTACAAAGCTTTTCAGTTTCATAAGGTCTCATTTCATACAACACATTCTTAAACTGATACTTTAAAATAAATGAGTGATAAATAATACCCTAACCAATATTAATTAAAAATATAGAGTAGAATACAAAGCAAAACATTAAAGTGAGTAAAACTTTTAGTTTGTATTTTTAAATACTTTTTCTTTTTATTTATGCTATCTACTTATGGGAAGTAAGTGTGGGGGGTGGGGAGGGTACCAGTTTGCCAATCCCCTATATTGATTCTTGTATTCACAAACAAGTACAATCTAACAAATGTACACCTGTCATAAATATTTTGTGATACAACATTATATTGAAATATATAAGTCAGAATATTTTAAAGGAAAAAAGCAAATCCAAAAATGGAAAATTATAAATTTCAGCTCTTACAGAAGTTTAGTAGAGAGTTATAAGAGTAAGAATTTGAAAAATAAAGGAAGTGCCACATACCTGATGAATTGCAATATTTGTGATACCCAACAAGCAAAAAAAAATGTAGCATGCTGGACCAGCAAGATGGCTTAATGGATAAACCTTAAGTCTCAATGTGTAAGCCTTAACTCAAACTTGAAGACATGAGTTCAATCCTTGGACTCGGGTGGTAGAAGAAGACAACCAACGACCACCAGCTGCTAAGTTCCCCACCATACACACACAATGCTGTGCTGCTCGTGCGTACGTGTGAGCACACACACACAGGCACACACACACAATAGACAGACAGACAGACAGACAGACAGACAGACAGATAGAGACAGGTAGACAGATAAATAGATAAATGTAACATCAACACAGCCCCACATTACAAAAGAAATCTGATTTTAGAAACACAAAGAAAACTAGCAATTTAAGAACTATATAAAAGCACAATTAAGCTTATTAAAGTGTGTTAAAAAACAAGAATAATAATAAATGGCAAAATTCAAATCAATAGAAAATTGGAGTGTTTTACTACTTAAATAAGATCATTAACAAAAAACCCTTATTAGATAACAAACCTGATATATTTTGATATTTCATATATTCATGTATATTTTAATTAGTTTAAGATAAATAAAAAGATTTCACAGGCAAAACTTTGTACAAAACCACAGGAACATAATTTCAAAAGTTAGTGGCAGATCACTAATTTCAGGTTGATGTACTATACTTACAAAGTGTGGGGAAGTTTAAATTGGAAAAAGGCTAGGGTTAAGATAGGGAACCTGAAATGACCCTATCCTATAGCAATACTGACGAATATCTTGCATATCACCATAGAAACCTCATCTGGTGATGGATGGAGATAGAGACAGAGACCCACACTGGAGCACTGGACTGAGCTCCCAAGGTCCCAATGAGGAGCAGAAGGAGGGAGAACATGAGCAAAGAAGTCGGGACCACGAGGGGTGCACCCACCCACTGAGACAGTGGAGCTGATCTATTGGGAGCTCACCAAGGCCAGCTGGACTGTGACTGAAAAAGCATGGGATAAAACTGGACTCTCTGAACATGGCGAACAATGAGGGCTGAGGAGAAGCCAAGGACAATGGCACGGGGTTTTGATCCTACTTAATGTGCTGGCTTTGTGGGAGCCTAGACAGTTTGGATGTTCACCTTCCTAGACATGGACGGAGGGGGGAGGACCTAGGACTTACCACAGGGCAGGGAACCCTGACTGCTCTTTGGACTGGAGAGGGAGGGGGAGAGGAGTGTGGGGAGGGGGAGAAGGGTGGGAGAAGGAGGAGAAGGTTGGGAGGAGGGGGAGGGAAATGGGAGGCTGGGAGGAGGTGGAAACTTTTTTTTCCTTTTCTCAATAAAAAAAAGGGAAAAAAAAGAAAGAGGTAGGGATGAAGGGATGATTGATCAAAATAAGAATGTATGAAAACCTCATACTGAATCTTACTACCTTATAAGTTAACTACAAAATATTGTTTTAAAAAGAAGTTAAAAAGAGGTATCCTGCATGGATGTATAATAGTCCTCCCAGAAACCATGAGATTTTAAAGAAAATCCCAGTGCCATGTGTGGGATACTCACCTAATGAATTATTGGCCAAAGAGGCTTCCAAAACTGTACAGCGTGTAGTCACTGCTCTTGGTTACTCACTGTAACTAGATGGTAAAGCCCTATTGTTTAAGATGCCACAACACATAGATACAGGACACAGAGAAATCAAACTGTATCTGGCCTGGAACCTTCTTCTCTTCTGGCTAGCATTCATAGTGCCACAAGGCTACTGGGAAAGAAAATCCACCAGCAGTATTCTGAGCTGTGGCTCTTGTATGCTACAGTACTGGCCTGCCAGGCAATATTGGCCCACTGTAGCATCACTTTTGGGGGAACACAAACCTCTTCCTTATTTTGTTCAAGACCAGCCCCACAAAATAGAATAAATGCTTGGTATTGTAAACCTGATCAGAAGCCTATGGCTGCAATTCATGGGTCATAAAGGGCCCTAATTCTGTTGTTTTGCTAAATGGACATATAGTCAAATTGCCTTTTATGTTTCTACCCATAGACTAATGCTGCTCTCCTTAGTCAGAGAAGCTTCGTTTAGCAGTAGACAATGGTTAACAGAGACTCATCTCTTGTCTAGATGCTGAAACCATTGAGTTCTTAGACTTAAATGGAGCATCTTTACCACCCCTTGAAGGTTCAGGTACATAATGGAAGAGAGGGCAGAAGACTGAAAGAGCTGGAGAATGGAGAGACCTGCTAAACAATGTTGTCCTTTCGACATGTCACAGCTGTTAGAATCGTTAACACATAACAATTGTGACCACCTGGCAGGACCTTCACAGAAAAAAGTATGGGGACTAATTAAAAAGAAGAGATTCAAAAGGAGTGGAAGGATAGTAAGAGGGTAATTAAGTATTTTAACTGTAATACACTTATATCTGTATGAATTATCAAAGAAAGAGAAAGGGGAGCAGAATCTACAGGTTACTGTGTTAAACCATAGGAGATTTAAAATTTTTTTACTGTCAGGTCAAATTCCTGATAGTGTGTGTCTCATATATACAAAGCATGGGTATAATCCCTAGCATCACAAAAAAAGGTGCTAAAAAGTAAAAACTATTTTTATGAACTTCATCACATCTATATGTTGACAGAGGTTTCTGTCCTGCTCAGTCCCACAGCCATTCAGTCCCGAAGAAACACATAGAGGCCTACATTAATTATAAACTGGTTAGCCTATTAAGTCAGGCTTTCTTATTAACTAACTCTTCCGTTAATTAATTAATAATTACACCATAATTCTTGTCTGTGTTAGCCACATGGCTACATTTTATCAGTGAGGCGTTCTCATCTTGCTTCCTTTGTATCTATCTGGGTGAGGACTGCAGACTGAGTCTTTCCTCTAACCAGAATTCTCCTGTTCTGGTCGCCCGGCCTATGCTTTCTTCCTGGCTACTGGCTAGTCAGCATCCTATTAACCAAAACAAGTGACAAATCTTTACAGGGTACAAGACCATTGTCTCAGAGTATCTATAGATGGGGTACAACCAAAAGATTGGTTTTATTGTCAGTTCTGTCTGGAAAGTGAATTAAAAATACTTTCTTTCCTAAGATTAATTCAAAAACTATTTTTAAATATTTTTCACTGACTAACAATCAGATAACTCATAGGAAATATTGCATTACCAGCCAAATGATACTCGGAAGACATATCATTGCCTTTTATAAGTTTTTTTTTTTTAGAAAGTGAAAATGCTTAAAATAGCATCACTCCTAAATGCTTTAAATAGTAGACAAAATAATTACAACAATAAAGTTAAACATCCAATTACAGAAAATGAAAAGAAAATTATCAGGACATAGATGATTTCAGCAACACTAGCAACCTACTTGATCCGATTGGTGTTTATAGGACTATTTTTTTTTCAAATGCATGCCAGGACAGACCATCTTCTAGACCATAAAATAAAACTTAATGGATTTAAAGGAATTGAAACTATGCAAGCAAAATCCTCTGAGAACAAAAGAATTGAACTATATGTAGAACACATCTAGTCCATGCTTATTTCTTCCAAACAGTTCATTAAAATTATATATTTCCACAGCTACAGAGACCAGAAAGGACCAAACAAATTGTAGAAGCTGAAAAGTCAGTTCATGGTGTACCAAAATTGGGAACAGAGATCCCAAGAAATAGCACAAGAGGAATCTTATCTCATAGGAAGATTAAGATATGTTCTTTTACTTCCTTCTGAAGACACAATGCAGCTAAAACAAAAAGATAAAGTCAAATGAAGCTCTCCCCTTTCATTTCCTAGAGTCAAGGTAACTGCCCCCCTAACAGTGAAACAACACTAGCATGTCTTTTCTGCAGAGGAAAAGACCCAGGTTATTTGAGTATTGCCATTTCAGACAGTTAAAAGCGAGTTCCATGCAAATGAGAGGCTGCATTGGAAAAAAAGTAGAAAGGCTGAGTGTTAAGTTTTCTAACCTTTCTCCACTGAATTCTCAAAATGTAGTAGCCAGACTTACACACTCCAGGGAGAAAATGTGAATAACAGCTTTCTGCAAAATATGACTCACTGAAACGAACTCTTTTTTTCTTTAATTGACATGATAGAATTTGTTGAGTCTGTTTGCAAGCATGTCTGTCCAGAAGCTACTATTAACAAGCTTTGAAATCAAGTTGTCAGTGAGATTTTTTTTCAGTAAAAACAAAATCTTAAATGAACAACCCCTTGCTAATATGGAGCTCATATGCTCACCTAGACATTCTAAAAGAAATTTGGAAGTAGAGCACGTATACCAAAGGAAACTTAAATAAAAGTCTTATTTACCTAAACAGGAAACGAGAAGATTGTGCTTCCATGAAAGAACAGAGGTATATGATGTAAAGAAGGATTATACAATTTAAAAAGCTCTTGTAAATAAAGAAGAGATAATATATAGATTCACAATTTTTGCAGGAGAATTAAAAATATTGGTGTGGATATTTTTTAAAAAATCAAAGTAAAAGGTGGAAAAGAAAATTATAGGGCTCTTCCAAGAATGCTGGCATTCTAAAAACGCAGAAAGAAGAGAAAATAGAAAGAAAGAAACTATTTAAAACATTATCCAAAAATATTTTCTATATGTCTAGAAAGATGCTTCGTGATTTAGAGCAGTTACTGCTCGACCAGAGGACCCAGGTTCAATTCCCAGCACCCACAGGCAGGTCACAATCATGGGTAGCTCTAATCCCAGGAGATGTGATGTTTTCTGAACTCTGAAGCCGCAGGCATGCACAAGATACACAAAGATACTTGCAGGCTAATCACCAATACACATAAAACAAAAAAAAATATTTAAGTATTTTCTATAACTAAAGAACCTATGTCTCTAGATAGAAATAACCTATTAATAGATAAAATAGATTTCCCCAATTCACATAAAAATAAAATAGAAACAATAAAGAGAAAATTCTTAAAGTTTTCAGACAGGAAACATAGATTTCATTTGAAATGAAAATGACTTCAGACTTGCAGTGTCACTGGAAATTAGAAGGCAATGAAGTGGGGCACTGTGTTTTCAATTCTGAAGAATGACCTTTAACCCACATTTAACTTTTGTCTTTACTTTTGAAAGCTTAATGCATGTATATAATGAAATATTGTCAATACCTACCCCTTTCAAATTTTCTTCATACCCTCCAACACGTCCCCTCTCGACTTCATGTCTTTTGTTGGACTATAAACTAGGGTCAATTACAGTTGCCCATATGTTCCTGAGTGTGGGGCCATCTACTGGAGCATGGGAGTGCTACCAGTGGACTTGTTCTTTTTTTAAAAAAAAAAAGTCACGTTTAATTTTCTTGACTCTGAACCCCCAGTCTATGACCATTATAGACAGTGATGCCTTAAAAAAAAAAAAACTGGTTCTTACTAATCTGAGCTGTGGTGGTACACACCTTCAAACCCAGTCCTTGGGAGTCAGAGGTAGGCAGATCTCAGAATTTGAGGCCAGCCTGGTCTACAGAGTGAGATTCAGGACATCCAAGGTTACACAGAGAAACCATGTATTAATCAGCAACAAAAATACTAGTAAATAAGGAGAAACGGGCCCTTCCTTGGGACACACAGCAGGGAACATTAAATGAATACAATCATCTGTTTATACATAAGGAGTTACTCTGGTTTGCTTTTTGCTGCTGGGATAAATACCATGACCAAAAGCAGCCTAGAGGAGGAAAGGGTTTATTCCATTTTGCCGCTGTCAGGTCACCATCCATCACCAAGGGAAGTCTGGGCAGAAACCTGACAGATAGGTGAGGCAGCTGAAGAACTGTGGACTTGTTCTTAATAAGGAATAATTTCCCCCACAACTCTCCACTGCCAACTGATACTGTAACCCTGGTCTAAACCTTATCTCCATAGCCGGGGAAATTAAAGTGTATAAATAACATCTAAAACATCATGTTTGAGAAACTTTTTATATAAAAGTAATTAAGGGAGTCAGTCTAATAATGAGAGTACACCAAGAGAGAGAAAAGCATAGGATACAGCACGCTAAGCTCAAACAAGAAAGGGAGAAATATGGAGCTCCCTAGACAAAGGTGGGGTGACTACCTACAACAAGTTAGACAACCGCCAAGCCAGGAAGACAAAAACTTGTCAAAGGAGCGAAGAAGTGATTTTCCAAGAAGAAACCAAGTATTCGACGTACGTGGTCTATACTGAAGAAGATTTTGAAATTAAACTGGGGATAAGAACATAGGAAAATTAAGCAAATATAAAAACAAGATAATTATTAGCTCCAAAGAAAATTAGAGGGTTTTCTAGAAAGGAAAGCAGAGCAATCAGCTGTGAATAACCATTCCTTGGTTTACAACCTTGGCTGAATATTAGAATTTCCTAAGAAATTCTTTTTAAAAATCCAGATGCCCAAGGCAGACAAGAATCATCACATTGGAAACAGCGTCGGTATTTTTAAGCATCCCAGGTGTTATAAATGGGCAGGCAGCATGACACTGGTTATTTGGAATACGCTGAATATTGAAGTAAGCACAACTGTACCAAATTAGAAGCTTAGAGGGTAGAAAAGTGTGTGGTGGAGCGGGCACTGAGACAGAAAACTAAGTCTTTACTTCTGTGATAGGAAATCAGTTTGAAGCGCCCCAAGCTGAGCCTTCGAGATGCAGACTGATGGAAAGGTTTAGATTCATCTAAAACAATTGAGTTTGGTTGTCCAGGAAAACCAGAAAACAGAATGCTCAATATTTCTTACAACATTCCTTGTAGAAATGCTTGACTCTAAACTGTTTACATGTATGACTAACTTTTAAAAGGAAAATTAAAATACAAATAAAAACTAAAGTACTATAGAAATTAACCTATTTTTAAAACTAATTAAGAAAACTTTGGACTGAGCAACAGAACACAAATAGACATATGCATATAGAGAGATACACATACATGCATACATACATACATACACTCCACACATTCAGACCATTAAGTGACACATAAGTGATAGGTGAAAGCAAATAAAATTGCAAAAAACATTAAGTAATACTTTATATTATTTAATAAGTCAGATGATCTGAATGATCTCCTAATCCACACAATAAGTTACCCAAATTGAATAAAGATGAGATTTTAAAAGTCTGACAACCATAAAAGAAACTTAATAGTCCTATTCAAATCAAATAAAATGAAGGCAGTATCTATCCCAGCAATGGCATTTTCATATCTTTATCCTGGAAAAGTATTTGAACAAATATGAATGTTCAAAGACATTCATTCTATGCAACAAAGAACTTCCAAAAATGCCATTAAGTTTGTTTTGTGTTGTTTTTCTACAACTTCAACAAGGCATTTTTTCTTGTTTTCACTTTACAGGTCTTTCACATACATATCATGGTTTTCAGCTTGTGTTTTTACGGGATTTCTGTTTGTGCAAACATGTGTCTCTGCATCTATATGTGCTTCTTGTGCTTTTCCTTTGGCTCTTTTTCTTCTGATTTGTTTTGTCCTCGTATGTTTTTTGTTTGTTTGCTATATCTTATTCTATTTTATATTTTAGATATCTGTTTGTTTTCTAATGAGAAGGAGAAAGAGGGGTACGAATTTAAATGGAAGAGGAGGTAGGGATGATCTGGAAGGAGTTGGGACAGGGGAAATGGTATTCAGAATATATTGTCTGAAAAAAATCTATTTTTCTTTTTTATTTATTTTTCTATCATATATTGCATCCTGAACACAGTTTCTTCTCCCTCCACTCCTCCCAGTCCCCCCCCACACACATTTTCTCTCTCCTCCTTTCCCTTCAGAAAAAGGCAGGCCTCCAGGGATATCAACCCAATATGGCCTAACAAGAAAGGACTACGCACAAACCCTCTTATCAAGGCTGGACAAGGAGCAGGCAAAACAGTCAGACAGCCCCCACTGTCACTGTTAGTAGTTCCACAAGAACGCCAAGCTACACAGTCATAACGTATATGCAGAGGACTTAGCTCAAACCCATACAGGCTTTTTGATTGTACCCTCAGTCTCCATGAGCCTCTATGAGCTCTACTTAACTGATCCTATTTTAACAGACTTCTATGAGGCCTGCTTAACTGGGTCATGTTCTTCTGTTATCCTCAAGTCCTTTGGTTCCTACAATCCTTCCTCACCCTCTTCTACATGTCTCCCAAGGCTCCACCTAATGTTTGGCTATGCTCCCATCAGTTGCTAGATGGGGCGCTTCTGAAGATGATTATGCTACGTTCCAATATAGAAGACTATCATTGGGAAATATTTCATTGACTGTTTTTGTTGCTGCTGTTGTTGTTGTTGACTGTTGTTTGCATTTTTGTCAGTTGTGTTTATTTCTACCCTAGGTCTCTGGGCTATCCAGGCTGTGTCAGGCATGACCTCCCTCTTGTGGCCCGGGTCTCAAGCTGGACCAGTCATTGGGTGGATACTCCCACAAATTCTGTGCCACCATTACCCCAGCACATCAGATAGGACAAATTGTAGTTTGAAGGCTTTGTGGATGGGTTGATGTTTCAATCCCTCCACTAGCAGTCTTGCCTGGTTACAGAATATGGCCAGTTCAGGGTATGTATCCCCCATTACTAGGAGTCTTCCATAGGGTCATCCACATTGATTCCTGGGCTTTCCATTGCACTAGGTTTCTACCTCATCCTGAAATGCCCCATAGTTCTAGCCATTTACTCCCTCCCTCTATCCTCTCACCCGATTCCTTGTGTTCCTATCCCCACTCACTCCCAGTCCACCCACAAAATTTATTCTATTTCTCCTTCCCAGGGAAATTCACGAGCACTCCTTGTTATTTAGCCTCCCTGGGTCTGTGGATTATAGCACAGTTATTCTTTACTTTACATAAGTAATGTCTACTTATAAATGAGCACATACAAAATATATTTTCAATAAAAGAAAAATGGAAAAACTAAAGAGAAAAAGATGTTCAATTTAATATTATTCATTAGAGTAGAAATTATGAAACAATATAAATGTCTATCAATATGAGAATGATCAACTATATTATGTTGAAACTGTTTATTGAAATACAACACAGCAGGTTCTAAAGTAAAGTGGACGATTGTGAAAAGATATTGTTACCTTACAAATATTTGTTGCCTAATGAGAGCCTTTGGGGTCCAGCTCTAAGACTCTCTTCAAGGTTCAGAATGGAACCAACAGCTAGTGAAAAGGACTTTTTCTGAGGGCGAACAAATTCTCTCATATGTGTTTTTTTTTTGAATCAGTCTCTTTATTGTTCTGTTTCTATTCTAATTCTAATTCCTCCTAGCTTCTTCTTTTAGCTTCTTCTTCTCCAGCCTAAAAATTCTTCTTATGGAACCTTGAAATAAATAAATAAATAAATAAATAAATAAATAAATAAATAAATAAATGAGTTACCTCTCATTGGTCAAATGCACATTCCTAGGGTAAGCAATTAGAAGCTGAACTGTTGCCATGGCAACACAAGAGTCCAAGGGTTACAGGAATAAGACGATGACCAGAGGGCAGGAGAACTTAATAATGACAAACTAAAACTTGTGTGGTTTTTTAGGAGAAAAAAGCAATTGAAAACCATCTTTGGAAATATCTGTACTGGCTGGTTTTATTTGTCAACTAGAAATAAGTATCTGTTTAGGATACGTCTCCACGATATCCAGCTGTAAGGCATTTTTTCAATTAGTGATAAGTGAAAAATGGCCTCGCCTACATGGGTGGTGTCATCCCTGGGCTGGCGGTCATGGGTTCTATAAGAAAAGCAGGCTGAGCAAGCCAGAGGAAGCAAGCCAGCAAGTAGCACTTCTCCATGGCCTCTGCATCAGCTCCTGCCTTCAGGTTCCAGACCTGCTTAAGTTCCTGTTCTGACTTTCTCCAATGATGGACTATGATCTAGAAGTGTAAACCAGATAAACCCTTTTCTTCCCAATTTGGTTTTTGTTCATGGTGTTTCACTGCAGCAATAGAAACCTTAACTAAGACAACATCTCAGTGTGAGTTAAGGAGAATGCTCAGTGAGAAGGTGTTTGTTATGCAAGTATAAGGACCTGAGTTCAGATTCCTAGTACTCACATAAAAGTAGGGCATGATGGCATGTATCTGTAACCCCCAACAATGAGGGTAGCAGAGAAAGAGCAGCCAGGAATTCACTAGCCAGTCAGTCTAGCCAAAACAGAGAGTTACACATCCATTGAGAAATCCTGTCTGAAAAACTAGGTCATCAGTGATAGAGGAAGACACTGGATAAAGATCTCTGGCCTCTACATTGGGAAGACATGGACAGGCATACCTCCAAACAAACATGTGTGGGTACCCACACACACATCAAAAAAAAAAAAACTTTGTGATAAAATTAATTGATTAAAATGTAACAATTATGTACAGATGAGGATTGAGCCTGAAACAAAGAAATTTTGACAAAGAAAATTGTAACTTTGTTTTTGTATTAAAATATTATGGTCTCATATATTTAAGATATATTTTAATTAAATAAAAAACTCAAAAAACAGTCAAGAAAACAAATGACCCAGTTATAAAATAGGTTAAGTATCTGAACAGAGTTTCTTCAATAGAAGAAATAAAAATGACTAAGAAAGACCACAAAATGCGTTCATCACCCTTAACAATTAGGGAAATGCAGACTAAAACAATATTGAAATTTCGTCTTACCTCAGTCAACGACAGTTAGATCAACAAAACAGGTGGCAAGCATGTGGAGAAAGAAGAACTCTCAATCACTGTCAGTAGAAATGTAAATTGGTATAGAGAACCCTCAAAAAGCTAAAAATAGATCTACTGATCATGTGATCCAGCTATACCACTCCTTAGCATATGCCCAAATGACTTGACATCCTATTCCAAAGATTTTGTTCAGCCAAGTTCATTGCTTACCTACTCACAATAGCTAGAAAATGGAACCAACCTAAATGTTCTTCAACAGATTAATGGGTAATGAAAGTGTTCTCCATATAGAATACTATTCAGCAGCAAAGAGAAAGGAAAACATGAAATGTACAGGTAAATGAATGGAATATTGTGAGGTAACCCAGAACCACAAAGACAAATACCACATGTTCATCTCTTTTTCCTAACTCAAATCTTCAGATGTAAGTACATAACCTGCAATAACCACAGCAATCATAAAAGTATAAAGAGACCAAAGTTGGAGGGGGTTTATTATTGAGGGATAGACTAGTAGGATACAGGAAATATGAAGTAGACAACAGAAGAGCCAGAAGGAGGCTCCACTGAGGAGAAAGAAGGGAAGTCAATACGGAAGAAGGAGGGGAGTATGAAAGGCAAGTAATACCAAGGTTGTTTGATAAAGCCACAAGGAATTATGTTTTATTTTTTAATTTAAAATAATACTATATATATATACATACACTCATATGTATTTTATTTTGCCGAATGCTGAAAGAGGAAGAAATCATATACACACAAACAAAAAAAACATAGTTGTGTTTAAATGCTTGTGCATAGACACATACAAACATATAATATTTAATTATAATAATCAAAGAAAATGAGGCTGTCAATTTGACAGGTAACAAGTGAAAGAACATGGAAGGCAAGAGAAGGGGTAAGTAATGTAATTATATTTTAATTAAAAGTGTTTTAAGTGTAATTAAATTAAAAAGTCAAAAGCCAAAAATTATCTAAGTTTTTCTTTTTTTTTTTTTGTTTTTTGTTTTTTCAAGACAGGGTTTCTCTGTGGTTTTGGAGCCTGTCCTGGAACTAGCTCTTGTAGACCAGGCTGGTCTTGAACTCACAGAGATCCACCTGCCTCTGCCTCCCGAGTGCTGGGAAAATCTAAGTTTTTCTATGAAGCTGAGTTTACATGACTGACTCAACTCACTGAGACTCTTAAGTACTACTAAATCTGGTACAATTGTAGACGTGAAAAGGAGTGACAAACAAATCCTCTTCCATTCAAATTGTATCAGATGCATAACCAATACAAAGTACAAAGCTTCTCTTTGGAGTATTTAAAACTTAAGTTTAACTATCTCTGTCCACAAATGTTGACAATATAATGAGCCCTGCCCCTGACCCTAAGGCTATTTCTGGATCCAAGGAAACATCTTGAAACTAAATAAGATGATTTCTTAAAAGGCCAAGGGGTGGTCCTTGGACTTCCCACAGGGCAGAGAACCCTGATCACTCTTTGGGCTGACGAGGGAGGGGGACTTGATTGGGGGAGGAGGAGGGAAATGGGAGGCGGTGGCGGGGAAGAGACAGAAATCTTTAATAAAAAAATAAATTAAAAAAAAATTTTAAAAAGGCCAAGCAAATAGCTTATTGTCTGAAAATAGAGAATATGAAATTGTTTAAAAACCATTTTTCATCTATCTTGACATTAAACAAATCATCTGATCTATATTTGTAAAATGTTGCACATCAATGCATGGGTTATAGTGTAAAATACTTTGACTTTGAGGCAATCTCAGAGAAAGACCAATTTGGTAAAACTGTATCCTGACCTTACTGTCCTAAGAAGTCCAGCTTTAAATAGTAAATTACATATATAATGTACATGGTTTTAGATATGTTGTTTTTTAAACATGGGAAAGAAATTAAATATGAAACTTTAGAAACAAAATTTAGTGATGATGACATCTGTTTTTGCCCTCTTACCAATTTAGTGATATTTCCTTTCATTTTCCTAGTTCCTTTTAAACAAGAAGCTTTGATATTGACTTATTTTAATAAAACCCTGATAGAAGAGAAAGTGGGAAGTACTCTACAACACATGGGCGCAGGAGACCACTTCCTACGTATAACCACAGCAGCACAGACATCAAGGGCCTCATTGAATAAATGGGACCTCCTGAGACTGAGGAGCTTCTGTAAAGCAAAGGACACTGTCACTAAGACAAAAAGGCAACCCACTGACTGGGAGAAGATCTTCACCAACCCTGCAACTGACAAAGGTCTGATCTCTAAAATATAAAAAGAACTCAAGAAACTAGACTGTAAAAGGCTAATCAACCCAATTATAAAATGGGGCACTGAGCTGAACAGAGAATTCTCAACAGAAGAAGTTCAAATGACCAAAAGACACTTAAGGTCATGCTCAACTTCCTTAGCGGTCAGGGAAATGCAAATCAAGACAACTTTAAGATACCATCTTACACCTGTCAGAATGGCTAAAATAAAAAACACCAATGATAGCCTTTGCTAGAGAGGTTGTGGAGAAAGGGGTACACTCATCCATTGCTGGTGGGAATGCAAACTTGTGCAACCACTTTGGAAAGCAGTGTGGCGGTTTCTCAGGAAATTCGGGATCAACCTACCCCGGGACCCAGCAATACCACTCTTGGGAATATACCCAAGAGATGCCCTATCATACAACAAAAGTATATGCTCAACTATGTTCATAGCAGCATTGTTTGTAATAGCCAGAACCTGGAAACAACCTAGATGCCCTTCAACGGAAGAATGGATGAAGAAAGTATGGAATATATACATATTAGAGTACTACTCAGCAATAAAAAAACAAGGACTTCTTGAATTTTGCATGCAAATGGATGGAAATAGAAAACACTATCCTGAGTGAGGTAAGCCAGACCCAAAAAGAGGAACATGGGATGTACTCACTCATATTTGGTTTCTAGCCATAAATAAAGGACATTGAGCCTATAATTAGTGATCCTAGAGAAGCTAAATAAGAAGGAGAACCCAAAGAAAAACATATAGGCATCCTCCCTAATATTAACCTTCATCAGGCGATGAAAGGAGACAGAGACAGAGACCCACATTGGAGCACCAGACTGAAATCTCAAGGTCCAAATCAGGAGCAGAAGGAGAGAGAGCACGAGCAAGGAACTCAGGACCACGAGGGGTACACCCACACACTGAGACAATGGGGATGTTCTATCGGGAACTCACCAAGGCCAGCTGGCCTGGGTCTGAAAAAGCATGGGATAAAACCGGACTTGCTGAACATAGCAGACAATGAGGACTACTGAGAACTCAAGATCAATGGCAATGGATTTTTGGTCCTACTGCACGTACTGGCTTTGTGGGAGCCTAGGCAGTTTGGATGCTCACCTTACTAGACCTGGATGGAGGTGGGTGGTCCTTGGACTTCCCACAGGGCAGGGAACCCTGATTGCTCTTTGGGCTGACGAGGGAGGGGGACTTGGTTGGGGGAGGGGGAGGGAAATGGGAGGCGGTGGCGGGAAAGAGACAGAAATCTTTAATAAATAAATAAAAATAAAAAATAAATAAAACTCAGAGAGCAAAAAGATTCTACATGAAATACTGTCAGATACCTCTATACCCCTAACTTAAATATCGTTATTGTTCAACATAAATATTACTTGATCTTTCCATGATAACAAATTAGACAGCAAAAGTACTTAAAGCTGCACGCTAATGTATTTGCATTCTGCAGACTCCAAGGAACCATTCGAAGTACTGCAGTAGTGGGTGGAGCTTACAGTGAGGGAATAGTAAGTTTCTTCCTGGATTCTCCCTTCTATCACTAAGATCACCTACCCTCTCCTTAATAGTCACCCAGCCTTCAAGATAGATAGTGATCTTATCCTATGAATATTTGTGGTATTCTAGAGCAGCAGAATGGTACAGGATCAAGGCATACTAGACCTCTGGCCTCCACTGACAATACTGTATTTCAGTTGCTCCCATTTTCATGAGATCAATTTCTTTCTGTGTCCTCTTAAGAGGAAAAAGATTTATATAAGCTAAAGAAAAACTAGAATATCTGTCAATATCTTTGATATAAGTTCCTAAATTTAATAGACCTGTTTAGATCTCTATTCCATTTGCTTTAGACAGTTTTTAAACTATACTTTAGACAGTTTCATAGCTTCTCCAAATCTCAGTTTGATTATCTTTAACATTTAGAAAAATAAATTCTACAATATAAAGAATATAGTGCAGAGTAGATGTTGAATAAATGCCAATTTCTATCACTCATATTTTGTTGAAAATCTAGGGGCTGGAGAGATGGTCCAGGATTTTAAAAACTGGGTCTTCTGCAGAAGACCCAGGTTAGATTCTCAGCACCAAGAATGGCTACTCAAAAGTGTCTGGGTCTCTAGTTCCAGGCAATATGATGCCCTCTTCTGGACTCTGCAGACACTGCATGTATGTTGTGCACAGACATAGTCAAGTAAGACACCCAGACACATAAAATAAAATAATCATTTTAAATAACTGGAAGTACACCTAGCTTTTACAATTCTATTTGTTACACTGAGCTCCCACTCCTGTAGATTTAAGTAGCAGCTTCTGCCCATAACAGACTTTGACCAGTATTGACCTCCAAGGTATACTTGCTGCTGGTTTGACAGTGGATTGGTACATTTTCCATCCAGATGTACCCTCAAGATATTATTCTGGGTCCACAGCTACATGAAGCAGCAGAAGAAAGATAAGGAAGAGTATTGGGGTAAAGAAAACAGTGTAGGAGGAGGGAAATGAGGGGAAAGGAAGTGGTAGAACAGATGAGATTCTAGTCAGTAACTTTATTGCAATTACCAGGTAAATTATATCTTGTTTCCTCTTATTTACAAATTTTTTTATAAATTTATTTATTTATTAAAGATTTCTGTCTCTTCCCCGCCACCGCCTCCCATTTCCCTCCCCCTCCCCCAATTAAGTCCCCCCCCAGCCCAAAAAGCAATCAGGGTTCCCTGTTCTGTGGGAGGTCCAAGGAACCCCCACCTCCATCCAGGTCTAGTAAGTTGAGCATCCAAACTGCCGAGGCTCCCACAAAGCCAGTGCATGCAGTAGGATCAGAAACCCATTGCCATTGTTCTTGAGTTCTCATTAGTCCTCATTGTCCGCTATGTTCAGAGAGTCCGGTTTTATCCCAGGCTTTTCCAGACCCAGGCCAGCTGGCCTTGGTGAGTTCCCAGTAGAACATCCCCATTGTCTCAATGTGTGGGTGCACCCCTTGCGGTCCTGAGTTCCTTGCTCGTGCTCTCTCTCCTTCTGCTCCTGATTTGGACCTTGAGATTTCAGTCCGGTGCTCCAATGTGGGTCTCTGTCTCTGTCTCCTTTCATCGCCTGCTGAAGGTTAATATTAGGGAGGATGCCTATATGTTTTTCTTTGGGTTCTCCTTATTTAGCTTCTCTAGTATCACTAATTATAGGCTCAATGTCCTTGGTTTATGGCTAGAAACCAAATATGAGTGAGTACATCCCATGTTCCTCTTTTTGGGTCTGGCTTACCTCACTCAGGATAGTGTTTTCTATTTCCATCCATTTGCATGCAAAATTCAAGAAGTCCTTGTTTTTTATTGCTGAGTAGTACTCTAATATGTATATATTCCATACTTTCTTCATCCATTCTTCCATTGAAGGGCATCTAGGTTGTTTCCAGGTTCTGGCTATCACAAACAATGCTGCTATGAACATTGTAGAGCATATACTTTTGTTGTATGATAGGGCCTCTCTTGGGTATATTCCCAAGAGTGGTATTGCTGGATGTTATAATATGAGCTTTGTATGGACATCATAAACTCTCACAACATTTCAAAGTCACATTGCTTTCAGTTATCATATAGGAAAACTGAGCCTTTATATGATTAAATTGTACTCCAAGTATCAAGGGCTATTGAGTACCAGACTTAATGCTCACCTCCGGATTCAGAAGAAAGGCTATGGCCAGCATAGCAAAGTGTCTGAAGGTAAAAAAGTCTCTCACTCCATGCTTCTTCACGTCAGTTCCTTTATTGTTCTGCCATGCTGCAAAGTTTCCAGTACATATGTGTGTGTGTGTACACACGTGCACATGCGTGCGTGCGTGCGCGCGCGCACACACACACACACACAATCAGCAATTCTCTGGTAAAAGCAATATTACAAGGTCCGAATTTCTCAGGGTTCTAAAACAGATAAGAGCTGCTCAAAGTGACACTGTCAGCTTCTTTATGGCCCAGGGAGGTGAGGCTAGAAAGACACCCGGGCAGCACTAAGAGGCAGAAAAGCTGATTTAGGAGGCTTTAAATTCTATTAAGGGAGAAGGTGAGTTTGTGCCTGATATATTCCTAGGTTAAAATTCTGTATTGGAAAACTGAGGTGAGGGTAGGTGTAGGAGATTAATAGCTTTTCTTAGGATTAGAGCTAGGAGTCAACTGAGGTTAACACTTTTCCAAGTCTGCTGTGGGAGAATTTAGGACACCCAGTCTCCTTATTAGGAAGGACTATGAATCAAAAAAACTTGGACGTTCATACCCCTATCTTTGAAGGTCCCAAATGTGGTCTATTTGAAAGATTCCTCTCCTGACTAAATTCCTGCCAAATAAAAGATAATTTCAGGAAGCAAGCTTCTAAATTTTATCTCAGGGAATGGAGTGGGTATTTGACTGTGGGAACCAAGGTTTTTGACTGTGTGGTTAAATTTTCCCACCAGGGGTCCCACAAAATAGGGGGGAAGTCACCTAATACGCAAAAGAACAAGACAAGTTTTTAAGTGCCCACAGTCCTTGTGGGACAAATAGATCCAGTTATGAAGCGTGTCCCAGTACATATTGTATATATCAAAACTCCATAGATAAATGAAAAGTCATCTTCCTGACCATCCACAGATATATGTACCCCTAAGCTTGAGATGCAATCATGAGACTACATATACACACCACATGAGATTACATACTACAATGCAAGTATTGGGAAGACACCAAGCTGCTTTACCAAAAGTGAGCAATAGTTTCCAGAGTCAGTGGTCCTGCAGGCCTTGTCTGAACAGAATTAAACTCCATCAGATAACCATTCCTCTCCTGGGTTGACATCTGAACACCTGCTGCAACTCACATGGCCCCTGACACCAAAGTTTCTATTAACAGCTAGCAGCAGAAATAATATATAAATTCATTTGTCACCTTCAAAGCTCATGTTTCTTCTGAAAGAATGGGGTTCTTTTTCTCGGGAGAACATTTCCCCTCGCCAGTATACATAAATCAGTGGACTGTTTCCAAATGTTTTTAAATATTTAAATTGTAGGAGTAATTTACTTTAATTGATCAATGAAAATTACTCCCAGAATGTGAATGTAAATGTCACTTACCTGAAGCATAGTAATAACTAGCAATTATTCAGAGGCCATTATGTGTTTGGCACCATTCTATTTATGTATATGAACTCATTTAATTCTTTGGGTCATAGAATTATCTAGATTATCTAGATAATATTAGCACTCCTGTTTTATAGTTGAAGAAACCAAGCTCAGAAAGGCTAAATAAATTACTCGAGACCACACTGGTATAGATGTGATCAGAATCCATGTAATCTAGCTACAGGGCCCAAGCTATGTTTTATTGCCTCTCAACAATCAGAATAATTGTGCCAAACTCTCCACTTAACTTTGCATGTAGAAAAAAAGTAGAGATCTAATCAATTCCTTTGATATCTGAAGCTACCAAAAACCATTTATGGAAAGCTAAGAAGTGGCAAGATGGCTGCAGTCAGGCTCCCTGATTACTCATCATGTTGGATCTTTTCTTCCACAAAGATTGGAGATAGAAAATCCTGCATGTTACTGTAGATGTCACACTTATCTAAAGAGGACGTATTTTGGGATAAAGTGGAACCACTTGCAAGAAAATAATTTCTCCTACAATAAAGCTAATATTACTGCTCTTCCGTCTGGGCAGAAGTTTTAAATTCTGCCAGGAATGGAGTACACTGAAGTCAAAGTTTATCACCTAACTTTACAATAAAGTAGTCTGCCTACCACTTTAAAAATTTATATATACTCAAACCCCATACATTATAACTTTCTGTTGGGAACAACAATAATCAATGAAGTATTTAAATTCCGAAACTCTGGCTTATTTGGTGTTTTTCTTGTGTGAGTCAATGTCTGGCACAGGCGAAGTCAAATGAAGAAAGTGAGTGAGCTTATAAATCACAGTAATCTGCTTGATAATCGCTACTCATTTACTGAAGGGACAATGTGCTCACGACACGAGACTTTCTTGCAAAAGATGCCAAGCTACAATGAACAACATAGAGATCTCATTTGCTCTGAATTAGTAAGTGCTCTGATTGCAATAAATTCTTGATACCTAAGGACATTATTATTCTGATTATTTTTATCTGTATTCTTTGCCTGCAGAGAATAGAGAAGGAAATTATTTCTTTCCCAAATGCCAACTGACTGTATTCTTTTTACCATATTTTTCATATATCTACAGTGGAAGATATTTTAACCAAAACAATGTCAAAACACATTCATTTCTTAAAGAAACTGACAATATTCCCACAAATCTCTTAAACAGAACATATACCCATCACAATAATTACATAATAAACAATGTTTGAATTGTCCTCAACTAATAAAAAATATCTCCTAAAGGAATTCTAAATGATAAAAATACTGCATTTGGTCTAATTTTGAATTATTTATATTATATTAGGTTCCAAATGTATATTGTGATATTCAAAAATATTACCTGCATACACAAACTTTCATAAACATAATTGTGATTACCCTAAAGATATGGTTGCATGGGCAGAATAGAAAATATAAAACTCATTTTATCACTTCATTTCCCATAACAAAATAAATATTATTTCACTATTTCTGGCAGGCATTAAGCCTTAATAAATGCAAAGTGGAAAAATTACCAAAGGGCTCAAGCTTGAGACACAGAAAAATGAATGTAAGACAGATTTCAGAATCAAAACATTCATTAAGTTAAATTCAGAGAAAACTTTGCCATGTTATAGAGATTTATGGCAAACAAAGGCCCAAAGGTGAAGTTCTCAAATTAAAATAATGCAAGTAGCTCTTGGCCTTAGCACCAACTTTCTTGAAATCCTGCAGCATGAGAGGTGAAGTGGAGGAAAAAGCAAATGCGCAGGCTGAAGTGCAAGAGAGGAAAGATGAGACAGAGCTCCAAATAAATAGGTTTGTGCACCCAACCAGGCTGAAGGGATGCCGAAGGCCTGGACACTGGTACAAGTTGTTAGACTGTATACTACTGTTGGTAGTAAGTCTCAATGGATCTGGGACATCACCATCACCTCACCAAGACCACAGGAGAGACTGCCTGCCTTCGGTACAACAAAACGGTGCCCCTAGCCCTTTGCCCGGAACCTGTGGCCTTCTGGACTACTTCTGTTCTCACTTGTGGTCAAGTGTAACTTGTATACAGTAAATCATCTGTCTTGCTATCTCAGCTGGAAAGAAAAGAACACTTTCAGTAGAGCTCAAGATTTAAGAGTTTAATCTTTATAAAGATTTGGGCAGGGTAGAGTTCTCATCCTGAGAGTTCTCTCCTTTATTTATTTATTTATTTATTTTGTATTTTTTTTTCAAGACAGGGTTTCTCTGTGGCTTTGGAGCCTGTACTGGAACTAGCTCTTGTAGACCAGGCTGGCCTCGAACTCACAGAGATCCGCCTGCCTCTGCCTCCCGAGTGCTGGGATTAAAGGCGTGTGCCATCACCGCTCGGCAGAGTTCTCTCCTTTTAAATAAGGCTGAGCAGACTTTAAGGCTAAAATAAGGTTTAGGTCGTCCTACCTGTGTAAGTCGTTAGAGCCAAGGTCTTCAATGACAATGAGGACACTAAGATAAACCTACATAGACCTAATCTACATGGGAAGTAGAAAAAGACAAGATCTCCTGAGTAAATTGAGAGCATGGGGACCTTGGGGGAGGATTGAAGGGGAGAAAAGAGGCAGAGAGGGGAGCAGAGAAAAATGTAGAGCTCAATAAAAATCAATTAAAAACTGAAAAAAAAAACAGAATAAGGACTTGGTTAAAGCAAAGATTACTCAAAACGTCACTTTGGGAATTGTTCCAAAACTCAGTTCCGGCTGATTGAAGTCTCAAAAAATATAGATAATAATCACCTGCACCCAGGGATGGAGGGGTCTCTCATCTAGTGCACTATAGCACAGGTGGTAGACATTGGGGATAACTAAAGTCATTGTACAAAGGGTAATATAAGTTTCATTCTGATAAAAGTCCATTCAAAATCAAAAGGGCACAAGGGCCAGTGTGGATAGACAGAAAATCCAAGTACATCAACACTTGTGCCACACAGATAAGATCACATCTCTGGGCTTATGAGATGGCTGGGAGGGAGGCTAGGAAAGGTAGTTGCTTTCAAGCCTGAAGACACGAGTTCTAGCCTCCGGATCCACGTGGTAAAAGGAAAGAACAGTCTCCTACACGTTGTTCTCTGAACATCACACAAGCATGTGACATACATGCACGCACGTGTGTGTTTGTGTGTGTGTGTGCGTGTGTAGTGAGTAGGTGGTAAAGCAAGAGAGGGAGGGAGAGAAGGAGGAAGAGAGTGAGAGGGAGGGAGAGAGAAAGAGAGAAAATAAATATAATAATTTTAAAAAATCATATCTCAAATACTGGGAAGTCTGCTATGAAAACCCCTTCTTCTAGCACCTGTGACATTAAAAAGCATTCTTTGCAGAGCACTGAAAGGCAGCAGATCATTAAAAGCATTTTTGTTACCACACCCTAGCAACTGCAATTAAAATGCATCTGCCAAGCAGATAAAGAAAATACTTTTTTCATGTTTTTTTTTTTGTGAGATGTGTGCTCACATCATAGTAAAAGTAATTGGAACATTGAGCAATTTCGGTTCCAAATAAAAAGTTACTCTTTTTCTGCTTTCTCACATAAAGCATTAATGAAATGAATTTAATCTAGTTTTGACAAAGAACTGTCTCAATTCTGAATATCAAGAGTCAGACTTCTACTTCTTTTAGGGTCTGTCATCTTCCTTTAACATAGAAAGCAAATGGTCACCTCTTTCCATTGTCATTTTCCTATTTCTATCAGTCTTGGATATACCTTCTAAGATAGGGTTCTCGGTTACCATAGTTAAGGAATAATCCAAGTGAATTAAATTAGCATATTTAAATGCATTATTATTGGACTAAAGTTAAACATTTGTTTTGACATTATGCTCTCTATTTTTCTTACTTGTTTCCTTGCTTAAAGATTTTAAAATTTCGCCAGGTGGTGATGCATGCCTTTAATTCCAGAACTCGGGAGGCAGAGGCAGGCGGACACAATCTAGTTCCAGGACAGGCTCCAAAGCTATAGAGAAACCCTGTTTCGGGGGGGGGGGGATTTTAAAATTTCTCATTACCAGCACCATTTTTATTCAAATATTTTCTTTAAAAACGGGAATTTATAAGCAAAACAAGACAAAAACATAATTGAAAAACTCAAAGCCTAATAATAAGACCAAGTAAAATATAAATTACATTTGATGCATAAATTCAAATGTACAAAATACAAAGTATTCAACCAGAAAACTATCTGAAAAACAAATTTAAATGTGGTGATATGTCAGATAATATCATATGGCTTGATACATTACAGTAATTGACATTCCAGAAGAAAAGTCATGGAGGGATTAATAAAAAAAATATTCAATTTTTTCTGGGACTGACCTAAGCACTCTGACTGTATGTTACAGTTGTGTAGGTTGGTTCCTCTTGTGGGACTCCTAACTGTGGGTGCAGGGCCTGTCTCTGACTTTGTTACCTGCTTTTGGGTTGCTTTTCCCAACCTTAATATATGGGGAGGTGCTTAGTCTGACTGCAACTTGATATGCCATGTTTTGTTGATACTCATGGGACAACTGCCCTTTCCTGTCTAGAAACAGGGGGAATGGACTGGGGGAGGTAGGAACAAGGGCAGATGTGGGAAACTGCACCCAAGATGTAAAATAGATTTAAAAAAAAATCTATTCAAGTTTTTAGGCAATAGAAGTATGTCTTTAAAGCATTGGAAGAAAAAAATGTCCATCTAAAATTATACCTTTAATAAAAATATTTTTTAAAAAATCAAGATGGAAGAGCTCTAGTTTCAGCTCCAACATGTAAAGAGCTTGAAAGTCATCATCCCCATCCTTCCAACAAGATGGCGTTGGACAAATTACTACACTACAGTACTCCCAATAGTGAAAGTCTACTCTCCATATGTAAAAACCTTTCCAGAGCTTTACCACACCAGCCCCTTTTAGTACCATGTCTCACCTAAGGGATAATTTTTGCTACAAAAGCCTTATTTTCATTAAGTCCAACACCGTGGGGAGGCACCAATGTATTTAAAAAGTTGTCTAGTGCATGGAGACAAAGGCTCAGGCCAAGGTCCTAGGGCAAGGAGCTAGAGAGGATCCCTTCAAAGGCAGAAAATGAACACAAGGAAATACTTTTAGGTCACAGAAATATTCTATATCCTTACTTTGGTGGTGAATATATAAGAGCATAGATGTTTACCACAGCACAGAAAAAAACTAACAATTAAAATTGATGTATTTGGACAGCATTTAAGCAAGGGTTGGAAACTGAATACTAAACATTTTAAATTTAAAATTGTTTATCTTATCAAGCAATGATATTTCGTATTATTCTTCACTTTAAAAACTACTCTTCACTAATGCTTATCTTCCTTAACTGAATGATTTCTAGACATAAAGCTACCAACCTAGTAATCCCACACCCTTCTTCCCTAGAAGTAAAGCAAGGAATTGCATTAATCTTTGTTACTCCTTGCATTTTCAAACCCTGAAATTATTTTGATTGCTTTCTTTGTATTAGAATGTGTGGAGCCCACAGGGTGCTTTGAAAATTTCCTTCTATTGTTTTTCATACCACGGGTAGATATCTTATTTTAAATTATTTATTTAAATGAACACACTATAATTTTTTAAATCATCTTAAATTATATGTAAAAGTACCAATAGGCAGCTAAGACATTGTTCTCTGTCATAACTAAAAACATGTATTGTTTTACATTAAGTTAAAAAATTCACAATTTTTGTGGAATAACCTCCTTTCATCTTCCACCAAGAAAACCTGGTAAAGAATCTATTTTAGTTGGTGAATTTGGGTTTTTGAGATGCGTAGGATCAAACCTAAGGCCTCTTATATTCTAGGCAACTAAGTGCTCAGTGCAACACTGAGCTACACACCCCCAGCTCCTGCTAAACAGTCTCGTACTTCCTAGCTCTGGACTCTTTCCCAGTATTGGATTCTTTTGTTCACCACAAGATAAAAAATAAGAAAAAGCAATCTTTGCTCACAAAGACCTTATCTTCCCTTTTGAAATCAAACCTTTCCCTAATCTCTTTCTTCACTGTTTATTAGAAGGTCTATGAAAGGTCCCTTAACTGAAGAGACTATCTCTTTACCTGCCAGTACATTTAGCACTGCTCTGTAATATACTTTCTCATAAAAAATGGTAATGAGTTAACAGTAATGAGCTCCTAAATAATGGCGATGAATGAGCTAATGGTCTTCCTTCTGTCCAATGACTCTGTCATTTATGTGGAGCCAAAAGCAGTAAGTATCTAGTGCTTGATTCGTAAATGGCACTTCTTAATGAAGGAAATGATAAAAACCAAATGTCTATTCCATATCTTAAAGTCAACCACATGTTGTATGCTCTTAAGCCAATCACCAGTTACCATGAGCTAAATAGATACTAATTTATATAACGCTTAACTGTTAATACTACTTAACGGTATACAGTGTCTTTATAGAACACAATGTTCATCCAGAGCCTGTGAAAAGAAGTTAAAGTAACCCTTTATTCAATCTGCCAAGGGACTATAGAACCTTATAATTATCTGGCTTTAGATAGAAGAGATTCATTGCAATTGGGTACACACAAGGGCACAGGTTTATGCCTCTGATGACAGGCGGCAAGGAAGAATCTCGAGAGTGCAAGCTTTCTACCAGACCTTTTTAATTTATTTTCCCCAAATGGATCATATTTTAATGCTGGCGCTCTGACCCAGTATGTTAGCTTTTTTATGAACTTATGATTAACTAGTAGCATAGTTGTAGCAGAGAAATTTTCTTCCATTTAAAACTAAATTTTAGTCATAAAAGTTATAACCCCTAAACACTAGGTGAAAGAGAGCAAATGAGATATGAAAGTATTTTAAAAGGACAAATGAGAACAGAAAAATGTAGTCTAGCACTATAATTACTGGGGCATCTAGAATTTCATGCAGCCAATTTAGTCAGTCACAGTCCTGGACAGTTCAAACGGAGAAGCAAGGTTCAAGAATCAGCCATAGCAACTACTGCCAAATAGCTCTCTCCCAAGCCTATCTTCCAAACCATGTGGTAGCCTTGGGTATGGGGATAACATAGACAACACAAGAATTACTTTTAAATTTCCTAAGATGAAGCAATGTAACTCAGGTGCCTATATTATGTCAGTCAAATCTAAACTTCCAAATACATAGGAAGAATGTGAGCTTGGCTTATGGCTCATCATGAGAAAGGAGCTGGAGTAAGTTCCCAAACATATGGTGGGCTTCTGGCCAGATAGTTTCAGTTATTTTGAACACTTTTTCTATGAATAATTCTTTCTAGTTACTATGAAAAGAATTTTGAAAAGTAACTGATATATGTCACAAATATAGCATGACTAAAAAGTTTTCCATGTGGGAAACTCATTACTGCATAATTTTAAGGCAAAACCACATTACTGTCAAAACTGAACAAAGGGTCTGTGATGTGCCTCAGTGTGCTTGCTGTCAAGGCTGATGACCTGAGTTTGATCACTAGAGCCCACATACCACAAGAAATAACTCCTGCAAGTTGTCCTCTGACCACCACAGGTATACACACACACATACACATGTACAGATACACGCACATGCACAGAATAATTAAATAAATGTATTTGTGTATGTCAAAAAGTGAATAACAATCCCAAATAAACTCCTCTTTCAACAACTTGTAGTAGGAGCTGCGGGCCTCTTCCCACAGCCCGGCTCCCACACGGCTAGCTTTACACCGGAAATAGCAACACACAAATTGTATTCATTTAAACACTGCTTGGCCCATTAGCTCTAGCCCTTACTGGATAATTCTGATATCCCAATCAACCCATCTCTAATAAACTGTGTAGCGCCGGTCTTACCGGGAAGATTCAGCATGTCTGACCTGGCGGCTTGCTTCATCGCGTGTGTCTGCCTGGGAGAGGGGAGCATGGCCTCTGAGCTCACTTCCTCTTCCTCCCAGCATTCTGTTCTGTTTGCTCCTCCCACCTATGTTTTAACCAATGAGGGCCAGCCAAGCAGTTTCTTTATTTTTTTAACCAATGACCTTCCTCCATCACCAACCCTTCTGTCATTCTAGTCTGTTTTCTAGTGACAGTCGTATACATGTCAAAGCCTCACTCAATGATGCTTTCTACCTTCAATTCCAGTACAGCCATTTCTCAACCTATTTTAAAAAAAAAGTCCTCAGAGACCCACATTGGAGCACTGGACTGAGCTCCCAAAGCCCAGATGAGAGCAGAAGGAGGGAGAAGATGAGCAAGGAAGTCAGGACCGCGGGGTGCGTCCACCCACTGAGACAGTGGGGCTGATCTAATGGGAGCTCACCAAGGCCAGCTGGATTGGGACTGATGGAGCATATGATCAAACCAGATTCTCTGAACATGTCGGACAAGGAGGGCTGACTGAGAAGCCAAGGACAATGGCACTGGGTTTTGATCCAACTGCATGGACTGGCTTTGTAGGAGCCTAGCCTGTTTGGATGCTCACCTTCCTAGACCTGGATGGAGCGGGGAGGACCTTGGACTGCCCACAGGGCAGGAAACCCTGACTGCTCTTAGGACTGGAGAGGGAGGTGGAGAGGGAGTGGGGGGAGTGGGAGAGAAATGGGAGGAGGTGGAAATTTTTAATAAATAAAAAAAGATAAATAAAATCAAGTCCTTTGATGTAATTCTATTTTTATTTCAAAAAATTTAAAAAAATAAGCTCTTTTCATGTGTTAATAAATGTTTTAAAATTAAATTTCCTCTAATAATAAAAGAATAGTATTATATTAAAAATCTAAAAAAAAACCAGCTCTACTCCTAGAATTCCTAAGAATACTTTTCAAGTTTTGGTGTTCATTTTATAAAAACTAGCTAATTTTCTGTCAAGCTTTGCAGGAAAGCTGGACATGTTGGGTATTCAATATAAGTGAATTATCTCAAATGCTCTTATAATGCCCAGCTTTGCCATGATCTCCACCTTCTCAGAGTTAAAACACTTACCCTTAACAATATCTACTATAATTTTATCATTTTCAGCAAACTCAAATACATAATATATATTAAATATTTCTATTTACTAAGGGTAGTAAAATAAGCAAAACATGGTTTCTGTCCTGAAAAAGGTCACCATCTTAAATGAAAAGTAGGTAGCAGCTACAAACAATTTATGATATTGCAAAATGATAGGATGTCGCTGTCATCATTACAGCCATGAGGCATTCAGTCCTTACTGCATACCAGGCAGTGGGCTAAGAACATTAACAATACAGCTTTAAGTCATGTGTTCACTCTAACCTTAAGACACAGGTTAACATTTTACAAAGAAGTATGGATTACTCAAGTACAAAGTGTACCTTCAATTTGCAGACCTATTTTTATATTCAATTTCCATTTTTGTTTTGCAGTTTTTCAGATTATCCAGATAATTAAAAATGAAAAATTAAAACTCGAGATAAAAAAAATATCAAAGAGAAGTCATATGGCATCTTACTTTATTTCTGAAGAAGAATAGATTGATAGAGGTGTGAGGGGAAAAAACATGATGTATGCAGTTCAAATGAAATCTCCACTAAATAAAAACTTCAGTAGTATGTAAGGATTCATAGTCAACATAATTTAAGAAGGCAACATTTAAAATAGTCCGCCTCAATTTTATACAAGCTTTCCCAACTGTACCACTGTAAGGTCTCATATTTAATGTGCCTCCATGCCTGTCTGTTCTTCCAGGAATATTCCCTTTGCTTGAGTTTATCTTTAGACTCTGCTCAGTTGAAGATCTGGGGCATCATTTGTATTCATCCTGAAATCACAGGCATTAATTGCTTTACTGCTTTCTGATTATTGTGTCAGCAAAGTAATAAAATTTAAATTCCAGAAGAAAGGGATTCCTAGTTGGCAAGAGTTAACTAATTCAGGGTGAAAAATGGAGAGGAAGGGTCCCTGAAAATTATACAGTAAGGTTTTAGTAAAGATTATCTTAAATTTATTCTTGATTTCTTATTAATCAACTGAGTTTTTAATCCTTAATTTAAAAATTTAATCTCACTTTTTAATATATTAAAAATAATAATTCCAAATACCTGTTTTATATTAACTTAACATTTTTACTGTACAGAGAAATATTGCTAACTTGACTTAAAAATTACATTTCATTTTCTTGTTTTAAGACAAAACCACATGAAAAACTACACTGCAGAAGCTTCCTAAAATATAAACATATGCATAAATAAAAAGAATTTAACTATAGTTACCCTACAGTGAGGTAATAATTCCCCATATAGATGTCATGATCTAACAATACAATAAAATATTCTGATATGTTTTCCTCTTCCCCAGGTTCTCCTAGATCCTCTCTACTTCCTGTTAGAAATAACTTTGTTCTTTTTTCTCCCTCTGGATTTTTTTTTTCGGTTTTTCAAGACAGGTTTCTCTGTAGCTTTGGAGCCTGTCCAGTTACTAGCTCTTGTAAACAGGCTGGCCTCGAACCCACAGAGATCCACCTGCTTCTGCCTCCCGAGTGCTGACATTAAAGGTGTGCACCACCACTGCCCAGCTTCTCAATTCTCTGCTGAAAACTAACAACCACAAAGGAAACATGCACAAAAAGAACCCCACAAAACCAAAAATAAAAATAAACAAGCAAAGACCAGTAAGACCAAAACTACCCAAATAAAGCAAAATGAAACAAAAAGTCTACAAAAATACAATTGAGTTTATTTTGAGCTAGTTTTGTGATGTAGTTAAATATTATTCACTTCCTTGAAGGGCAGTAACCTTCAGTTATTATAACCAGCTACGTCTAATGCCAATTAAATTAATAGTCCTGATAGTGTAAAAAAGGTTAACTAAATAGGCTTCAAAATTGTGACTAAACTATGGACCACAGTGAAGTCAAATATTACTCATAATTTACCTTCATATCAAAGTTATAATCAAAATAAAAACTGTGATTCCTAATTCATAAATTATATGATAAGGGTTCTTTCTCATTAAAATGTATTTACTATACATAATCTTTCAACTATGGATGGAAATTCTCACCCTTGAATTTCCACAATTGTAGTCCTAAAACGTTCTTATCGTTTTTAATGTTTGACAGCATTTCAGTGAAGTAAGCTCCCAGTGAAGCAAAACAAAACATAAGAGGTCTATCTCATCTTCCTGAAGGCCTGCTATTAAGTAAAATCACAAACAGATGGGTCTATAAAGCATTTTTATTCCAAACTCACCTAAGCCATCAAATGTCCAGTCTAACAAAGCCATGCCCATAATTCAGTGGCTCACAATTTTCCTAATGCTGTGACCCTTTGATACAGTTCCTCAGGTTGTGGTGACCCCCAACCATAAAATTATTTCATTGCTGTTTCATAACTGTAATTTTACTACTATCATTAATCATAATGTAAATATCTGATATGCAACCTCCCAATGCAATGGGTTGTGGCCTACAGGTTGAGAAATGCTGCCATAATGGCAGGTATTTGAGTAGAGTTGGCAAGAAGTGAACAAATAGAAGGATTATAGTTTTCTTGTTTTCAAAATTTGAAGAAATGTAGTCGACGCTGATGGAACCACTATTACTACTACAAGAGATTTTTTATAAAACATGTGGGATGGATGTGTTGGCAGGGCACACAGTATATTTAAAGCAATGGAACTATTTATTCTATATGGTGCTATGATGGTGCACACATGTCCAAACCCAAAAGATGTGCTATATCAGGAGCAAGCCTTAGTGTAAATGATGGACTGTGGATGATAATGATGTATCAGTTTAAGTTCAGACCATTATGATAATGTACCATTCTAGGAGGGAAACATTGTTAATAAGAGAAGGTTCTGCATGTTGGGGGAAAGGGGTCAATGGAGTTTCTGACTTTCATTCAATTTTTCTTTTTTTTATTTATTTATTAAAGATTTCTGCCTCCTCCCTGCCACCGCCTCCCATTTCCCTCCCCCTCCCCCAACCAAGTCCTCCTCCCTCGTCAGCCCAAAGAGCAATCAGGGTTCCCTGCCCTGTGGGAAGTCCAAGGACCACCCACCTCCATCCAGGTCTAGTAAGGTGAGCATCCAAACTGCCTAGGCTCCCACAAAGCCAGTGCGTGCAGTAGGATCAAAAACCCATTGCCATTGTTCTTGAGTTCTCAGTAGTCCTCATTGTCTGCTATGTTCAGCAAGACCGGTTTTATCCCATGCTTTTTCAGACCCAGGCCAGCTGGCCTTGGTGAGTTCCCAGTAGAACATCCCCATTGTCTCAGTGTGTGGGTGCACCCCTTGCGGTCCTGAGTTCCTTGCTCGTGCTCTCTCTCCTTCTGCTCCTGATTTGGACCTTGAGATTTCAGTCTGGTGCTCCAATGTGGGTCTCTGTCTCTGTCTCCTTTCATCGCCTGATGAAGGTTAATATTCAGGAGGGTGCCTATATGTTTTTCTTTGGGTTCTCCTTATTTAGCTTCTCTAGTATCACTAATTATAGGCTCAATGTCCTTGGTTTATGGCTAGAAACCAAATATGAGTGAGTACATCCCATGTTCCTCTTTTTGGGTCTGGCTTACCTCACTCAGGATAGTGTTTTCTATTTCCATCCATTTGCATGCAAAATTCAAGAAGCCCTTGTTTTTTATTGCTGAGTAGTACTCTAATATGTATATATTCCATACTTTCTTCATCCATTCTTCCATTGAAGGGCATCTAGGTTGTTTCCAGGTTCTGGCTATTACAAACAATGCTGCTATGAACATAGTTGAGCATATACTTTTGTTGTATGATAGGGCATCTCTTGGGTATATTCCCAAGAGTGGTATTGCTGGGTCCCGGGGTAGGTTGATCCCGAATTTTCTGAGAAACCGCCACACTGCTTTCCAGAGTGGTTGCACAAGTTTGCATTCCCACCAGCAATGGATGAGTGTACCCCTTTCTCCACAACCTCTCCAGCAAAGGCTATCATTGGTGTTTTTTATTTTAACCATTCTGACAGGTATAAGATGGTATCTTAAAGTTGTCTTGATTTGCAAATGGAAACAGTATCATTCAATTTTTCTGGCAAACAAAAACTGCTCCCTTAAAAAGAAAGTGATTGCCTTGCCCAAACAAAAGCCTATGGGCATATACTATTGTATAATAGGCAAAGATATTTACTTTAGTTTGTTTTACTTGATAACTGTCATGTTTAATAAAACCATCTTTTCAAAATATTTAAAACAATGCTTATAATTCTTTAGGCTCTGCCCATAGATGACATGAGTATTAAGACTTCATGGCCTGAAGCCTATCTGATGAATTGATTGCATTTAAATACTAACAGTATCTTTATCCTGAAATCTTCCTCTAAACTATTCTTCCACCTTCTTGTCTACTTTTCTAAGCTAAGACAGTCACTCATTCTTATCATCATTCAGACACAGATGCTTTTATCTCAGATCTTGGTGTTAGTCACTGCATCAGTCATTTCCAAATTCCTTGAAACAATATTGAAACCTTTATTACCAAATCCATTACCTGCTATGACCAGAACTGAAATCCGCCCTTCTCAACTCCTACCTAGGCCTGCAGAATTCTCAACCCAATAACTTCCTGGATATCTATGTGAAATGGAGTGTGTCCACAGGAGAGAGAATAGCACAGAGAAGCAAGAGGCACAGTATAGTATTGCAACTCTGCTGAGCATAATCCCTCATCGGGAAGAAATTTTCTTTCCTCTGCACAATTTTCTCAGTAGCTAAGCTACTATTTTGCAAAATTAAATAAGGTTATGCTTGTTTTTTAAAAAGCTGAGTGTTTCATTGATCAGCAAGAGATGGGTATTATGGCCCACGGTAGCATTTTTTTAAAAGGAGAGAGAGAAACTCATCCCTGTACCACTCCTTATTCCTGTACCCCCAAACAATATGATTGTTTCAGAGGATATGTTTGCATTTCAATTTCTTCCCCACACACAGTGGAAAAACTGTAAAACTGGAGCCTGAAACCAGAAAGTCATGCAGGGCTTTGTGTGTGCTTTGAAGGGAAAGGGGAAGCGATGAACGGAAAGGAAGCAGAAACCCATTGTGCTGCTCTGGGCTGCAGCCAATCCACCCTACTTCCTCCTGTTTCTGGTGCCTCAGGGAGTTTGTTTTGTTTTTTTTTTTCTCCAAGCTTTTGTGGCAAAAAGAAAAATGTATTTGGAAATAGGGGAAATCTATTTTGCAAAATGATATTATTTAGTCCAATCCTAGCAATTGGTGATTCTACAAAAATGAAGGCATGGAACTGACTTTTAGAAAATGTATGTGAGAGACGTTCATGTGTAATTGTCAGATCCACTAAAGATCAAATAACAGTTATTTATGCTAAAAATGAGCTTTTAATTTTTCTCAACAACTAAATGAGAGTCTTTTGTCCCCACTTTGCATACTTGCAAGTAGAATGGTTTTAGTGAGTTCTCTAAAAGGGAGTCACGTGGAGCTACTTGCTTCGTAAATTCATGGTGGGACACAGAAGTGCCATGTTGAAACGTCAAAGGCTATCAACAAGCATGGGCATTACGAAAGTCATCTCGAGGCCTGCTGAGTCCTCTAAAAGCCAAGACTTTCTCTTTAGGAAAATTATGTAATCCTAGAAAGTTGGGAAGTTTCAAAAGTCATCTAGCTCTGTCATATGTGAAACTAGGTTTTTTTGTAGGGAAAAATCATGGATTAGCCATTGATACATTCCAAGCAAATATTCACAGAACATAACAATATTATAAAATGAATCATTTGGTTACAGTATTTCCTACTATAACCTCCCTGGAAATATGATAAATATATAAACATATAAATATACACATACATATATATGTATACACATACTTATAGACATTTAGCTATGTGATAATTTATAGCAAATTATATTATATACAGGTATACATCTGTATCTAACATGGTATTTATTATTCACATATGTATACATATAATTGAATTTCAAGCATCTGGCAATAATTCAACAACTTCCAATTTTTCTCATATGTATGAAAATGTGGACTAAATCATGTGAAAATATGACTAAAGCATAACTCAGTGATGGAGTACATGCCTAGCATGTACGAGGCTGTGGGTTCCATCCTCAGTATAACAAAATTATGCAGATAATTTCTAGTAAGCACAAAAAAAAAACCACTGATGGGAATGGACATTTTATTTCTATGAATGCAGTATTATATAAGAAGTAAATAAGAGATACTTTACTTTTAGGTAAATAAAATAAGGTAACACCAACCCAAAATCTCTACAAATGAGACAATTCATTTGCATCTGCTTATTGTCAGAGAGCTTTGTGTTGTTCTGATTCTCCATTGCTAGATAAGTGGAATCTTTTCTTCCTCTATACAAATGAGATAGTGAACTCTTATCAATAAAGATTCCAAAACCTCAACTGTTCAGTGTGCACATTGAACTTTTAAATAAAACACCAGTAAGAAGCTTGTGATCATTTAGACAAACGTGTCATTTTGAGTAGACTTAATTATCGACAATATTTCCAGGGGTATAGAAACACATTAAACTACATGGCAGTAACAGAATTTAAGTTAACTTCACTAAAAACATCATTTGTTCATTCCCGCTTTCTCTAATACCTAAAACATGCCATATGTCACGCCACATGTGTTCTAAACGCTGTCCTTCAGTCTTTCACTTAAACTGACTTATTTTTTCCTGTTGGCTTCCACTGAGCACTTGGGAAGCGGTGGAGTTATAATGAAACAAAAATAACATTTTTCTGGTTGATGTGTCATTACTTATGTCAGTTAGGTTTCATAATCATAAATTATTTATATAGGTCATTTATAGCATTAGGATCCCCTTTAACCTTCACCCTCTTCCTTGCAATAATTTCTTAAAATGAATCTCTCCAAAGCCACTTTATTTTAGCTCTTCTAGTATAGCTGTGATAATTTTGCTTCCCTTCTCCTCCCTTTAGAATCCATTCTGTGGAAGTTATCAAGACCTTAGCTATTTATCTTCTGCACAAATAGAAATACATGCGAGCTGTGGAACCTCAGGAATACTAGCTTTTGATTCTAGAACTGAGAACACAGCACTTGAAATATAAATAAGGAAATTTCCCACCCCCTTTCTGGAGAAATTTCAGAATATGACATCAGAAATTGGGGCCAATGGAATGAGCCACCAGACTTCTTCAAAGGTAGTTTAAATGGACAACAAACTAGTCTCCACCATTCAATAAGTATCAAGAAGTAGAAAGCCAAAAGAGGGGACCTGAGAAGTCACAAAAGTTAAATCCATTCGCCCATCCCAGAAGAAGGCTTTGTCATGACTGGCAATCTCAAACACTGGATCTTAAAACAGACTTTTGCCTGCTTTGGGGACTCTTTTCCTCCTACTGGGTTGCCTCTTCCAGCCTTCATATGGAAGTATTGCCTAGTCTTATTGTAACTTGTTAGGCTGTGTTTGGTTGATATCCGTGAGAGGCCTGCTCTTCTCTGAGGGGAAATAGAGGGGCACTGAATCTAGGGAAGAAGAGCTGCTGAGGGAGGGGGTTGGAGGAGGAGAAGGAGGAGAAACTGTGGTCAGGAATATTATGTGAGAGAAGAAGGAAGGAAGGAAGGAAGGAAGGAAGGAAGGAAGGAAGGAAGGAAGGAAGGAAGGAAGGAAGGAAGGAAGGAAGGAAGGAAAAACCAGCCCCTGTAAGCCTTTTTAAGGCCACAAAGACATTGAAAAATGACATTTTACTTTATTTTCTATTGATAAACTTACCTCTTCATAGATACTAAAAAAAAAAATCATGTGCTTCCAGTGTCAGATTCACTACAACTATTAGAACTTCCTGCATTCTGGACTTTGTCTACTCTGCTGTTGACAATCTATTGATTTTTCTTCCTAATTCATCCATTTGACCTTCCCCACTCTCCCCATACCAACTTAGCCTGTGTCTGTATGATCATAATTAGTATAAGCCAAACTCACGTCTGTACCAACCTGATTTTTAGGACTAAGGAAAGACTCAATTTGGGATATCAAGCCATAAAGCTTTCTATACATGTTCATCTACTGGAATAATATTCCCAGAGAAACATAGTTTCAATCCCTAGTCTGACTAGATAAACAGAGTCAAATTTATATGAGATAAATATACTAATGATGTCCTCAAATACTTTAGCTTGCTAATGTTGGCCAATGTCACTGGCCTTAACTGCACATACGTTAAAGGTAAAATTTCACTTTCCAGTCTTTGGGTGTCACAGGGTAGGCAGTTGATCCTAAACCTTTTTTAACATGCCTAATAGAAAAGGATTTCGGTTGAGTTTATTATCTCTTTAGTGCAGAAGTCTGGGAAATGAAGAGGCTAGACCAGAGAGACTCAATCCAGCTAGCGTTCCTTTTTGTTTTTCAAGCTGCCCTGACGATAATGCGGCAGGGTGAAAAGATCAGGAGCACTTTATACACATTGTGCTAATTACTGCAAGTACTTAAAGTTGTAATTAGCTTATTATACTGCAGAGATCCTAACATGGCATGTCTTTCAAAAGAATTTCTCTCCAGATCATTAGTGGGAAAGCTAACAACATCTGCTTCAAATAAAATCAACCAATTAGCACAGGCAACTCCACATAGTTTGCAATCAGAGAATTATATTGTGCCAAGTGCTAATTTCAATGTGAATGCTATCTCCTTCTCATATCCCACGCTTCTCTGCCAGCACAGCTGGTGTTTAACACCACTGACTTCAGCGAAGTCTCCAAAAACTTATGTTAATTTGAAATAACCTAATCAGAAGTGTGCAATACAGACTGAGGTTGATCTCGGCTTAATTAAAACTGACCTTGTCATTTCACTGTCTGTAAAACACCATTATCTCACCATTTATCACTCAACTACCACAAATATTCCATTGACGTGAACACCAAGGAAGATGGGTCCCAAGCCCCTAGAGCTATTTTCAGGAGCACTGTGATCACTGGAGCTTAATGGAAGGGAGAGGTCTGCCTCGAAGTGTGGGGTAACAATAAAAGTAATTCAGCAGACTCAAAATAACTTGTCAGCCCTACCCATGAAGGCTGCTTCTGCCCACTTCCGTTGGCTCGAATGACATATTCACTCCCGAGACTGACAGGCATTAGCAGATGTGAAAGCTTTCATTTTAAAATTAATATCTCACCCAGTACCTTTCAGGGAGCTGAATCGTTCAATCAATAAGCATGACATGGCAGGTGTGATGGGTACAAGGCACTAAATTCTTCTGCCGAAGGTACTAGAAAACATCTGCTCACATGCGTGTGTGTGCATGTCAATGGATGAACTGCTGAGAAAAATGATTACCAGTAGGAAATGTAATATGCTTCTACTCACTGAAATAAAATTTAAAATAAAGCAAAGTCATATTTTTTGTTGCATACATGCCATCAAATATACCTTGCTTAACCTGCATTAAGTTCCTAACCCTGCATTGTTGTGTGTGTTTGTGTGTCTGTGTGTGTGTGTGTCTGTGTGTGTGTTCAACTGTCTGTCAAATTAAACAGCTGCCATTCTTGTTTTCTACACATTAATATAGGTTTAAAAGTGGCTTCAGAGTCTCCTTCCAGGATTTGTTTTAATGTTTTCATACAACCTCAGCCAAAACCATATTGAAGGCAAGGCTAAAAAAAGCACTGAAAATTTTGTTTGTGAAACCATTATAATCAGGGAAAGTTTTTTGTCTTCAAATCACATGCTTATCATCAACAATATAATTGCTGACATTTCTTCGACTCAAGGAAATACCTTCTTTGTTTTTGTTCTACCCACAGTCAACCTAACACCATATTACCATTGACCAAATCAATTCGAACCCCGTAGCACTTATTAACTAGATTCATCTTTTCAATGCAGATATTGACTGTCTCCCATTGTTTAATGTATGGCAGTTTCTGTTTATTTTATATGTATGAGTGTTTTTCCTGCATCTATGTCTGCATCACGTGTGTGTCTGGTTCATATTGAGGCTTGAAGAGGGCATCGGATTCTCTGGGAATGTCGTTGCAGACAGCTTAAGCGACCATCTGGGTGCTGGGAACTGAACCTGGGTCCTCTGCCAGACCGGCTGGAGCATTTAACTGCTGAGCTGTCTCTCCAGCTCATGTGCTTTAGCCGTGCTATAGGAAAAGTACTCTTGTTTATAGGACTATCTTCTGTTGGTGTTGAACATATAATGCTCATTATATAACAATATTTGAATATAATTTTTGCTGTGTCTTTAACCTTAAACGAGTGTGATCTTGAGTCATATGCTAAATTTTCCAAGTTCAAATTTGTACAAGAGATGCATTATATCCACTTTAAACTGTTAAAGAATTTTTAAAAAATTATATTAAGTGTGCATAAATCAAAGAGTTCAATGGATATTTATTGAACGAGACTCATAGAAAGTCATTAAACATTCAGTGAAATATAAAAGAAAAAAATATGAGACCACTTAAGAAAAAAATGTATAAAGAAAAAAGGATGTAGCGATTACACACCATGCACGTTATAAGCCCGCATGCAAATAAAAGGAATTGCATATGTTGAAAACACTATTTTTAAGCTGGGCATGATGATGCAGGCCTTTGATGCCAGCACTTAGGAGGTGACGGCAAGACAATCAGGAATTCAAGCTCATTCTCAGGTTGATAGTGAGTTTCAGGCCCGCCTTGGCCACATGAGATCCTGTCTCACACAAACGACAAAAACATCCACTGTTTTTAAAGTAGAAAAGTGTTATTCAGGCTCAAAGGGATCATTAAAAATACCACTGTGATTTCAGCCAGTAGAAATAAATCAACACATCTTATTCCACTCAGTAAATAACAGCCCTGTGTGGAGAAATTACTGTAACTGGTAGAGTGTTTTGTAATGCTAAGGGATAGGTTTCCTGAGAAAAGACTAGATGAACAGTTTCTTATTCCTTCCGAAGAGAAGCTGGAGTTACTTGGGCCATGTTGTTGGACAATGTAATATGAATCACATGGTATCTCGAGACATTATAATTTGATGGTGAGATACTTCAACTTCCATTTTATGAATGTTGTAAGATCCCATTCATCAAATAGTTCCTGCTTTCTTCCTCTGTGATCCTGGAAAGCTTATTTCCTAAAATTTCAGCCTACTTCTAATAGCATCATCTATCATTCTGGTTAGTAGATGAGAAAATAGTTCATGTCAAGTGTTCAGTGTTTTGCCCCCTGGCAAATTGCTATTGTTGCTATTTTTGCTGTGTCTACCCCTGCTGTGACAAACAGTAATGTTTCCTAGAATAATCCTGAGCATTGCTTCTTTGTCACGTATCAGATATCAGTTTCTCTGTGTGTTCTACCTCCAGGCTGGATTATTCACCCTGTCTTTCATATCATAGAACTTTGTGCATTATTTGCATTATGGTCAAGATTTGTGAAATAGTTTTTCATATCACTGCTTTCCTGACCAAGTTTTTGAAATATTCAATAGAAGGAATTTTTAATTTAGTAATATTTTTGTTCTTAATGTTGATCAAGTATTTCACACAGTAGAAATCTAATTTGTTGAGTAAAGAAATGAATGGATAGAGTCAGGCAGTGGTGGTGGCGCACGCCTTTAATCCCAGCACTCGGGAGGCAGAGGCAGGCGGATCTCTGTGAGTTCGAGGCCAGCCTGATTTACAGAGTGAGTTCCAGGACAGGTTCCAAAGCTACAGAGAAACCCTGTCTCAAAAGAAAAAAAAGAAATGGATGAATAAATGTATTCATGTGAGATATAAAGATACATAAGCATTAAATGCACTCTTTGAAATACTAAAGTCTTCTGAAGTTCATAATACCAACCTCAGGAACTCAGAACTTAAACTACACACAAAGTGTAGATCAACCTTGAAAAATTTTAAGTTTTCCCCCAGTATTGTGCTTCTTTTAGAATTCTTTGGGAACTCAGTAAGGGACTCCACCAAAGGGATTCTCTAGAACTTTTTCATGCTTGCTATCATTAAGGCAATTAAATAAAGGACTTTCCTGCATGATAAAGGTCTAATTTTGTGAGTGTAACTACTATGAGGCAAGATAATAGGTGAGCAAAATAAAAAACACGCAGACTGGATAATTGTGTTTTTCACTGACAGTCAGTCCTATGTTATTTTCACTATCAACATTATTATGGTTGCTGTTATCACATTATAGGTTACTTTAGAATTCCATAGAATGAATTCCAAATCAGAAATTAAGAATTTGCAACTGTCTCTGCATCCTTCCTCTCCCTCTAGATTAACCTACCTCCTACCTCTATGGTTCCCTTTACTTTACCTGTTTCTGTGTTTACATCAGCTTCTATACTCAAATCTAAGGATTTAGAGCTAGTTTTCTCTACAAATAAGAGAGAACATGGGGTGTTTGCTCTTTTTTGGTGTAGTTACATAACTCAGTTAATATTTTCTAGTTCTGTCCCTAAACAGACTAAGAAGAGAGAGAGAGAGAGAGAGAGAGAGAGAGAAACAATAATTGAAGAAGTTCTTGAACTTGAGGGATTTAGGAGGACACGGGAGGAGTTGGAAGGGGTGATGAAGGGATGGAAATGAAATAGAGTATGTATAAAATTCTCAAAAATGTTAGATTAAAAAATTGGCAACTAGCCAATTGCCAAAGAAACTTTTCATCATTTTTCAGGGAATCAATTAGAAATGAATTAAACAGAAAGTGTTACTGCAATTAGGGCAGAATACTTTTTGGTTTTACTGATAGTTATTGAACTTGAGATGTTGTACATCATCATAAGCATACTATTTCACTAAGCTACAATCCCAGGCTCTGCACTGAAGTCTGTTTTCAAAATTGGGCCTAATGCAGCACAATTTATACAGAATCACACAAACTAAAACATCCCAAAATTTAAATAATATTTTAAATATCGATCATATGACTCTGAGATCTTCTGGCCACCAGAAAAAAATGGTGTTATATATTTTGAGATCCAATGTATTTAATCATATCCTAAATTAATGTGATTATAATGTGTGTAGCTGAATTGAAGAGTAACTATTGAGTATTTTCCAGGACTGTCTTAATTTTCCATGTTCTGTAATTGTCTAAGTAGATATGTACTCTTCAAACAAAACATTTCTATTTAGAATGTAAAAGTCTGGATATTCATACATAACTGCAAGTCATCAGTTAACTAGGATAAGCAATAGCAATGAGTCTGAAATTCTATTTTCAGTTATTCATATTGCATTTGAGTTTTTAAAACAAATATTTGTGGGCCACCTTAGAGTACTCTGTCTATGGATTCACCCAAACAGTTCACGAACTTTTATTTTTTTTAATTTATTTATTTATTTATTAAGGATTTCTGCCTCCTCCCCTCAACCGCCTCCCATTTCCCTCCCCCCTCCCCGATCAAGTCCCCCTCCCTCATCTGCTCGAAGAGCAATCAGGGTTACCTGCCCTGTGGGAAGCCCAAGGACCGCCCACCTCTATCCAGGTCTCCAAAGGTGAGCATCCAAACTGCCTAGGCTCCCACAAAGCCAGTACGTGCAGTAGGATCAGAAACCCATTGCCACTGTTCTTGAGTTCTCAGTAGTCCTCATTGTCCGCTATGTTCAGCGAGTCTGGTTTTATCCCAGGCTTTTTCAGACCCAGGCCAGCTGGTCTTGGTGAGTTCCCGATAGAACATCCCCATTGACAATGGATTCAGTCCCACCATTTCTTCAACACAGATTGGTGATGGAGATAACCTCCTACTGTCTTTTTCTTCAGCTTATTAGCTCTCTTTTCCCTTCCATTTTTCTCACTGCATGGTAAACCTTCTTACTGCCCATGTTATAACAACTTCCATTCCAAAAGCTCAGACAATGGATGATGTTTACTTTTTGTTTGCAAACAACAGAATCCACAGCATTGCCAACAGATGCCCTTGATTCACAGTGAATGAGAAAGGGAATTATAGGAAATCAGTGTGTATTGTGTGTCCAGCTGAGATGGATGCTAGCAGAGCGGCCTCCAGGAAATATTTTAGAGCACAAATATGTATCCTCAAGACCTTTCTCACTCTAGGGAAACTCTTTGATGGTGACCATCTCCTTCATACTTTTGTTCAATACATATCCACCTCTCAACTCCTAAAAAATATCTTTCTTTTATTGAGGCCTTCTATGCTACTTCATAAGACAAAATTAAGATGGATAATTAGGGTCATACATTCAGATAATGTTATGCTTTGTTAGAGAACATCTGGGGGTTTAGGATTCCAAACACAAGCAATGAGTTTCTAATAATTTTTTCAAGTAATTCACGGCTCTCAAGTCAGTGAAAAAATATTTATCAAGAAGTATAAAAGGTATGAGATTTTTACCCACTTACAAGCTGGCTTAGTAGTTTGCCATGGTTTCTCAAATGCTGGCAGAAGACACGAGACCCTGAATCAGAGACAAAAATAATTCAGCCTAGCCAACAAGTGATAAGCAGTGTAAGATCTGTAAATCATGACAGACTCAAAGTGAATTATCTATCAACTGTCTAAGAAAGAGACTTTGACTAGGTGGCCCAAATCATACCTTATCATTTGGTACTGTCAGCTGGAAAACCAATAAACATGCGTATACAGAGGTGACAACCACTGAGGAATGAGTTCTGTAGATCTGGAGTGCATCTTGACAACATGCATTTACAAAATATCCCAAGTACAGTAGACATTGTTACTTCTGGCAATAACCTTTCTTCTGTGTCATAAATGACAGTTCATTCCATTGATTTATATAAAAAATTAGAATTAAAGGTGACAAAGCTCACATACAGAACAAAGGCAAAGAAAAGAAAAGGAGAACTGACCCCATTCTTATTCATAGTGAACAATACCGGCATGTTATTTCCAAGCCTGTGCACATGACTTGAGTTCCTACTTTTTGGCTTTCAGCTGGGAAATGATAAGGTTACTTTGCTATCCTAAGTCCAGTACTCAGATTTAGGAAGTTAAGGTCTTACCCCCTAGTCCAAACTGAAGGGTATAAATATCCCTGATCTCATGTTTCCTTCTGCTATTATTGTTTATTGACCCTGCCCTTGAGATGACAAGTTTCCTAGATATATAGTGCTGAGTTTCACCTCTCAAGTAACATTCATCTATTGATGTTGTATATTTAGGAAATGAGCATTCATATTGGTATTTTTCATGCTGATAATGATAAGAGATATTTAAATAAGAAAGTTTCACTCATTTTTTACTACTCAAGAAAAGACCATATTATAGCTTTAGTTTTAGAGAAAATGTTTGATTCACCTCACAGTTACACATGACTAAATAGATAGACAGAGAGACAGACAGATAGATAAATAAATGAATATTTTATAACTCAAAAGGTTGCAAGTGTGATATATTGCAGGTTAGTATACTTTTCATGCTTTCTGAGATCAAAATTTAAATTGTGTCATGGGTGCAAGGAAGCAAGACCTACATCCTTCTCCATCAAAGAGACAATTAACCAATTTTAGTCTTTGTCATCTTCAACATTTTTGCTGTTTGACATTGATTATGTACACTTTGAGGTATCCTACACCTTTCATTTTCAAGACATTAACTTGGTGACTATTTATATGATTATTTTATCATTTAAGTAAAATGAAGTCTTGTCTATCGTTTTTCTAAAAGACAAGTAATAATCAAAATTAGAAATTGAAGTACTAGCCTAAGCCACATCACTCAGAAATATAGTTAATATTAGGTGATTGACTCATGGTAGAAACACTAGCCCACAAGCCTAGGTGATTTCAACGTCTGCCATTATGTTTTGCTCCTGTAATTCTTTGTTCATACTTTTAATTTTTCAGCATATTATTCAACTGTTTTACCTCTGAATTAGAACACTGGGTCTTTAAAAATAAGACTTCATCTCCACTCTGCTGTATTTGCCCCCAAGCATGATCATGCCACAGGGACTGGCATCGATTGAAACTCGCTGATGGCAACTTTGTAATGGAATGTCTTTTTTCTGTTCCTGGACACATTCTATCTCTCAGTCTTAAATTCTGTTCTAGAAAATAAATCATTTCCTTATAAATACAGTTACCATATGACTTTTAAATGTGTACCCAAGTGTGTATATTTTTATGTATATACAAATACTAAAAGTATCTTTATTTTTAACCACCAAAATAGACCACCAAATGACCTTCACCTGGAAAATGGACAAATAGGCCTAGTATTCATTTCACAGAGAGTGGAAATTGGATTTTGTGTTCTGTTGGCCTTCTCTTCTGGAGTGGAACATTCAATATTCCAGTAACTATTTCCTGCATGTTAGGACTGAAGATGTGTGCCGCTTGCTCAGGCATTGGTCAACTCTTAATTTGACACACCTGTCAGCAGTTCTATGAACCCAAATCCCTCCAGCAAACTCTTTTTCCTTATCATAGCCTGACCTGTTTTATATTTAATGCAACTAAGAACCCTAAAGATTCAAAGCCCAAACCAAATGTAACAACCTCCTTCAACACCTGTAGACCAAGCATATTCCAAACCATTAACACTCAAACATAACATCGCTTTTACAACTTCGTCTTTCTTACCACCCTGTCATTTCTATCTCTTTAACATGTCAAACACCTGTCTGAAATAAATGCATATTTCTGTGAAATTACAGCACCAGAAAAACCTGCTTAAATCTCATTCAGCTTTTGAAAACAAATTCAGCATCAGCTCTTGCCCTTTCTCCATCTTTTATACCTTGCCAGATAAAGCCATGCCTCATTCTGAACTTACACACTGAGCTTTTCCTGTTTACCTGCCCTTGTTAATGCATTTGACTATTTTTTGTTGTTTAACCATCATGCATTAGAACTTTCTTCTTAGAGCTTGAAATTCAGAAATAAACCAAGTGGGCATCACCCACTGTCTAGTGGAGATATAGACAATGAACTAAATGCTAAGTGCACTGCATAGGAGTAAAAATGGTGATAGTCACCAAAGAGGGCAAAGCAAGCAGAAACGAGTGTGAAAATGCCATGAAGTGTGCCACTCCAGAAAAGACGAGCACAGGGGTGTTTATGGAAGAGATGACATTTAAGAAAAGACAAGATGCAAGTGACGTAGCAGACCAAGTAGTTGTCATAGAAAACATCCTTCAAGGCAGAGGAAATAGCAAGTGCAAAGTGGCAAAGTTTGAAACATCTACATTTGTTGTGGAATAATGGAGAATCAGAGTGAGAACAGGGAAGAATAGGAGAGGTATAAGAGGTAAGACTGAAGAACATGACTGATGCTGGTAGGGATCTTGGCTTTTCTCTGAATTAGATGGGGCCATTGAAGACTTCCAAGAATTTTGTCTAACATAGCTTTACAGCATCATTCTATATCCAGAGTAGACTGTGGTATATAAATACAGAAAGAAGGAGGCAAGAGATTATCATACTTTATCAAGATATTGATGGAAATTTCATAGATTTTAAAGCTTCTTCTGCTCTTTTCAAAAGTAGGATAGCATATGAAAAAAAGAGGAAAGACATTGATTAAAGGCCATGTCATTAACATCGTGAGAAATGACTTTCTTGTGGCAAGAATATAGGATGTCAGCAAGAGAGATGTGGACCATAGACGCTCCACAGAAAATCAGGGAAGACATGGAAATTCCTATTAGCTCTGGGAGCAAGGGAACACAAATATTTCCAAAAATAATTCTCAAACAAAGGAGGAGAATTCTCACCCTCTCACTAGAGATGAGTGCAGGGGATTTGAGGTACTGAATAGTCAAGCCCCAGAGGGCCTCTGAGAAAGCAAAGAACTTTACACTAAGGACGAATTCTAAGGAAAAAACTTCAGCCTGAGGAATAAAAAAAGAACCAAAATAAAAAAAAAGTGGTGGCAGAGGGAGCCAATGGATGCATATTTCAGGAATAGCTGAAGAGACAAGAGAGGGGTCAACCAAGAGACCATATTTCTTGTTGTTTTCAATAGTCCCAAAGTAACACCAGGGGGAAAAAAGCTACAGGTGGAAAACCACCAAGGTCAAATCCTCAGGTATAATTACATATATCTTACCTAAACATGAAGTACAAAAAAAAGCATTTTCAATGTGACATAAAAATAGAATACTAGATTCAGTGTTTTTTCTCACTTTGGTGGAGATAAAGGTGATGAACTAGCAGTCATATGCTCCATGAACACAGGTGTGATACAGCTATCAACACTAGTGGGAAGGAGGGAGGGAAGGTAACTGTAAGACAAGCTGAAGAAGCTTGTTGGTTCCCTTATATGGACAGAAGAAAATCAGTTTAGAATTGACATTCAGGAGGAAGACAAGAAGGCAAAAGCTCCTCAATGCTTCTAGGAGATTTAATATAAATGATTTACACAGGAGAAAACAATGTCTAAATTTTTTTAGCACAAAAGGTGTTAATAGTGTCTGCAAAAAGTAGAATGACTGAATAAGAAAAATGTGGGCTCAACTTGAGTCACAGTGGATAAATTTCTCACCTTCTATGAGCTTCTAATTTTCCTTTGTCTACAAGTTCAAACACACACACACACACACACACACACACACACACACAATATCTTAGTTAGCAAAAGTAGGCTCTGGTATCAGACATATCCAAGTCTTCCTCTCTTCCATACCCATTTTCTTTTACATCCTGGGAATAGTTTTTTTCTCCTTCCTCTTCTCCCAGTCCCTCACTCAACACCACCCCTCTGTTTCCCTAATCTACTCCTCCTCTGTTTCTGTTCAGGAAATGGCAGATCTCACATGAATATCAACAAAGCATGGCATATCAAGTTGTAATAAGACTAAGGACCTCTATGTATTAAGGCTGGGCAGGGCAACCCAATATGGGGAGTAGGGTCCCAAAAGTCAGTAAAAGAGTTGGAGACAGCCCCTGCTACCATTGTTAGCAGTCTCACAGGAAGACCAAGCAACACAACAATAACACAGATGCAAAGGGTCTAGGCAAGCCTAAGGCAGGCTTCCTTGATGTCAATTCAGTCTTTGTGAACCCCTATAAGCCCAGGTTAGTTGATTCTGTGAGTTTTCTTGGGGTGTCCTTGACCCCTCTGGGTTTTACAGTCCTCTATGGCTGTCTTCTACAGGATACTCCAGGCTCTGCCTAGTATTTGGCTGTGGGTCTGCATCTATTTTCCATCAGTTACTAGATGAATCCTCTCTGGTGACAATTTGTCTGGGCACCAATCTGTGACATCATTACATTGACATTGTTTCCTTCGGTCATGTTTGGTTCTATCCTAGGTCTCTGGGTCATCCAACTGGCATACAGGCAGAGTCAGGGGTAGGATTACACTCCTGGAATGGGTTTTAGCTAGACAAGTGTTTGGTTGGACACTCCCTCAATGTCTTGGCCACCTATGCCCCAGTACATTCCAAAGGCAGAACAGACTGTAGGTCAAAGGTTATTTGACTGTGTTGGTTTCCCACTCCCTCCAATTAAAGTCTTGCCTGGGAGAGGGGGAGTGAGAGGGGAGAAGGGGAGGATTGGGGAGAGCCTGGGGGAGTGGGATGGTTGAGATGGAGGAAGGACGGATATGGGAGCAGGGAAGAGATATCTTATTTAAGAAAGGCATTGTGAGGTTGGCAAGAGGCTTGACTCTAGAAGTCAAGGTGTCCACAGGTATGTCCCCCTCTGGGCAGTGGAGGAGAGGGTTCCTGAACTGGCCTTGTCCTATAGTCAGACTGAGGACTATCTTGAATATCACCATAGAACCTTCCTCTGGCAACGGATGGAGATAGAGACAGAGACCCACATCAGAGCACTGGACTGAGCTCCCAAGGTCCAGTTGAAGAGCAGAAGAAAGAAGAATATAAGCAAGGAAGTCAGGAACTTGAGGAGTTGGTCCACTCACTGAGACAGTGTGCCTGAACTAATGGGAGCTCACCAAATCCAGATGGACTGGAACTGAATGAGCATGGGATCAAACTGGACTCTGAATGTGGCTGACAATTGGGGCAGACTGAGAAGCCAATGATAATGGCACTGGGATTTGTCTCTACTGCATGTACTGGCTTCTTGTGATCCTAGTCTATTTAGATGCATACCTTCCTACACCTGGATGGAGGTGGGAGGGCCTTGAACTTCCCACAGGGCTGGGTACCCTGCCCTCTCTTAGGACTGGAGGGTGAGGGGGAAGGGCTTTATAGGGGAGGGGGAGGGAAGTGGGAGGAGGGGAGGAAGTGGAAATTTTGATTGGTATTATTTAAAAAGTAATAAAAAATAAAAAAATAAAGTCTTGCCTGGTCACAGGAGATAAACAGTTTAAGCTATATATCCACTATTGCTAGGAGTCTTAGCTAGGGCCATCCTTGTAGATTCCTGGGAGATTCCATTGCACCAGGTTTTTACCTGAACCTGAAATGTCCCCTCTCTTTCCAGTAATCTCTTTCAGTACTCTGCCCTTCTGTCTACCCCAAACCTGATTGTTCATGTTCCCATCCTTCCCCCAGTCCATCTGCAAAATCTATCCTATTTCCCCTTCCCAGGGAGATCCTTAGAGTCCCCATTATTAGTTAAGCTTTCTGGGTCTGTGAATTGTAGCATGATTATCATTTAGAGCTAATATCCACTAATAAATGAGTATATAGCATGTTTGTCTTTCTGGGTCTGAGTTACCTCACTCGGGATGATTCTTTTCTAGTTCCATCCATTTGCCTGAAATTTTAATGATGTCATTTTTAACAACTGAGTAATAACTCCATTGTGTAAATATTTTATATCTTCTTTATCCATTCTTTGGTTGAAGGACATAGAGGTTCTTTCCAGGTTCTGTATAAAACAAATAAGCTGCTATGAACATATCTGAGCAAGTGTCCTTGTATTGAGTATCTTTTGGATATATTCTCAAGAGTGGCATAGCTGCGTCTTGTGGTAGATTAATTCTGTTTCCTGAGAAACTGCCACACTGATTTCCAAAGTGAGTTAAGTATACACTCCCACCAGCAGTGAAGGAATTTTTCCCTTGCTCCACATCCTTTCCAACATGAGCTGCCACTTGTGTTTTTGATCTTAGCTATTCTGACAAGTAAATGATGAAATCTCAGACTCTCAGTATTTCCCTGATGGCTAAGGATGTTCAACATTTCCTTAAGTGTTTCCCAGCCATTAGTGATTCTTCTGTTGATAATTCTCTGTTTAGATGTGTACCCCATTTTTAATTGGATGGTATAAGTGGCCCTTCTGTATTTGTGTTTCTTTCATTGGTTATTAAAGAAACTGACTTGGCCTTTTGATAGGGCAACACTTAAGTAGGCAGGGTAGACAGAATGGAATGCTGGGAAGAAAAGCAGGGAGAGAGAGCCGCCATGGAGATGCCAGGTCAGACATGTTGAATCTTTCCCGGTAAGCCACGACCTTGTGGTGGCATACAAATTATTAGAAATTGGTTAAGTCAAGATGCAAGAGTTAGTCAATAATAGGCTAGAGAAAATGGGCCAGGCAGTAATTTAATACAATTTCTGTATGGTTATTTCAGAGGTTAAGCTAGCCGGGCAGTGGGATGCAACTCACTCACTCTTGTACTACGTTGGATTAACAGGTTTGTTGATCTCTAGTTTCTTGAGTTCTTTATATATTTTGGAAATCACCTCTCTGTAAATGTGAGGTTGGTGAAGATCTTTACCCATTCTGTAGGCTGCTGTTTTGTCCTATTGATGGCATCCTTTCCTTACAGTTTTCAGTTTTATGAGGTCTCATTTATTAAGTTTGATCTTAGTATCTGTACTGTCAATGTATTCTTCCGGAAGTTTTTCCTGTACCAATGCTTTAACGATTTCCCACGTTGTCTTCTATCAGGATACGTGTATGTTGTCAGAGGTTGCTCTTTCATTCCTGGCTATCCAGACCCAAAATAATCACTCAGAAACTATATTATTTGCAATAATGTTTGGCCAATAGGTTAAACATATTGCTTGCTAGCGCTTATATCCTAAACTAACCCATCTACATTAATCTGTACATCACCACAAGGTTGTGACCACCGGTAAAGTTTCAGTGGGCTCCAAGAAGATATAAATATTATAACTATAATTCTTGCTTGATACCTGTTTTGTTATATGTAATATTGCTATATTAAAGTTAAAACCTTCCTTTTTATTTATTTATCGAGGTGATGTATACTATGAATATGTTTTATTGCCATTGGTTAATAAAGAAGCTGCTTTCAGTCAATGACTTAATAAAATATAGTCGGGCTGGAAAAGATACATAGGTGAGGAGTCACTTCCTAACTGAATGGCCTGGTCTCCCTAGAACTTCTGTGAACCACATTCTCAAGAAATTCTGAGCAAAGCTACAAAACTATACATAAAAACTGAAGCTACAGAAAATCTCAGTGATGTGTGGAATTATCTTTGAATTATAACTGCATAATATTCAACAAGGTGAGAGCCTGGAAAAACCCAGAGACTGCAGGAGGACATGGACAAGGACACAGGTTCGAAGGCATGCATAGAACACTGGGAAGAACCACCCAGGGATCTGACCAGCTTTCATCCAATAAGGGAGGCTTCTGTGATCTCACCATGAATGTGACTGTCCATGGGGCATCACTGGAATCTGAGAGCCATATAAGCAACATGATGGCTCAAGAATTGAGTCGGGAATAGACAAGCAGACAAGAGACCTCATTAACACTCTATCCCACAATCTAGCTCTCACCACTGTATGTTAATCCTCCTTTATTTACTGTCCAGTTCTGTGCTGTTCTGCTCTCATTTATATTCTCCCTTGGCTTTTTTCCTCCTTTGTTGTCCTTCATTTTTTCAATACCATACTAATCTCAGTATTTCTCAGCACATTTGGCAAGAAATTAATAAATTCAAATTACTCCAGAGTGTTATAATAGAATATTTTCCCGTTCACATTAGCAGGCCAATAAATTCATGTCTTGTGAAAAAAAAGAAAAATGGGAAGACTCTGATTAAGAATATCCAAAGCATGATTACAAACTATTCATCTAGTAAGAGAATAATATGTAGAATGCATTAAATCTCAAAAAACTCAAGAAGGAAAATGAGCAATGAATGAATGGAGGTCAAGAAGATAGCTCAGTGAGTGTAAGCAATTGCTGTACAAGCTTGACTGAGTTAGATTTCCAGAACCCACATAAAAAGGTATATGTGATGATGTACCTATGTAAGCCCAGAACTCCTGTGGTGAAATGGGAGGCAGAAACAACAAAATCAGCTAAGTATTTCCAAACCAGCTAGCCATCAGTATGCAGCATAGCAGCAAAAACAAGAGGAATTCTGTCTCGTCTCAACAAGGTAGAAAAAAAGAACTGTCTCCTGAAATATTGCCTCTCATCCCGCATTCACAGACGTGCATCTGTGCATTACATTACACACAATAGATAGGTAGACAGACAGACAGACAGACAGACAGACAGATGATAGATAGGTAGGTAGATAGATAGATAGATAGATAGATAGATAGATAGATAGATAGATAATTTTAAGTGGACAAATTGTCTTAACAGTAGAATTTTTCATAAAATATCCATTTATGACAAGCATACGAAAAATTTAAACATATTAATCTACAGTGTGCTATGTTAAGATGACAAAAACGTTGATGAGCTTATGGAGACAAGATAAAGCTATACATGTTGTTTTGGAATGGTAATTAATATATGCATTATGAAATGCCATTTATAAGTTCCTCAAAATTCTAAAAATATATCTACCATGTGGATCCAAGTATCCCACTCTTGTGTGTGTGTGTGTGTGTGTGTGTTTCTCCAAAATAAACCAAATCAGTATATCTATTAGACCTATCTATACTCCCATATTTACTGCAAGGTCAAAATTGCCAAGATATGATCAACTTAGATAATTCTATAAATGGACAAGAGAATTTGAAAAATGACATATGCAAACAATGGAATACTATTTAATCACTAAAAATAATAAAAATCTTATCATTTGAATAAAAATGGATATACCTGAAAGAGCTTATGCTAAATGAAATAAGCCAGGGACAGCAAAACAAATGTATAATATGGGGAAGCTAAGAGAGTTGATCTCATAGGAAAAAAGAGTACAATAGTGATCACTAGGTGCTAGAAAGTATGCAGGGAGAGAGGGTAGAGAATGTTGAATAATAGGTATAAAATACAACTAGATAGGAGGAAATAACCTTGGATAACAGTGACTATTGTTTTGAATGATTCCAAAAGAATGAAATTATATTTAAGCATACAGAAATGACAATTTCCACAACTATGTCACTACATATTGTACACATACAACACCCTATAAATATATGTAACTATTCCATGCAAATTTTGAATATAAAGTATTTTAGGAAAGCATTAACCTCTCCCTAATTTCCTCCAAATCCAATAACCCAGTTTCATCTTTAACTCTGTAGCAGTATACCTGTTGAAACCTCCTCTTCATCTCTGATCCCATTGCCAGTGGATTACAAAGACCTTCTCCTCCAAACTTCCTTCTTCCTACTCATCCCATGATCCCAGCCCTCAACCCCACAAGCGCTCCCTGGAAACACATTTTATCTGGAACCAGCAGTGGCCACACCTATCAGGATCCAAAATAATTTCTTACCAGGCAGCACATAGCCACCATACCGACCTAAGAACCAGAGAGGTCAACAGAAACAAAGGAACAAAATAGTTACCCAACAAAGATAAGACCAGATATCAGCTTCTCAAAGTACAGTCTTCCCAAACCAATATTCCTACATGACACTATAAAAACACAATCAATATCAGCCATGAAAATATGTCTTTACTACAGTCCAGCAAGCATTTCACAGTAAGGCCATGAGAACTGCAGCATAGCTTAAGCACAAGAAAATGACCTTAAAATAGCATTTTGAATATAATAGAGATTATTAAAGAGGAAATGAGTAAGTCCCTTAAAGATATCTTTGAAGACACAAAGAAAGAGTGAAAAGAAATGAATAAAACAGTTCAAGACCTTAAAGTGAAAATAAATTCAAGAAAGAAAACCCAAACAGAGAGAAATATGGAAATGAAAAATTTAGGAATTCAAATGGTAGCCTCAGAATACAAGAGGGGGAAGAAAGAATCTCAGGCATTGAAGACAAGATAGAAGAAAACAGTGGCAGCACTGATCATGGATATCAACATTGTTTCCAGCAGCAGCATGGATCGTGGCTATCAGCATGGTCCACAGTGGCAGCATTGACCATGGACATATGTTGATATACTTGCTCCATGCTGCTGCCAGAAAGCCATGTTGATGTCCATGGTCCATGATACCACTGGTAACCATGTGGAAGTCCATGATCCCTGCAGCTGCTGGCTGCTATGGACAAAGAAGCTTCTTTTGCAATGATATTGAAGACTGCAGATTCATAACTGAGAATGAAAGACACTGAAGACTTATGTGACAAATGTCTCCCCAGCCAATTAAAAAGAAAGAAAGAAATAAAATAAAAAGAAACAGTCCAGACACAAAGCTATTGAAAAGAGTCCTTAAAAACTGATAAAGGTGCTGAAGTATAGCACTTCATAGTTGATGGCTTTAGGGGTGGGACTATGTTTTCATTAAGGGGCTAGTTAGCCACTGAGAGTTTGACTATGCTCCAATGAGTAGATGGGTAACACTAATTTGACTTAGTGTTTATTTTATTTCGGGGGATGTCAAAGAGTGAAAGGGCAGACCAGGGAGAAATGGTAATCAAGTTTGATCGAGGTGCGTTGCATGAAATTCAAAAATAATAAATAAAAATATTATGTTGGTTGAAAAAGGAGAAATGGATAACTCAGTCAAAGAAAATGTTGAATATAAAAATAATCCAGGCACAAAACTTCCAGAAAATCTATGAAACTATGAAAAGGTCAAATCAAAGAATAAATAAGAGAATAAACCCAGGTCAAAAGCACAGAATGGTTTTTGACACAGAATTTTACTGTAGCTTTGAAGCCTGTCCTGGAATTAGGCTGGCGTTGATCTCACAGAAATCCACCTGCCTCTGCCTCCTGAGTTCTGGAATAAAAGGTGTGCTCCACCACTGCCTGGCCAGAAAATATTTTTAAGAAAATCATAGAAGAAAATTCTCCAAGCCTAATAGGATACAAGAAGACTACTACAGAACACCAAATAAATTGCAACATACATGAAATATTTCTTGACACATAGTAATCAAAACACTAAATATATAAAACAAACAAAGAACATTAAAAGTTGAAAGGGAATAGACCAAGCAATTTATAAAGGCACACCTATTAGAGTAACACAAGATTTCTCAGTGGAGACTCTAAAACCCAGAAGAGTCTAGACAGATGTTCTCCAGACTTTAAGAAACCACAGATGCCAGCCCAAACTACTATAGCCAATAAAACTTTCAATTTCAATAGATAGAGAAAATGTGATATTTCCATGGAGAAACCAAATTTAAGCAATATATGTTTATAAATCCAGCCATACAGAAGGGTTCGGAAGAAATTCCAATGTAAAGAGGCAAACTTATTAAAGCATAAGAAATAAATCATCCAAGATCAGAAAATCAAAAGAAGACACACACACACACACACACCAACAAAAACATAAGAATCAGAAAATACTGTTTATTTGATATCTCTCAACATCAATGGTGTTAATTCCCTAATAAAAAGACAAAACAACAAAATAGATTCAAAAACAAGATCCATACTTCTACTTTATACAAAAAGCACACCTCAACATCAAAGATAGACAATATCTCAGAGTAAAGGGCTGGAAAAGATTTTTATAGCAAATATCCCCCAAAAGAAAGCTGATGTAGCTATTCTAATATCTAACAAAATAAACTTCAAACCAAAACTAGTCCAAAGAGATAGGGAATAATACTACATACTCATCAAAGGAAAACTCTTCCAAGAGGACATTGCAATTTTTTAACATCTGTGCACAAACATAAGAGCGCACAACTTTGTATCAGGAATACTAGTACAGCTGAAATCACATAGTGACCCTCACACACTGAGAGTGGGAGACTTTAATATCCAATCTTACAGATGGGTCATCCAGACAAAAACCAAAGAGAGAAATGCTGGAGCTAACTGATGTTACAAACCAAATGGACCTAATACATATTTACAGAAGATCTCACCCAAACATAAAAGAATATACCTTCTACTCAGAACCCCGTGGAATGTTTCTCCAAATTGACCACATACTCAGACACAAAGCAAGTCTCAGAAGATTAAAACAAAATTAAAATAACCCCCTGTATCCTGTTGGACCACCGCAGATTAAAGCAGAATATCAACAGTAGCAGAAACAACAGAAAGCTGACAAACTGATTGAAACTAAACAGTTAAGAACTTGGGAGAGGGTTGAAGGGAAGGGAGGGGAGGGGAGAAGTAGGGAGGGGAGCAGAGAAAAATGTAGAGCTCAATAAAAATAATAAAAATGTGTCAAGGCAAAATTAAGAAAGAATTTCTAGAATGAAAATGAATGCCCAACATCCCAAAACACATAGGACACAATGTAGGCGGCTCTACAAAGCAAGTTCATGCACTGAGTGTCTACATTTAAAACTGGAGGGTCTTATACTAGTAACTTAACAGCACACCTGAAATCTCTAGAACAAAAAGAAGAAATCACACCCAAAAGGAGATGTCAAAAAATAACCAAATTCTATGCTGAAATAAACTAGAAACAAACAAAAATAAAAAGAATCAAAGAAATAAAGTGTTGGTTCTGTGAGAAAATCAATATGATTGACAAACCCTTGTCCAAATTATGTAAAAGGAAGAAGAAAAGATCCAAATTAACAAAATCAGAAGTGAAAAGAAATACATAACAGATACCAAGGAAATGTAGAAAATCATAAAGACATACTTTAAAAACCTGTATTCTGCCAAATTGGAAAACTAAATGAAATGGATATTTTTATCAATACCATTTATCATGCTTAAATCAAAATCAGATAGGCGATTCAAACAGACCTATCATGCTTATTGAAATAGAAGCACTCATCAAAATCTCCCTATCAGGGCTGAAGAAATGGATCAGTGCTTAGGGGCTCTGAGTGCTCTTTTACCTGGGTTCAATTCCCAGCACCCACATGGCAGCTCACAACTGTCTGTAACTCCAGTTCCAGGGGACCCTACAACATGAAATATAGACATAAAATACAGACACATAAAATAAAGACAAACACATTTCTAAAAATCTCCCAACCAAAAGAGCCCAGGGCTAGACATTATTAGCACAGAATTCTACCAGGCTGTCAATGAATAGTTAATACCAATACTCCTCAAAATTTTTCACCAAAATAGAAACAGAAGAAACATTGCCCAATTTGTTTTGCATGGCCACAGTAACCCTGATATGCAAACCACATAAAGACCTAACAAAGACAGTATACCCTGTAGTCCATACATCTTTACTTGAAAGTGTGCATTGCAGTCATTGGTCTTGTTGAGGCCTCTGGCTTCTGCTATTCTATCATCACTGGACCCTCACTGGGACATCTCTCTGATATCCTGTTGTGCCCTGTGTTGTGGAGACCCTACAGCTTTGCATCTGCAGGACTTACCCCTGCACATTCTCCAGCCGATCACCGTTGGATGGATGTTTGGGTGGGTGAACTCATAGGCATGTTTCTCAGCCTGGGTGGTCAGTTCACCAGCTTTCTCCCATCCTTATTATCGGGGTGAGCTCTCCAACATTGCCCTGGCTAGTTCACCCTATACAGCAAGGAGCAGGGCCCGTTCTCCTGCTTTCCCACCCTCAGGGCTGGCTCACCCACACCTATGCCACCAGGGCCAGCTCTACTGTGTTGCCCTGGATGAGGTGCAGGGGCCACTCTCCCTAGTTCTGCGGCTGGTGAGGGGCAGGGATGGCTCTCCAGTTCTCATGACCTCAGGGCCAGCTCTCTCACCTGCTATAGGGCAGTGTGGAGCAGGGAGGAGGAGGGCATCTCTCCCTCACCCATGCAACCATATGACAGAAGAAGGGCAAGGCCAGCTCTCTCGGGGCAGGCTTACCTAAACCCCCATCAACAGGGTCAGCTCTACTGTGCTGCCCAGGCAAGGGGCAGGGCTGGATCTCCCAAGTGCCGCAGCTGTTGAAGGACAGGGACAGCCCTCCTGCTTGCCACAAGTGATGAGAGGTGAGAGGTGGAGGGCACCTTTCCCTCATAAACTCTACCACATGGCAGACAAGGGTGTGGTACCATCTCTCCCACTCTCGTGCACTCAGCGCTGGCTTACCCAGGCCACTGTCAACAGAGTCAGGTCTACTATGCTGCCCAGGCAAATTGCAAGACCCACTCTCCTGAGTGCTGCAGCTGTTGAGGGGTTGGGACCGCTCTTCCGGTTCCTGCAAGTCTTGAGAGGTGAGATCGGGAGGGCATCTTTCTATTACCCACACCAGCACATAGCAGACTGAGTGGGGGAGAGGCAGGACCAACTCACCCATTCTTATGTCCTCAAGGCCAGCTCACCCGCGACCACTGCAAACATGGTCCATCCTGAGACAAGGTGGAGGACCCGCTCTTCTGAGTGCTGTAGTCAGTGAGGGTCAGGGCCGACTCTTTGGAGCCCTGTGCTGTCGAACTTTGGTGGTAACAGGAGCCCTGGACATCAACACTGACCACAGCTACGGCAGGGCCGTGGACCCAGATATGGCAAGCCACCCATCTCAGCTCACTCCTTGCCACATTCACCTTTTCAGATCTACCTCTCTCTACAAGACATGAACCATGCTGTGTATCTCTTTCCCATTCCCTACCATATATTTGCTCACCATAATAGTGACTGACTGCTCCATGCGACAAGGCACTGGGTGGGCCCATGTTTTCTCTTCACTGCCCAGGGCAGGTCACCCCAGGCTTTCTGTACACTGTGAATATGTGTTGCTTTCATTTCAACAAATAAATAAAAAAAAGCATATCTATGGCAAGGCAGGATAGAGCCGGGCATGAAATCCAAGCAGAGACACAGAAGAAAGGCAGAGTCCGGGAGATGCCAACTAGCCATGGAGGAAACAAGACATGTAGAAAATGAGTTAATGCCATGGCCACGTGACAATACACCATGGGCCACTGGATATCAACAAAGACATCCACTGCAGTAGAAACACAGACATGCTCTTCAGTGTCAGCCGGGGCTGGATGTCACCATGGCTCCAGATTGCAGCAACACAGGCTACTCAGATCAGCATGGCCCCCATGGCAGTATTGCCCTTGGAGACCAACATTGCCCCAAGTGGTGACCCAGACTATGAACCTCTACACAGGCCTCAGTGGTAACAGAAGCCACAGACACACTCAGGCCCACTTGGTTGCCATAGGACCTCAGACCAAGACTTGTTCCTTGGCAATAGCACAGGCCTAGACACCACCTTGGATTCCATTGACAAGCAGGCCATTCACATCAGCCTCACCTTACCACCCTCACCTCTTCAGATCTGCCTCTCTCTGCAGCCCGTGAACTGCTCTGCCTCTCTCTTTCTTCTACCTCCCCACCCTGTACTTGCTCACCATAATGGTGAATAACCACCCAGTGCCAGAGGTACCAGGTAGGCTCCTGGTTGGGTCCTGCCTGCCCCAGCTCTTTAATCCAAGAGCTTTCTGCTTGAACATTGTAAATAGTAATAAATAAAAGCAACCTTAGGTCAAGAGGTAGAGCAAGGAACCAGTTAACAGAAAAAAAGTCATAGAGAGTGAGTGGGAGGAAGTCGGGAGGACAGGGGGTAGAGGAAGGAGAAGGGAGGGACATTCAGTTGGAGGAGTCTGTTTTGAGATGGCAACGTTTGAGGAAACCCTCTTTCTGGGACTACATTGGAGGAGGAAGTAGCTGGGTGCTTTCTTTACCTCTCTGAGCTAGCAAGTTTTCACCCTAGCATCTAGCTCCCAAATCATTATTGATAAAATAGAGCGACAGAGACTTAGTTAAACACAGTACTTGCTCTAAATGTGGGCACTGCCATTCCTTGGGATGGGCCCAAAGGTTGGAAAAAGAAAGCAAACAGAGTCCCAGCATTTGTTTCTGTTTGCTTCCCGGGTGTGGATGCTGCACAGCTACCTCACCTTCCTGCTGCAGGACTTCCCAAGACCCTGTTTCAAAAAAAAAAAAAATATTTGCTGAAGAAAAAGATGTTCACTCTAGGTAAACATCAATTTACTAGGATACTTGTTATTCAAAACTATAGTGCATGTTTGTTCATTCTAGGTAAACATCAACTTACTAGGATACTTGCTATTCAAAACTATATTGCATGTTTGTTTCTTAAATTCAAAATCTAGGGTGTGTATGTGTCTGTCTGTCTGTCCGTCTGTCTGTGTATGTGATATACAGACTAGGGATTATTTGGAGGATAAAGGGAAAATGAAAGAGGGACAGAGTGTGGTAATGGGCGAATGCGAACAAAAATGTACAATTATACATGTATGAAAATGTCACAATAACATTTAGTACTTTATGTGATAACTTAAGAATCAATAAAAGAAAAGGTCAAAGATATTTAGTACCATATTCTGTTGTTGAAATTGAAAAAAAAAACAGATCCCTTCCTTTTCCTTTCACATTCCTAATTCCTGGACCCCATTTGCTTAGTCTTTTAATTATCAACTTTGATGTCATTTCCTCAGAGTAAATTTTCTTTACTCCCCAATCCAATGAATCTAAAATAGTCTTGTCAATTTGTTAAATTGCTCATTTCTTTACACTATTCCAATAAACAAGCAGGGAGTTTGATGAGCTCATTATATGTTTCATTTACATAATAAATGCTCAACAACAATATAATGAATGAAGGAATGATAGAGATTAAAATGAAAGAAGTGACTAATATTACAAAAATCTTTAAAAAATCATGTATCTAAAAATAATCATATATCTAATCCATGGCAACCTTAGAAGGCAGAATTTATGTATTAGAAATATAGATTCAGAATTCTTTAGGCAGTTTAAAGTATCAGTGTTCCTTAAAACATGGAAATAGAGCAAAATAAAATTTCTAATTCCTATAGGTTACTCTTGAGGTTCCTTTATAAACGAACAATTACTTTTTATCATTAAACACTCATGATACATTGTAATTAAAAGCCTTGAGAATCACATAGTATTGGTTCTTTAGAAAATATAGTGAGGTTATCTCTGTATGCTTTTTCTTTTTTGTGTCTTTTTTTTCTCTTGCAGACTTTTGCCATTGAGTGTGAATTATTTTTGCGATAGGAAAAAAGAATAAGAGCTACACTTTAAAGTGGTAAAAACAAAAGAGGTATGGTTCACTAAGGAGAGTGAGGATTAAATTTAACATGAATACATTTCACTGCAATCCACCAAACCAAGCAGCATAGCTGTAAAGAAAAATCTAAATGTTTGCCTTTCAGTTAATTTGGTTCAATGCAGACATCTTAAAAATGTTTCCCCAAAATGCTGAGAACTGAGACCTAGACAAGCAAGAAATCTACTTGGTAAAAATTAATTTCCCCTTTCACTATACAAATATATGAAGTATTTTTCAAAGTGCTGGAATTAAATTTATAACATTGGGAGCTTATTAAAAATATATTCTTACGTCCCATCACAGAATTCTGGGGGAACCCTTTGACATCAGTCTAGTGTGGCAGATACAGAACCACATCCTGGTGCAAGCTTTCTCCAAGCCTTTGTCTACCTCAAGAACGCTGGGAGGAATGGAGGGTTTCAAGCCTGGTTTCCTCTACAAATGTAGTATTACTGCCTTCCCTTCAAACCCCAGGCTTGTCAAATGGCATTAGCACAACAAATGCCAAAAGGCAAGTAGGCACCAACAGAGACTCTGAACTCATCAAAATAGATAACTCCTCATATATATCAGGAAAATGATTTTCACACATTATATTTTTGTCTAACTTCTTTAAAATGGTTATTGAGTATTCAGTAATCTTTCCTGTGAGCATTTATAACTTTTTTTGATTCTTTTAACAAATCAATATGATTTTCTCTATAGCCCTGAGAAAGAATAAAAAATTGCCATCAGTTATCAACAGAGCATCCTGCCACAGCGATACCATCTTCTAGATTATCTACAGACAGAGTGCTTCCAAATGCTCATCAGTTCCTCTGTTGCTGGTGATTCTCGGGGAAAGGAAAAGGCTGGGCTTGCCCATTTCTCCTTGTTGCCATTATACAGTCTTTGAATCTCATGTATTTGCATGTACCCTGAAAGAAAACTAATGAATTCTATTTCCTTCACTGACGGCAATCGGAGCTAAGCACAGGCGGCGGTGATGCAATTGGCGTTTGATTCATCATGCCCGCAGTTCTGCACCTGTGCCACTGCCAGCAGGGGCGAGGCAGTGCAACATAACACTTTGCTCATCCATATCCCCAGGGACAAGAGAGTGTATGCAGCAAGGAAAACAAATTCCTGATGCAAATGGTTTCTATTAACAACCAATGTGTACAGTTTAGATGAACCATTCCCTAGCACCTTGTGTTTAGTTATAATGCTTACACTGCATTGTATAAATATCTGTAATTTGTCAGCTCAACAGAAGGATCCAAACTTTCAAGGCTGTGGAGTTTCTTTTTTTCCTGACTCTCAACAGAGCCATCAGTGGCTTTCAGGCAAGATCATATGGACTAGCACAGATTCCTGGACCAGTTCTCAAGATTTAATCAGGGATGCCAACCCCACATGGATTCAGTATTCTGTTCCATTTTCTTTGAGCCAGTACACAAAAAGGCCCATCCCCCTTGCTTACTTCTGTTCCAGCTGGACAAATCTCCTGTCCCTGCCACATCATAACAGAAGGGTTTTGAAGGATACCAGACAGTCTTACCCACTCCTCACTCTCACCCCACACATTAACATACCTGAGCTCCTCACGGAAACAAAGATCATCGTTTCTGCTACCATGATTAGATCTCCCTCTGCTGAGTGTCTTCCTCCTGACTAAAAACCACCCACTGCAGTTAAGATGAGAGACAAAAGAAATCTACTTGAGAGTTTAAGTTGGCCTGGAATTCAAACGAAGCAATGTCATTTAAGAAACCAAACCAGTAATTTCAGATAGGAAAAATACAATATAAGAACTGACAACTGGTTGAAGGGGAGGGGAGTAGCAGGGAGGGGAGCAGAGAAAAATGTAGAGCTCAATAAAAATCAATTTTAAAAAAGAACTGATAACTAGTGAAAGAGGTTAACGTCTAAAGTCTAAGTTTGGTACTCAGGAGTACCAGAATGAGAACAATGAACAGCCTTTCCCTCTGGGCCTGAAGGAAAATATGAAGGAATGAGTTTGTCCCCATCTCAGAAGCAGCTGACTGGTAGAGATCAAAATCACCAAGGTGCCACAGGCAGAGCTGGTTCAGGATAGTGAAGCGGAATCTTCCCCTCAAAGTGCTACAGAAACCGCCTGCTTGGTGAACACCACTTAGTCTCCCATACACATATTGAGAGCAAAGCACCCCTACAGAAGCAATTCCTTGCCACTGGCACGCCTTGCAGTATACCTACAGTGCCCTCTACTGACAAGGTTTATCCTATGCCTGCTGGCAAATGAAACAAGATCCAGCTCGCAGATTATAAGCAAAGCATACATTCTCCCATTCCTATTCAGCATCATGCTAGACACTCTAGACAATAAATGAAACGAATGACTATTGAGGCAAAAATGAAAACTGCCTTGATTCCTTAGGATATAATTGTCTGCATGGAAAAATCACAAAATAACAAATACACAAATTAAAAAAAACTTTTAGAGCTAATGAAAAACTAGATAAAAGCACAAAATATATCATATATAAAAACAACAGGTTATCTATACATTTCAATGAACAACTGGAATTTGAAACTCAAAATACAATATTATTCACATTAGCACCAAAAAATGAAATATTTAGGTACAAATTTAAATGTATATATATATATATATAAGTCATATGATTTTTATAAATAAAACTATAAAACACTGATTTCAAAAGCCAAAGTAACCTAGATTTTAAAAAATAGTCCATGTTCATGGATAGAAAAGCTCACTATAATACAAGTGTCTGCTCAGCCCATGTTGATTTATATATTCAACCCAAAGTAAATCAAAACACAAGTGACTTTGTGTATGGTAAGAAACATTAACATTTTTATGTGGACAACAAAAGATTTAGCATGCAACATTGAAAAAAAATTAACAATTGAGAACTGACCAGACCATACTAGGGTACTATAGTGACCAGGTGATGCTGTTAAAATAAAATAGACAAAGAGATCAATGGATCTAAATAGCCAGCCCAGAAATATATTAGCATACTTAACTAAACTCTTACAAAGGAAAAAACACTATACAGTTATGAAAGGGTAATCATTCCAGTCCAAGACTTCCCCATGCAATAAAATTAATTTATTCTCTGAATTTACATATTTTACAAAACTTACACCTCTCACAAAATGAACTGTAGCCTTAAACATAAAATGCAATACTAACTTCTAGAAGAAAATATTATAGAAAACCCAGGTTTGAGGTGTGGCAAAAGTTTTTAAAACCAACACTGAAAATACAATACATAAAGGAATATATAAGTGAGTTGAACTTTATTAAAATTAAAATCCTCTGCCAACGACTAAAGAGAATAAAAAGGTACACCACAGACTAAGGGGGGAACGTTGCAAAATCTGACAAAAATGCATTTGGGTTGTGTGTTAAGGATAATACTGATTGTCAAACTGACATATTATAGGATCGCCTAGGATACAAACCTCTAGGCATGCCTGATGGAGGAAGGTCATTGGTTAAATAAAAAGAAGCTGCTTGGCTCTCATTGGTTAGGAGATAGGTGGGAGGAGTAAACAGAACAGAATGCTGGGAGGAAGAGGAAGTGAGGTCAGACTCCACAGCTCTCCTCTCCGGAGCAGACACCATGCTCCAGGCTCCTGGGCAGACACACGCGATGAAGCTCTGAACTAGAATCTTCCCAGTAAGACCGGTGCTCACAGATTGTTAGAGATGGGTTGATTGGGATATCAGAATTAGCCAGTAAGGGCTAGAGCTAAGGGCCAAGCAGTGATTAAAAGAATACAGTTTCCGTGTAATTATTTTGGGTAAAGCTAGCAGGGCAGGCAGCTTGGGGTGTTGGGGACGCAGCCCCGCCGCCGCTCATATTACTACACATGCCTATGAGATTTAATTAATTAACTTTATTTTATTAATTGAGGTGAAAAGATACACCTTAGATGAAGCCAACACCATTCCACAGACTAGGGCATTGGACTGCACAAAAAGGAGAAAGCAAACTTAATAAAGCAAACTTAATAATGTTCCTCTCTCTCTCTCTCTCTCTCTCTCTCTCTCTCTCTCTCTCTCTCTCTCCCTCCCTCCCTCCCTCCCTCCCTCCGTCTCTCCCTCCCTCCTTCCCTCCCTCTCTGCTCCTCTGACTACACATACAATGTAACCAGCTGCCTAGTGCTCCTGTGGCCATGCCCTCCCAGCCAGGATGGATGATGTCTTCTAACTAGAAACATCTTTCCTTAAGTTACTTTCATTAGGTATTTAATCACAGCGATGAGAAAAGTACCTAAGACAATGTGTTTATACTTGTATGCATATAGCTATAACCAGATACAGACATATATCCAAAATATGCAAAAAATTCTCAAAACCGAACAGCAAGAAAATCATTCATTTTAAAAGTATGCCAAATTTTGAAAACTTCATGAATATATACAAGGAGTATATAAGCATATTACTGAGTGTTCAGTACCATCTATAATAAGAGAGTTGTAAATTGTCAACGATGGGATTGCACTGAGTATCTACTAGCATGGCTAAAGAGCAGAACACTGACAACACCAAATTCTGGCAAGGATAAGAAGCAAACCACTCCCATTCTTGCTGGTGGGAGTTCAGAGAAAAGGAAACAGTCACTTTGAAAGACAGTTTGACATCACTCACAAAGCTAAACACTCTCACCACACGATCCAACAGTTAAATTAATTGGTCAAAACATGTCTATGAAAAACGCACACATGTTTTCCAATAGCTTTCTTAATGACTGTTTAAACTTGGAAACAACCAAGCTATCTTCCGGTAGGTGAATAGACAAACTATAATGCAACTAGCTGCACAATCAAAAGAAATAACTTATTTGGCCATGAAAAAGCATGGAAGAATATCCATATCTTGTGTGTAAAAAGCATTGTGTGGAAAAGGCAACCTATGGAAATGGAGAAAGGCTGGTGGTTATCCAGGATCTAAACAAAAGATAAAAAGGAGACTAAATAAATAGTTGGAATGCAGGGCACTTTCGGAGAAGTGAAATTATATGAGTCTATATTATAAGGCATATACAATATGTATTCATCAAAAATCCATTGAATTAAGCCATGTATAATGGTACACATATGTAATCCTAGCACTTGGGAGGCTGAGACCGAAAGATTGCCATCAATTGGAGGTAAGGCTAGATACCAAGATTCTGTCAAAAACAAGGAATATACAAAACCAAGGATTAAATTTACATGTAAACTACAAACTTAAAATAATGGTATATCAATAATCTTGTACTGATATTAACAAAATTTCCCCACTAATAGAAGATAGACAGGAAACTTGAGAGGAGAAAAAGAGTAAATAAGGATTCTCGGTATTTTCTCCTCAGCTTTTCTGTAAACTTAAAGAGCTCTATAAAACAAAGTCAACTCATCTTCTTACAGGGTAGGCAAAACAAAGCTAGATCTAGAATGAAGGCAGTAAGTGGATGACTCACACAAACATTATATATGTAATGGTATGATTCCTTGGAATTTATAGTAACTCAAACCCAACATTTAGAATTGCACAACATTGATCTTCTCTATGTTTGGTTAATGTTTCGTTCTTCTACCTTCTGCTCTGACCTGATATGTCCTCTTCCATCTCTCTGCTGATGTGAATTCTATTTTCACTTAAGAATTAGCTAGAGTCTAGTCTTCGTAAAATGACCTAAAACCCTTTTAATAAATTTCTATTTTAAAAAACAATGCTATTGTAACTCAGTTACCACCTGGTATAGATAACACTAGCATCCCATTAAGTAGAAGTGAGGTCTTTCCAGAAAGTTCTATAGAAATAGTAGAACCATATGCTTCTCCAGCACCTCGTTTCATGTGCCTTTATCTTGATAGTAATATCTAAAAATCACTACATATTAAGAGGTTGGTAAATATTAATATAATGATTCATAACCAGAAAAGAAAAGAAAGCATCTTGATTAAGAGTTTGGGTTCTGAATAACCCCAAAAATCAAGTGACTATGCAAATTGGTGGGGGCATTGTAGCACAAGTCTTTAATCCCAATGCTTGAGAGGCAGAAGCAGGCAGATCTCAATGAATTCAAGACCAGTCTGGTCTACACAGTGAGTTACAGGACAGTCAGAGCTATATAGTGAGACCCAGTTTTGAAAAGACAGACAGACAAAAAGAGTCCATGTTCTTTATCAAGTAGTAGACACATTGGTTTTTATAGAAAATTTAGTTAATGTATCTGAGTTTTTACATCACAAAATAAGAATAATTAAGAATTTGGATCACTGGGTTGTTTCAAAGATGTATGAAGATTAAATAAAATAAATGAAAATGATTAAACAAGATAACAGAAGACAATTTAATTCACGGTAAAGTGAAAAAAACAATGGTATTCTTATTGTCACCAATGAGATTTAGCAGGATCTTCATCCTACCTAAAAACTATTGCAGCTTTTTGGAAATGAGAAGGTTCTATTTAAGCCATAAACACAAATGAACCTCCAGAATGATACTTTATGCTCCAGTACAAATGGATTTGCAAAAGCTAATTATAAACCCATTCTTTAAAAATCTCCAAAATTAACTTAGCATATCTAAAGGTTGAAATCCTGCATAAAGAATGCTAGATGATACTAAAAATATGCTTTCTGCATAATTCTGCTTTCTTATCATTAACATATATCATGTCAATATAAAACTCCAAGGAAAGTAGTGCATGTAAGGGAATCATAACTTGTTGACTTATTGGATCTGTACTTTATCATCAATATAATTTTTTCTTTTGTATGATGTGCGTTTTTTACCTCTGATTAAATGCACTGCTATCCATAAAGTCATTTACATGTAATTCAATGACCACTGAGAATAAATTAGATTAGATTAAAAAAAAACAATGGCTTAGGTCATTGTTTATCAATCTATGGGTAGCAATCCCTTTGGTAAACCTCTATCTCCAAAAAATATTTACATTTTTATACTTTTCTTAATAATTTATTTGTATTTTTCATATTTTATTTATTCTTTATTGTGCAGTACATTTTATTTATTTGAATTTTATGTACATTGGTGTTTTGCCCACATGTATGTCTGTGTGAGGGTGTCAGATCCCCTGGAGCAGGAGTTAAAGACAGTTGTGAGCTGCCAAGTGGGTCCTGGGCATTGAACCCAGGTCCTCTAGAAGAGCAGCCAGTGTTCTTAACTGCTGAGCCACCTCTCCACGTGGTTCTTAATTGTAGTAAAATTACAGTTATGAAGTAGCAACAAAAATAATATTATGATTTGGGATCACCACAACATGAGGAGCTGTATTAAAGGATCACAGCATTAGAAAGGCTGAGAACTACTGATCTAGACTGTCTGAGGCATTTAATGATAAATATATTACTTTATCTTTAATTCTTTATTCTCTTAAAGGAAATTAAACACACACACACATACATACATACATATATATATATATATATATATATATATATATATATATCACTCCATAATATGGTTTATGGTATTATATTAGCAGCTTTGTGTTGTTTCAATCAACTACCTGAGAGAACACTATAAATAAAAGAGCCCAATAGCTTATAATTTAAGACATTCAAAAGTACGGCATCTGCCGTGGCTCATTTCTGATAATAATCCAATGAAAAATGTTAGATGGCAATGACAAGAACATATTTTGGAGCACACAGTCACATCTTGAACAAAAGGGAAAAGAAAAGGGACAGCCAATACATACTTGCTTCTTTTATAATAATACTTCAAGGAGCTCCAAGGGGAAGACATGAAATGTCTCATCCCCAGTGACTTGAGTATCTTCTACTAAGTACCACCACCCAAAAGTTTCATAACCCCTCCTAGGGACCACATGTGTCATCACAATTGAACCTTGGGGGATATAAACCATATCAAACCGTAGTAGGTATGATAAATAAAGAGAAAACTAATAGTATTCAACCAAGCTGCAGGAGAATCTGAAGGGCCTTTGAATTCCCAGAGAAGCAGAAAAATATGTGATAAACATTCAAAATAAGATCCATCAGACAATGTGTTTACCTGTTCAAATTTGAGTCTATTTAAATACTGACTCATATAACCAATACGGAGGTTGTAAGTAACACTAACAAAGGTTTTTATTAAATATAATGTAAGTGTAGCACTAATTATGAATCCTTTTATGGGTTCAGTAATTCAAGAAGTTTGACACAGATTAGTAAATAATCAGTTTGAAAAAACTTATAACAAATCCTTGATAACAGCAGACATATTTTGAATCAAAGAACACACCTAGAATTCTTTGCACTTATCATTTAAAATCTTAGAGAGAATACTGCCAACTTACTTCTCTATCCTCTAGAATTTTACCATACACAGCTCCCATTAAGCAATGGATTGTGCATTGTAAAGAGAATATATGGAAAAAGTATCCAGTCCTAGGTATTTTATAATTTAAGAACACTGACAAATAACCATTTGTATAGAAGAGAGGCCAGAACAGTAAGGGTCTAAAAATCATTGTCTGAAAAATGAATGGAATAAAAGAACATGGAATAACCACAAGGAGACGGCAACAGGCAGAATATTACAGCTACTTTCAAAACCTTAATGAACTCAGTGTTTTATTATGGAGATAGGTGGTACACCATTTTTTATTTATAATAATTAAAATGTTAACATTTACAAATGATTTCTTCAATATAATGCTACCAAGCTGTACTGCGGCTCTCAAATCCATGTGCATCATTCTCTCTCTCTCTCTCTCTCTCTCTCTCTCTCTCTCTCTCTCTCTCTCTCCCTCCCTCCCTCCCTCCCTCCCTCCCTCCCTCTCTCTCTCTCTCTCTCTCTCTCTCCTGTTGTTACTTTCTTAAGAGATATAAAAATATAGTCCTATTATAGTAAGTTGCCGACATCAATCTATATTATCATGTGCTTATCAGATAGTCTTTAAGACTAAAGGAGTATAACTGGATGATATCTACTGCTCTAGAGGAATACAAGCAGAAGTAGGCTTAATTGAGTTCAACTGAACAAATAAACAGAATTGGTCCATCCTGGAAACAATCTGCCTAGAAAGTATGAAGGTTCCTCATAACCAAAGTATCCCATGAATTGACAAGAATTTTCTGACAGGTTAGGAAAAGGGTCACCATAGTGAATAGAGAATTATGAATAATTTCTAACATCTCTTTTAATAAATAATAGAAAATATCTGAAAAAGTTCATTAAAGTTCTTTAATTACAAATCAAATGTTCCTCAAGCTCAAACAATACAGCAATGTTTCCTTTCTTTTTTACTAATTGTATTCACGCCTTTTTATTATCATTAATTTAGTTTATGTGTATGAGTTTCTACCTCTGTGTCTGTGTACCTCATGTGTGCCTGGCACTCCACAAAGGTGAGAAGAGGGCATTAAAACCCCTGGACACAATTTTAGGTCTGAACCACCATGTGTATGCTGGGAATTGAACCTGAGTCCTCTGAAGGAGCAGCTGGTGCTCTTAGCCACTTAGTCAACACATCAGCCCTATTTCCTCGTTTTGAAGGCATTTTCTTAGAAAATCAATCTCTTCCATAATGGGTTTAGTAGAGGTAGGCTTCACAACTGTGAGTTCTATTTCTTCCTTGTAAGATCTTTGAACTCAGTTACAAATACAGAATCAGAGGAATTGCTGGCAGTTATGACTTTTTAAGAGAAAGGGAAATATAATTTCTCTAAGGAAAAATCATACAGAACCAGCACAAGAAATTATATGAATAAGGGGCAACCCACAGATAATTTGTTTTAAAATCTTAATTGTTTTTCCAAGCATAGAGAGCTGAATTAAAGACAGGCAATCAAAGGCAGTGATTATAAACCACTTATCCAGTTGGCATCATGCTAACAATGGGATCCCCTAGCCATCATGTAGCACTGATATTATTTTGACATTTTTATAAACAATGTGTGAGAGAAAGACGTTTTCAGATTTAAAGAATACATTAAGCTATTGCAAGTACTGAACTGTCAAACTGGTTGGGGAAAAACTCCCTAAAAATGTCATATGATTGAAGGAGTGGGATGCAGAAAAGAGGCAGGTGGGCTTTAAGGTAATGCTTTTAAGCAAAAATTACTGAAAGTGATCAACCATTATAAAATGGTTGACTTTCAAATCTCTACATACATTCTCGACTTCTGTTCATGGCGACCAGGCTGTTAAAGCCATCTCCCAATTACGTATTTCCAACTGTGTGGCTCATATGCACATCAAACTCAATATAATCTTCATTTAAATTCATATCCCCATTCACATAGACACATTTTAATTTTGGCCTTTATAATCGTTAACATTTTGGCTAGTATTATCAATCACTCAAGATAGACACACAAGAGTCACCATGTTCAATTTGTCACAAAGACTGCCAACAGTCTACCATAGAATTCACCCTCTAGAACACAGTTACAAATACAGAATCAGAGGAATTGCTGGCAGTTACAACTTTTAAAAATCATACAGAACCAATATAAGAAATTATATGAATAAGGGGCAACCCATAGATAATTTGTTTTCATTCTGTCAAGGTTATTTATTCCTCTCTAAAGGTATACAGTAACTTTTGGAATTATATATATTCTTATCTGTGTTTAAAAAACAAGAGGCAGATTTGTTATTAAGGGATATTCATTGAAGTACTGTGTGCACTGGTAAAGAGTTGGCAACAAATGAGCATCCACAAGACAACATATAAATGAATTATGGCGCAGTCACATAAAACACTAAGGCAATAAAGTAAATGAAATATGATCATGAATAAATCTAAAATCCACGCTGATGAAGGAAATTGTCAAAGAAGAAATTACTTCATACCACTGAAACACACAAAATAATATTTACTACGGAAATGAACTGTGCTTGGGATAGTATTTCTGATGAACGAGGCAGGTAAATTATGGCAGAAAGGTGGGATATAGGTAGCTTCAAACATGCATGTAATAATTCAGTTCTAAGAAGGGATCTAAAGCAAGTGTTGCAACATAAAAGATAAGATGTAACATAGCAGGGTGGTATTATACAAGAATGTTTGTCTAAACATTCTAATACTTTTTGAGATGCTTGAAATACATTCCAAAAATACATTTGTAAGTCTGATGTGGTTTTGTGTGCCTGTAATTCCAGTACTGAGAAGGGCAAACAAACGTAATTAGTTGCATTATTGGCCCAAGTTTGAAAACAAGAGACTGTGAGTGCTCACCCCGAAATGGGACATCTATATCACCTCTATCCCCAAGACTCAGGTAACAACTTGGAAGAGGAAGCAGGATTGTATGAGTGTGGGCATTGGAAGCAACATTAGAAATGCTGTCTTCTGGGCATGGGATGGGTAACACATTTGTGAGTTGATAGCAGCTAAGTTTACCTGCACAAGAACTGAACAAGATCAAACCATCTAATGTTCTAGCATAGGTAGAGGAGCTTCTCTCTAGGCCCAGCTCCTAAATAAGGATCTATTGGAAGCTGATAGTTGCTGAAAAACAGAGAGATTTATTCTTCTTTTGAGAGTTGTAGCTAATGGTAAGTTTCCCATACTCCAGTTGTATGGATATCACTAACTTAACATAGTGTGCTGTCAAAAAAAGAAGAAAGAAATAGGGAGAGAATTAATGATAAAAGGGAGAGAATGACAGAGAAAGCAAGGAAAAAAGGAAGAAAGAAACCAAACAAGCAAGTACAAAAGTTAGAAGGTGAACACATAGGGTGTGCTAGATGTTATTAAGTCAACTTGGTATAAGCTGGAGTCACTTTGGAAAAGGGAACTTTTAGAAAATGCCTTCAATAGTAATAGCCTGTAGTTAAGTGTGTAGGGCATTTTCCTGTTTGATAATTGATGTGAAAGAGCCCAACTCACTGTGTGCAGTGCCTCCTTTGGGCAGGTAGTCCTGGATACTATAAGAAAGCAAGCTGAGGAAGTCATGGGGAGCAAGCCATTAGATAATACTCCTCCGTGGTCTGCCTCTACAGCAGTTACTGCCTCCAAGGTTCCTTTGAGATCCTGCCCTGAGTTTCAGGGATGATGAACTACAAGCTGTAAGCTATAAAGATGAAATCAACCCTTTCCTCCTCAACTTGCATTTAGTCATGGTGTTCTATAACAGCAATAGAAACCTAACTGAGATTTTGGGCAGATTAGGAGAGTTGGAGGAAAAAAACAGGATGCATATAGAAAATTCTCAAAAGAACAAAACAACAAAAAGAACTATGGTGAGTAGGAAGCCAGTGTTGGCTGCACAGCATTAAAACATAAAAGCGCATTACACATTATGCAATATCTTTTATAATTGTCCTTCCCTCATTTAGCACATTAAAATGGCTTCTCTGACCAATGGTCTCTGGCCAGAATAATCATGAAGAAAAGATATGAGCTAAGGAAAGTTCTCATAAAGCGAGTAAAATAGTGCTACATATTGTTGGGATCACGAAGAAGCTTTTTAGAAGCTCATAACTCCATAAATTTCTATGATCTGTAGCAAAGTGATTTTGAAGTGGATATTGAAAGCACAGAGAAAAAAAGAAGGAAAGAGACTGCCTTTGGTAATGCCTTTTGAAAAATTGTTTTGGCTTCAGAGCATATCAAATAGTTAATTTTCTAATCGGTGCCAGAACTGTAAGGCTATCCTTTTTTTTTATTGATTCTCCTTTCAAGTTGGATTTTATTTTGTGTTGTGTTAGTGGTTTTATTTGAAGTTTGTGTTTGATTTGGGAGTTGTAGTTTGTTTTGCTTGTCGACACCGGTTTTCATTTTGTAGCCCAGGCTGGCATGAAACCTGTTCATTTCAAGTTTTATATAACAGGAAATATACTGAGCCATAAGGTTTACCTATTAAATCTGTAACATTTAATTTCTCCTTAAATAGCAGCCGAAGTGTTGCTAGGTTGCTGTAGGGCAATTTTACATGAGACTAAATCTGGCTTTCCACGTCTAAATAAAATAATTTTAAAAGGTCTAAGTAAGGTTAATAGAAACTACTCAAGTAGAATTTTTATATTTTATTGCCAAAAGCATATCTATATATATGAGCAAGAGAAAGGGAGATTAATTGATTTTAGGTGCTAACAGTCAAGTTTATGCTAACCAATGCTAATCAGGTTGTTTTTGATTACTGAATGTAAAGAGTCATGATAAACATGAAACAAGTATCTCACTGCAGATTTTCCTAAACACACAAATCTTAGTTAGTGTCATGATTTGATTATATCAATCACTAATGTTGTGAAACTCTATCATAAATTAGGAATATACTGAGATTCTGAGTGTTTATTGTGTGGGGGTCAACACTAGCTTAATTATAATCTTACCATGCCTTTAAATCATAGCATAATCAGGAAGGAACGGAGATTTTCAGAGAATTCTGAGAAGAAATGAATCAAAGTTGGTAAAGTGAGACAATATAGAAATATTCCATAGTACAAACAGATGGAGGAAGTGGCAAATCTTCAAATTGCTGATTAAAACCATTACCTACTGTAAATTTCAATTTTCTTAAATATCATTAACCTTGAAACTAACTAGAAACCTAAATATTATGTTTGTTCTGATTCATAGAATATTGCTTAAGACCACTGGTATGCAACAATTGGATCTGTAATTATTTATTAACCTTTGCACTGCCCATAATGTGTAATATAAAAATCCTATGGAGTTGCAAAATGGGTTGCTCAATACACGTCATTGGCTGTTTGTAAACTATCAATCTACAACTCCTCCAGGACTTCCAGAGGATGGAGGTGAGGACAACCAAAACAAGTGCAAGTGTTTAGAATAGCTCATTTACTATAATTCATAACTGATATTAGAATTTTTAAACTGCACTTAAGGTTGCACTCAGAAAATCCATGTCAAGCATATGTGTTCTCTTAGGAACTGGAAACACACAGCAATGCAAAATTCTCCCTCTCCCTCATGTATAGCCTGCAGTCAGTTGTCACATTATATAAACTCAGTTTCATATCACGCTTGTCATCTTATTTCCTCCTCTCCCTTCGGGATGTCAATGGATTAGTTCCAAATGCTCATATTTAGTCAGTGTGTGTGTGTGTGTGTGTGTGTGTGTGTGTGTGTGTGTGTGTATGCGCACTTTGTTCACTATAGCATTGTTTTATTTTTTCTCTTTTTTTATTACTTAAAAATTACCAATCCAAATTCCCACTTCTTCCCCTCCTTTCAGTCCCCTCTCTCTCCCTCCACAGACCCTCCCCCAGCCCTCCTACCCTAAGGGAGTGTCATGCACCCAGCCCTGTGGAAAGTCCAAGGCCCTCCCTACTATGTCTAGGTTGAACAAGGTTTACATCCATAGGGAATAGGATCCCATGAAGCTGGTATATGCAGTGTCACTATCGGTGGCCCCTCAGTCTGCCCCAGCTGTCATTCCCCCTCAGAGGGGCTTAGTTGTTTCCATGGTCGTTCACTCCCAGTCCAGTTGGTGAGCTCCCATTAGCTCAAATAAACTGTCTCAGTGGTTGACCCCCTCATGGTCTTGAATTCCTTGTTCATACTCTCACTCCCTCCACTCTTCAACTTGTTTTAAACTGCGGTGACTGAAAGGAGTCCAAATAGCTACATAATCATTAATAGGGAACAAGCTAATACATTGAAGAAGCCAATACATTTTTGGTTCAAATAATAGAATTTAAAGAGGCTATAAAAAGCACAAAACAGGGCTGGAGAGATAGCAGTTAAAAGCAGTGAGTGCTTCCAAATGACACGAGTTAGATTCCCAACCTGATGCTCTCTTCTGGATTCTATGGGCGCTGCATGAACATGATATATACGCACACATGCAGGCAATATGCCCATACAAATAAAAGGAAAATTAAAGTTCAACAAAATTTGACCCATTTATTTGCGTCTTTGTTTCCCATTGCAGGTGTCATGTTGTATGAACTTACATTAAGTATATCTGAGCTCTTTCTCTTGTTAATATGTCTTGTATTATAGGAATCTTAGCTGTGAATCTAGACCAGGTAAAGCAGCTTTTCCTCCACTACAAAGCATACCACAGACATTTCTTTGCTTCCTTCACTGAATATATCAGAGAGAACTAATAAAATCAGTATATATAATACTTCCCAGTTCTTTGTAGTGGCAGTGATACACAAAATATTCATGTGTTAAACAAACTTCCGTTGAATTCTCTCTATACATATAATTTCTTACAATGACTGATTGTGATCAAAAGTTTGCTTAGCAAACACAGAATGGGAATTAAAGGAATGAGATTAGGATTTTTCCAGGGAAACCCCATTTGCCCTGATGCCCTGAATTAATTATATCACTTCCAAGATCACTCACAATAATGGCCCAGGATAGACGAGAATTCATTTACCCTATAAAAATGAAAAAACACTGTAAGGCTGAGGTACATGTGTCTCTCAGACAGGTAAGTTATTCGGGGCAACCTCTCATCAGAATCATGCTAGCGACATACATTCATTGTTTCCTTCTATGTACTTTCTATGATCTGTGAGCCCTCCCCCGTCTCTACTGTATCCCATCAATCTGCTTTTCATTAGAAAAACTAACATATTTCCTGGTGGTGGTGGTGCACATCTTTAATCCCAGCACTCAGGAGGCACAGGCAAGGGGATCTCTTTTGTGAGTTCTAGGCCAGCCTGGTCTACAAAGTGAGTTCTTGGGACAGACTCCAAAGCTACACAGAAAAACCTTGTCTCGAAAAAGCAAAACAAAAAGGAAAGAAAGAGAGAGAGAGAGAGAGAGAGAGAGAGAGAGAGAGAGAGAGAGAGAAAAGAGGGAGGAAAGGATGAAGGGAGGGGGAGAGAGAGAGAAGAGAAGAGAAGAGAAGAGAAGAGAAGAGAAGAGAAGAGAAGAGAAGAGAAGAGAAGAGAAGAGAGAAAAGAAAACCTAACATATAACTTAAATGATAAGGCAACACCCTATAGTTTTTGTGTGTAGGTTTTTTCATAGTTTTTCTGTATAACTACGGTAGGACCTACAATCTCCCCTCCCAACTTAATTTCCTGGGGAAGAGGAATAAATGAGTAGTGGATGTTTTCACCCCCAAGTTTTACCCATAGAAATCTTTTTAGCTATACACACTTGATATGTGAGCACAGCTGAAGGACCTATACGTGCTAAGATACATGTATTTGTGGATGATAGGCTCCTTTAAATACATTAAACAATGAAAGCATATTTGATTTGCTTATGAGGTGATTCACATGCTCAATAGCAATATTCATGCTTCTACTAACAAAATTCATGAAGTGAGGAAAGAGAAAGAAGGAATCTCAAGCTAATTCTTAAAAACTGCACCTGGAATGTAAAATCGAAAATGTTTAAATACCAAGCCAAAAATCCTAGGTGTTTCTGAAACATGGGGTTCAGCTTCTGGCTTGGTTATATTTGTTTGGGGAGCTTTCATAACTTTTATTTATTATTATAATCCTCCTTTGGTGGGATGATATTATGAGATTAGTTTCACAGTTGATCAGACTTGGCATGTAATGGCAATATTCAGAAGGGCTTCCAATGCCAGAAGACTGGCAAGAATTTGAAAGCACCTTTGCCTTGTTACAATCCCTTCTCCAATGCTTCTCATTCGCATTGAACTGGCCACTGCTTTTTTTGGGGGGGGCGTGTTTGTTCTAACCATCTTGTGTTAATGACCGTTGGTCCACCCCAGCAGCAGCACCAGCAGCCTGTTCCTTCATAAATGAATGATGACCACAAAGCAAACAAAGCTGAGACTGGGAGCAAAATAAAGCTGAGAACTTAGGCAGTCCTCTTTACACAATAAGACTCTTGAAATGGCATGACCCTGGAAGCTCGATATTCAAAGGTTTTCTCTCCATTCTCCAGGCAAGATCTTTATCATGTACTTTAGTTTCTACTTACCTGTAACCCTTCGGAGTGATGAACCACAAGTAGCACATTGATATATGTGCTGGATTCATGGATCAGATGCATTTGCCTTCTCCAGGACTGCCATAGATGGAAGGAACTTTTCAAGCATTGTCTCAACCTTTGAAAAACAAAATATTCAATAAAAGCATAGACTAGATTTAAATAATAATTCTTCCTCATATTTCTTGTCTCCACAAATATTATGACAATTGTTCCCATTTATGTTGAAATTTTGTGACAACTGGGAAATAGAATTCTATCAGCCAAATACATTATAAAAACAAAGATTTCTGAGAAATCATTTCTCTAATGTTTAACAAAATAGTAAAAATTTGGTTAAAAAAATTACATTTCAATGCTACAAACTATGAATTGGAAACATAGGAAAGAAACAAAATTCTGAAACAAAACAGCATACTGTAGCATACTTATGATTCCTGCAACCTTCAGGACCTAAATTTGTGACTTATAAATGTCATAGAAATTTTCACTATTATAATATCTATAAAAGGGACTTCAGTTCAAAACCAGTGAAAAAAGATAAATAGGGTCACTTTGTAGTGATTAAAGAAGCAATCCATCAAGAAGACATTATGATTCTAAGCATATATGTCCCAAAACATAGGCACGATTTCACTCCAGTATTATAATCACTTTATTCTGCTTACATTTTCCTCAGGTGGACTTGAGTACTTAAAAGTGCTGAGGTGTGAAGTCTGGCCAGATCTACTCCATAGTGTCAGTGAGGCCTTAGGGAGGGTAATCTGAGCTTCCATTTCTTTTCCTGTGAAAACTGAGGATAAAAATGTATAGAGTTACAAGGAGATAGTTAAGTTTTAAAGCCTAGAAATCATTCAGAACAACATGTGCAGTGCAGTAGAAACTAATGCTTGCCATCATTTTATTTTAATTGAACTACTTCTGTCAAAAATATAACTTACTGAGATAGATTTTAACATCATTGTAAGTTCCACTATGATCAAGGTGGCATAAAATTTACGAAACATCTCTAAACTATGCAAGCTGATAAAAAAAATTACAAGTAGAGCACGTTCTTTTTTAGACTAAGAAATTACCTAAGAAAATTGGCTCTTTAACCTTTTTGATAAATGAAACTCAATATAGTTATATTACAAGTAACTAAAAGCATATAATAAGAGGTTTATAGTCGCCAAATTGGAAGGTATTATTACAAAAGTAGGGACTGCTCTGATTAGCCTTGAGGCAAAGAACTTAAAGTAGCTGAACTGCTTGTTACTTTTTCTCTACTTTTCTATTGATAAACATGATATAAGAGGGTAAATTTGATTTACTCAGGCAAAGAGAACAGATGTTATGTGTTGTAAATTTTGCTAAAAGCCTGTGAGATAAGAGAGTGCATTTACACGGTTGTCTAACTATTTCCAATTTAATTTATGTGGTACAAGTAGAAACATTAGAAAAGTTTTGTCTTTTCCTGTCCAATGTTGATTAAATCAATCTGAAGAATCTCCCATTAAATGAATCACCCTGAAGACAGCATTCTTTATGGCTGCTAATGTTAATGTCTTCTGACAAGAAGAAAACTAAGAATCATAGATTTCTGATAAGAACCAAGGAACAAACCCAGAAAACAGAAGGTTACATAAAATGAATGAGAATAAAAATAATTTATAGATTAGACATGTACACTTTAGGGTTAAAACTCTTAACTACCAGCTCTCAAGAGAAAAGAATAACCAGTAGAGCCCAGTAAAAAGTGATTTTTCTATATACAGTCTGAAAGGGAACAGTTGGAAAATAGCAAAATGTAACAAAGAGGGAAAACATTTGGGAGCGTGAATTGGGGTTAGTATTTGTGAGTTCATAAGGAGCTCTGCTATTTCCCAAATCATCAATCTATAAAATTCTCCTCAAAGTTGAGAATATAATCTGCATGTTTTATAGCCACAAAAAATAAAATCATTTATTCTTCAATCTAATCCCAGGCAAAAGGGGGTATCTCCAAATAGGATCAAGTCAAGGGATGCAATATAACAATAGTTACTTGATTTATGCCAGAAGTTTGATACTGTAATTTTATTCTGAAATCCTACAGTCATTTTAGAAACCTGGGCTTGTAAGTAACTTTGATGCAGGTCTTAGTAATAGTAGTTAAAATACTGAAAGCCAATTTTATTATTAAATGTTAATATAATAATGTTAATACTAATTTAGACTTGTAGAATACTTACTAGTCTTTAAATATGGGGTAAATATTTCATATATATTATCTACCTATTCCCTCACAAAATTCCTGGAAGGTGTATATTATTATTTCTGCTCACATATTAAAAAAACTTGAGGGTCACAGCAATTCAATTAAGTAGCTGAAAATTGGAGAATTCCTGTGACTTCACAATTTCATTCCCAGATACTTATTCTTCTCTAGCAAACACCTTTGAAGGCCTACATGACACTGAAATAGAGAAATAGAAGTGTAGGAGTCATACTAACCTAAGGATCTTCCTTTTTATACTTTCAGTTTCCCATGATCAGCTAAACTTCAACAGTAGTAAGTGGAAAATTACACAAATAATTTGGGCTTTGAGGACTAGAGATATGGCTCAGTGGCTACAGGCACTGGCTATTATTCCAGAAGACCCAGGTTCTCCCTACTCCCACATGGAAGCTCACAACCATCTGTAATTCTAGTCCCATAAGATGCAATGTCCTCTTCTGGCCACAGTGAGCAGTGTATGCACATGCGGCACAGTCAGACAGACTCTCAAACACATAAAATGAAAATAAATAAAATCTCAAAAAGAAAAAAAGTCATTTGTGCTTTATTTCCCAGCTGTGAACCCTATGAACTACAACATGTATGCATGACATGTTCAGTGTGAAATCATAGCACTATTTACTGTTATAGGAGTAACCAAATTTTCTCCCACCCACTCCCCAGGAAGGAACCCATTCCTGGTATGGTAAAACTAGTCATGTATCCATGCTGGGTGAGACCCTGAGTCCTACAAAGGAATTGAATACTGTTGTTTAACTAAATTACTATAGTGCCTTCTAAATATTTACATTTATACCCATAGCCTAATGTTACTCTTTCCAGTAAACAGTGGTAAATACAGGGAGTTGTGGTTGTATAAGGTACCTAGAATTAGTGACAAATGCTTGTTCAGTCCTGACAAGATATTTATAACATCTCCTCTGTGGAAGAGAAGACAGGACTTGTTTAAGGGCCAGAAGACAGACAGGAGGGCTATAAAATGTCATCTTCTGGACAAGCTCTAGTCATTAGAATCATGAACCCACAGCAGTTGCAAATGCCTGCACTGGACCTGAACAAGATGCAGCCCATCAACAGTCAGACACTGGTGGAGGAAGGGTTCAGGGGGCCCCACCCCTCACTTCTAAACTATTTGCTACTAGCAGATACATAGAGAAAGGGAGTCATTACCTTCAGTCAGATACTGCCAAATGACTCCACCAGGCTCCAGTGAATAGTTCCATTGCAGTGTTCACACAAATAACCCTGGTTAAACTAAATGAGTCGTAAAAAAAAATAGAAAATTATGAACTGGGAAGGAAAACTGTAAGGGGCTGGTAGGGGTGGGAGAAAGATAAGAGAGGGTAGGGAGAGAGTAATCAGGATGTATTATTCATGTGTATGAAATTATCAAAGAACAAAAAAAATCCATAAAAACAAATTCATGTTTGATTTCATTACCATATATTGTATTTATTCCCATACTTTATTAGCTGCTACTTCTTACTATATCTAATTTATATATTGAACATTATCATTGTTATAGACATATAAGTAGGAAGGAGATAAAAGAAGGTAGGGATAAGAGTAATCAGAATGAACAAATTTAATTAACCTTTCTAAAGTTTTTAAAAGTAACACAAATTTCTTCCTTAAACTATAAAAAGAAAAAACACAATATACAGGACTCAACATTATTCATTTTTTTCAGGCACCCACTGGGATATTTTGAGCATATACCTTATGGATAATGGAAACTACTATGCTCTTATCAAAGCAATGTTTCATAAAAAGGCTTTTTGATGCCTTTATTTTTCTGATTTTGAAGGAAAGGAATCCTGACACAAATGGGCTAGTAGTTGGTACCAGTCTAAAGTACAATTTCTGTTAATAAACTACAACAAAGACTGGATCCTTAATATAGAATAAAGTGGTTGATCAGCAATACATAGATCAAGCTAAGTAGTATAGCAGCAGTCCAGCTGCTGGGAAGGGTGTTTTGGTTGAGTTAATTCCTGGCATAGGTTCCTCATGGGTCACATCCTGAGTGTCATGTACTTCAGAAGACAACTTCTCAGAAGTATATGTTAAAAATAAATAAAAGTTCTCCACACTATTTTTTGGTTTCCTCTTGGTCTATCACAGCATCCTATTTTTAACATCCCTCAAGGAAGCTTAATATTTAAACCCAATCTCTTTGTCAGAAAACTTTTTAAACTTCAAAGTGCAATAAAAAGGGAAAATGGCTGAGCCAGGCAATGGTGGCACATGACTTTAACCCCAGCACTCAGGAGGCAGAGACAGATGGATGTCTGTGAGCTTGAGGCCAACCTGGTCTACAGAGCAAGTTCTAGGACAGGCTCCAAAGCTACAGGTAAAATCTGTCTCAAAAAACAGAAAACAAAAAATAAAGGAAATAGCAAGTAGGACCGCAAAGGTAAGAATAAAGAAGAAAGGGGTGGTGGAGGCCCAAAAATGTGAGCCTATTTCCATCCTGACAGATGGTCAGGATTTACAAATGTACGTCTGCTCCTTCTTTTGTACTATGAGTTCACCTGGGGAGTGGCTGCCTTCAGGATACTTGGTCTAGAGTGGCTTCATTGCCTAAACAACAAAATGCTAATGACTTGATGCCTCAAAGTGCTAAAGCAATTAACTGTTTGAGTCGTCCTTTGTATCATGTTAAATAAGTCTTTTGTTGACTTCTTCCCCCTTTTGTGTTGGGGTATAAAAGCGTATGGAAAATTAAACCTGACAAGTTCAATACTCACTGAAACACCCTCCCAGTCCTATTCTATGGTTTCTGTTTTATTATTTTTCACATGTCTTTTTATTCTTTACTTATATTTCTAAATCCTGATGCCCCTACCCTGGCAAGAGGTTTTTTTGTTGAGGCTCATCCCCAATACAGGGGGTGTGTAGGGGAGAGAGGGGCCATACTTAACAGAGTAAAGCCAAAAGCAGTAATAAACCAGGAAGAAATGTGATCCAAGAGCACCCTAACTCTGCCTGGGCCTTATTGGTGCATGTAGGGCTTTAAAATCATCTCGGTACTAGGTCTGTGTCTCTGACATTTGGCCTGTTTTGAGGACCCATCTATCCTTCCATGTTCCTGGAGGTGACTCAGTGCCCCCCGGGGTTTGTTGTGCTAGTGGGCATCATAGCTGGATAGAACAATTGATTGCTTCCCTCCCTTGACAACTTGCACACTACTTTCTAATAATAAAGAAGCTAGAATGCAGGAAAGAAGCTTTCCAGGTAGATTCAGGAACATTTCTGATTAGATCCAATTTGAGTTCTGTGTTGGAAGTGTGCAGTGTCTTCAGCAATAGGAACTCACCTTCAATCTCTGAGAGGCAATCAAGGTCAACAGCAAAAGCAATAGCCTATGTTGTTTTGGAAGATCATTCTTACCTATGTCGTATCTTGAAGCGGTTATGTTGGTTATGATTTTCTCTGGTCTATTGATATCAGTGTTTCAGATTTTATGTTAAGGTTCATTTAAATTTATTTTTGTGTAGGGTAAATGTAATTATATTTTTCTGAATGTGGTTATTCAACTTTACCTAGCACCTTTTGTCAAGTGTGTTATCTTTTTTCCAATATACATTTTCATATCCTTGTCAAAAAATTAGATGGCTAGAGCTGTATTTTTCTTGTGTCTTCCATTCTAGTCCATTAGTGTATACACATACATATATATGCATATATGTATGAATATAGTTTTGTGTCAGTATAACACTGTCTTTGACACCTGTAGCTCTATATTTTGTGGTCATGTATTAGAGTATTTCTAGCATTGTTGAGAAAAATTTGGACTGATATGGTTATTTGTGGCCTTTTGCGTTTCCATACAAATTTTATGATTATTTTTCTAGTTGGCACAGAATCTCATTGAAATTTTGATGGGTTTGAGTTGAATCTGTAAGCTGTTTTCAATAACAGACATTTTTGTAATATTCTGCCAAAATATGAGAATGGAAGGTCTTACATACAATAGAGTCTTATTTCTTTTTTTAAATGACTTTAAGATTTCATTGTAAAGGTCTCCCACCTCCTTCATAGCTTTCTTCCAAGGAGTATTATTTTCTAATCATTATAGATAGAATATCTTTACTAATTCCTTTCTTGGCAAATTTAGTATTGGTATATACAAAGGCTATTCATTTTTGCATGTTGTTTTTTTAAATATATTTATAGAGCTAACAGTATGTCTTAGTCGGCGTTCTATTGCTGTGAAGAGATACCATGACCTTTGTACCCACACCCACACAACATTTCTCATAGGTTTTCCAGCATTATGGAATATAAACTCCCAATGTGTTTCCCAAGGATCCTCTAAATTTTCCTGGAATCAGCTGTAACTTCCTCTTTACATTTAATCTTACTTCATCCTTATTTTACTACTTTTGTTAGCTTAACCAAGGGCTTTTGGATCTTTTATATTTTAAAAGAACTACCCCTTGGTTTAATTGATTTTATATATTATTATTTTTTACTATTCATTTCATTAATTTATATCCTAACTTAATTACTTCTTGCTATCTACTACATTTGGGTTTGACTTCCTCTTCTTTTCCTAGGACCTTGAGGTGCTTCATTAGATTGTTTGTTTGAAACATACCTAATATTTTTAATGTAAGCACTCTTAGTATAAACTTTCTTCTTAGAACTGTTTTATCTGTATCTCAGAGGCCTAGTAAATTTTTTGTCATTTTCTTATTTATTTTTTAAATCCACTCTCCATTTTTTCAATGACATACTGTACATACAAAATTGTACAGTTTCATTTCCAAGTATTTGCGTATCTTCTGTGGGTTACTCTTCCTGTTGATTACTAGTTTTATTCCCCTGTGGTCTGATAAAATACACGTAATTAATTTTTTATTGGTTATATGTCATGCTTTCTCTCCTATAACATAATGTTTCCATGGGCTATTAAGAAAAATATCTTCCCTATCTGTTGGATGAAATAGTCTGTAAAAACCATTCAAAACCAATTAATCTGTGGTATGATTTAATGTTAGGCTTTCATTGATGGATTTTAACTGGAAGATTCATCTAAAGATGAGAATTAGGCATGAAAGTTTCATAGTACTATGAGATCTTTCAAGATCTATGAGATCTTTCATTACTTTTAGTGTCTGCTTTATGAAGCTGAGAGCTTGAGAAAGACAACATTTGCTGTATACTTACAACCCATACATGATTGATTAGTTGTTGCCTTTACCAAATGCCCTTATCTCTTCTGACTAGTTTTGTCTAAAGTCTACCTCATCAGATGTGAGAATAGCTATGCCCATTTGTTTATAGCTTCCATTTGCTTAGTAGTTTGATTACCACCTCCAAACCTGGTTTTGGATATCTTTGACAGTGAAGTGCACTTCTTAGAAATAACAGTTGGATCGTAATTTGTAATCCAGTCAGTTAGGCTGGCGGGATGAGACAATTTCTATTTATGGTTATTATGGGGGGGGGGGTCTATTCACTATGATTTTGTGAGTTGCTTTTCTGGTTGGTTAAGTTTGGGAAAGTGCTTTTCTTCTTCTCTTAATATTGGTGCTTTAGTAAATACTGTGTTGGATATGAGGGATTCCTTCTTAACTATTCTATGTTCATCTAGTCCCTTAGTCAGATATATTCTTTACTGTGGATGAGACAATCTTTCTTTTACCACTGTGTACATTATTCCTTTGCATATTTTCTGAAGTGCTGGATTGATTGTCATGAGTTGCTATAGCTTGTGGATTTTTTTAAAAATGTTTTTATTTCTCCATCAATTTTAAGAGATAGCTTTGTTGGGTATAGTAATTTTCAAGACAGTTATTTACTTTCAAATTTTGAAATATATTGTTCCACGTTCTCTTGGCTTCCAGCATTGTTGACAAGAGATATAATACTATGCTGATATTTCTGCCTTTGAATATGATTTGCTGTTTTCCTTGTAAGCCTTTAATGTTGTTTGTTTCCTTTGTATTGTTGACATATGAACTATGATGTATTGTGAGAGAATATTCTCTGGCTATGTCCATTTAGAGTTCTAAATACCTCATGCATTTGAATGTCCATTTTTTTCTCTGAATTGGGAATGTTTTCTGATGTATTTTTTATTGACTGATCACCAGAAGGAGATCAAAAAGATACAAAATAGAAGGGAAGAAATCAACGTATATTTGTTTGTAGATAATATGGGAGTATACATAGTGCCTTTTAAATTTTCATTGGGGAACTCCTACAGCTAATAAACACTTTCAGCAAAGTAGCTATATACAAGATTAACTCTTGAAAATCAGTAGTCCTCCTATGTAAAAATGGCAAATAGTCTAAGAAATTAAGGAAACAACACCTGTCACAATAGCCTCAAACAATATAAACTATTTTAAGGTAACTCTAACCAAGCAAGTGAAAGACTTGTATGTTAAAAACCTAAATGCACTAAAAAAAAAAAAGAAATTAAAGAAGATACCAGAAGATGGAAAGATCTCCCACATCCATGGATCAGTAGGATTAACACAGTAAAAATAGCCATCATACCAAAAGTAATCTGCAGATCCATTATAATCTCCATTCAAAATTCCAACAAAATTCTTCATGGATCTTGGAAGGACAATTTTTGCTTCATATATAAACACACAAAAATGGGCAGGTGCACATAGAGATCCACATTTATCACCCTGCTCAAAACTGAACTCCAAATGGATCAAAGAACTCAATACTAAATACAATAGAAGAGAAAGTGGGAAATAACTTTAAAATCACTGGCTCAGGAAAAGACTTTCTGAACAGAACACCAATAACAAAGGCACTAAAATCAACAATTAATAAATGGGACCTCATTAAACTGAGATGCTTTTGTAAGGCAAAGGATACCATTATTTGGACAAAACAGCAGCCTATAGAATGGGAAAAGATTCTTGCCAAGAACATATTCAATAGAGATCAAATACCCAAAATAGGATCAAACAAGTGACAACTCATGCTAGTGAAAATGTGTAGTAAGGGGAACACTCATCCATTGCTCATGGGTGTAAATGACAATAGCACGTTCATTTCCCAGTCACACAGACCCAAACTATACTAATTACAACACTGTTTAGCCAATAGTTCAGGCATGTTCCTAGCTATCTCTTACATCTTAAATTAACCTGTTTCTATTAATCTACATATGGCTACACGGCTGTGTCTTACCGGTAAGGTTCCAACATCTTTCTCCTTTGGCAGCTTCAAGGCATCTCTCTGACTCCACCTTCTTTTCTCCTCTATCTCTGCTTGGATCTCCCACCTGGCTATATTCTGCCTTTCCATAGGCCAAAGCAGCTTCTTTATAAAACAATGCTAATAAAAATAATCACAGAATACAGAGGGAATCCCACATTACTTGGGAGAGCAAACTTGTAATGGTCACTATGGAAAACACTGTGGTTGTTTTTCAGGAAGATGGGACTCAATCTACCCCAAGATCCAGCTATACCACTCAGGTATATACATAAAGGATGATTCATCCTACTACGAAGACACTTGCTTAACCATTTTCATTCCTGTTCTATCCATAATATCTAGAAACTGGGAACAACCCAGATAATCTGTTCATAAATAAATAGATAAAGAAAATGTGATACATTTATACAATGGAGTATTATTCAATCATTTAAAAAATAATGAAATTAATAGCTAAATGAATGGAATGAAAAAATATCATCATAAGTGATGCATCCCAGACCCAGAAAAATACAATTATGATATGTATTCACTTATACGGAGATATTAGCTGTTGAGTCAATGTGATAATCAATCTAAAACCCATAGAACAAAAGAAGTTAGGTATAGAGTAAGGAACTGAGGGAATAGACAGACAGATGAGATATCACTGAGTTTACAATTAAAATGGTTTAAGTGAATATTGGGAAGATGACTATGTAACTTCAGTGCTTGCTGCAGGAGAACAAGAACATTAATTTTGATCTCCACACTCCTCCCCCCAAAATGGTAGCACATTTCTGTAATCCCAGCACTTAAGAAGTAGAGGCAAGAGGATCATTAATTCAAAGTCACCCTCAGCTACATATCAAGTTCAAGGCCAGTCTATGCTACTTGGTACTCTGGCTCAAAAAAAAAAACCCAAATTGCACTGCATGCTGGTTCACAACTGCAATCTCAGCACTTTGGAAAAAGAAAGATTTATTACAAGCTTGAGGACAGCCTTATCTATGCAGTGAGTTCTAGTGAGGCATTCTCAAATTTTTAAAAAAAATAATCAAATCAAATTATAACTTTGGTTGCTTTGTTTTACTTTTGTTCAGTGTAATTAGCTTATGTTCAGAATTTTCTACCTTTTGAACACTTTCACCAGTGATTCATTCTGAATTATCAAAGGTTCTTCCTCAGCAAGTTTTATATTTGAACACATTTTAAGATACTGCATTGAACTAGCTGCATGAAATCTATACTGCATATAAAATCCCAAGCCTTTGTTAGCTTGCTGTTATCAAAATTGTAACATGCAGAGGAATAAAGAATTCATACACCAAATACATAAGAGATCAATGTCTACCAAAAAAACTTTTTTAGAACTTTGAACCTGAAAATAGTACCTATAATATTCTTGAAAACTGAAAACATTGTTCTTCTGTATTTTACTCAAGTGATAAATTTCTAACTCCTCTATGACCCTGATGTCAACTAAAGGGCTACGCTAAAACACTAATAAAATGAAATAAATGACTTTATCATCTTCAACCACTACGAGTATAACTTTTGAGAAGGAGTTACCAACCTAGATGGTAAGTAGAGAAAGAGGGATTTTTTTTCGTGCAAGCATTAAGGATGGTTCAACCCACAAATTTCTCCGTTTCCTTGTGTGAAATAAATATATAATACTTTCCATGCTTACTTCACAATGGTGTTAAGAATCAGCTAAGGTAGTAAGTTTTGAAACCTGTAAATTATTTTAAACTTTATGTGAATGTATGGTGTTCACATGTGGGTTAATATTCATGATGACATGGCACGATGGGCATATAGAAGTCAAAAGCCAATCTTGTGTGTTGGTGCTCATCTTCCACCTTATCTGAGGCAAGATCTCTTATTGTACACTGTGTATGCTAGGCTAGATTTCCCACAAGCTCTGGAAGATTCATGTATCTACACTTCCATCTTACCAGAGGAGTACAGAGATTATAGGCATAAACTACTACACGCAACTACAGAACAGGAGTTCTGTAGATCCAAACACAGATCCTCGTGTTTATATGACAAGCACATAATCCACTGAGATATCTCTTCATCCTAAAACCTCTAAAATATTTGGCAACATAATGTTGACATTATATTAACTTCAGAATGAAATGCAGTTTATTCCAGACAGAGACAAGTAACTTAGCCATCAACAAAATGTTTGCATTGAAGAGTCAAACTCCCTTAAGAAACTGCATTCATACCTCAGTAAACACATTAAATTCAAAGGCAATCATCAGTAACATGGTAAAAACAGAACCATATGTCTGACCAACCCTAAAGCATATTTGAAAATTTCACCATAGTCAACAAGGTTTGATTTGGAAATATTTGAAAAGAGTTTTTAATGTATCCAATAGATAAGAGGAGAGGTACATAATTTTCTAGAAATACAATTAAAACACTCATTTTTAAAATGTGAGAGATAATAAAGATATCAAACAGTTGTAAGTTGTATACAATCATACAATTTAGTATCTTATAAACTATACAATGCTCTGAGTTCAGACAACCAATATCTAATAATATCTTTTCCCTTGCTTAAAACTTTCACAAAGATCATGTTCATTAGGAGTTTGAACATTTCATTTGGAAGAAATTTATTCTACCTGAGCCAAAAAGCCTTTAATAATCTCTTAAATAATTGTGTATCATTGGCTTTATCAATGTTTCATTCTAAACCAAGATAAGGTCCTTGTTCTTTCCCTCTCTTTCAAAGATAAAAGCAAAAAGCTTCCACTTTTTCTGATAGCATGGGATAGGGAGGTTAGGATATACCTACTATTAAGAAGTCTTCTAGAATAGTAATGACGACATTGAAAATCAAAGTTTCAAAGTTCAACTTTTCAAGAAAAATAAATCCACAGGTTCTACTAAGGAAGCACAGAACACAATCTAAGAAATTTAGAAGTCTCATTACTCTGCCATGAAAAATAAATAAAAAGGGGTTGAACACCCAAATTAGGCATTCCTACTGAATCTCCAGTTTGGTTATAAAAATCAAATAGATTTACTTCAATATTCTCAGGGTTAAAACATTTACCCTTAAGCAAGTCTGATTCTGAAGTTGTATTGTTGAGAACAGACTTTAAATGCACTAAGTATATACAGAAAACTAAGCAGAAAAATAACAACACTAATTGGGCTGACCCTCCTGCCTCTAGAAAGTAAAGATATATGTTTGGCAGGTAATTAAATGCAATATTCTAAAATGAGAGTGAAATCAACAGAGAAACTCTGCAGAATACTAATGTCAGAGTAGTTTTTTCTCTCGCCTTATTTTGACTTCCTCATAATTCTTCCCATTAAAGCATCATTAAAATGGACATCTTGAAGACTACCAGAAGAGCTATTCCTTATATTTAATGTATATTTTGTATGATGAGGCAATATTATATTGAAAAAACATGGGGTTTAACAATGAGTGGACACAGGCCCTAATTCTGACTTTGTCAATTAGCAGTTCATAAAGCTGAGTTATTTAATCTCCCCAAGCTTTAAGGTTTTCCTCTGTAAAATAAGGACAGCAATATCTTTTATGTAAAACTGTTAGAATAGGAAATTTTCTAATTGATTATATAGCTCATTTACAGTGTCAGAAGCATAGTATAGTCATAATAAAAGTTTGCAGATAGATATGTGTGTGTGTGTGTGCGTGTGTGTGTGTATATATGTCAATCTCAGAAGACACCCTGAAAAAGACTACCATCATTGCAATGATAATAGTTATTATTTTTCTGAAAATGATATAGTTAACTTCTATTGGGACTATTTTTAGTGCCAACAGCTTTCCAATACAGATGTAACTTTTGCTCTTAGCACTGAGGCCCATCCACAAGCACAGGTAATCCGTGTCAGTCTTCTCTTTAAAAAGGTTGTAATGGCATCAGACATTGAAGGTTTTGATTGGATAACTCAAAGAATTTCCCCCCTGCTGTGATTCTGATTGGTAGAGTGGGAAAAATAAACCAGATATTTGTGAGTTGACCTAAAAAAAAACTCATTTTCCAACAAAAACAAATGGACAGCAGGATTTGCAAATAAAATAGAAGAGGAATGTTATGGTGCATTCACCATTTAAAGATTCAGAGAATGCAAATGTTATTTTAACTCTGAAAATCATCATAAAATAAAGATACATTAAGAAGGAAACGTACCAAAAAAACCTGCCCAAATAATTATAGAAAAATTTAGAGATTTATTGAGCATTATCAGCCAAGGAATAAGTCTGCTTAGGTTTAACAACAATAAAAAAAAAAGTATGGCCTATTTGTGGTGATTTCCTTCAGTTTGAGCATGGACAAATTTTCTCTCCACCAAGAATGGATTCTTTTATTCTCAGTTTCATTCAAGTAATAGTGGACTCAACTTTTCCTTAGTATTGTGGGATAGCATGCTGTGGAAATGGCTTCAAATAATGAGCACTGGGGGGGTGGCTGAAATGTGCTCATGTTTACACTGGCACACAGGCACAAACAAAAGCTTCAGCACACCAGCCGCATTCTGTTGATCTGTTGATTTTCTCCGATATGGTTCCTGCCGAGACACAATAACAAGGGAAAATAACAAAAAGTCAGCTAAAAGATCCTTTATGGGGATGGTGAGCAGCGCCTTTTTAAAATAAGATTGGAATATGTTCGTATAGTGCTGAAATTTAGCCAGACTCCTCAAAATAATTCATAAAGATAAAGCTGCAAGTCTATTGAAAATATTCCCATAGGGAACTCTACTAGTGTACACATGTCAAATAATAGAGTTCAGTCTAAAGGAGATGCTGTTTGTCTATGCTATCTGTCCTTACCAAGTACCTGCCTCTGGGGTAATCTTAGGGGAAGCTATAGTAAGTAGGTCATGGGGCCATAAATTGGCACAACTTATAATAAATATATTGTGTATAACATGAATTCAGTCATTTCAGGACCCATGTATATCATGACCAATTCCCCTTTAGTGAAACAGTCACAATTTCTGATTAATTTGTGAGACTTCTCGTCATTAGATTCAAGTCAATCTCATATGTAGAATTGAAGTCCCCATCTGAAAGAGCAATAATTTTGTAGGCTCTTTTGTCAAGGATTAAAGTTCTATAACCTGTGGAAAAAGGAAAAGAAAGACCTAATCTCGGATTTTCTTAATTAGTCATAGTGACTTTTAAGTCTATAAATCATTCTGTAGCCCAAACTCAACATCAGTTACCATAATTGAAGGCACAGCAGATTTTGTAGTTATTTGTTCTGACATCATAGCAATTAATCAATAGCTGTCACTAGTACTGATACAGACATAACGACAAAAGAACCTAGGCATAGGGAGATGGCTGGCCTTAACCCTCAAATTGTTAGGTGATGGAATAAAAGTGAAAGCAACACAAGATGCCATGTAATGAATTTAATGACACTCAAATAGCTTGGTCTCTGCTGGATGCCACTGGCCTCGTTCTAAACATCCTATTCATGCTACTCACAATACCAGTAGCATCACTTTTACTGACAATTTTCAATTTGCCCTGACTCTGGACCAATTCTACCATCAAATCACTCTAACTGAGAGTTGGAACAAAGGTAAGTCAGTGGCTTAAAGTAGCAAGTGATTTTTATTTATATGTTCTTCTTTCTGTACCATCATGGCTTTCTCCTCCATACTACATACTTCCTATCCAACTTTCTACTGCATATGTAGTAGGTGTAGAAAAGATGAAAGAGAAATAAAAGACTAGGAAAGAGAGAAATCCAGAAATTGGTGGTCAATAACACCCAATACAGATTCTGATCTGTAGTATCATTTCATCAAAGACCCAGAAATAAACTTGTCAGTAAAACCCCACTGTAGAATAGTCTTGACATTACTCGACATTATTTAAATTCATACATTCCTACATAGAAAAGCAGTGAGACCAAAAGGAATCGAAGTTTAGTAAGAATTAGTGGGTTAACATGCAAACTTTCTATTGCAACTGATAGGAATCTAGTACAATAGGGCTCAAATGAAGAAAATGAGTTTTTTTAAAAAATATTTTAACTCATATTTCATGGAGTGGTCTGAACTGGGGACTGAAACAATGTCCTGAGGATTCCATTTCTGTTTTCCTTTGGAGATTTTTCTCCTATCCTTCAATCTACCACAACATATTTCCCAGCAGGAGAAAAATAAAGCTTTACCTTCTCAGTATTTGCAATGAAATATGAAAATGTGTGTTTCTACTCATCAGGGCAAGGTCACATACAATTCCCCATCACAAAGGAAAGTATAGAGAAACATTTTCTGACCGTTTTTCAAAGGAAATTTGAAGTGCTATGACCTCAACATAAAGGAATAGGCACACATCAGAACAAAACAAAAAATATCCACCGTATAAGACTACATATTTAAGGGAAAAATTCATCTAGACACACATAATTTTGTTAAAATAACAGAAAATGCTATGCCTTCCAGTGTCTACTTTCTTTCATTAGCTAACAGTCTTCTACAGTTTTATCTGATGTGCGGCTGGCTACCCTAACAGCTAGGTGTAGCTGTTTGACAAAGATTGGACTGACAGATATTAAAAAAAAGTCATGTGCAACTTTCAATTCATCTCAAAATAAAGACATTTCTATGGACAGCATCTATCTCCCTTCTCACTGAGAAATAGCCACAACTATACCTGCCTCCTTGGACCAAGATGTAGAAGGCACATATTGAAGACAGCGAAGTTCACCCAGTAACTTGAATCTCAGAACGCCTGGTGCTTTCCTTTCACACTGATGTGACAAAATGCCCTGACAAAAATCCAGTTATGAAAGGATGTGCTTTTTTTCCTATCACAGTTCAAGGGTACAGTCTGTTGTGGTGAGGAAGTCTTGGTGTTTAGGATCTTGAGGTAGATTATCTCATCATAACAAAAGTCAGAAAGCAGAGAATGGTGAAAACTGGTGAACAAATGCTAGCTCTATCTTTTTATGTAGTCCAGGACCCAAGGCCAGGGAATGGTGCTGGCCACTTTTAGGATAGGTCTTTCACCTCAATTAGACTATACAAAAAATAATCTCTAAAGGCAAGAAGCTAACAAAATCAAGATAATTCCACATTGCTGTGTCTGGAGCTTTGTCTCCTAGGTGAGTCCAGATCTTGACAAATTAACAGTCAATACTATCCACCCTACCTGATCAAACAGAAATGTTCTTTTTTTCAATCTAAATTACCTTTGGATTTTATCTGAGAGAGAAATGAACATGTTATATCTATCTTCTGTCTTATTTAAGGTACTGTATTTCAGGATGTTCTTTTTTTGTTCCATCTGTACCCTAAATGATCATTAAAAGACTCAATATGAAAAATTATAGAGGAAATTAATACAAACGTGTTAAAATAATGGAACTATATACTGCTTTTTGAGTTCTTATATAATATGTGTAACTACAATATTGGGCTATATAATGAGACAATCTCTCTTAGTCTAAGACTCAGTGTTCAATCCTAAACATAACATACCCCACCACTACCAGACTCGGGGAACATTGTAAAAGAGGAGGTAGAAAGAATATTTCGGCCAACAAATGAGGAGGAGCGCAGTGAAATGCTGTCTTTTGAATATAGTATGGTTATTACAATTATAATCTCACAGTACATGAGGTTCTCTCCACAAGATCAAGTCAGCCAAAATCCCAGCATGGTTATGGTAAATTATTTCCATATTCCCACTTCATACTGAGGAGCTATTGGCAGTGGAAAATTGCTGGAGAAGTGAGAATCATTCTTTACGAATTCTATAGCCACTGGTAAGTTTTTCTATGTTCTAATGGATGGCCCCATACCCATTCACATATGGGCATTCTAACTGAACTTCGTGGGTTATAAAAAAAAATGTGAATCTGGGAGGAGAGCATGTTGGGGAAAATATGGGGTGAGCTAAAGGAGAAAATCGGGAGTAGATATGACCATTTCCATTGTATACATGAATGAGATTGTCAAAAAATGAATTTTAAAAAAATAGAAAATAAATTAAACAAATAGAACATCTCTCTAATAGTAGATTCTTACACAAGTAACTGAATAATGGCTATTCTTGACTAACAAAATTAGACATTACTTTTATTCTGTCTTCTTATTTTTATTCATTATAAGCTAGGCTGAGCTCTGGGAGTCCAATTGAAGAGAGGGAGGAAGGATTATATGAGCAAGAGAGGTCAAGATCATGACAGGGAAACCCACAGAAGCAGCTGACCCACGGTCATGGGAGCTCATGGACTCTAGACCAATAACCATGGAGCCTGCATGGGACCTAACTAGGCCCTCTGAATGTTGACAGCAGTTATGTAGCTTGGTCTGTATGAAGGGACCCTGGCAGTGGGACCAGGATATACTTCTAGTGCATGAGCTGGCTTTTTGGAACCAATTCCATATGGTGGGATGCCTTGCTCAGCCTTGATGCAAGGGGGAAGGCTTGATCCTGCCTCAATGTGCTAGGCATTGTTGACTCCCATTGAAAGCCTTACCCTTTTTGAGGAGTGGATGGGAAATGATTTGGAGGGGAGGTGTGGGAGCAGGAGGAGAAGTGGGGGGGGGACTGCAGTTGGTATGAAAATGAATAAAAATTTTAAATAAAAAAGTAAATACGTTTTCTAAAATTATGTTTGAAGTAAAACAGGGGCTTCTAACAATCTTATAAAACAGAAGGAAATGGATTTTACAAGGGAATTCTGTTTAGGAAATGAAGGTGGCATAGTAATGGTCAGCAAACAAACATATGAACTTAGAGGTCATGATAGACAGGAAAAAATTCAAGGGCAAATTTTGCTGATTTTGACATCTAAGTTCCCTTCGTAATGTGACTTGGCAGCTATCCCCATCAAAAACATCAAGTCTTTGAAGAAAGAAATTGAGGAAGATATCAAAAGACGGAAAGATCTCCTATGCTCATGGATCGATCAGTAGAATCAACAGAGTAAAAATGGCCATCTTACCAAAAGCAATCTACAGATTCAACACAATCCCCATCAAAATTCCAACAAAAATTTTTATAGACCTTGAAAGGACAACTCAACTTCATAAGGAAAAATTAAAAACCCAGGATAACTAAAACAATCTTGAACAGTAAAAGAACTTTCAGAGGTTTTACCATCCCAGATTTTAAGCTCTACTATAAAGCTATAGTAATAAAAAACAGCATAAAAACAGACATGTTGGTCAATAAAATTGAATAGAAGACCCAAATGTGTATGTGCATCCACACACATATAAACACCTGATTTTTGATTTTTAAAAAAGTCAGAAATACATACTGGAAAAAAGAACACATCTTCAACAAATGGTGCTAGTCTAACTGGATGTCTGCATGTAGAAGAATGCAAATAGATTCATCTTTATTACCCTGCCCAAAACACAAGTCTAAGTGGATCAATGACCACAATATAAATCCAGATACACCAAAGCTGATAGAAGAGAAAGTGGAGAAATAGCCTTAAACACATTGGAACAGAAGACAACTTCCTGAACAGAACACTGATAGCACAGACAGTAAGATAAACAATTACTAAATGAGACCTTCTGAAACTGAAAAGCTTCTGTAAGGCAAAGGACACTGTCAATAGGACAAAACAACAGCCTGCAGAATGGGAAAAGTTCTTTACCAACTCCACATCAGATAGGGGGCTAATTTCCAAAATATATAAAGAACTCAAAAAATAGATATTAAGAATACAAATAATACAATTTTTAAAAATGGGGTACAGATCTAAACAAAGAATCCTCAAAAGAAGAAACCCAAATATAGTTGAGAAACACTTTTAAAATTTTTCAACATCCTTAGCCATCAGGAAAATACAAATCAAAACAAATTTGAGATTTCATCTTACAACAGTCAAAACGGCTAAGATCAATAACACAAGAGACAGCTCATGCTGGTGAGGGTATGGAGCAAGAAGAACACTCCTCCACTACTGGTAGGAATGCAGATTTGTACAATCGCTATGGAAATCAATACAGAAATTCCTCAGAAAACTGAGAAGCCATCTACCTCAAGACCCAGATATACCACTCTTGGGCATATACCCGAAGGATGCTCAGTCACACCACAAGGACACTTGCTCAACTATGGTCACAGCAGCTTCATTTGTAATAGCCATAAACTGGAAACAACCTAGATGTCCCTCAAAAAAGAATATATAAAGAAGATCTGGTACATTTATACAATTGAGTATTACTCAGTTGTTTAAAATGACATCATGAAATTTGCAGGCAAATGGATGGAACTTGAAAAAATTCATCCTGAATGAGGTAATTCAAACCCAGAGAGACAAATATGGTATATACTTACCTATTGGTAGATATTAACTGTTAAGTAAATGATAATCACGTTAGAATCCACACACCCAGAAAGCCTAGGTAACGAGGAGCGCTCTAAGGGGGACACATGGATCACCTTGAAAAGAGGAAATAAAATAAATTTTGCAGGTGGACTGGGGACAGGTGGGGATGGGAAAAGGGGGGATGAGGAGGGGAGATGGAGAAAGAGAGTACTGGGTGGGATGACTAGAACTGGAGGGCATTGGGGGTGGAATCCTAGTGCGGTGGAGCTTCCCCAGAATCTACAGGAGTGACCCTAACAAGGACTCCTAATAACAGGATTTGGAGCCTGAAGCAGCCATCCTCTCTACCAGGCAAGACTTACAGAGGTGGGACTGGGACACCAACCAAACCCTAAAACTTTACACCTACAAACTATCCCACCTTCAAGATATACTAGGACAATGGAGGCACAGAACTTGTGAGTAGATCCAGCCAATGACTTATCTACTTGAGGCCCACACCACGAGAGGGAGCCCATACCTGACAACGTCTGGATGACAGGAATTGGAAGCTGCATAGTCCAGAGATATATGATAGGAAAAAGATCAATAAAATGATTCCTAATGATACCTTTATGTAGTCATAGAATGGTGTCTAACCCAATCATCATCAAAAAGGCTTCCTCTCACAGATGATGAGAGCAGATGCAGAGATTAACAGCCAAACCTTAGGTAGATGGAGAGCCCAAATTGGAGATCTCCATCTCCATCAGGTCCCTCCTCTTGGTGCTCAGGGAACCCCATGGAAAAGAGAGAAGAAATGTTAAAGCCACAGAGATGGAAGATATCAGGAGGATATCATGAAGTGGCAATCGTGGAGCCTGCATGGGTCTGTGCTAGGTCCTCTACATATATGTTATGGTTGTTAGCCTGGCGTTTTTGTAGGACTCCTACCTAGTCGGGGTATCTCTGATTCTTTCAGAGTGGGAAGAGGGGAGGAGTGGTGGAATGGGAAACTACTGTTGGGATGTATTGAAAATAAAATAATATTTTTAAAGTGAAATCTATCTCTTGACCTCTTGAAATTGGAGCTTGCTCAATTGACTTGCTTTGACTATAGGACAATAGCAAAGATGATGTGAGCTGAAGATTGAAATGTACTGACATATTGGAGTTTGCTCTTTATCAGTGCTCTTGGGAGCCTCAAACATACAAACAGTGGAACCAGTATGAAGATTCAATGGGTAAAGATGCTTGTTGTCAAAACCGACAACCTACACTTGATCCCCTGGACCACATAAAGATGAAAGGAAAAAACTGACTCCTGCAGATTGTTCCATGAACTTCCCAGGTACACACACATACACACACAAATATACACACATGGAGTGCTTAAAAACACATGTGAAAAAAGCTAAGTCAGCCTACTAAATTTTAAGATTTGCCCAAGTCATCTCAGTTATCTCAACTAACATCAAACCATCAAATATAAGGAATGAAATATATGCTTTGCTGGCCTAGACTACTATAACTCATGTAAGTGTGAGGCATAATGAAACTGGAGATAGTTATGGATTTTATTAAATATAGACCATCCTGTAGTTTAATCAATTAAATAGTAAAGTATATATTGTATAGATATTATTGGTAAAAACAACAAATTTACCAGTACACACTCACTCACACATACACACATGCACACACACACAACACGCACACCTGTTTTAATTCATTTGACCTAAATCACAGGAAAAAACTAATTAAAACAAAATTAGAAGTTGAAATCAAAAAAAAGAAGTTGAAATCAATACAGAAATATAATAATAATAATAAAATATTTTAAAAGTTATGAAGAAACAACTTTATGAATTCAAGAGCTCCATAAAGCATATTTAAACCTTGCTCTACAGCTGAGGAAACGAGGATGGAAAGGTGAACGGCTTTCTTATGTTTTACAAGCCTTACACCAACTCTTAAAAAAAAAGTTCCACTGCACTGTGAATGCTTCTTGATTCTAACCCCCAATCATATGGCAATTTCAGAACCTTGGAGAAATTGAGTTTAGGAATTTAAATCAAAAAAACAGCCTGACACTTAGTAAGAGTTCAACATATGAAAATCACAAAGAACTAAATGATGTAATGAGCTCACAGCTAGTCCAAGGAGCTCTCTGTAAACATGGGCTCAATTCCAAAATTGCACCCTTATGCTCTTCCTCTGAAATCCAGCAAAAAAAAAAAACTAAAGTAGACACAATTTTGGAAGTGGGGAGGATAGATGCATTCTTATTGGCAATCAGAGATAAAAAGAACTTTGTTAAAGCCTTAGATTTCTTTTCTGTGCCAAGCACTCCTAATGGGAAAAAATGGGCACAGCTGAGATGAAAATCCTCTAGAATTATGCATTCAGTTTATTGCTATAAACCAACCACCTCAAAACTCAGTGACTTAAAACAACAACAATTTATCACTTCATGCAAGTCTATACATTGGCTATGTAGTTCTGCTGCCAGTCTCTATAGGACTGATATTGGACCAGCTGCACAGCTATGGACTGGTTCAGCCAGAACACATGGAGTAGCTAACTTGTCTCTCCTTGGGGCTCTTCCTCTAAGCCCTCCTTATACAGTGATAGTCCAGGGCAACATGTGAAGAGAATGGAGGTTCTACAGTCCCCATGCTATATGCTATTAGTCAAGGAAAGTTGTACGGGTAACTCATAGTCACCTTTTTGATGAAAAAAATAACCAAAATTCTGTGCCACCCTTTTCTTTTTATCAATAGACAGATATTGCATACAATTTCAAGTAAAAAGTCTTTATCTACTTACTTAAAACCATATATCATTAGCCAAATTTCCTGCTTATACAGCTGTTTTCCTTGCCTGTCTAGTCCAGTGACGTTTTTCCAACTATCATCAAATAATCACAGATGAGGGCTCCTTTACTGGCTACAGAGCTCTAACAAAACACAATAATACAAACTATCTCTCAAAAGATAAGGAAGGCTCTCCCTGAGTCAGTCAACAACCACTATAACTGCCCAGAATTTCACATTTATCTCCCCTTAATTCTCACATCACTCCACCCTTTCACCTTACCAATACCAACTCTTACTTGTATTCAGCTATCCAGTTTTCTAATAGCTGGAATGAGAAGTCTCTGGAAGGTACTTCAACTGCACCTAACTCATGTTTTTATTCTATAGAAGCATTCTATTTGCCTTACTGTGATTGTCAAGGGTCAATAACCTTCCTGAACAAAGTGCTTCTTCATCCCAAGATGTTTCCAACCTCAGCATCATCAATAAAAATATAACCAAAGAAAGTGTTAAGAGTTTTTCAACCTACAATATTTGATATTTGAATCTCAAAAAGGGTTGTCTTTTATTTTAAGTAGAAAATCTTCAGTTGAAGATCTTTTATACATGAATTATAGGCAGAAAGCTCAGGTATAAAAACTGATAGCTATGACTTTTTTTTTTGCTTTGGTTTTAGTTTGGGGGACTTTTTGCTTGGTTTGTAGATTTTTGGTCCTGAGATTGTCTTTCTAGGTAGTCAGGCTGCCTTAAACTTAACATGCCTCTGTCTCAGCGTCCTAGCTGTTGGGGTTCCAAGTGTGTACTACCATATCCTACCTTAAATGGAAGACTTACTGACACATCACACCATATAAGTAATTAAAATACAGCAAGCATCTATAGTGTTTACTAAGTACCAAGTGCCATTCTAAGTATTTTACACGACTTGAGTCATTTGATACTATCTTCAGATGAGCAGACTAATGTACGAAATAGCTATAAAAGAAATCAACGTTAGATGCTAAGTAGCAGAGCCAGCTTTTGAACCAAAGCATCCCTGTCTTCAGGATCTAAATCCCTAATCACAGAGTCCTACAGAAGAATGGGGAGACATGAGAAGATATTTATGAAGAGAACTTAGTATCATGAACAGGTTAAGGTTTCTTGGAAATAAAGATACATAGAAGTATACTAGACAAGGTTTGTGAATAGGCAATCCTCAACATAAAATGATCTGCAAAACATGAGAGCAATTGACTACTAGCCAGTATAGCAAAAACAAAGGTAATGATCATGTCTATTGCTATTATGTCCTTGCTTGTTGAAAGATAAATTGGTTATAAACTCTTCCAAAGTGATTTGAATATGTACATATATTCAACTAAGTATTTAAATATGAATACTGTTCAAGCCAACCATTTTACTTGTAGTAAATTTCCTATAAAAACAATCAGATAAGCCAGGCGGTGATGGTGCATGCCTTTAATCCCAGCACTCAGGAGGCAGAGGCAGGCAAATCTGTGAGTATGAGGCCAACATGTTCTACAATAGCAAGTTCCAGGACAGGCTCTAAAACTACAGTGAAACCCTGTCTCGAAAAACCAATAATAATAATAATAATAATAGGAAGAGGAAGAGGAAGAAGAAGAGGAAGAGGAAGAGGAAGAGGAAGAAGAAGAAGAAGAAGAAGAAGAAGAAGAAGAAGAAGAAGAAGAAGAAGAAGAAGAAGAAGAAGAAGAAGAAGAAGAAGAAGAAGAAGAAGAAGAAGAAGAAGAAGAAAAGGTGTGTATGTAGTGGTGAGCACTTTTAATCCCACCACTCAGGAATCACAGGCAGGCAAATCTATAAATACATACAATGCCAGCCTGGGCTACATACCAAGTTCCAGGAAGCCAGATCTACATAGTTAGAGCCATCTCAAAAAACAAACAAATAAACAAAACGAGAAAGAATCAGATAGGAAATTATAGCTATAGGCTAATGAAACTCATTAAGCCATTGTTTATAGCATTTGCCAAAATATGCAAAATAAAAGACATATATATTTCCACTTAATGACATAGAAAAAGGATACTGTTAAAGAAAACAGTAGGTTTATAAAACTGTATAAGTAGTATATATATATTGTATATGTTTGCACATTATATACCCTCTCTGGGTTTTTAGAAAGTTTTTAAACTTTTATAAAGTCTGTATTTCAGTTTCCATATTACTTTTCTTATAATCATATATCACACTTTTCTAATCATGTAGAACGCCAATAGCCTCATCTCTAGAAGTTTAGAGAACTGAAACTGTTCTTATATAACATGATTCCTTCAAAGAAAATCTTAGCAAAGAGACTTTTTGTTCCCTATCTCAGTAAACACATGACTGGGTTTGATAGAAATCTGGGGAGCACATTAACTGTCACACAGCAAGGGCTGCTTGCTAGTCTGATCATTGGGTCGTGACCCCATGACCTCTAATACCATATCTCCTACTCGGTCTGCCTTCTAATCATCAGTCATCTGAGAGCTGAAAATAAACATAGATATGACAAATCACAGCTGCCCAGAGCTCATCAGCCAATCCAATTCAGGAGATAAAATCAGCCCAGTAATATATACTTTAAAATGGGTTTGGAGGGAGACAATGAGAGCCCAAGCAAATTCACTTCATAAGTACAGGCAATTAGCAGTCACCACATTGCAGGCCTTCTTAAGCAAAGATGTCACATGCTTCGAGCCAGGGACAGGGAGAAGCTGCAGAATCTCTTCACCTGCTGACTGATGAAAATGACTGGCACTGGGGCGCCAGCTGAAAAATCAATTATTCACATCTACGAGGCAGCTGCCCCCTACACAGCAAGCAGCAGCAGGTCGCAGGAAGGGGAGATTGTTGTGGTTTGTTGTTAACATGCACTGTCTATTTCTCTGGACTTGGAGCTCAACAACAGCAAAATCAATAGGCTGCTCCAAACCCAAAGGAAAAAAAAAAGATTGAGCACCACCTAACAATGCTGCTGCGGTGTACTAATGGCAAGCAGGCCTTATCTTACCACCGCTCTCTTCCATATTAGATGCCTAGTGTATCTCCTAATGCAATAAGAATCCAGAGGTTTGGGACATTCCTAATTACTAGATAACTTCAACTAAAAAATAATAATGTACTATAAGCAACTCATTAGCTGTTTTTCATTATTTCATTTCATCCACGTCCTCTTAGTGTCTTATGTACTGTTAGCTCAAAAAGCCCTGTTTATATATGTATGGCTGCCTTTTTAAACAAGCATGATAAGATTAAAATACTCCTAAAACACATGATCAAAGACATACAGATCTTCTTTGGTCAGATTATTTATGTTTGGAGTGCATTTCAGAAAAACAATGTTTATTTGTATGGTTCTAATGTCTGCTGATACTTATAAATGAAACACCTAATATTATTCCCTTGTGGGAAAACGTTGGGATGCAAAATAGTACAGACATTTTATAAAACCATTTGGCAGTTTCTCATAGGTATAACCTCACCATTGGCATCCCGCTTCCAGATGAAATGAAAATGAATGTTCACCCAAAAACCTGAGCATGGCTGATGGCAGTAGATTTATTCATAATATCTCCAAAGTGTAGATAACTAAATTTTCCCTTGCTGGTGAATGGGAGAATGGATAAAATATTGTGCATAAGAAAATTGGCCAGAAATAACTAAAAAAAAAGCTCCTGATACAAACAAATGGATGGATGCATCTATATATTAGACCAGCGGTTCTAATATAGGGGTTGTGACACCTTTGGCAAATCTCTATCTCCAAATTTATTTACATTATAATTAGTAACAATAGCAAAATTATATTTATTAAGTAGAAACAAAAATAATTTTATGGTTGGGAGTCACCACACCATGAGGAACTGTATTAAAGTGAAAAGTTGAGAACCACTGTACTGGCCTAAGAGACAAAGGGTAGACTCAAAAGATATATACTGTAGGATTCTATTTACATAACATTCTTGCCAAGTCAAAATTATAATAACAGAAAAGAGACTATTGCTTAACAGGCAGTGTAGGCTTGGGGGGAGGGAGGTAGAGCACAAATGGGCAGCTGGCTGAAATTGTTTAAAACAAATAACACACAGGGCAGGAAACCCTGACTGCTCTTAGGACTGGAGAGGGAGGGGGAGAAGGAGTGGGGGGAGTGGGAAGGAAATGGGAGGAGGGGAGTAGGTGGAAATTCTTAATAAATAAATTTAAAAAAGAAAAAAAAAACAAATACCACTTTTGTCTTTTATTGTGGTGGAAGCTTTTGAATATTGTGTGTTTGTGAAACTCCACAGAGATAGAACCTAGCAAAACAAATTTTACTATATGTGAAATATACTTCAGTTTTCTTAATTGAAAAAAAAAACCTAAGGTAGGTAAAAGAACTCCAGGAATGCTCACTTTGGCAGCAGCATATACTAAAATTGGAAAGTTTACACAGATTTACACGGTCCTTGTGTAAGCATGACATGCAAATTCATGAATCTTTTTATGTTTTTAAAAGGAACTCAAGGAATCCATCTACGACACTAAAGCACTTTATTGCTCATCCCAGTACGTTTAGTTTGTGTTTCGTCTTTACTTAGCCTCGTTCTCCCTGTCACATCTGCAGCTGGAGCAGACAGGACTCTCCAGAACGTATTTCTTTTTGCAGAACCCAATTGCTGTGGGCAGAACCTCCAGCTAGGACCTAGAGAAAAAAATCTAAGGGCTGCCAGAATTTCTTAGAACCAGATAACCAATGTAGTCTTTGAATGGTTAGGTGGCCAGAAATCCTCATGCTACTTGACAATTTAAAGATGGCTAGAGTCAAAAAACAACCAGATTACCAATGTTTAGTGCTATCCCACACTGACTACTAAGAACCTTGTTCCATCAAGTGAGGAACTATTTGGTTTATGTGCCCTGCGATTGTATGACAAAGGTTCTGTGGCAGTACTCAAAGGGCTACATTGAGTATCTTTTCTTTATTGTCAATGTTGTTTAATTTTTAGACAATTCCATACCATGTACCATGCAATGTGTTGTGACCTTATTTCCCACCCCTATTATCCCTCTGAACTCCTTCTTTTCATCAACCAGCCCCCCCCCACACACACACACAGGAGTTCAGAGGGATGGTAACGTCAAAGCACTAATCCCCATCCTCTCCCTCTTCTGCTATGTCCCATGGGTATTAGAAGTGACATAGGTATTCCATTCAGGGTTGAACACTAAGCAGTCCACGTTCTCAGCACTCTGAGCAGAGTTATCATTGACTACTACAAAACAGAGCTCCTCTGTCCAAGACTAAGAACTTCCCTGGTCTATGGGTATGGTCATAATTTCTTAGAAGACAATTTGGTAACATGTCCATTTTGAAAACTATAGTAGTAGATGACCTCCCAAGCCATAGGCTTTTGTCTGGGTTTTCAGTACCTAAGATGCTCCTCCCCTGTCATGGAATGGATTTAAAATCCAATCAAAAAACAGTTGGTTACTCCCAAAACAGCCAAGTCACTATTCAATAAGTGAGTATATCTTTTCAGGAATTATAGCTTCAGGGACCACAGCTGAGTAAAAATGTTAATGATATTTCTTCGCTCACAACCTAAATAGCGTTTTCTGATGCTCTAAACACTAGCTGGCAGAAATCGAGCTCCCAGCTCAGTTCTAGCTTGATTTTTTTCAATATCCTGTAATCAAATAATGTAATTCCTTTAGCAATGAGATCTTATATTTTAGTACTTGTGAGTAAACAAGAACAATGACAATACTCTGGTCAATAATTCATAGGGAATTATTCTGTACCTAACACTAGGATTTTCATTTACAAACTTTGATTTCTGGGTTTAGCGTTTTGCACTCATACATGATAAGAATGTTCCAAGCTGTTTTTGAATTATGTTTTTCTTAGCTTACAAAGTAGTAAGTTTCTATGTTTTTTTCATACAGTCTTAGATTTCTTCCCTGCTACACCTATCCCCCATTATCCTGCCCCATTTCTGTTTAAACCTTTCTACATATAATATCACCCATACTATTATATCCCAGGTATTTTAATATCCCACTACCAAAATGCTTCCTTTGATGGCTTCTCTCAAGATTACCATAATGCTTCCTCTGGTCTGAGTTCTTCAGACACTCACTCCAACTTACCCTCAAAATTCATAACTTAAAAACTAGGATATGCATATAAGAAAGAACATATAATATAATGATCTGTGTCTGGGTTGCCTCACTCAGTATAATAGTATCTATCCATTTCCCTAAAACGTTTAGGATTTCATTTTTTCTTTAGTGGTGACTAGAATTGTACTTCTTATGTGCCATGTTTCCTTTTTCTACTCAGCCAGGAGGCATGGTGGTACACACCTTTAATCCCAGCACTGAGGAGGCAGGCAGGTTTCTGTGCATTTAGGATCAATCTGGTGTACAGAGCAAGCTCCACGACAGCCAGGGACACACAGAGAAACCCTGCTTCAGAAAAAAAAAAGAATTCCCATTTTCTAATCACCATTTGATAGACATGTAAGCTGATTCCATTTCCCAACTACTGTAAATAGAGCAACAACAAACATAGATGTGCAACTATCAATATAGTAAGATACAGAATCCTTTGCACATATCTAGCCAGGTGATGTGGGATTTCCCTCTGTATGCTGTGAATACCATTGGATAATAAAGAAGCTGTTTTGGGCCTGTGATAAGGTAGAGCAGATCTAGGTGGGGAAAACTAAACTAAATGCTCGGAAAAAGAAGGCAGAGTTAGGGAAAAGTCATGTAGTCCCACCAGAGACAGATGCTGGAACTTTACACAGTAAGTCACAGCCATGTGGTGATACACAGATTAATGGAGGTGGGTTAGTTTAGGATATAAGAGTTGACCAAAAATATGCTTAAGCTATTGACCAAACAGTATTGCAAATAATATGATTTCTGTGTGATTATTTCATGGCTGAGCAGCCAGGAACTAACTAGTGGCTTTGTACAACAAATTGGTGCCCAACATGGAGCTAGATAAATCCACTTAAAACCTGAGGGGGCTTTAAAAGAAATTCTAGACATTCAAAAACAAAGTTTAGCTGCATTTTTTTTCAAATGGGCTCTGCTTGATGGTGACATGCTACAGCTCCTTTAAGTGAGGCCTTCTTAATTCAACAATAACAAAAAAATTATAATATCACACTAGACAAAATAAATTGTTTCCCAAAGCAAAGATAGTGGAGAAGAGAAGGAACTCTATAATTCCAAACTTTCTCAATAGGAGAACTAAAGTTCTGTTTGTCTTCCAGGAAGTTCCTTCCTTCCCAAAGTTATTATCCACTTTATGTTATACCATTCCTACCTGTGAAGAAGGTTCTAGTTAAGTCATTGATTTGATTTCAATAATTATATTGAAATATCATTTTGTAGATGTTTATCAAATGTTCATAACCGATACCTTATATTCAAATTTATGTTACTAATTACATGATTTCAGATTACTTTTTCTTAATTAACCTCTAAATCTGGGGATAGTTTCTCTCACATAATTATTCTATATTTTAGTACCAATCCATGTAATCTATCTTAAATAACTTTTGGAAGTAAATTACCTAAAGGAAATATCAGTTAAATATATTTTGAAGACCTTCATAGAATAAAGATAATTATTCTGAGTCTACGATGCAACATTGAACTGGATGCTCATAATGAAATAACTATGAAAGAACCCAGGGCTTAAAACAAGCCACTGTGTCAATAAGATGTTACCAGCTTGCTTCATAGAACAAGGCACACCAACAATTGAAGCTTACACAAGCTTTGGAAAGCTGTGGTCCAAGCTAAACTATCAACTATCTCCCTTGAAAGATGTCTCCATATAAAATGGCATCTCAACTTCCCAACCAACTCCATACTGCTCCTACTAACATTTTCAAAATGCAAAAAGATCATCATGGATCATTTCTTGTCATATTGGATGCTTTTTGAAAGAGATAGTAAGACTGGCAAATGGCTCCTAAAAATCTATTAAATAAATCTATCAACAAAATGCAGAATAAGCGTGAAAAATAATGAAACCATTGCTGAATGAGGCAGATGGCTTGGCAACCCTAAAAGACTAATATCAAAACAAACATTCATTTGAGTATTCATCAAGCGTCACTAAATTAGTATGTGAATTCAAACATTTGTCTTTCTCTGTTTCTTTCCCAGTGATAGGATCTGTATGAGTAAGGACCACCAGCAAGAAGAGGAGGAAATGTTAACCAAAGAAAAGAGTACTTGTGAGTGATGCTGACACTAAGCCTTATGGTATCATAATAGAAACTATTGGAGACATTCCATCTATACCTCAAAATCCTAAGGACGTATTTGAGTTCTTTCCTCATGTGTAATTATCCATAATTAACACCCCAAGTTTTTCAAACTTTGCCATTATATTCTCCTTGTACTGAAGTAGAATAACTGCAATGCTGTTGGTGAGTTGATCTTTAGTGGTAAATGTACTCACAAACATGAAAAACTCATTTTTAGGTTATATGAAAGTTCACAGAGAAGCATATGTTATGGGGAGAAAACATCAATCTTGTTCATAAAATAAGTAATACAGTCACATTAAAAAATACATCTTTGCAAAATTTCAACATATAGAAATCTGGCCACTAAACTATGCAAAGAATATAGTAAAGATGTATGTGTGTATCCCACAAGATTCACTTAGGCTCCCACAATCACACACACACAAAAAAAATGCTCAGAATATTAAATACTTATAAAAGACCACAAATTATAATTCATAGTTTAAAGGGGAAACTACTGTGAAAGCAAGGATTTGTCATTGACTCAGAAAAAGTCCATGATAATCTTTTTTTGAAGTGACTCATTATGAAAATAAAATATATTCAAAACACGTCAATAGAATATGTGAGCAGTATTAAAGGTAAATTAAGACTGGTTTTAATCTCTTTTGGGGGCTGTCAATCAAAAATATTCCTATAACTTTCTAGTTATCACATAGAACTCACAACCCTAATGAAAAGAAATACAACAATACATAAGCATATCCTAATGGTGCATGATATGAAGTTGTCTTCAGTGAATTTATATTTTTAATTAAATAAGAGCCAGGTTTCTTAAAAGCCTCTTCCCAAAATCCAGGTTGTGTTTGTGTACTATAATCTGGGACTCAAAATCTGAAAGACTCATTGGGTAACTATTTAAGGTGTTTGAGCAACTGGGTAAAAAAGAAAGAAAAGAGAAGTTTTTCTTCAGATTTTTTTTTCAGTATTTTTGCTTATTTATTTATTGCCTTTGAAACAGACTCTCGGTGTACGTAGAAGTCATGCAGATTCATCTCAAATCTTTATCCCTCAGATGCCAGCTTCTTGAGTTCTAGAAATACAGACATCTTCCACCACACTTAACTGTTTATGCTCATTCTTTAAAATTAAACGCATTAATACCTAGATATCTAAAATTACCTCAGTGTACAACAATTGAGCAGTATTTATATATGTTCTGGCTTATCTGCTTAGTACAGTGCCATTTGTGATGTGTCTTAGCGGAACAAAAAAGCGAAAGAGAGAGGTCATTTCAGAACATGTGTGGAGTAGTCAATAAGTAATGTTTGCCAAATTTTTGTGGTTCTTCTCATTGTCTCAGCAGACAGTATGATAATGCTTCATGGCCCATATGAACAGTAATTTGGGGCAATAAGTTGTATGTAGAATTGGTATCTGTCACTTCAAACCAGAGCATTTCTTTTCTGGTATGAAAGCCTTCAGGGCTTTTTTCCACTCTGCCACAGCAACTTCCAAAACAACAGCTTCCTGTTAGCCTAAGTACAATGCTGAGAAAATGGCTCTACGGAGCAAAGCACTCCACATGCCTGTGATGACTTGAAACACGAGTGTACTGCTTAAAGTTCTATCGATTTCGAGGTTGGGCATTAGATCATCACGTCCTAACATATTTTCTAACAATAATAAACTATTTACATTATCACTCATGGAAAATTTTACCCAGAAACAAATATACTAATATGTTAATGCAGGTTAAATATCTGTGGGTGAATCATGGATGAATCTTTATCAACATTCTGAAGTTCCCATCTTTTCACAATGTCCATATAACTTCACATTTGAAAAAAAATACTTTCTATGCTTCTACATGGTAAGATGTATTATAGAGATAAAATCTTTTCATTGGTTTCCTTATTTTCTAATTAGGTAAATTAGACCAGCTTCTACCATACAGCTCTCCCAAAAAATTAAAATACACCTTTCCAAGTATCACTAAAACTTCTGTTTGTTATTCTTTGAATGAATTCCAGGACAGCCATGGTTACATAGAGAAACTCTATGTAGAAAAATAAAAATAATAAATAAATAACCCCCATATGTCCTGTCAAATGAAGAAGTTACTTCCTTATTTTAATTTTTAAGTGTCTAAGGTATCCTTTGCATATAGAATTAAAAGCAAAAGACTGAAATTCAGAAGGTTTTCATGTGTTAGCTCTATTTCTTATGGAACTAATAAAGGAGGCATTAATAGATAAAAGCCTTTTCCTCTAGATACCAATTGTGTTACATCGATTACAATGTAAAGCTCAAGTGTATAGAAATTCACTTGACAGCTACTAAACAAGACAGCATGAACAAGAGTAATCTAATATATACTGATTTCAGCAAAGAAAATAAATGTTTGTGGGAGGGGGAATTTAAAGTGGCATTTAAATATAAGTACTACTGTAAGTATTATTTCACTGTAAGTTCCCACTGCTTCATACAATGCTGTGCACACAGTAAATAGTCAAGTGGTTTAGTGGAAAGAACATTGCATTAAAAGGCAACAGGCCTGGGTTTTTTGCTCCAACTTCACTAATATGTAATTAGCTAGATTTTTAATCTATCATTTTATCCATTTCCTTATCAGTAAGTTGGGAATAAAATATATATTGTTTGCCTCAGATTCAAATAGTGATGTGATGAAGGCAATGAATGTTTTATATAAAGTTATAAAGAATTCTTCAAATGATAAATTTATCTTCTTTTTTATAACCTTGCTGCACAAAGAAAAAAAAACTATCTTAGAAGATTTCATCTTACCTTCCCTAAGATCAATAATAATCAAACCCTACATGCTTCTATAAGTGAATCTTGGGACATGAACTACTTAGATGTTAATAAATCAAAGATATGGAGGTCTGCTCTTCATGCTACTTGAAATTCCTACTTGCTACAATTTTTAAAACAGTCTCTTTTCTGAAAATCAAACCAAGGTCATTACTTAGGGTTTTGACAATTAGCATAGTACTTGAAATAGAAAGTTTTAGTCATTTTCCCTTAACACAGAGTATTGCTGCTAGTAGACTCTAAATAATCTGTTTTTATTTCTACCTGGCGTGGCAGAAAGGCATTGGGAAGGGCTAAAGGTAACAAAGACTCAAAGACATCTGGACTAAAGTCTAAGTAGGCCAATGATACTTAAGTGCTGATTCCTTGAAAATGTTCACCAAGACCTACTTTGCTCTAAACCAAGAATCATCAAGCTTTTTCTGATGACTCTGAATAGTCAAAGTAATGTTGGAGGTATCACAAATTATATTGTACAGCAGTTGTAATAAAAACCACATGATACTGGCACACATATACACAGAGAGAGAGGAGGGGAAGATGAATGACTGGATGGGGTGGAGTGGAGTAGCACAGCATGGAAGGGCACGGTGTGGCATAGTGCAGAATGGGAAAGGATTGTATGGAGTGAAATAAACTCACTCAGCTAAGTACCAAAGTCATACACTGGAAAACAACTGGTGCGAAATCTGTTTAGAGAAAACTGAGATTAGACCCCCTATCTCTTCTTACCTGGTACAAAACCAAGCCAAAGACAGAGGGATTAAGCAGATGTTCAGTGATTGATGATCCCTGCTGCTCTTGTAGAGATTCTGGTTTTAGTTTCCAACACCTACGAGGCAGCTCAAGAGCATGCTTAGTACCACTTCCACAGGATCTGGTGCCCTCTTCTGGCCTCTACAGGGGCTGAGTATGAATATGGTCCATATACACAAGGGCAAAACACTCACATACATACAAAAAACTTAAAAGTGAACCAAAAACATTAATGTAAGGCCTGAATCTTTGAAACTACTAGAGGAAAATATTTCAAAGTATGGGATGGGCAATGACCTTCTAAACAGATTGCCAATAACTCAGAAAATAATGGCAAGAATGACAAATTTCCAAAGCTCCTGTACAATAAAAGAAACAGAGTAAAGGGACAGCCTTCAATTGGAGGAAATCTTTGCATATATTTATCCAGCCAATGATCTATAAATGACTTAAAAATTAAATGCCAAATAAGCAAATAATACTATCAATAAATGGGCAAATGAACTGAAGAGACACTTCCCAAAAATGTACAAATAGACAGTAAATACATTTGAAAATTCCAATCATCACATTTTTTCATCACGTTTCATCAAAAATGAAATGATACTTTTTAGAGAAAAATGGAGCTTGAGATCATCATGTTAAGTAATACAAGCCATATTCATACAAGTTTCACACGTTTTCTATATTAGGAGGAATCTAGATTTTAAAAATCTAAAACATGAAAGTAGAAGGGAAAATTATTTGTGTAAATGAAGAGAATGGTGATAGGGTAGGAAGAACAATATAGGCTAATATGGAATAAATGTGACCAAAATATATGCACTACATACCAACGAAGCCCATTCTTTCATACAATTAAAATACGGCAATAAGCTGGGCATGGTGATAATTGCCTATAATCCTACCTACTTGAGAAGTTAACACAAGATCATTTGTGTCCAGGACTTTTGGGCTATTCCAGCCAGTATATATACTATATGTGGCATCAATATGCTAACTTTCTAGAGAAAGGGAGCCATCAGGCTGCCTAAAGAGGGATGGATTGTCCAGGTTGCAAATGGACAGGTTAAAATATGCCGATAGAAAGAACTTTAATAGACTTTTAAAGTAATATAAAACTTAATGAAAAGAAACAGTTAACCAAATCATCAAAATTACTAAAGCCTTAGCTATACGAGAAGAGATTGGATATTCAAATAACAAAATCAGAGACAAAAAGGGAGACAAATGATGCCACCAAAGGCAAAAGGTTCACGGAGTACATTAGGGAGTGTGTGTGTGTGTGTGTATGTGTGTGTCCCTAATGTAATATATATATATATGAACAAATTTGATCCTACAGAAATTAGTAAGCTGCTGGACACATTCTTCTTAATAAGACTGAATCTTGAACATATAGAGTCTGAACAAACAATATTAATTAACAAGACTAAATCAGTAAAATGCATCCTATCAAAAAATATCTTCTGACCAGATAGTTTCATATTGAATCCTATCAAGCTCGTGAAGAAGTAATACCAATTTTTCTCCAGTTATTCTGAAATATCAGTAAAGGCATTCTTCTAAACTCATTACGTGAAGTTAAATCCCTGATGGGGAGATAATAGGGAAGCTCTGTTAATCAATCACACCTAGTTAAGGCGTGGCTACCTGGAGCCCAGGAAGAAAAGCTGGGAGAGACCAGGTGCTCCTTCTCTCTGGGCAATTCCCGCCCACAGAGGAATTTGGACTTCCCATTCTTGTGGCGTGAGTTTCCCCTTATAACAATTAAAAATATAATTGTTTATCTTTAAGCTGGCCTGGTTATTTCCCGAATTGAGCTAACCCCAAACACCGATAGAGGGCTAATATCCAAAATATATCAAGAACTCAAGTAATTAGATATCAAGAAACCAAATAATCTATTCAAAATAAGGTACAGATCTAAACAGAATTCTCAATTAGAAGAATCTCAAATGACCCCAAAGGCAGTGTTCTTGTCTACTCTGGTACTGCCAGTTGCGTTGGCTGGATTTTGAGATGGAAGTTGGTAGCCTTTAGACCTGTCATAACTGCTAAGCCTGAGAAACTTTTCAGAGGGGAAAATCCTTTCCATCATAAGCTTTGCAGCTCCTATCTGTGTGATATATACTCAACCGATCTGTATAAATTTAAGCTTTGGACTTAAGATAAATTGAACATGTTTCCCTTATACAAATATTCTCCAACAGTTTAAGTGTTAACTTTTTATGGTGAACATTAAAATACAATTAAGATTCAATAGACTTTTCCATCTGTACAATTATTTTGAAAAGTAAACTCCAACTTAAAAGAAAGTTATTTTTATGCTTGGTAAGAATACATTGTTCTAAATCATGATTATAATGGATAAATTAGAAGAAACACAGCTTTTGCCCAGCAGGGATTGTATCCTGAGAACTCAATAAATTTAGGCTAATTTGATTATTTTAAAAGCACAATTTCTTTTCTATACACAATTGCATCAGCTGGAATTCCATTTGGCAGGAAATTTCAGAAAAATCTAGAAATGCTGAGAAAATTAATGGATTACTTAATATTTAAACATATGGCAAAGAAGTAAAAATTTCTTCTCTCTATATACTGTATTCCACCTTAACCAATAATTATTTTACTTTGGGCATCATGTAATAGCCAGGCAAGATGAAGAAAGAAGAACATCAGTTAACTTTAGCTGTATCTCATGGTATAAGAAAAACTACTGATTTTTGTATGTTAGGTTTTAGTTAGGTTTGTATCCTACAACTTTGCTGAAAAAAAATGTGGTACTTTTTGAGGTTTTTAGTGGCATCTTTGGGATTATTTTAATGTGTAAAACTGCTTGTTAAGAATTTGTGGAATTAAGAATTAAGGATTTGATGGTGAGGATAATAGATTATAATGGGGGAGAGGAAAAATAAAAGATTGATCCAAACCCAATACAACTGTATACAAAGGAACAGATACCAAATATAAAATTACAAGCAATATAAACAATATTAAGCAAGGAACACATAACAAAAGTTTTACTAAACATTCTATTTTCAGAAGTCTAAATCTTGCATTGAAATTAAGCTTGGCTAAATCATGAGGAAAGTAACTACAACTATCTAATCTTTAACCCCATCAAAGATCTGAGAAGGGAAACAGTATTACTTGAGTAAGCAGGAAATGCAATGAAGCAACTTCCAAAATGTGCAACAAATGTGGAGAGACAACTGGCTACCTGAGCAATCATCCAAAGTCTCATTTGCAATGTTGAAGCAACCAACTTTGGCTAAGGCCTAAAATGACTGACAGACCATTTTTTTTTTATCTTTCAAAGTAAAGATTTATTTATTTTTTTGTTGAAAAACTTCTGCATCCTCCCCACCTCCCATTTCCCTCCCCTTCTTCCCACTCCTCTCCCCCTTCCCCCCCCACTCCTCTCCTCATCCCCCCACTCCTCTCCCCCTTTCCCCATTCCTCTCCCTCTCCCCCCACAGACCATTTTTAAAGGCAAGAATCTTTCTAAAACTATCTCACCCTGTCTTGGCAGGATTTGACAGTCCTGTTTTATCCATTTAGGGATAGTATGTATCTTTCAGTGGTTGAGGTATGGGCATTTCTGTGTCCAAAGGTCAGTTTTGCCACGAAGAAAACAAGCTCCAGGTGGAGTGTCTTCCGTGCTCAACATTTTCTCAGGAAAAGATTGGTGCTGCCAGGAGCAATCATGTCTCATGTCAACAGAACTCTAAGTTATTTAAATGCCATTTTCTACAGTTCTTTGAAGTGGTTGAATATTATCTATCTATGCAGGATAAAATTTCTATGTATCTCAAGAGCCTGATTAGTCTAACTATTAGTATGACAAACATAGATGACTATTGATAAATAATTCTTAATACCTATATAACTTAAAGACTAAGACAATAAACAACTGTGCAATAAATGAGGACAATGACCTCCAAATGTAAACAATGTATAAGTATCTTTATCAGAGGTAGAAATGTACACTGCAATATTGTAAATATATATCAACATATAAAAATGTTTAAAACAGAGGTAGAAGCATGCGTGCATACAATATTCAATATTATTTAACTTTGTGTCAATATACAAGAATTTATACAAATTTGTTTATAAATAATAACTCACAAACCAATCTATTGTCCCATCATCCAATCCCCCCCCCCTTTTTTTAACAAAAGGATCACTGAGCTTATAAAATTTCCCTCAACCCTCAACCATATACCAATTATAATCAACCCTTAAATGATGTCCCTAACACTGAGGACAAACTTTCCTGGGAGAGGGGACATAGTCTTCTAGAATTACTTCCAGCTATCATGGGGGCAATGTTGTTTCTACAGGAGCCTGTGAAAGTAAAATGCTGGTTAAGTTTCAAGATTAATGTCTGGTAAGATTGCAAATAGTCTTTGAGTATTTTGTGGAGGTCTGGTCAGAACATTGTAAAAGATGTGCACCATTTCAGCTAACCAAGCTGGAATCTTATTGAGCAGCTGGTACCCAAAACAGGTCTTATATTAGCGCTATCAGTATCATGACGTCATATCAATCAGGTGGAGTTGTTGTTGTGGGGCCCCATCTTCTTCCTGGAAACTTCAGAGTTTACTACAGAAAAATTCATTGTTCATTGTGGAAAACTTAAGCATTATTTTTATAGACATAGTCAGACATATATATTCAATGAAGGGTGTGATAAAGACAAAATAGATATGAAGAAAAGTAAAAATATAATTGTTTATCTTTAAGCTGGCCTGGTTATTTCCCGAATCGAGCTAGGCCCAACATATTGGATGTGGAGTTTGTGAAAATATTTTCCCGTTCTGTAGACTGCCATTTTGTTCATATGATGGTGTTCTTTACCTTACAGAAGCTTTTTCAGTTTCATGAGGTCCCATTTATTAATTTGCCAGGCTCTTATACAACCATGCAGTTTAGTACTCAGGACGTCAGGAAGGGACATTGTGGGAACTTCTATGAACTACTTCTGATTGGAATGAGAATGAAGCTGAAATGCCTCTTTTTTTCAATGTACATGTTTGCATGTAATGCTGTCAGCAGGAGAGTAGCCCAAGTGACTAAGCTCTTGCTGAAGATAAACCCTGGGACATAAGAAGAAGGGAGAAAAAAAGATTGCCTGTTCATGTGATCTCTTCCCATTCCACAGGCTGCCACTTTGTCTGATTGATGGTGTCTTTTACTTTACAGTTGAGTAGTATTTCATAGTGTGTATATATACCATATTTCCTTTCTGTTTACAGTTGAGCAGTATTCCATAGTGTGTATATATACCATATTTCCTTTCTGTTTACCGTTGAGCAGTATTTCATAGTGTGTATTTATACCATATTTCCTTTCTGTTTACCGTTGAGCAGTATTTCATAGTGTGTATATATACCATATTTCCTTTCTGTTTACAGTTGAGCAGTATTCCATAGTGTGTATATATACCATATTTTCTTTCTGTTTACAGTTGAGCAGTATTCCACAGTGTGTATATATACCGTATTTTCATTCTCCATTTGTCAGTTAGTTTTCACTTTTTAGCAACTGTGAGTACAGTAGCAAAGGACATGACTGAGCACGTATCTATGTGATACAATGTTCTGTTAAATAGTGTGAACAAGCCAGATATGGTGGTGTGTGCCTGTAATACCAGAACAAGAGAGGCTGAAGCAGGAAGATCATGTTTGAGGCCTATATGGGCCTCAAGATACCCCATCCCAGAACAAGAACAAACAGCCAAATGAACCATAATTTAACACTCACTGTCAGGCATTGGTCCAAACTTTGACGGTATAATATCTCCTGACCCTTAAAACAATTCTATGAGATGAGTAGTATTTTGTCCAATTTACAATTAAGAGGCTTATGAAGGCAAAGTGGCTAATCTAAACTCAAATAGCTAGAATCTGCACAGTTCAGCCCCTAAACACATTTCTCAATCACTGTGACACATCAGGCCCCACTTCCATGTAACTTATAAATAAGGACTTGCTGTGTTCAAATGTTCTTTGGGATTACAGAAACAGCTGAACCAAGATCATGGAAACTCATGAACTATAAATAGACAGTTGTGGAGTCTCCATGGGCCCAAACTAGGCCCTCCATGTGTGGGAGACAGCGGTGAAGCTTGGACTATCTGGGAGGCACCTGGCAGTAGGACAAGAATCTGTCCCTGGTGCATGAACTAGCTTATTGGAGCCCATTCGCTATGGTGGGATGCTATGTTCAGCCTTAATGCAGTGGGGAGGGGCTTGGTCCTGTACCAACTTAATGTGCCAGACTTTGTTAACCCTTAGCCTGGGAACCCTTAGCCTGTTGGGAGGAGTGGATGGCAGGGAAGAGTGGGAGGAGAACTGTGGACGAAATATAAAATGAAATTTAAAAAGTAAATTAAAATTTTAAAATGTCTTTAAATGTAAGTGTAACTGATGATCAGATAAATGTATGTATATATGTATGTATATGTGACACATATATCACATATACATGTGTGTATATATATGTGTGTGTGTGTATATATATATGTATGTATATATATATATATATATATATATATATAATACACATATATCATGGATTTGTTCACAGACGTGGAAAGGGTCAACGGAAACCCTCAGTCTATAGCACTATGAATCTATTTGGTTTTGCTATGGAGACTAACCAAATATTCCCTGATTTCTCCAAGTCTGGCCTTTTTCCACAGCTAATTCCTTGTCAGATACTTTATCCTAGAAAATAAGTGACCAAAAGACACGAGTTCCCATCATAATCTAAACTGTATGGAAAAGGCAGTTCAAAGAAAGCATTTCAATAATCGACTCCGTGCCCCTAAAATGTATTTAATAAACAACTTAGACTGTACTAGACGCCCTAAAAATGTAGAGACCCTGAGGGATTACAGGATGATTACATTATGAGACAGGTCAGGAAACACCTCAGCCCCCCTGGCTTAGCAGGTGCTCCTCAGGAAGCCAAAACTGGATCCTGCAAGAGTAGACTACACATACTGGCTTTGTGGGAGCCTAGGCAGTTTGGATGTTCACCTTACTAGACCTGGATGGAGAGGGGAGGTCCTTGGACTCCCCACAGGTCAGGGAACCCTGATTGCTCTTCGGGCTGATGAGGGAGGGGGACTTGATTGGGGGAGGGGGAGGAAAATGGGAGGCGGTGGCTGGGAGGAGGCAGAAATCTTTAATAAATAAATTAATTAATTAATTAAAAAAAGAAATAAAAAAAAGAGTAGACTAGCCACTCCAGAAACAAAGCCAAACAGGAAGTCCTTCCTAAAGACCTGCAAAGTGGCCCAGCTACCTTGAAAAGTGAATCTTAAAACAAGTAAAGAAAGCCCAGGTGGAGCCTCTCCTGCTGGAAAGTGACAGAGGTAATCCCAAACTGGAGGCGCAGAGGAGAAGCCAGTGTTCTGAAGCCTTCCCACTGAGTAACGTTTACAGCTTTTCCATTCTTGCTGTCTGTAGAACGCCTTTATAGTTATCTTGAGAATACACTCCATATAGAAAGAAGCCTACTGTTTGGCTTTTTTTTTTTTTACCGCTAAGCTATTGATATTTTAGGAGAGTCATTGAACTTCTCAGTACTAACTTGTTTTCTCCATGAGCTAAAATCCCCAAAGGTTAGTGAGTTTTCTGGGCATCTGCAAAACTAACTTTAAATGCAGTGCCTAACTGGCATTTCTGTTTATCAGCCTTTGAGAGAGAAGGCAGCAGCCTAACATGAAATTATTATTCCAGTTTAAATCTATCCATCCCTCATCTTACACACAGGTACACCGATACATCTTGACTTTTTTTTTTAAAGAATGAGGACCAAAAGGTTGGGACTTAGTTTTTTAATTAACAATTGATATTTCTCCAAGACAATGACTGTGATCTGCTTGCCTATACTTTAACGTCGCTTTTAGCCCACACAGTCCAGCTGTTATTTGCAGGTTGCTAAAATAATGAGCACCATTAAATAACAGTGTTGAAATGAAGCACATGTGATTCAGTGCAAATTAACGCCTCATTCAGAAGGGTGCTGTTCCTCTCCACCAGTGGCTCCAACCTCCAGTACCAACAGTGCCCCCCTTTCAGCAAGAGTAGGTTGTTAAGGCAGCTGGGAAACACAGGCTGGTGCTCCTCCCTAGCAAGTCCTGACAGTAGAGATGAATCACAGACTCAAATCTCGCTCTTTTCTTAATATCACAACTAAACAGTGAATGGCCAATGGTTCAGCTAATGAATGGCATAGTGCTTCTTAGAGACTGTATCTTTCATCTAGATAGACCACTGATAAGAATTGTATCATCTTTGAAACCATTTGACCAGTTCATGGTCAAATGGTTTCAAAGATGAAACCATTTGACCATGGCGCCCAGTTGTCAACTGTAACTTAAGCACCTATCATGTGGTGGGCCCTGTGGTATAGGTTATATCCCTACTGACTTGCTCCCTGAGCATTCACAGCTTACCTTTAGTAGGGATTTGGTGAGTTAAACAAGCAACAACAACACGGACTATGCAGTGACTCCAGAGAAGGTAAGGGTGGTGGTAGAAGTGCATGGTAAGGGCATCTAAACATAGAAAAGGGCTTGTTAGAGAACACAGCACCTAAATTAAGACCTGAAACATGAGTAGAAATCATCAGATGAAGGTGTATTCCAGGCAGAGATGATGCCCTAGGTCACATTTCGGGCGTGGGGGGAATGCCAGGTTTCAGTAATTACAAAACGTGCAATATGCCTGAAGCCTGGAGTTAAAAGGAGCAACGTGGTTAGACTTCTTTAAACAGCTTATTCCATTTAGAGCATTTGCATCTTCAAACTTCAGTGTCTCCTTATCTAAATCCATTATGCATCCTTATTATTCTGAAAACAACTTTAGCTAATATTTATATACAAAATAAAAGCTACCAAACAAAACTCCCTCCCCCATTATCAAGCATAGAAACTACCATTCAGTGCTAATCGTCCTGAGTACTTTCTCCAGCCCAGTGCCTCACAGTAGACTTACCACCTTTTATATATTCAGTCTCCCCTTATCAAATAATTCAGTCCCATAAATGTTAAACATGCTCATATTCTCCCATTAAAAAAAATCCTGCCCCATATCGTTCAAGTAGATGGTGATTTCCATCTTCCTCACAAGAAAACTTTTCTCGAGTCATGCATATTTGCATCCATTTTCTCAAGCCAGAATTCTAAGAAGCAATTTTTACATTTCCCCTTTATTCCCTGCTTCTAGATTGTTACAGGCTCGATGAATTCTACCTTGAGCAGATCTCTTGAACTCAGACTCTTCATAACACACCTGCCATCTTCCTAGTCAAAGTTATCACCACCTCCTACCTAGACTAGTACAGTGCTCTAGGCATGGACTGAAGTTATTTGGCATAACTGATCTTTTCAAGGCACAAACTTTCAGTGCTGGCCAAAATGGAGTAAGCCTACTAAAATATATCATGCCAATTACAACCAAAATAATATACTAAATATAAAAGGAAGATCCTGAGGACTCTGAAAGGACTAAAATAGTAGGAACATTTGGAAAAGAAGCTAAAACTTAAGGTAGGTACGTTTTCACATTATTTTCCTCTCAACTCCATCTCTGCAGGTATCAAAACCTCCAAGAACAGTCCTGTGATTGTTTTTTTCGTTACTATTTTGTTACAACATTTCTTCCTTCCCTTTCCTCCCTTCAAACCCTCCCATATATCCCTATCCTTCAAACTCAAAGAATTTTTAGTAAGAATATATATATATATATATATATATATATATATATATATATATATATATATATAACTTATCCAGTATGTCCTTGAATAGAGAACCAGAGAAACAGGCTCTTCCAAGTAGAAAATACAGGAAACAGAAATAAGTGCGAAGAAAATATTTTTGGACAGGTGAGATGGGTAAATAGGCAAAGGCACATGCTATAAAGCCTGACAACTTGAGTTCAATCACCAGAATTCATGTAGCAGAAGAGAACAGATGTCTATAAGTTATATGTATGTATACACAAAAAACAAATGCAAGGTATCTAAAACATTTGGAATGAAAATGATTTAACTTTTTATCAAAAAATTGTAGCAATCCATGGGTCTATGGGTTGCCTAAAGTTTTTTATTATTTGTCTCTCTATTCTCTCCCATTAAGATTAACAATAAAGAGTTGTTTGATTCTACTACAGAGCTACAGTACTGAAAACAGCCTGGTATTGGCACAAGAACAGACAGGAGGAACAATGGAACTGAATCAAAGACCCAGATATTAATCCACACACCTATGAATACCTGATTTTTGACCAAAAAAGCAAAAAAAATATAAAATGGAACAAAGAATGCAATTTTAACAAATGTTGCTGGTATAACTGGATATCAACACGTAGAAGAATAAAAAATAGATCCCTGAATATCTATCACCATGCACAAAACTCAAGTTCAAATGGATCAAAGACCTCAACATAAAGCTATCCACACTGAACCTCATAGAAGAGAAAGTGGGAAGTACACTTGGATGCATTGGCACAGGAGACCACTTTCTAAATATAACCCCAGTAGCACAGACACTAGGAAACAATTAATAAATGGGACCTCTTGAAACTGAAAGCTTCTGTAAAGCAAATGACACAGTCAATAAGACAAAACGTCAGCCTACAGAATGGGAAAAGATTTTCATCAACCCCACATTGGGCTGATCTCCAAAATATACAAAGAACTCAAGAAATTGGTCATCAAAAGAACAAATAATCCAATAAAAAATGGAGTACAGACCTAAACAGAGAACTCTCAACAGAGGAATCTAAAATAGCTGAAAGACACTTAAGGAAATGTTCAACATCCTTAGCCATCAGAGAAATGCAAATCAAAACAATTCTGAGATTCCATCTTACACCTGTAAGAATGGCCAAGACCCAAAACACTGATGACAACTTCTACTGGAGAGGTTATGGGGTAAAGGGAACACTTCTGCATTGCTAGTGGGAGTGCAAAGCTGGTACAGCCCCTATGGTGATTTTTCAGAAAATTAGGAAACAACCTTCCTCAAGACTCAGCAATATCACTTTTGGGTATATATATCCAAAGGATGCTCAATCATATCACAAGGACATGTGCTCAACTATGTTCATAGCAGTACTGTTTGTCATAGCCAGAACATGGAAACAACCTAAATGCCCCTCAACCAAAGAATGGATAAGGAAAACGTGGTACATTTACACAATGGAATACTACACAGCAGAAAATAATAACGACATCTTGAAATTTGCAGGCAAATGTATGAGCTAGAAAACATCATATTGAGTGAGGTAACTCAGGCCAAGAAAGACAACTATCACATCTATTCACTCATAAGTGGTTTTTAAACATAAAACAAAGATACCCTGCCTACAAATTACAATCCCAGATAAGCTAGACAACAATGAGGACCCTAAGAGAGACATGCCTGGATCTAATGTACACGGGAAGTAGAAAAAGACAAGATCTCCTGAGTAAACTGGGAGCATGGGGACCTTGGGAGAGGGTTGAAGGGGAGGGGAGAGGCAGGGAAGGGAGCAGAAAAAATGTATGACTCAATAAAATTAATAAAAAATTAAAATAAAATAAATAGTTGTTTGAATTTTCCATGGCATGTGATAATGATTAGCCATGGAAAGGCTGTGTCAGTGAAATCACAAGCCTGTGTTCCACCCCTGCCTAGGCCTTCTCACAGTCATTCTGAACAATAAAAATGAAAAATTATCTTTTACCCTAACCTGGGAAATAATGAGGAGGTAATCTATCAGAAAAAAAAAGATGCTAGTGAGCCAATCGGTCCCTGGCAAGATGCGCTCCATTTACTGTTTTGCCTACCACTAAAGACTAGTAAAAGGCATTTGCGAGCAGTCAGATGTAATGGGAAGGATGTGAGGAGACAAGATTGAATTTATCTCAGATACAGTTAGGCAACTATTGTCAATTTCATGGTCCTGTCTTTCCCAGTCTACACATGTTATCAACGTTTAAATAGGTTTAAAAGCAAGATGCCTAAAAATTTGACTTTCACCCAAAATGCTAGACAACCAGAAATTAATACATATTATCACTGCATAAAAACTGCTCTCCCAAGGCATTTTAGAGGGATGGTGATTTTTCAGCTCCTTACAACATTTTTGTCAACACTATTACTTGCAATAACTTCGTAGATGACTAAATATATCACATTCCTTTCCTTACAGAAAATGCAAATCTTTCTAAACATTCTGACTTTACCATTGTGAAAACATAGCATACTGTCTGCCATTCTATAACGCTCTAAGTCAGACTGTATGGGAGAAATTTTAAAAAGAAATGCCACCATTTGCTGATGATTATCATTTTTTCTCTTCTGATGGTCCTGAGAAGCATGTCAGATTACACCTGGGATACACCAAGGCTACTTGCCATTCTTCTAAGATTTCATGATTAGGAGCCAAGGTAACCGACAGGCACTGTGACATTGTGGACAATTGAGTCGCTGGATTTGGAGGCAGAATTGAATGTTGATTAGTGTCTGTTTCCTTTTGGGGAGAAGATGGAGGATGTTAAGGTGTTCTTTTTCTTGCTTTTCCCAGATAAATGAGAGAAAAGGCAGCGTGTCATAGCTAACAACTCTCTCTGCTCCATTACTCCTGGCCTAGCATCTGAGAGTAGTAAATGATTTCACTGATTAGAAAATGAATCTTGAAAATTCAAGAGCTGCACAGAATACTGGCCTGGAACTGTACAGGTATTTGAATGAATGCCGGAAAATAAATGCATTTAAAATTGCCAGTACACTATTAAAGATGTGTATTTTGGCGCAATGATCATCATTAGTAACAAGGTTAGAATGCTCTCATAAGACTAAATCATTTTGATAGTTGTGTATGTTTTTGAAAATCATAAATCCATCTCCACTCATGTTGGTTAATAAGAATACACACCTTTATTACTGAAATATAGGCCCCTTTGGGGTTGAGAAAGTTAGTGTCTCAATTAGTTAAGAAAGTTGGAGAAGTTGTAAAAGGGAAATAGTGATAGTGACGAGCATACTTCCCTTTTTACAATATATAAGGTATGGTAAGATGGGGAATTATTGCTCCCTGGGTTTAAGGTAGACATTTTGAGAGAGAGGCACATTAACTTCTTCAATCTATTTGTGTAGCATTTAGCAAATTGCATCCCCAGGCCAATAAATAGAGCTATAATGGTCAGGGACAATTTCAGGAAATGAGAAACGCATTATCTGCTGTATTCCAAGTGGTTACATTACTCCATGAAATCTGGCCCAATGATTATATAATACAAAGTTCTGAGAATTACTAATTTGGAACCCAAAGTGTCACACACACACACACACACACACACACACACACACACACACACACATGTCTTTGGTACACTGAGGCAAAAAATCAAACCACAAATGCTCTGCAAGAAATCAGCAAAACCAATAGAGTTATTTGTAACGCATCTCTATCAAGTATATCTTTTGGGAGGAAAGACGCATTATTCGCTCCTCAGGATTTCTTCATCCACTAGGACCTAACAATGAAAGACCCATCTATAAACACAACTTGACAAACACATTCGCAAACAAAATTAAGTGGGTGTTTCTCTGCTTGCCCAGGCTAAAGTTGAGTCACACACCAAATCATAGTCATCTTGTGATTTGCCAATGAGCATTAACTAATATAAAATAAAGATAAAATAGAGATCAGCTGAATTAAAAAGATATAAGGGAATAAGCTTATCAGTAAAACCATGTTTGTGACAGTTTTGAGGGCAAGGTAATAAGGGAGTCTGAGGATAGTGATCCAAATAGGCAAAGCCAAGGCAAGCTAGCAATAGAATTGTGCAGATCAATGCTAATGGGAGATAAGATTTTAAGAGTCCAGTTTTGAATTTTTTTTTTTTTGGTTTTTCGAGACAGGGTTTCTCAGTAGCTTTGGAGTTGTCCTAGAACTAACTCTTATAGACCAGGCTGGCCTTGAACTCATGGAGATCCGCCTGCCTCTGCCTCCCAAGTGCTGCTGGGATTAAAGGCATGAGCCACCACTGTCTGACTAAATTCTACCATTTATAAAATGAGGATTCTGAGATCCAGAGGATGAGAACAGCCTGTGAAAAAGTCACAGTGTTGGTAAGTTGCAGTGAGTAGACTATAAGTCCATTTTGAAACTTTTTCTCTTTAGCATTAAATAAATGACAATAAAAAAGCACAAACAAAGGCTATTGCTGCCTATATATCAAGAAGCTAAGCTGTTCTTCTGATAGTTTAAAACACTCCTTCAACACTCTGACTCCTTCAAAGGTACAATTTTATACCAGAAAAAAAGTCAAAATTCCATGAATATAACACATCTCTATCTACTTCTAATTTTAAAACACAATTCTAATGCATTAGTAAATTTTCTGATGAACTTAACCTGCTATGTAAAAGCTACTTCCATGCCTTTGTATTGAGTCCAGGAAAACAAAGCAATGCTCTTCGAAGAACATAGCTAGCAGATTGTATTATGTAATACTCCTGATAGACGATAGTCATTTTTGCAAGTGGCAACTGGCCAAGATTGCAGGTCTCAAAGAGTATCGCAACTGTGTTCAATCATTGCATCTCCCTCGATTAAAAAACCATATTGAGATTTCTAGAACCCCACAGCAATCAATCTGCTTGATTAATGAGATTTTTTTAAGCTTTTTGTTTTCCTGGCACTGGCTCTCAAAAAAAAAAAAAAAATGAGACGCTCATTTCCTCCTCCATTTGTGGTTGCTAGGAAAGTGAGAGATTTGGTGATAAATATTTATTATCTTCCAATTCCTGTTTCCCTTATGGCGCTGTTATTGCTTTACTCAGTTCCAGAGCTAAGGAAAATGTATGCCGTGTCATTAATAATAAACAAAGCTGCAGTGTGTGTGCAATAATGAATTAAGCTCATCCCAGCCCATCTGTGCATCGCCATTCACAGGCGTCTTGTCAACTGAAGGTTCTGCAGAATCCACAGGTACTCCATCTCCTCATTATGGAAGTAATTTGTGGGAAGAGGCGAGGTAAGCCATAAGATATTATTATCCAAAGTTAGTAACCTCTTTTCCCAAAGAAGCAGCTGGCCATGAAACAAAATTCTAGTTTTCGCGGCTTCAGGTCTAAAGAGCAGGAGGTGCAAAGATCCACAAGGCTCAATTGATCTTGGAAAATCAACAGAACAGCCTCCCATGTAAATTAAGCACCTGGGAAGGGTGCAAATCAGTCTGGATTTGTTCACTTTCCCCTTTCGTTACTAATTTAGAATGACTCCTTCAATGCGCTAGCAAGTCTTTTCCAAATACCCTTTTGTAAGATTTTAGTCCCAGCATTCGCACCTAGTAAACCTTAGTAAACAGCACTGTAAGGGTCACTGTTGTAACAATAAAAATTTGTTCTCTTTTACTTAAAAGCCTCCACACTGACTTGACCTATCCTTAGCATAACACGTGCCCGAAATCAGTACTTCTGATTCTGATTCAGTTGATCTGTGATAAGGCCTGAGATCTGACATTCCTATTAAGCCCCCAAGAAATGCCAATGCTGGCACCTGCAGGCTTCTTTTTGAGAGGCAACATCTTCAGGAAGCCATCTCCCTATCCTTGCCATTTCAACTCATCATGTAAAAGTAATAAACACAGAAGCCTATAAAAGCAAGATAACTTTTAAAAAATGTTTTTCATAGATGAAGTGGATGTTTCCATCTAGAACTGTCTCGCAATTGTTTCTCCTGATACTACAACATTTTGTAACCCCTCAGTTAGGGAAGAGTCACAGACTAATAAATAGTGAAGTGCCCTCACAAGTGCTAAAGCCAGAAGTGGGGGTCTTCTAGTGGTTTATTTCAGAATTTATTCTTTTTGCCTATGTAAAAGATACCTAAAGTAACAAGAATCATGTACTAGCCCCTTACTTATCAAACTGCCAAAAAAAAACCCCAATCCAACCAACATTTATGAATACCTACCCTATGACTGATGACATGTTGAACCCCAGGGATAATAAGAAAAATAATATAGCAGAAAGGGTAATGGTCTCCCTGAATCACTTAGACATAGCATGTTTTAGAAAGCTAAATAAATGCAACACTGGGCAAACATGATCGTTTTGTGATATAAAGATAAATATATTCATGTTCAATCCTAATCTTTTAAAGCCAAATCATCTCCTATGCCCATACAAGTTTTTAAATTCCTTTGAAACTTCAAGGACCACAGCTCTTTCGTGAATGCAGTGCTTCAGTTTGTTTATTATAGAGAAATAAATGACAGCAAATCAAATGACCACTTATACATGAATGAGGAAAATGAAAATAACAAAACCTGTATTCTTAATTCTTGAGAAGATTTGACAGCTGTAATATAGATGCATTCTATACCGCTGGAGTGGAAAACTTCTAGAAACAATCCATCTGAAAAGATGTTTTCTTTTACTTGTTAGTTAGCAGTCCAGTCATACAAGGTTAAAAAATATAATTTCCATATTCCTTATCTAAGGGGACTCAATCAAGCAAGACTCCTTTCAACCTTCACTGGGATGAAAAGAAACAGATGTTAAAAACATCTGTCCTGCTTCAAAATAATAATAATAAAACTACTACTGTGATAGCAAAGGCAGCTCTGGGTCACTCTATGAGGCTTTAGTCTCAACAGAAAAGTGTTTTAAAAACAGTTATTGTGGTTAAAATCAAAAATGAAACAGCTCAACATTTTAATTATCAACCTGAAAACCTAGCTATTGGTCTTTTCTATCCCACAACATTAGCACTGATATTCTAACTTATACTTCCTTATTTGCCTTTTGGGGAACTGAAAAAAAATGCCTGAATACTTGACATTTTTGGTGCAGCAACAGTGACATCCAGTGGGTAGCAAGATTACCCCAAAATTCTTTATAAACTCAGTAGAGGGTTAGCATATTCCCCAAACTGTTGTGGGCTACCATGGCCATGCCATAGGAAAATCATCCACTGTTTTAACTCCCTTGAGATAACAATCTATTTTGATATTACAGGAGTTAATAGAAAAGAATAATTGCATTCTAATTTGCCAAGATACTGTTATAGTTTCATTCAGAGTCAATGCCGCTCGCCTCAACAATAAATAAATAAAATCAGAAACTTATTATTTTATAGGCAATATTATTTCAATATTTGCTTTCTTCTTAGTGAGTTATTTAATTTATACCATTTGTTCAAAGGTATCCTAAAGTTTAAGGAAAGAAATTCAAATGTTGGGCTTTTATATATATTCTCATTATGTATATATACAAATATATTGTATGTATAAGCATATATTTGCATGTATGTTGCATATGTCTTGTATATATATATATGTATATGTTATAATAAGTTTGCAATTTGTGTTGGGTTAGTAGTTAACAGAGTTATATACAACAAATACAATGTTCATGGATTTTCAGTCCTTGTTTCAATCACTACTTCAAGTTATTGCTCCTATTTCAACGTTAAGCCTCTAAATATACTTCAATATAATTTATGGGAAATAGGCAACAAAGAAGTTTAATCACTTTGGAGAAAATAGTTGTTTCCCAGATATGAATTTCTCAGGTGTATTGGGAACAGGTTAATTGTCTAGATGCTGGGAACGTATCAGAAGAGCTATGGACATTGCTGAAATTCCTTGGAGGTAGAATTAAGTTTTAAGGTGTTCTGTAAAAGAAACACTGTTACTGCACCAAAAATTTCTAGCATTCAGACTTTCTTTTTTTCCCGTGAATTCACTTCATTAGCCCAAATGGTGGAGTGGGGAGCAGAGGCTCTGAAAAAAAAAAAAGAAACACTTTGCAATTTATCTGGAAAAACTTTAAAAAAAAAGTAATCTATCAAATACAAAATCAGATTTACCACATAGAATATCAAATTTTATGTAATTTCAAAGTCAATAGGAAGGCTCAAATTTCTGGGCTCTGCTATTAACACAGCAGTCTTTATGAGCCATTAGAATAGGCCCACTAAGTTTCTTGGACAAACTAAATAGCATTGTAAGGTATGCATGTAATTAAAGATAAATAAACTCAGAGAAATGGATGAAAACATTAAACAAAATGAGACTCACTCCCAAGATATTTAATCTGTTGAGCTTACCCTGCCCAGTGTCATAGCTACCAGCTATGTAGCATGGGAAATATGTTCATTCTGAACTGATGTATTTTAAGCATAAACTTTATAGCAGATTTAGTGCAGTAATGAAGAATATAACATTATTAAATCATATAGTAAAACAAAAGCCACATATGACAAGCCTGAAGCTAGTATTATATTCTCTGGGGGAACAATGAAAGCTTGACCCAAAAGTAGCCAAAGATGCCCAGTTCGTCAATTCTGTTCAATACAATATGAGAGGTCTAGAGAGGGCAATTACACAAAAGAAAGAAATGGCATCCAAACTAGAAAGGAAAAAGTAAAACCATCCCTGTGTACAGATGACATGATTTCTGTACACAGAAAAATCCTTAATGTCTTCATTAAAAACAAAATGCTAAAACAAATGAGTAATGTAACTGAGGACTAAAAACAACCAGTAACCCCTCTATATATTAACAGTGAAGTACATGAAAAAAATAAACAACATACACAAACAAACAAAACTCTTTTTGACTGAGCGTGGTGGTGCACACCTTTAATCCCAGCATTTGCAAGGCAGAAGCCACCCTGATCTACAGAGTATGAATTCCAGAAGCCAACCTGACCTATAGAGTGAATTCCAGGATAGCCAGGGCTACACAGAGAAACTTTATCTCACAAACCAAAAACAAACAAATAAATAAATAATCAAGGTACATACTTTAAGAAAACAACTTGGGAATAAATCTAACCAAAAAATGAGTGTTTGTAAGATCGTAAAGTGTATACAGACAAGTGCCACCAACTCTGCCAACCGGACTTTGATCGCCAGGATATACACGGTGGAAGCAGAGAAATGACTCCCACAAATTATCCTCTGAACTGCGCATGTGCATGTCTTCATACAATATGTTAAACCAATTAAGCAATTTTAAGTAAAGGATTATACACTTTAAACTATAAAACACCCAAGAAAGCGTGAGGAAAGGAAAGTGAGTGGGAATGTATCCCACACTCATGGATTGGAAGAATGTTATTTAAATGTTCATACTACTTAAAGCAGTCTATAGATTTAAAATAATTTCTCGCAAAATATCAGTGAAATTCCTCACATAAGTAGAAAAATAATCTAAAAACCTTATGGAACTATATCTTAAATAGCCAAAGCATCCTTGAGGAAAATGAAAATTGAAAGCATCATACAACCTTAGTTCAAAAATATCATAAAGCTAGAGTAATCAAAACATTTGTTGTGCTGGTAGTGCATACTCGTATGCTTAACACTTAACACAGGCCATCCGGAGCTACACAGTGAGTATGAGGCTAGTATCTAAACCCTTTTGCACATGCCCCCCCCCAAAATAAAAACACTCTATCTTCAAAATCCAGATCTTAACTTGACTCTTGTCATTGGCTTAGCCACACATTATCTCACCTGTCTAAAAAAATCCTGCCACCAAAGAGCTTTGATTCTGATACCCCCTAGTGAGGGTTCCTTGGGCTGGCCAAGGAGCTGTCATAAGTTGATTGAATAGTAAGAGAGAAAGCATGGTAAGAAAAGCTTGGACCCAAAATCATGACTTCACACTCAGTCCCATACAGTGACTACTTTCAGAAAAGACTTGGCAAAGGAATTACAGAACATTGTTCGCAGGACCCCCAAGGAAAGACAAGCCCTGATACTTTTAAACACATTGAGGACATTATATTGGGTAAAAAAAACCAGGGAGGAAAAAAAACAAATACCATATGAACTCACTGACATATAGAACACAAAAATGATCTCATAAGCATACGGTGAGCTGATGGCTACCAGAGGCAGGGTTGAGATGGATAGTAGAGAGGTGTCAGTCAGAGGTTAAAATTTTTCAGTTAAATAGAAGGGATAAGTTCAGGAGATCCATTGTGCAATATGGTGATTATAGTTAATAATATATTGCACACTTGAAAATGATAAGAAAATGGATTATAAAGTGTTTTTACCACAAAAATAACTATGCGAGGAAATGCATATGTTAATTAGCTGGAGTTAGTCACTTAATGATGTACACAGCTTTCAAGAGATGATGTTGCACACAGTAAATAGAAACAACTTTATGTCAATATAAAAATAAAACTTAGATATGCAAAAATAATTAATATCTTGATTACATGATTAAATGACAGGATTTCAGACGTACTTGGTTAAATAAATACATTATCTAGATGATTTCAGGGGCTGGGAATGCAGTTCAGTGGTAGAGTACTTTCCCAGCACAGGCAAGACCACAGGTTCAATACCCAACATTGAAAGAAATCATGTTATATATTTATTCTCATTTTTAATGTGGCTACTAAAACTACTTAAATGCAGATGTTCTATGCTCTATGATACCTCTATGAGACAGCATTGCTCAAAGTAATATGCAAGGATGAACACATATTAGCTCATAAAAAATCTTCACAGATAACTAATACACCATTATCATCTAATGTATTTATCTACTCTTCACCTGCCCTGGGCTGTTTCTTGCTTTTGAAATTCGCATGAATTATTTAAGTATATTTAAAATTAATTTTAAACAATTTCTGTGGTTACCCATTTGCCATACAGGTACATGATAGAGAGGCATAATTAAATGGTTAGAGATATAGATCCTGAAGTGAAAGTAACCAAAATCCAATTCTAGGCCTGCCCTTTACTAGTTGAACAATTACAATTAAGTTATTCAAGCCTTTTGTGTCTGTTTCCTTAAATGGAAAATGGAAATAACAATTGAATAAGTGAACATGTTGAGGATTACTACTTACATTCAATCACTCATGACAGAGGCTGTCAGTTACAAAACATTATTATTAAGTAGATATCTGGTTTATTCTTTATTGACAGGTTAAAGATGAACAAAGAGCATGTAATACCTCAAAATATTCTGGGAACTTTGAGAAGCATTGACTACACATACCTTCACATTTTTAGTTCACTCTTCAATTAACATAATTTATATAATAAGCTTTCCTGAGGAAATAAGTTGTTTGCAATGTTGTCTAAAACCATAATATATTCTTTGATTTTTTTTTATTAAATCATCTTTTCCCTTCCTTTAACTGCTATCTTCTAACACCTATATTTCCCATCCTTACTACTCAAAATTTTAAGCTCAGCCATTTGAACCCCTCACTTTTCTATGTGTCTGAAAAGCAGTTGCTACCTGATTTCCCTTCTAATCCAAAACATTCCTTCTTCCTAAGCACGTATGCCCCCTTTCAGTTCTGTTACAATTTTCCTGTCTCTCTCACATATCTCTCCATCTACTTCAGCCTGCCTTGTCCTCCCTCCCAAATCCTCACAGTTCTCATTAATCCAATTAATGTTTATTGCCTGCTTAAATCAGAATCAGGACCTAAGAAAAACTGAGGCCATGTGACTATCAGAAGATGGAACGATCTCCCATGCTCATGGACCAGAATGATTAATATAGTAAAAATGACCATCCTACCAAAAACAACCTACAGATTCAATGCAATCCTCACCAAAATTCCAACACAATTTTCCACAGACCTTGAAAGGACAATTCTCAACTTCATATGGAAAAATAAAAATCCCAGGATAGTTAAAACAATCCTGAACAATAAAAAGACTGATGGAGGCCTTACCACTGCTGACCTCAAATTGTTCTACCGAGTTATAGTGATAAAAGCAGTGTGGTATTGCTACAAAAACAGACATGTTGATCAATGGAATAAAATCAGACGTTAAGTCCACACACCCATTGTCACCTAATTTTTGATAAAGAAGCCAGAAATACACACTGGGAAAAAGACAGCATCTTCAACAAATGGTGCTGGTAAAAATAAATATCTGCATAAAAAAGAATCCAAATAGATTCCTACTTATTACCCTACATAAAACTTAATTCCAAAGAGATAAAAGAGATCAACATAAGATCAGATATACTGAACCTGATAGAAGAGAAAATGGGAAATAGCCTTGAACTCACTAACACAAAAACATTTTCTGAACAGAAAAACACAGGCACTAAGATCAACAGTTAATAAATGGGACCTCATGAAACTGAGAAGCTTCTAAAAGTCAAAGGATACGTCATTCTAACAATTCAGCAGCCTACTGAATGGGAAAACATTTTTATATATTCAAATATATTTAAATATTCAAAATATATAAAGAATTCAGAAAAACAAATAGCAAGAAAACAAAGACTCAATTAAAAATGAGATGCAGACCTAAACAGAATTCTCAAAAGAGTAAACTCAAATGGCTGAAATGTTCAACATCTTTAGTCATTGGGAAAATACAAATCAAAACTATAAGGTTTCATCTTATACCCATCAGAATGGATAAGATCAATAAAACAAGTGACATCTTATGCTGGTGAGGATGTGGAGTAAAGGGAGCATTCATCCACTGCTGGTGGGAGTGCAAACTTGTACAGCCACTGTGGAAAACAGTGGAGGTTCCTCAGGAAGATGGGAATCAAGCTACCTCAAAATTCATCTATACCACTCAGATATATACCCAAAGGATGCTTCATCCTACTACAGAGACACTTCCTTAATCATATTCATTACTGCTCTTTTCATAAAAGACAAAAACTGAAACAATCCAGATGTCCATCAACAGATGGATGGATAAAGAAAATGTGGTACAATAAAATGGAGTATTCCTCATCCATAAAAAAAAATGAAATCATGAAATTCATAGCTAAATGCATGGAACTAGAAAAAATCATCCTGAGAGAGGTATCACAGATCCAGAAAGATAAATATGGAATGTATTCACTTATATGTGGATTAGCTATTAAGTCAATGATAAGCAAACTACACTCTATATAACCAAAGAGAGTGGGTATAGAGTAAGGGATTGGGGGTACAGATAGATCACATTAGGAAAGGGAAATGGAATAGTTATGGATATACATGGAGGGGAGACTGGATCAGGGTATCAAAAAGGGAGAGGAAAGGAAGAGGGAAATAACAGACTGGATAAGGAAAGGGACAGCTAAAATCAAGGAGCATATGAAGGCTACTATGGAAACCTAATAGAGTAGAAGTTTCCTAAAATGTATACATATATAGGCATTCTAAACAAAATCACCAAGTAACAAGAGAGACAAAGCCCTAACTGGACATTTCTCAACATCAAATTAAGCTTCCAGAAATGTGAATGGGTTACTGCTAATTGAACTTTCCACTGAAGGGATCCCATGGGAACCTCCACACAACCCAAGCTGTTACCAAAGCTATAGGTGGCTCTTGACAAACTGTCACCGAAGCCCTACTGCTAAAAATAACATCTGCACAACTCATTGAACATAGAAAAGTATAGCTGGAGTGCACAGAAAGCCTTCACCCCTAGTGACTAGTGTTCATGGTGCTGGAAGGTATTCTGCATGCTACCAAAGGAGAGACAAATGTAAACACCAACCTTTTTTATAAAGCCTTTAACCAATAATGGTATCCTGCCTGTAGTACACACTAGTACAATAATGGTACAAAGCTTGTGGGAGCAACCAACCATTATCTGGCTTGACAGGATATGGAAAATACACCCAGTGCTGCTTAAGTGACCAAGAACCTGAGACTAGACAGTCCATGGACCTAGGGGAAAGCCAAATACTACTGTTCTACTAAAGAAACATAGCAGTAAAATGACTCCTGGTGATATTCTGCTATATTCAGAGATCCGTGCCTTGTTCAGCCAGCATCAGAGAAGCTTCCTCCTGCAGCCGATGGGAGCAAACACAGAGACCCGCAGACAGACAATATGCAAAGAATGAGAAACCTTAGAACACTCAGCCCTAAACTGGATGTCTCTCTCAAATCCCTCCGCTTAGGGCTCAGGAAAGTCTGTAGAAGTGGCTAAAAGAGTATAAGAGGGGCTGGGAAGATGGTTCAGTGGTTAAGAGACCTGGCTGATCTTTGAGAAGATCCAAGTTTTACTCCCAGTACCCACATCACGACTTCATACCATCTGTAATTCCAGTTCCAGAGGAACTGAAGGTCTCTGTAAGCATGTGGTACACAGACATATAAGCAGGCCATACACATAACATCCATGCACATAAAAATATAAATAAATAAATAAATAAATAAATAAATAAATAAATAAATAAATAGACAAGTCTTTTAAAACGAGTATGGGTGCCAGAGGGGATGGAGGACACCAAGGAAACAAGGCAGAAGCAATGCACATAAGAACTCAGAGAGAAGAGAGGCAGCATGCACAGGGCCCACATGGGTCTGCATCAGATGGGGTCCCAGTGCTGATATGGGGAAGTGGATATATGCCTCCATCCCTGACTCAGGAGTTATCTTCAATTAATAACCATTTGCAAATGAAAAAAATAGTTTTCTCCAAGATATTCTCCTGGAGAAACAAACTACTCATTTTTATTGTTTTTATTGGGAGTGGAGAAAACAAACTACTCTTAAGGGTAAACTTCATGCCCAGCAGTAGAGAGACAACAGAAAATAAACCATTGTTTCTGTGTGTGCGAATATGTATGTCTCTGTGTCTACAAGTGTTTCTTGTGCTCTTTTCCTTCTGTTTGTTTTGTCTGCTTTGGATTGGTTCTTTTTTAATCTTATATCTATTATTATCTTTTAGAGGTCTATTTGTTTTCTAATGTGAGACAGAAATGAGGTGGATCTGAATGGGAGGGGATGTAGGGAGAGACTGGGAGGAGTCAGGGGAGGGGAACTTATAATTAGAATATATTGCATGGAAAAGATCTATTTTCAGGAAAACACTTTTTAAAAAATCATCAGAGAAATGAGTGTCATAAGACATAAATCAGGGAACTAGAGAATTCATTTCGTCACGCGCCTGTACTTTGATTCAAACTTCTAAGCATGTCCTTCACGTCCTAATAAGCACTCCAGCATAAATCACACTACTAAACTTGTAATGAGACTGTAAGTGCTGGCTGAACAAATAAATATAAGCAATATTTTTTGTCATTTAGATTCCATCTTTCTCTCACATCCTCTGTCACCTTGACCTCTCAAGATCCAACTTTTTCCATTCATTATTAATGGAATAGAAGAAAAATAACCTTATTTATATGACATAAGCCATACCCAAGCTCACAAACCCATTTTGATATTTAGTGTTAATTTTCAACTCAACAGGCTCTAGGATTACCCAGGACACAAGTTTCCCCAAGGCATACCTGTGAAGTACTATCTAGGTGGAGCAGATCCACCTCTATGGACCATCTTAATATCCAAAACACCAAGCAACTACACCCCAGGTCAGAATATCTTGTTTGTAGCCACTCCTTAAGTCAGACTTCTTGTCAATAACCTTGAAAGAGCAAGAGTAGGTGTAAGCATTCTGACCTTCACTCAAGGTAGAGCAGACACACTTCTGTGAGCCACCATGCTGGTCTCTTCTTAATCACTGTTAATGTCTCAGGTCCAGATGACCAGCATCGAGTATCCCAGCAAAGCAAAGGTTTCACTTTAGTAGTTCTGGTATCTTTTTAATCACAGCTAACTCAGTTCCAGCTAATCAAAACCACAAAATAAATTAATTCAAAATAACAAATGGCCCCAATAGAGTCTGTAAGCTTCTCTCTGAAACTTCACAAGCCAGGTTTTCATCATCTTCTCTCAACATTCTTCTCATCCAAGCTCCTATAGAACATCCCACTGAGCTCTCAGCACTCAATGGCTTTTTGAGCTCAAAGTTCCAAAGTCCTTCCACAATCCTCCCAATAACAATATAGTCAGATCTGTCACAGCAATACCCCAATATCCAGATATCAACTTGTTTTAGCCTGGGTTACTACTGCTGTGATAAACACCGTGACCAAAAGCAACTTGGGGAGTAAAGGGTTTATTTCACTCACAGTTTATATAACAGTTCATCATCAAAAGCAGTGAGGGGAGGAACTCACACAGGGCAGGATCCTACAGGCAGGAGCCGATGCAGAGGCCTTAGAGGGGTACCGCTTACTGGATTGCTCCTCATGGCTTGCTCAGCTGGGTTCACTAGAACCCATGACTACCAGCCCATGAATAGCACCAACCACAATGGGCTGGGCCCTCTCCCATTGGTAGTAATCTTATGCCCTACAGCCAAATTTTATGGAGGCACTTTTTCTTCAACTGAGGCTCCCTCTTCTCTAATGACTCTAATTTGTGTCAAGTTGACGTAAAACTAGTCACTACAACAAGTAATATTATACAAACTGAATAAGTTATTTTTAGAACTATATCTATATATACATATACAGATATCCATGTAACAATAATAAATGAATAAAGAGGCCATGAATTTGAAAAAGAGCAAAAAGGGATTCATGGGAGGGCTTGAGAGGCGAGGAGAAATTATGTAATTCTATCATACGCACAAAAGCAAAAGAACAAATGGACATGAAAATAAAGGGCGGCAGTAACTGATGGATGCAGAGATCCACAGCCAAGCACTGGGCAAAGCTCTAGGAGTCCAGTTGAAGAGAGGGAGGAGGGGATTACGTGAGCAAGGGTGGGTCAAGATCATGATTGGGAACCCACAGAAACAGCTGACCCAGGCTTGTGGGAGCTCACAGACTCTATAGACTGACAGTTGGGGAGCCTACATGAGACCGACATAGGCCCTCTGCAAGTGGGTGACAGCTGTGTAGCTTGGTCTGTTTGTGAGGCTCCTAGCAGTGGGACCAGGATCTGTCCCTGGCACATAGACTGGCTTTTTGAAACCCATTCCCTATAGTGGGATGCCTTGCTCAGCCTTCATGCAAGGGGAGGAGCTTGGTCTTGCCTCAACTTGATATGTCAGGCTTTGTTGACTCCCCATGGGAGGCCTTGCCCTTTCTGAGGAGTGAATGGGGGGGTAGAAAGAAATGGGGTGAGCGGAGGGAGGAGAAACTATGGTTGGTATGTAAAATAAATAAAAATTTAATAAAAAAGCAAGTAGAAGATGGTCTACTTTGGGAAGATTAACATCAGTGGAGGGGAACAAGAGCGGTTTAGGAGTGGAGGATGAATATGATTAAAATATATTATATACATCTATAAAAGTATGATAAGGAAACCCATTATTCTATCTAATAAATTTGTTAATAAAATACATTGGAAAATCTTAACTAATAATTAAGACTGTATTTTGGGAAATTCAGGTTCTTTGCCTAGTTCTTTAGTGTAAACTTACATATTATGGTGTAGACTTGCAGGTCTTATGCAAGTAATCATAGTTTTGAGAGTGCATGAGCACAAAAAGCCTTGCCATGCCCAAAAGGCAGTATTTTCTTGGCAGTACTTGCAGTTCTTACAGTTCTCTGGCTCTTAGAATCTTTTTAGCCCTGTTCCATAATGTTCCCTCAGTCTTGGGTGTGTGAACTATGTTACAGATATCACATTTGGGGCTGAGAACTCCTCAGTTACTTATTCTCTCCACTTTGACCAGTGCTGGTTCTCAGTAATAGCTTCCATAGGTTGCAAAAAGAAACTTTTTGATGAAGGAGAGGTCTTCATTCATCTCTGTGTATAAGAAAAAGTATTTATAAGACAGATGTATCAATTTAGCAAAATGATAGTAATAGATTTTGCTCTAGGGTCTTTGATCTCTCCAGCTATGGGTTCTTGGCATGAGCTCCCTCCTATTGAGTGGACTCAGAGTAAAATCAGACAGCTATTGATTATCCCCGAGATATCAGTGCACTAATACACTGACGGACAGCTTACACAACACTATCCAACATTATGAGAGCTAGCCATTATCAGTCCCAGCTTGATTTCTTCAATTCCTATAACCAGTGTGTAACCAGTGTGTGCGGTATCTTCAGCAATATCATCCTACCCTCAAGCTCTGGCAGGTAATCAAGAGCAATAACAATAGTGTAGTATTGTTTGGGGGTGGAGTTTCTTGGGCCCCACTGACCAACAACTTGAAAGAAGATGTCCCTTTCCTGGCACTGGGCTTTTTTTGTTTGGTAGAGTATGGATTCTGGTGGGTAGCATTATTCGCCTCCATGTGGGATAACTTCAATTAAACTATATTTGTTAAGCACTTATAAAATAGTAGGTTTCCCTGTAGTAGTTTTCAAAATTCATACGGTATGGGTAATATTGCTTGAATGAGTCTAAATGTCTTAGAACAGCATTACAGAAGTGTTGATACAACAGTGAAATTCGCCATCTCTACATAACACATTGGAAAATTATCAGTTATGCAGAATGATTTGGCAAACTAAAGCCCATGTATCTGCATGATTCAATGTCCTGCCAGTAACAGATGCAGCTCTTCCTTTGCTTGGGAGGTTGAGCATTTCATACTGCAACTCCTCATGAATTTGAAATAGATTAACAAAATATCATTTCTTCTTTTATCAAGACTAGAATTTGTTGTTCAAACCCATTTGAAAGCACCAAAAGAAATAAGATACATTTTTTTTCTTTTATTTTGGACTCTACTCAGAAACAGTTTCCTTCACAGGAAAAGTGGAGAAGCACAACTCTTAAGTAATCAAGATGAGCTCTTGAGGGGCAAAAAGCTCCTGGAGTCTAAAAAGCAGTGAAACCAGAACATTGTGAACAACCCCCAAGAGTATTTGATCAATCCATGCGGAGCTGATGACAATTACTCCCTGAAAAAGTAAAACCCCTAATAAAGACGTGTCATTTGAAATAATACAAAAAGTCAAAGTAAAAAAAAAAAACAGTTACTCTTCTCTTTTTCCAAAAGATGAAAAGTTTTCTCATGGTCACCTTGGAGGCCTGGAAATGAAGAAGTCAAAAAGTTCAACTATAGCAGTCTGTCTGGTAATACTTCAGTTTGTTGGATTATTGCAGTGATACTTAAATATTCTTATCTGGGGTGTGTGTGTGTGTGTGTGTGTGTGTGTGTGTGTGTGTGTGTACACGCGTGCGCGCATGTGCACGCACGCATGCATGTGTGCATGTATGTGTGTGTGTACTATGAGTTTGTTTGTGCACATAATTGTGCATATTTGTTGGATCCAACAACTGGCATCAGATATCTTCACCTATTGTCTCCACCTTACTTTTTGTGACAGAAAGAATCTTTCACTATTTTAGCTAAACTGGCTGCCCAGCAATTCTCATGAGATCTTCCTGGTTCCACCCCTTTAATACTGAGTTTACAGATGCATCCAGCAGTCCTGACTTTTATTTGGATTCTTAGGATCTGAACTCAGGTCCTCACAGTTGCTCAGGAAGCACTTTGTCCACTTAGCCATCTCTCCATCCCAATACTTAGATGTTCTTCAGAAATAATACTAGCAGGTAGCCATGCCACAATAGTGCTCTAAAAGAATCACTTATGCAAATTCCCTCAACAGCATTATTTCTAACTCCAGTATCTACAGGGCAGCCACGTTTTACTGATAGAAGCTGGGTTCAGATCTCTGTTCATGGCTATAAATTCAGTCCAACTCTGTTCCATGTGGCTCTGCCCTTCCTTCCTGAAACACATTCTTCTCAAGGGGAGAAGTGGAATTCAAAGGGGGCAAAGAGTGATATGAACATTATTTCAAATATTTTCTTGAATCATTTTCATTAACACCTCTAGGCTTGGGAACTTCCATTACCCTATTACGTTCAGTGTTGGGTACTACAAATTAAACTGACAATAGACTGATAAGCAAGGAAAAAACACACACATTTTGTTATTTTTAATTTTTAAGTACACAAAGGCTTCCTAGAAAATAAGTGAAAACCAAAAAAAGTAATTGGATGCAGACTCATATAGCAGTTAAATAAAAGGCAATAAATTATGGAGAAGAGATAAGACAAGGGAAAGAGGATTGGGCTCCAATAAATTGTGATAGCATGACTGGGAAATACACGAGAGAAACAAATAAAGAGAAGGGTTAATTAGTTAAGTTTGTTTATTCAGACTCATCTCAGCATTGGCTCTCTATCTCCAGAGGGAAGAGTCATACAGATAGCGCGCACTCACTTATTCTCTGTAATAGCCTCCGTCTGCTGCAAAAAGAAAAAGAAGAACCACTCAAGAAGTTTGCTATAGGAAGGGAGCTGGATTTTACAAACACGTTTCATAGAGAAAACTTTTACCCAAAATTGTAGGTATCTAAGGGAAGGGGAGAGAGAACTTTTCCTGCAACTGTTGGGTTTTTTTCTTTTTTTATTAGAAATAATTTTTTTCATGCAATATATTCTGATTGCAGTTTTCCCTCCCCCCAACTGTTGGTTCTTAATTGCCTTCTGGTCAAATAATTCTATGCCATTGTAGAATATTCTGCGGTGGAATATTCTAAACTCCTTTACTTCCTGTTCAACTAAACAAATTTATTGCCAAAAATTGAACATGGAAGAACTAAGACTACAGATTCAGTCCACTGAGGCAGGTCAGTCCAGGAATTCTATAGTCTTAAAAGTGACATACTCCTTTTGGAATATTTGAATCAAATAAAGCCCTTGTAATATAATCTATATTGTTTTATATTTTTGTTTACATCTTTAAAAATTGCTGATCCAAGGATATTTAATGGTTTTCCTAAAGTCATCAACATACTTTTAGTTTGAAATTATATATCAATATCCTTATTTCACTACTTGAAAGATCTTTTTAATATACTTTATTCTTTGGGAATTTTTTTATATTTTAATGAAAATATGATTACATCATTTCTCCCTTCTCTTTTCCCCCTCCAGCTCCTCCAATGTCCACTCTTTTCAAACCCTCCCGTGCCTCCATTCTCAAATTGATATTCTCTTTCTCTTTGATTATTATTGTTACATATATGTACAAATATAGAAATACAACCCACCAAGTCCATTTTTGTCACTTATGTTTTTATGGTTGCAGGGCTGACCACACTGTATTGAATAACCAATCGGGAAATGCATCCTTGAGAAAGGTTAATTTTCCCTCTCTCAGCTGACAGTAGTCACCTGTAGTTTTTTTTTGTCTAGGAGCAAGACCCTTTCTTCCACATCAACATGTATATTGATACTGTCTTTTGTCAGGTCTCCTTTAGGTAGCCATTTCTACAAGACACAATCTCACATCAGATGTCTTGGTCCTCTGGCTCTTACAGTCTTTCCATCCCCTCTTCCATGATGTCCCTTGGCCCTTGGATAGAGAAGTTGCATTGTGGATTATAGACCAGGCTTCCTGCAATCCATTAATTTTTGCAATGTGTCCAGTTGTGGTCTTCTATAATGGAAAGAGAAGTTGTAAAGAGAACCTTCTTTGCCCAGTACCAGATGTGAGAAATCTTCATTTGAATTGTCAGAGCAATCTAAGTAACTCTGTTGTGGAATATTACTTTAACTATGTAAAGATGTATTTTTGTGTTTATGTAAAGATTTGTTTATGTTGCAGAAAATTACTTTAATGATGTAAAGGTGTGTTGCATTTGTTTAACTATGTAAAGATGTGTTACATTTGTTTATACTGCATTTGTTTAATTATGTAACGATTTGTTGCTCTTTTACCTTGCCTGCCTAAGGCACCTTATTGATCTAATAAAAAGTTGAATGGCCAATAACTAGGCAGTAGATGGATAGGCAGGGTTGGCAGGCAGAGAGAATAAGTAGGAGGAGGAAGCTAAGCTCGAGAGAGCAGAGAGAACAAGAGAGAAAGAAAGGGAGAAGCCTGGGGCCGGCCAGCCAGGCAGCTGCCAGACAGACGGACAAGAGGAGGCAATGAAGTAGGATGTACAGAACGAAAGAAAGGTACAAAGCCCTGAGGCAAAACATAGATAAGAGAAACAGATTAAAATAAGTTTTAGGCAGAAATAAAATTATAAGAGCTAGTGGGATAAGCCTAAGCTAAGGATGAGCATTCATAACTAATAATAAGTCCTCATGTCTTTATTTGGGAGTTGGCTGATAGCCAAGAGAAAGCCTGCCATGTAACTCCTAAAACAATATTGGCTATTGCTGTTTCCCTTGGTTACCACACAGAGGTTGAATGTAAGACCCTATTGCTGAAGATATCAACCAAACACTTCTCCACCATCCTTTCTAGAGAGTATTGATTGCCTTGGTCTTCTGTGGGTGTTGTGGAAATAATCACAGCTGTGTGTGTTCATAACCATAACCAGCCTGCTGTGTTCAGAAAACAGTTTTGCTCCAGTTGATCTCTCTGCCTCTTCTTCTATGATGGTTCCTGAGTCTTGGGGGGAGGGGAATGTGATATCTATGCCTCACAGTTATTCTCAGCATTCTGACCAGTTCTGAGTTTTCATGTTATGCACTTACCACTACAGAAAGAAAGGTCCCTGATAAGATCTGACAGCCACAATCAAAACAGCTCTGAGATTCTATTTTACACCAGTAAGAATGGTTAAGATTAAAAACGCCAATGATAGCTTGTGCTGGAGAAGATATGGAGCAAGGGTAACACTCCTCCATTGCTGACGGAAGTGAAAACTTGCACAGGCACTTTGGAACTCAATATGATGGTTTCTCAGAAAATTGGGAATTGATCTACATCAAGACCCAGCAATACCACTCCTGGGCATATACCCAAAGGATGCTCAATCATACTACAAGGACATTTGTTCAACTGTGTTCATAGCAGCACTATTTGTAACAGCTAGAACCTGGAAACAACCTAGATGTCCCTCAACAAAATAATGAATAAAGAAAATGTGCTTCATTTATACATTATAGTACTACTCCGCGGTAAAAAAACAATGACATCTTGAAATTTGCATGCAAATGGATGGAACTAGAAAACACCATCCTGAGTGAGGTAACCCAGACCCAAAAAGATGAATATGGTATATACTCACTCATAAGTGGATACTAGCCGTAAACAAAGGATATTGAGCCTATAGTTCATGATCCTAGAGAAGCTAAGTGACAAGGTGAACCCTAAGAAAAACTACATAGATCCACCTGAAAAGTTGAAATAGACAAGATTGCCTGACAAAATTGGGAACATGGGGGTGGGGGTAGGAGGGAGAGTGGAAGGGGAAAAAGAGGGGAGAAGGGAAGGGGTGAGGAGAACTTGAGGGAATGGGATAGTCAAGATGGAGGAAGGACAGAGATGAGAGCAAGGCAAGAGATATCTTGATTGAGGGAGCCATTATGGGGCTAGCAAGAAACCTGGAATTTGAGAAATTCCCAGGAATCTACAAGGATGACCTCAGCTAAGAACCTAAGCAATGGAGGAGAGGGAGTCCGAACTGGCCTTGCCCTGTAGTCAGACTGATGAATATCTTAAATATCACCATAGCACCTTCATCCAGAAACTGATGGAAACAGAGGCAGAGACCCACCCACATCAGAGCACTGGACTGAGCTCCCAAAGTCCAGATGAAGAGCGGGAGGAGTGAGAATATGAGCAAAGAAGTTAAGACCATGATGGGTTCACCCACTGAAACAGTCTATGTGAGCTAATGGGAGTTCACCAACTCCAGACTAACAGGAAAGGAACAAGGATAGGACCAACTGGTCCCTCTGAATGTGGTTGACAGTTGCATGGCTGGGGCAGACTGAGGGGCCACTGGCAGTGGCACCAGGATTTATCCCTGCTGCTTATACTGGCTTTCTGGGAGCCTATTCTCTTTGAATGTATACCTTGCTCAGCCTAGATATAGTAGGGAGGGCCTTGGACCTTCCTTAAAACAATGTGTTCTCTCCATGGAGTGGATGGGAGGATAAGTGGAGGGGATGGGAAGAGGGGAGGGAGTGGGAACTTGAATTAGTATGTATAATGAAAAAAGACAGTTTATTTTCTTTTAAAAAATAAAAAATCTGAGAGCCACACTAACCTATGAATATAAATTTTGTGAATGTAGAGGGTAGTTCATTCATTTAATAAGTTTACTCCTGGGACCCGTCAGCCCCCGCACCCATTGTGGGTTCATGGTGAGGTTTACAGCACCAGGCATGTGTTTTCTCCTGTGGAGTCAGCCTCAAATCCATTCAGAAAAGTGGTAAGCCTCCCTTATAGCATTCATGTCACCATTGTACCCATGAACATAAAATGGGTTTTTAATATAGCTTTCTCCGACATCGTTAGTGTTAGTTATCAACACCCTGTTCTTTACCCTCGTCACTCTCCACTGAAACCCCCTCTCCAATACTCCGTCTGTTACCTTCACACCACCTCTACTCTACCTCCCCTCTCTTCAGATGTTTCTTCCCCTTCCTTACCAATGACCCCTTTCTATTTCCTGGAGTCGACAGTTATTCCAAATTAAACACACAAATTTAAACGTTGGACACCTGGATACACATATGAGTGATTACAAAAGCCTTGGTCTTTCTTGGTCTGAGTTACTTCACTCAAAATAATGTTTTCCAGTTTCGTCCATTTATGTTGACAGAGGTTTCTGTCCCACTAAGTTTTACAACCATTTAGTCCCAAATAAACACACAGAGGTCTACATTAATCATAAACTGGCTGGCCTATTAGTTCAGGCTTCTTATTAACTCATAACTTATATTAGCACATAATTCTTGTCTGTATCAGTCATGTGGCTTGGTACCTTTCATCAGTGAGGCATTCTCATCTTGCTTCCTCTGTGGCTGGGTGACGACTGCAAACTGTGTCTTTCTTCTTCCCAGAATTCTCTTGTTCTCATCGCCTCACAAATTATCTACAAATTTCATAACTTTAATTTTTCTTTGCATCTGAATAAAATCCCAGTGTGCATAGATACCGTATTTTTACTATCTATTTATCATTTCATGGACTCTTAAGCAAGAGTCAAATAGTTTTAAAAAAAAAACATACTCCTAATTTGGCACAGTATTTTGTTATGTATTCAAGTCCTCATTTGAACCACAACTTATAAACATGGTTTGGTTTCCTCCTTAAAGGAAATGTTGTAACAGGAAAATATGTTCCTTTGCCAGTTCCCCAATCGTGAGCCACAGGAGCAGTTCGCCATAAGGAAACTCCCAAGAGAGTCAATTATCTCAATAATGGTCTCAGCCTGCAATATTCCTGGGAGGGAAACTATTTCAAATGGACATCGAAGTTTCGAGTTAAATTTGGGAATTCACAGACCCTGAAGCCAGATTGGACTCGGCTGACAGAACGCTAACTGATAGCAATTAAAAATGTCAATGTCATAGTTCTTCTAATGAAATGAAGCGATTGCTGCTTCCTTCACAGGGTGAGGAACTTTTTAAGTGAATGTATATGAAGCTCCAAAAATTATGCTGGTAAATGCTAAAAATCTGAGCACAAATTTAGAGACTATCACTATTATAGCCCATGGAAGGGAAAAGAGTTCTGGCAAGACAAAATATATGTGATTCTGAAAAGTTACCATATGATCTCTGATTTACCTAAAACTGTCATAAGCAAAATCATTGAGACTGTTCGCTTCAGAGGTTGGAGCGAAGTTGAGTGTTTTTTCTAGCCTCTGGAGACTGCACAGAGATCATTCATGTTGAATGATAGCATTAATTGAAGCAGTATCTAGCAGTTCAACACATGGTTGAGTAAAAGCATAAGGGGGATTCGATGATAGCATTTGAAGGGGAAACTGCTGATGAACAAAACTAGTAAGGAGGCAGTGTAGCCCAGGGCTTAGCTGGAGTGTTTTTAAAGAGCAAAGACAGACAGCCCTATTGTTTTCAGCAAGTATTCTCCTGAGAGCTAGCTCCTTACCTCCAAGCGGTGCTGCAACAGCTGAAGTCTTTAGTCATTTTTTATATAAATTTATTTATTTATTAAAGATTTCTGTCTTATCCCCGCCACCGCCTCCCATTTCCCTCCCTCTCCCCCAATCAAGTCCCCCTCCCTCGTCAGCCCAAAGAGCAATCAGGGTTCCCTGTCCTGTGGGAAGTCCAAGGAACCCCCACCTCCATCCAGGTCCAGAAAGGTGAGCATCCAAACTGCCTAGGCTCCCACAAAGCCAGTGCGTGCAGTAGGATCAGAAACCCATTGCCATTGTTCTTGAGTTCTCAGTAGTCCTCATTGTCTGCTATGTTCAGCGAGTCCAGTGCAGCACTGTTTGTAATAGTCTTTAGTCTTTGAAAGCCAAGAAATTGCAGAAAGGCAGGTTGCACTAACAAATACATAGTTCTTTCATTCGGATTTTGTGGTGCAAATCATGCCTGGTACCAGAACAAGGGATTACACTAAGTTACATTATGGGTGTTTACTTCTATGGGGATTCCAAGAGGAAATGGCCTGTAGACCGTAACTCCCCTCTTTGTCAGAATAAAATGAATCCTATATACCTAAAAGAACATGGGTGAGAATTATCCACTCTGAGGATGTTTCAGGTCTCCCCACTGCTCACACCTGGCATTTTAACCATTTTATAAAGCTTTGCAGAGGTTATGCATTAGTTCAAACTATGAAATTCAAATGAATACATTCCAGTGCTTATTTAACAGCTCCAAAGAGGTGTTTAATAGAGGTTATCTCTTGAATTCTTCTTTGCTCCATTTATGAATTGAGATGTGAGTGTTATCACAAAAGTCAGATGTTGTGATTTTACGTATGACTCCCCTTGACCCTAGTTGTTGAAAACAGTTTTAGGCCTGAGCATTAAAGGAGCTGAGCTATCACCAGCAATATAAGATTAGGAAATAGTTTAATGTTTGTGCCTTCAGTTTTCTTTCCCTCTAGCACCTCAGTAAAAAGTAATCGCCTACATAGGAGCTGTAGCATAGATGTGGCACCTATCAAACCAGCTTAACATTAATTCACATTCACAGGCACGTTTTGTCTTCTCCCCAAGCTTACAATCAATCCTTGTGTGAACATCTATCCCCTTTTCCTACATGACCTAGAAGGGTCTACTATCAAGACCACTGCTTTCTCAGCTCCAATATTGCTTTATACGTCATTTAAATGCTCCCTGGTTTATATGTTCTTTCTTCTTAAGAACAGGCTCACTGTTTCCTGACAGATGACCAAGTAATCCAATAATTGGAGTAGACATCCACAGAGAAACAGCACTGATAGAATTACGCAAACATCTAAGGTAAGACTTACAGAAATTGCTTTTTTGTGGTTTTGGAGTTCAAAGAGTCCCTGGACATACTATCTGTACGCCGAATAACAAGGAGCACTGGCGATAGAATTCCATCCTATTCTGAAGCTGCAGGAAAAAGGAGAGGGCACAGTCTGAAAGAACGAGGACCATAGACTTAAGCATCCAAAGGTAGATAAGACAAATGTTCCACTACAAGAAGAGAAAGACAGTTTTTCATTCCTCTGCCTTTTTCTTCTCTCTGGGCCCTCATCCAATTGGATGCTGCCGTGTACACTAGTGAGGCTGGATCTTCCTTGCTGGCTCCACTGACTCAAGTGCTAATCTCTTTGGGGTGCACCTTCCCACACACACTGAGCCATAATATTTTGCCAGCTATCTGGGCATCCCTTCCCTCAGACAAGTTAACATATGACGTTATCTATCACATAAATTAATTTGCATTACACTACAAAAATGACTAGAAGCCAGTAGTGGGGGGGGGGGGTTTACCACAACTCAGTGAAGCTAATGTGCCTATTAGACAAGAGCTTCTTAGAACACATGGGAAAGGGAATGAAAGGAAACTTGATTAATAAAACTTACCAAGATTTAAATATATATATATATATGCCTTGAAAATTAAATACATATTTACTGAATATGCTAACCAACATGCTATACTCAAAGAGAACACAAATACTAGCTTCCAGTGATGCAGATCGGGACATCATTCAGAAAAAGAATTTTTACAACTAGATAAAATGATTTTAATCACCTTAAAAGCATCAAATAGCTAAACTCAAAGCCTAAGCTGTGGAGGAAGGACCATCCAGAGAGTAAAGTGGAAATGGAGTGCCAGCTATTTCTGCCCAGAGTGCATTTGCTCAAATCACTCTCTACATTTAGGCCTTGGTTCAGAAGGGACAGATACGAAGACCCAGGGTCAGTCAAGTGTAGAAAGAATTATATGAAAATTCAGAACAACAAGAAAAAGAAAAGATTCTAAAAGGATTGGGATCAGAATAGCATAACCTTTTATAACAAGAGATTCTAGAGGACCGTGAAGCAGTGTCTTTAAAATGCAAAGGGGGAAATTATTTTTCAATTAACAGTGTGAAAAAAAAGAACTCTAAATGCAGCCAAATTAAAAATCAACTGTGTATTTAGAAGGATGCATTTTCAGGCACTTATTTCTTAGTTCCTTTTCTTGGAAAGTTACAGGGGGAAATCTTTTCTCATGAAAAGAAACTAAAAAAAGTATAGATCCCATGAGACAATCAATAGAGCACAGAAAGGTGGGGGAAGGAGACTCTAATCAACTATACCAGGCGCCTAAAACTTCACCAACAGAACAAGACGATGGTCTTCTGGAGGAAAACCCACAGCAGGAGCAGCAATAGCCAGTTTTTCTGTTTAGAGTATCATTGTAGTAGGTATATAGCACATCTAATAGAGCAGATAGGAAAAATAAAATTTAAAGGTGCCAAAATAGATCAATTGTAACCTGAAGAGAAACAACCAGCCATATAAAGAAAGACAGTGACAGACACAATTTGACTTAGTAGTAAACAATATTGAAATAGTCATAATAATGTAAATACTCCTGAGTTATGAAAATAGTAGCAAAACTATATGCAAATGAGGGAAGGCTGAGTGCATAGAGTATGTGCATATAGAGGTTTGTATGAATGATAGGGCAAAATTCTCATTTACCATAGCAAGAAGTTAAAAAATCTCTTTTGTTTCTGAAATTGCACTTTGTTTATTTGGTTGGTTTGGTTGGTTCACTGGTTTTTGTAGGAAGGGTTTCTATGTGTATCCCTAGCTATCCTGGAACTTGCTCTGCATACAAGACTGGCCTCAAACTTACAGAGATCCGCCTGCCTCTGCCACCTGAGTGCTGGGATTAAAGGCGTATGCCACCACTGCCCAGCACATTTTATTTTTAATAGTATTTTATTAATTATTTAAGAATTTTATAGTGTATTTTGATCATATTCACCTCCATCTCCAAACTCCTCCCAATCTATCCTCGCTGTTCCTAATCACCTGAATTTAGATCTTTTTTTGTGCTATGAAGTATAATTTGTGTTGCCCAAATACTTGTGTATATGGGGCGCCCTCTGAAGTGTAGTCAGGGGTCATACTCTTAAAGAAAACACAGTCTGCCTCTTCCAGAAAAACTTTTTTTAAGTTATTAATACAAGACATCCAAAATGGCTGTAATTGTTGGAAGTGATCATCTGTGGGCAACAGACCTATAAGGAGAGAAAATATAGATTACTCTCAGTTTCTTGTTTTAGGTAGGCAATAGTAGCAGAGAAACTATATGATATAAATAGCAAACATTCTTCTAAGTTGTATACTTAATCATTCCATGGAATCATGACAGTAATTCAATAAGTAAAATGTGTTATTCTTTGTGACAAAGGGGAAAACTATGACTTGAAAAGATGACATGACTTGTTCATGTCCACAAAGCTAGGCAATGACAGAGCTAAGATTCAATACAGACTTGTCGATTGGTCTGTCTCTGAAGTCTCTGTCTTTGGCATCCATGCTATCCCAGGTCTCAGGGACACAGCCCCACCTTATAGTCTCCAAAGATTCACCCAATAGCTCATCACAATCCATTTCTCTTGCTAGGTCCTGTAATTTCTTCTGGATCAAACCTGAAAGTTAAGCAGGAGACTTGCAGCCAAGTACTAAGGAAATGAAATAACTCTAAAAAAAAAAAAAAGCTTTCAAATTCTCAGATCTTGTTTGTGCTTTCCAAAGAATTCTCCCCAATGCCCTGACTGATGGCATTGCTAGGAGAAAGTACCATCAAACCAAAAGTGACTAGAGCAAAGTAGAGAAAGCAGCAAAGGAAGATAGGCCAGACTCCAACTGTCAGATAGGGCTTGTCTCAGTTTCATCTCTTCTCTACTCACCCCCAAACCCCCAGTAATCACATTCTAATCATATCATACCATGTGAAATTGTATCATGTCATAAGAGCCTTTGACTGTACACTCACTTCTTCACCACTGCTCAGCTTATAGAATCTCCAGGATAGTGTCTTTCCTAGCCCATCCAGGTAGAAGCAAGCTCTCCTCCTTTGGCTTCTCTATCAGAATCCATATAGCTCAGTGTCACACATACCTACAATCTTGTCTGTTCCTGACTTAACAAGCCATATGCATGCTAATGGCACACGTGTGCATCTCTGCAATAGTAAATATTTATCTGTGTGACTATTAATTTTCTTTCATAAAGAAAATGTCATGTGATAAGTATCATTTAAAAAATGCTTATATGACATGCTAACCGTGATGATCTTTGGGGGGGGGTTGAATCATGTGCTATTCATTCTTTCTGTATTTCTAAAATTTCTGTAACAACATGTACTACTTTGGTAACCAGGAAAAGATACCGTAAGGTACCTTGACTGCATTAAAATAAAAATCTTCTGTTCATCTGAGATATAATTTCAACAGTAAAAAGGAAACGTGCAAGTGTTATTGTACCATAGAGAAAAGAACTCCCACGTATCAATAAGAAAGAGACAAAACAATACAAAGTGGGTTTAAGTAACAACGTTTAAAGGAAGAATTTTGAACTAATTATACATCTCAGTGATAGAGCACTTACCTAGTATGCGTGAAACCCTAGGCTTAATCCCAAGCACTGTGGTAATAAAAGACAGATTGAATAACCAAAGAATATATTCCACATATATACATACTTCAATATGTAATTTAAAGAGATTAAAGTCATTTGTAATTCAAAAGGTAGAAGTTAAAGTCTCAATAACGTATGACATCATTTTGGCAAAACATTCACATCTCTACAATACCAAGTGTTGCAAGGACAGAGAGAATCAAGAATCTCACACACTGATGCTGAAGTATCAACTTACTCAACCGCCATTTTGGGAAACAGTCTAGTGCAGTCTCCCAATATGCAGAAAAATATTTTTCTTTAATCGAGAATATATACACAAAAAATAGATATACATGGACACACATAAAAATGTCCAGTGGTTATAATTGCCCCAAACTAGAAAGAGTCTCAACAATAGAAAGGATAAACTATGACATTATCATCAAATGAAATGTTACATGGCAATGAAAACTCTTGAATTAGAACTCTACAAGCATATAAATGAGTCACATAAATACAGCGTGGAGCAGAGAAGGCACAACCAATACAAACAATATGATTTTATTATTAAAATAAAGTTCCAAATAGTCAAAACTACCATTCTTTAGGGATGCTAACATGTAGTTAATAGAACTACAAAGAAGACTGGAGGTGTACTCCATGGTAGACCACTTGCTTAGGATGCATGAAACTATGTTCATTTTCTATGATTGCAAAATAATAAAAATGAAAAATACTAAAATAATCAATAATGAAGAACATGATTTCTATGCAAAAGCAGGATGGAGGCTGTATCTGTAAGGAAGGGAATGCAGTTATTAATGGGAAGGGACATTTGGGAAGCGTCTGAGATACAACTAATGCTTTCTTTATATGGACAACAATTAACATGGGTATGAGCTTTATAAAATATAAGTATATAACTAGAAATGTGAGAATTGTGTAGAATTTCTCTAAGATGCCTTTTAACACTACAAAGGTCCTCCATGCTGGCAAAACTTAACCATTTAAAGTTAAGTACTGGTATGCTACCTCAAAGAATGATTCTAAATAAAATTGATAGGAATTCTGATAGGCTAGAAACTTGATGCTAGGCTCCTTCCCTTATTACTGCTCTCTCATCTTTATCTCTTCCATGAAGCCATTGCCATTTCCTGTTCTTGTAATTGCCAATCTCTTGCTTTAGAACAAGCTGGCTAAGGCCTGGGCTTCACCTCTTCTTAGAACCAACAGGTACGCATAATCTAACAAAAAAATCTTTTCCAGAGTTTGAAATTTCTGGCCTAGGGTACCTAAAAGTTTGGCTATAACCTATTTAGAATACCAAAATCATAACAAAACCCACTTTAACTTTGTGGGTTGTCCTTATGATTGGAAGACTAGATTAGGAAATTTAGTTATTAAAACCTACAGACTCTAGGAATATTCCAATCCTTGCCTCTTCCAGGTTTTGGTAGCCACCTCCATTCCCTGGTTTATGGCTGCTTTGCTCCATTATCTGCCTATACCTTCATTTTACTACCCCTTCTGTGTGTGTCAAATCTCCCTATGTGCCCTCTGAAGAAGTTTACAATGGCATTCAGTAACCATCCAGGTAGTCTTGGGTGATTCCTATTTCTTTTTAATTATAATTTTTCCATCAATTTACAAAGTAGCAAGTTCCTGCAGGCATTTTCACCCACAGTTTGGAGTGACCCTCACCTCACCTCATCCTCTCCCCCATCTCTCTCCTCTCCATTGCTGCTTAAACCCTTCTATCTTCAGCATGACCCCTTCCATTGTCAAATTGTATGTGTTCTGTAGCCCTCCCTGTATCACCATCCTTCTCCCTTTAAGGCCTCTTCTTTCTGTTAGTGCCCAATTCCTAGTTTCCTGCCACAATACATAAACCTGCATTAAATATAAATATATTAAAAATTGAAGCTAAGGTTCATGCATGAGAAAAAACATATGGTAGTTGTCTTTCAGAGCCTGTGTTAGCTCACATTTAAAACATTTTCCTAATAATTACCAAGGAGTTAAAGCCTGGTACATTTAGAACCACCATTCAGTACCACTACAGTATCCAAACATAAAGTCACCCATTCCCAGTGACACTGTCCTGCTGCTTACTATGCCAACAAGTAACCCAGTGTTCTTGCAGTATATCTATGAATCACCTACAATGCAACCATAAACAATTTTTTTTGGACTTCAACACGAGCCTCGGTCTCCACATATTCTTGATATTTATGTCTTTTGTTCTCAGTGCAGTGTCTTCCTCCCACAATGTATCACTGCACTCTTACATTATTGGCTATATAAAGGTAAGAAGTTTTAGCTTTAGTTAAAAACTTTCCAGACAACGTATTCTGATCATGCTTTCCCTCCCCCACCTTCTCACAGATCCTCCCTTCTTCTGTACCCACCTAACTTCACGTTCTTACTCTCTCTCTCAAGAAAAAAAACCAAAAATAATGAAAATCAAACACTTTGGTTTAAACATAAGAAAAATAAATATAAATAGCATCAGTAATACTTCCAGTATCCAAATGAATCATCTTGGTAACTCTCTGGGGTGCACACATCACACTACTGAAAATCCTCTTGCTCTCTATACTTCTACTCCCTACAATTCCAAGGAAGAACTTTAAGGACTGTGCTGCTGATGACAGGAAAGTTGAATGGGCCCAGACTGTAGCTTCACTCGTGGCAAGCCAGACTGCATCTTTCTGATATATTTGGGGGTTTTTGGAAATGATTTCAATGGGGAAAATGTTGCTCTGCAAAAAAAAATTACAAAAAATAATAATAGGTTTGAAACCCACTTGTCTGGAGCACTCTCTTTTGGTGTGAGCCTCTGGGCGGCCTTTCATGCAGGTGGCACATGACATCACTCGGCCCCAGCTGTTCCTTATTAACTCAGCCTCTTGGCAAAAGATACAGTCTTTTACAACTTGACTTTTTTAAGGAGACAGCCCATTTTGCAAATCAACCAAACACATTAAACACAGTTGGAGTGCAACATTCCATAAATACAAATTTGACAAATAAATCTTTTCTCTTCCTAGCCTCCACTAAGACAAGGAACAATGTGAAGGTCTGAAGGACACCAAGCTTGGCCAAAGGGGAACAAAAAGCATCTCCATTTTTAACAGAAGGGAAATGTCTGCCAAGCAGGCTGCTGCAGACTGCTCCTCCAGTGGGTCAAAGCACAAGAATCACCCTCACGGAGACCTCTAAACCATCTCCCACATGAGCTGACTTTGTAAATACATTCTTTGCCTGCTCGTGATGCCTAATTAGGCCCTGACCATGAGGCTAAGAGGTGAAAAAGAAAAGCCAGGACGCCTGCAAACTGCCACTTGAGTTCACAGCAAAATGACAAGCAGCATGTGTGGTCCAAGGGGAAGAATCTGACAGTCACACTTCAATCTTTCAGCCACGTCTTTTTTTCAACATGGGGAGGTTGTGGCATCAATAGTGTCATCTTCTAATAGAAAGGACAACTGCATATAATGCATAATTACTGTTCTAAATGACTTGTTATTTTGACTGCCTATTCTAAAATGTCTGTAATTGCTTCCAATGAGACTTTGAATAAATGATAAGTCAGCACGGGCAATCACTGGTGGAGACATAGCAAAGCCTTGGAAAACTTAGTACAAATTATTTTGTCATGTGTCAATTTCACCGATTCCAGATTATGATCACTAGGAATTTGCACTTCTTTGTTGAATATATCTCCCAACTGTGTCCCACTTAGGCAACAGAAGTAATACTACACGTAGGTGTATAAAAGAAAAGGCAGTTTATTTTCAAGGGCAATGAGCAGATGCTGGCAGAGCCTGATAAATTAGTTTATAGAATTTTAGCTTGTGCCAAATCCTGGTCCTTTCTGTAAAGCAGAACAAAGTAAGGAGAAAGCACACCTCGCTGAGAGTTATTGCCATCTCTCCAAATAAACTCCCCTCCCCATATGCTTGTTTGCCAAGTCTTAAAATAACAAATCACTTCTTTATAACAAAATTGTCTCCCTGGAATAATAGGCTTCAGTGTGAATTCTGATAGAGCAATAGCTCCTCTAAATGACAGCAAAAGCTTGCAGCAGGGATGTGAGGCACATCTATTTCAGGGCTTCCCATTAGTGTGAAAAGCAGTTCGGTAAGAAATGAAGTCATTTCCTGACTCATTGGGATGCCATGTTTAAACCACAGTTATCGGCCTAAAGATACAAAGGTTGAGAAAATGTGGGCTGAACCTATAAGAAGTGAATCATCCTTTAAGGACACAGGAAACCAATATTTTCAGGTCCTTCACCTATGACTAGATCATATTAGAAGGAAAAGTGGGGCTGAGTAAGAGCCCCCATCTATTCTTTACATGATAAGAGGGCTCTCTATTCTATACCTTCCATTAAAGCCAGTTCCATAAAGAATCTACTGGTATATAGTACATTCGCAAGTGTGGAAGTAAAAGAAATAGCTCAGTGTTTAAGAACTAGATACATCAGATTACAGGGAGAAGATGGATTTGAATTCTGCTAATTTTGTATGTTTCTAAAAAACTCATACAGGAACTAGAGTTTGCTGAGCAGTTAAGAACACTAGATGCTCTTGTAGAGGACCTGGGTTCAGTTCCCAGCACAGATGTGGCGACTCTTAACCATCTGTAACTCCAGTTCCAGACGGTCCAACACATTCTTCTGGCCCCAATGGGCACTAGCTCTTCACGTGGTACACAGATGTAAATGCAGGCAAAATACTCATATGCATTATAATTAATTAATTTTTAATTAAAAATAATGTTTGTTGAACTTTAGTATTATATAGTTGTAAAGAGCCAACTGAATGGATGTGACATAGGAGTTCCCTCTGTATGCTATGAATACCATTGGTTAATAAAGAAATCTGCCTTGGCCTCTGATAGTGTAAAACTAAACTGAATGTTGGGGGAAAGAAGGCAGAGTCAGGAGATGTCATGTAGCCACAGCCAGGGACAGATGAGCCAGAACCTTGCCGGTAAGCCACAGCCATGTAGTGATACACAGATTAATAGAAATTCATTAAATTAAGATGTAAGAGCTATCCAATAAGAAGCTAGAGCTAATAGGCCAAGCAGTGATTTAATTAATACAGTTTCTGTGTAGTTATTTTGAGTCTGAGCAGCCAGGAATGAACAAACAGTCTCTTACTACATGGATGTTTATTAACTTTTGGCTGATGCTTTAGTTACTTTTCTATTTGCTGTTATGAGACTGTGAACAAGGCAACTTTGAAAAGAAAGCTCATAATTCAGGGACTCACAGTTCCAAAGGGTTGGAGTTCATGACCATCATGTCAGGGAGCATGGCAACTAGCAAGTAGAGAAGGTGCTGGAGCAGTAACTGAGAGATTATATCTGATGCACAGACATAAGACAGTGAGAACCAACTGAGAAATAGCATGAGCTTTGAAACTTCAAAGCCCACTCCTAATGGCACACCTCTTCCAACAAGACCACATCCCTCCTGATCCTTCTTAAGCAGTTCTACTAACTGGAGACCAAGCATTCAAACATGTGAGCCTATGAGGGCCAGTCTCATTCAAACAACCACATCCTATTGTATGACTTCCATAGGCTTGTGGCCATATCATAATGCACAATACATTTAAAACAACTTCAAAAACCCCCAGTCTCTCACAATATCAATATACCTTAAAAGCCCAAAGTCTCTTCTGAGACTAAAGGCAATCTCTTAACTGTAATACCCTATAAAATCAAGATAAAAAATCTAATTACATACTTCAAACATATGATGATACAGAATATACATTACCATTCCAAAAGAGAGGAAAAAGGGCATAGTAAACAAATACTAGACCAAATCAACCCAGTAAGGCAAACCCAAAATCCTGTAGCTCTATGTCTGATGCCAAAGGAGTTAGATGGCTCTGCCCTTCCAGCTTTGTTGGCTGCAACACACTTCTCTCTCATGGGTTGGTTCTACTCCCTGTCTGAAGTTTTCCTTGGCAGACAAATAGCCCACAGCTCCAACATCCTGGAGTCGCCAATGATATCCAGGCTTCACATTTATAGTTTCAACCAATGGTCTCTCAGGGTCTGCAGGCAGGGACTGCCCTGCCACACACATGTGGCTCTCCTTAATTTTGTAGGAAGATTCCACAACCTCTTTACTCATGTATTCTTCATGACTCTAAAAGCCACATGGCTAATGCTGCCAAGTTCTGTTGCCCACTTGAGTGGGAACCTGGCCCTCCCCTTGTATTACATTTGTATAAGCTTTGGTTTTTTTGAACTTTTTATGAACAGATAATTCCATAGTCCTTTTCTTTTCACAAATTTCAGGGTCAAACTTCACTGATCTGAGGCTGCCACTCTCTTTATTCCACTTTTCCTTATCTCTTTCAGCACAAAGCAAGGTTCCAACATTAAAGTTCCTGTTGCTATTTTTCTCCTCAAACTATACATTTTGTATTTCTTTTTGTCCTGCCTGCTCCTTTTCATTGTAGATGTGCATCACCACTAATAACCACATGACACACTAGGCTGTCTTAAAATCTCCTCCAGTGATGAAATTCATTGAAAACTCTTCAGTTTAGCTTCAGGCAGATTCTTAGGACAAGGGGAAAAAAGCCACATTCATTGTGAAAATACAAAAAGAATAGTCTCTAGCCCAGATGCTAATATTGTCCCCTCAGAAACCTCTTCAGCTGGCCTTCATAGTCCACATGGCTCTCAGCAGTACTTTTTTCCAAGCTCCTACTAGAATGTTCTACTATGCCCCACTTACAATGTTCACTCACTTTCCTAACCCAAAGTCCCAAGGTCTTCTACATTTAAAAAGAAAAGGTCAGGCCTGTCACAGCAATAGCTCACTCCCTGGTATCAACTTTTATTTTAGCTACTTTACTATTACTGTGATGGGATATCATGACCAAGACAACTTATAAAAGAAAGCATTTAATTTGTTGGCTCATGGTTCTACAGAGTTAGAGTCCATGACAAGCACGGCAGGAAGCATAGCAACAGGCAGGCAGGCATGGTATTGAAGTAGTAGCTGAGAATTATATCTGATCCATAGGTATGAAGCAGAGAGAGAGAGAGAGAAGAGAGAGAGAGAGAGAGAGAGAGAGAGAGAGAGAGAGAGAGAGACCAAGATATGACCTGAGTTTTTGAAGTCTCAAGCCCACCCCCAAAAACACACCTCCTCCAAAAAAGCCACACCTCCTAATTCTTCCCAGACAGTTCCATCAACTGGGGACCAAGTATTCATATATATTGGTCTGTGGGGGCTATTCCCATTCAAACCACCATAGCAGAATTCTTACAAAATATTAAAAATGAAAGTAAGAGGTTGGAGGAGTATCAGAAAAAGTTATACAGAACCAGAGACAAATAAAAAAAAAAGGCAAATTAATGAAGAAGAAATACCCAAGAAATTTCAGTAAGGAAAAAAAGAAAGAAGAAAAGGAATGGCGAATAATGAGCCATGGTTTCCTCAAAATCTTTAGTGTATAAATAGCAAAGTATTCTATTTTTAATGAAATTAATATGTCAAAGACAACTCTAGACGTTTGTATTCTCCAACAACTAAGACTTACTGGCTGTTACCCTTGTCTATCACTAGTAAATGAGTAAATGAACATACTAAGATATTTGCATTGACTATAAATCCTTACCATTGTTTTATAGGTTTTATAGGTTTTACTTCTACTGAGCCATTTGAACAGAAGAGAGAAAATGAGGTTGAGTAGTTAAGTAGCTTGCATAACCCTTCATGGTTCTAAGAAGGAAGAACAATAATGTGCTGCTGTGAGCTTCTAGTGCCAGCCCTTTATTGTCATATACATAAAGCTCCACTTACTCAAGATAGTGTGGTTCTGTCCTCTGGAGTTCTACAGTTCTATCGTCTATGCATCTTCAATATTGAACACCTACAATTTTTAATGTTTGTTGCACTTTGGTGTACAAAATGTCTTCCTAACTAGACTACAAAACATTGCATAGAGTACTGTAAATAATACTCCTCTGTAATCCCCACAGCACTTACCGCTATTCCATACTCATTATATAAGATTTAATTGGAACCTCAACAAAGAGATAACTTTCAAAACAACTATTCCAATAATTTTGCAATCAAACGAACTCTACTAACATCCTTTGCTAAGCAGTAGTCATCTTGTGAGATCGTTGGAAATTTAAGTTGAGCAAAGAAATGTTAATGATTTTTATCTCATTCTATTCCTTTTGACTGATGAAACCAAAAATAATCACTTTACATCTCCAAAGTGTTTAACCCCCGTAAAAGCAGGGGGAGAGTGAGCCATTACTAGCACACAAATGTGTTCTGCTGAAAGCAATCAAATAAATCAAGCAACCCCCAAAATATAGTTAAAGCCAAGTGACTCAGAAACAGCTCATGTTTTTAGTCACTTAGAATCCAAAGTTACTCTGAAACATGAATATTTTAAGGCATTACTCATTTTGCTTTCTCTGATAAAACTAAAATAATCCAATACAAATTATTTGAATGGTTATAATTTAAAGATTTAAAATGCAGGCTCAAAACCTAACATTTCAAATTAGTATCACTCTTTAGGACAAACTCTAACTAATAATAATGATCTGGTATAAAAGTATCCTGGAGAAACTAATTTGCTAGCATTTTCTTTTTATTAAGCTAATCCGGAGAGAGAGAGAGAGAGAGAGAGAGAGAGAGAGAGAGAGAGAGAGAGAGAGAGAGAGAGAGAGAGAGAACGTATGGGAGCTGTCCTAGAGAATGCACAGCACTGTAGAAACCATGCATCTGAAAAATCATTACTCAAAATTGAAAGCCACTTTTTTTTCTCACCTACCAAAGCATTTATTCTCATGCTGAAAAATTAAATATGGTTCAAGACCTTTACTTAAAAATAATTGAGTTTCACAAAATCAATAAACTCAAACAATTTCCAAGTGACCTTACCAGTAGCTCAAGGATGACAAATAGGTTTAGTCACACACACCAACTCCTGCTGGTTGGTAATAGAGATGCGGATGCTGTGTTGAGAAAGATTCTGAGGCCACATCCAAGAGAAAACATGTCTAGATCAATCAGCAGGATCAACAATGTGTGTGAAAGAGGAACTATTGGTAACAAAAATTTGCATTAACTGCCATAATTTCTTGAAAGTAAAATACAAGACCTCAATGTGGATATGAGTCATGGATTCCAAAAGTTTCACTGGGTTGTTTGACTCATTTCAAACAAAAATTCATTGATAAGAAGTGGTCTAGATGTGTGGAGCTATAACTGAATATATAATGGACTAGGGAAATAACTGAACATTTTAATAGCTTGATATATGCCAAGCACTGAATATTTTAGCCTTAGCTCAACCATATGCTTCCATAGCCATATCTAAGACTTTTATCATTGTCAGTAATACTGCCCCTGTGTTATCTTAATCATTTAACTCTCTAACTAGCATGTCCTATCTTTCTGGCTTATTCCAACAAGTGCCCATCCTTGCAATAACCTATCTACCTCACTAATATACCCAACCCATTAAGTCTTTCCATGGTTTCATTGTCCATCATCTTTATACCATGGTCTTTCGCCTACGGACTTGTCAATCTCTCCTTTGCATCCTGTTAGTTCCATTGTTCCTTTCTTTATTCATCATAATTGCCTAGCAATTATAAACCCAGTTCTCTTTTCATTCCAAGCCTGTATTCATGTGATATAAATATGACCATAGAAGTGATTACTCATATTCAAAGGTGATTATCTCAATCAGGTCCTTAGAAAGGTTGTCATTCCTTCTATATTTCTTTTATCCAGATAGTCTTCGAATAGACATCTCTCATTCTTTCTTCTGTCTTTAAGCCCTGTGTTTCTTCCTCCTTACTTATTCTCTATTGATGGTCCTATTTCCTGATTAATAGAAAACACAGAAAAAAACAGAAGGAAATTCACTCCATTCTATGCCTCTCCAACTACTTTCATCACTCCCCTACTTCCATCGCCTTCTTTATGTTCCACCTTTTTTATGATGCAAGGGATGTGTTCTTCATTCAGTGGTCAAAAGCCAAGTTCTCCACTTTTGTATTATATCCTACCTCTCTTCATTAATCAAAGAAATCATGCCCTCTCTCTTATCTTCAATTATTCTTTACTACTAAAAAATTCCTGCTAGCATTGAGACAACTATGTTCAATTGCCAATTCAGTAACTCCATTGAACTATGTTTTCATAGCATGTATCTCAAACTTTTCAGGTCTCAGACTAAATTCCTCAGGTTGTCCCAAATCCCAAGTACCCTGTGCTGTTCTCTATGTTGGTAAATAGCAGCCTCTATCCATATAATTGCTCATTTAAAATAACAGCATCCTCTTTACATTCTCTACTTTCTAGTCTTTCATCCTAAATCAATCAATAAATCCTTGTCACTTTACATCTAAATCCCCAGCCACTACAAAATGACTGCTCATCAATCCATAGTCTTAGACACCCTTACAGGATTTTTCTCTAATCTTACCCCCTCTACTCTATTATTTTGCCATAATGGCAAGGGAAATGCTTTTTAAAAAAAAACTCATGTCATCTTATTCTTCTTCTTGAGACCCTCTAGTGCAATGGTTCTCAACCTGTGGGTCACAACCCCTTTGGGAGTTGAGAAAGCCTTTCACAGGGGTTGCCTAAGACCATTGGAAAGTGCAGATGTTTACATTACAATTCATAATAGCAGCAAAATTACAGTTATTAAATAGTAACAAAAATAATTTTCTGGTTGGGGGAAGATCACTACAACATGAGGAACTGTATTAAAGGGTTGTAACATTAGAAAGGTTGGGAACCAACAATCTAGTGGCTTCCTATCTCATTTAAAATAAAACAGTCTTGCCAAGTCACTATAATACTTCCCCTATAGATGCCTCTCTGATTTGAGCTCTTATGAATATACCTCCACTTGAAACACATTAGATAGATCCAGTTTCTTTCTTTCTTTCTTTCTTTCTTTCTTTCTTTCTTTCTTTCTTTCTTTCTTTCTTTCTTTTTCTTAAGACAGGGTCTCACTATGTAGCTCACTAAATTAAACCATGTTGGCCTCTTACAGAGATCTCTCTTACACTGCCTCTGAGTGCTGGGGTTAAAGGTGTGAACCACCATGCCTAGTCTCCTTTTTTTTAAAGGCAACCTTTATCCTTCTACCCCAAAGCCTTTCCTTTTGGTATCCCCTCTTCCAGGAGTGCTCCACCCAAATATGCTCTGATTGCTGTTTCATCCTTTTAAGGTCTTGCCTCAAATGTCATCTTTCCAGTGAAATCTTCCCTGAATAGCCTATTTTAATTGTTTTTAAAAAAACTAATTAATAAGCCGGGCGGTGGTGGCGCACGCCTTTAATCCCAGCACTCGGGAGGCAGAGGCAGGCAGATCTCTGGGAGTTCGAGACCAGCCTGGTCTACAAGAGCTAGTTCCAGGACAGGCTCCAAAACCACAGAGAAACCCTGTCTTGAAAAACCAAAAAAAAAAAACTAATTAATAAACCAACATGCTCTTTCATTGTTTTCATTATCAGGAATGCTATATATTTTACATATGCATTGATCTTCCTACCTTCACCAGTATATATATATATATATATATATATATATATATATATATATATATATATATGTATATGTATGTATATGTATATGTGTATATATGTATATACATACATACATACACACACATACATACATAAAGGACCCAGAGCATTGCCTAACACAGAACAGACTCTAAATAATTACAGAATTAATGGAAGAATAGATTTATCTAAATTTGCTTTCATCTAAGTCTACTACAAGACAAATATTATGCTAGTTTTATTGATTCAGAAAGTAAAGCTCAAACGGTTTAAATAACTTGCTCACTATCACAACTAGAGAATATAGAAATCAAGATTTAAGAGCGCACGCACACACACACAAACACTTTCAAAGCCTATCGTTTATCTCATAATCTTGAAGACTCAAGCATTTATGCAACTTTAAGTGAACTGTACCAGTGAATAACCAACTAAACAATGATGGGAAAGGACTTTTTCTGGAGTTTTTCAACTTATAAATAAAATAGCAATTAGTCATTTAGAACTATTTTACAAATATTAATGTAAGTATTGAATATCACAAACTTCTAAATGATATCTATATGTTATGTGACTGTTGATAAAAATAATACCACCAACAATTTTGCCAAATACATAAATTCATATGCGTATACATGCATACATACAGGCATGCAGCCAAGCATGCATACATGCTATACCTACACCTGAATCTACACAAACCTCTAAATTGGAGTTTTTCAAACTCAGTACTAATGACATGTGGAGCTAAAGAAAACTATTCAAGGTAGAAATGGGAGTTGTTCTGGACATTGTAGGATGTCTACCACTACCACTAGGCTGTACCTAACTAACCTAGATATTGAGTAAACAGTATTCTACTTACTCCATTGTAAAGACCAAGCACTGCCAATGTCTCCCGTGGAAGAGAAAGTTGAGCAAATCAGTCCTAGTTAACCACTGGTCTACATGCAACTACCACTCCACAAGAGAAAAAGAGGACAGATGAATGTGATAAATTAAGCCACATAGATCCAATCACCAGAATGCACTGTGAGAATCTGCACAGATCAAATGCCACACAGCATTTGACGAATACATTTTGATGAGTAAGTTTCTGGGATAAAAGACAGAAATGGAGGGAGTGTTTTGGATGAAAATATGCTTAGAAGATGTATATATTTTAACTGAAAAAACTAAGTTATAGGATTTAAAGATGCACCATTGTATGATAAGACTATAAATACATAGGAAAGTGTAATTACTATAAAAGCCCAGTAGGGAGGAGAGGGTAGATGAAGTTGAGACGGGACACTTGGCTAGCCTTGGGGCTTCTTAGGTGACTGACGAGATTCTATTTCTTGACTTGGGTGGCATTTAAAAGAAAGTTGACCTTATAATAATTAATTATGCTTTATGATTGTCTTATCTTTAGCTCTATGCCTATGCTTTTCCAGTGAAAATGTATAAGTAAATGAAAACATAATAAATAAACAGAAGAATTTGTCTTCCTTTCCACTTCGCTTAGGTTTGATTTCTGTGAGAACTGTCCTTGAGAAGAGGACTATGAATTTATAGAGTTCATGTCGATGTTTATGGCCCCCTCAGCCCAGAGGTGTAAATCATCACGGCTTCCAATGACTTTGAAAGTCATAGCAGGACTTATTACAACCCAATACAAGCCATATGTGTGATGTCCATTTCTTGGCCTACTTCTGAAGGAATGTCTCATGTCAAATCAACAAATACCTACCGGGGAGTCTTGTGATCTAGGCTGTCTGCCAGGCACAATGAGGAAAGCAAAACGCAAAGCAATGAAGTTTTGGCACGTGTGAACAAAACCCATGAGATCTGTGTAGGCTGAGGAGAGATTTGTGAGACAATGACTTTTAGAAGAATGTGAAGGATAGGGGAGGAGGGACAGAGAGAGAGAGGGAGAGAGAGACGTGAGGAGAGACCAACCGACCACAGGTGTACCTCTTTCCTTGAAAAAGATCTGCTCCTGAAGAGTTCTGTGGTGATTAAATTTTTATAAATTTAATTATATTTTCTCATTGACTTACATTATAATCAGAGAGTGGCTTTATCTACATTTTGGATTAATCTTCAACTGGCAGTGGCTCCCAACAGTTTAAGTTTCCCTGCTTCTCTGTCAAGTAGTTAATAGTTTATAAACAAACATTTAAAGGCACTATTTAAAGAAACCCTTGAGTGAATCCTTTGAGCAACAAAGGATACTTCGGCAATATTTATAAATAATCATTAGATCAGAAGCTTATCAAGGTTCCTTGAAATAAAGCAGACCAGTATACAGACTCCAGTAGCCTTTCATAGGGTTTTATAATCATTTTACTGTAATTAAATCTCTAAACCTATTTTATGTGTGTTGTAGAGCATCTGGCTTTATTCCCCTTTACACAGCATTCAGAAGATCATTTTGTACAGACACTTAGAGGAAGCACTACTAAACATAGCTCATATCACTGCATTATAGGATTCAAGATGACCTTGGCTTCTACGCCTGTATGAGCAATTATAACATAAAAATGTAGTACCACTAAATGTAGAGGAGAGGTTATTTAAAATGACTGGCTGCTCTGCTTGCAGCGGAAGATGCCCAGGCTGCTCAATTTAGCATTGGCTTTTGAAAAGCAGACTCCCTGGAAATTTCAAGAGAGCTAGAGCAAAGGGTATTGCTTATTAGCCCTACCTATTCCAGCAGGGTCACCACAATTCTCCCACCACATCCTTTACACGACATGAGTTGCCTCCTTCTCATCTGCTCTCCACACCCCACATCTGGTGCTCACTCAGACCTTACAATGATATTTCCCCAGTGAGGGGAAAGATATTACCCCCAGTGTCAGGAGCATGAAAGCCCATTATACCTCATATCAGTCAGGCTACATTTGGGTCTAGAATCTGGAAGAGGATTCCTAAAATACCATAAAACTGCAGAACTCCAGGGCTATTGATGCTTCTGCAACCAGTTTAAGGAAAGTTGCCCTTGCACTTCATCTTGACTGCATGTAGGCAAGTTTGAAGCTCACTGTGCTGGTTACACATACCCAGAGGGGTATGATTTATGAAGGGTTTTACTCTGGCTAGCTTAGTTCTTTCTAGTTAAAGACCTCCATTTATTTTATAGTAAATGGATAAAGGTTAGTTCAGCTTTGTCTTCAGTGACACGAATATAACTTATAATTGGTTTATTTCGAAAATATGCTGGAAATAAAAACTGGAATGCAGCACAGGAAAATAAATCAAAAATGAGTTTTGTTGTGGAAGGAAAAAAAGGATGCTCTTGCCAAATCAATTCCTTTCCATGAGTGATAGTGCTGCTTCTCACGGAGCAAACACTGTCTCCCACACTGTAATCAAGAATCTCCATCCATGAGGCATTTATCTGAATATAGCAATATGACCACGTAGTTATAGTTCTATACCACATAAGGAGTTCTGTACCTTTTGACAAGCATTTCATTATAGCCATTGTGGCAAACAAAATACTCACATTCTTTTGTAAACCATGCCCCTTCACTGAGGAGTAGGTCCTATAAGCTCCATCTAACCAAAGGAATATAATGGAAGTATTTTCCAGATAGAGCAAAAACTCCTAGTCAGCTAAATTCATTGCTCCAAAGGAAGATCACATCTAAGTGTGATATTACACTCTGTAATCCCTGACAATACAGGAGGATCATGATTTAGAGACCAACCAGGGCTGCAGAGGCAAGCTTCTGTCTGAAAAACTGAGGCCGGGACCCTGAGTGTGCCTGACCTAGTTATGTGGTGTGTTTAAAAGGCTCTAGATGGAGAATTAAAGAAATGGAGACTCTGTCTTTGACTGACTTTGAAGAAGCAAACTTCCATTATTCTATAGCCTTAAAGAAATGGATTCTGTCAATAACCATGTGATCTTAGAATGAATGAATATGTCCCTGTTGAGTTCTTGAAATGAGAGTTCAGCCTATATAACACTTCAATTTCAACCTTACAGGACCCAGAGGAAAAACATCAACTAACCTAGTATGAAAACTGCTGATCACAAAAACTATAATACAATGCATGGCTTTTATTTTAAGAGTCTAAGTCTAGGAAAATTTAGTATGCATCGACAGAAAGAAGAGACAGCCATGAAGAATCAACAATGGGGAATCCTAACCCATGAGAGTAATGGAGGTGATAAAAGCAACAATTAGCGTAAGTTACAACAAGTGTTATCATTCTGCTTTTCCAGAAATAAAAGCAAAGGCTCGAGAATGGAAGCCACTATTCATTTCAGAATGGATTCCCCCACCCAGCACTGCTCACTGACTACAAACCACTACTCTGTAACATTTTAAGACACTATATCATGTACCTCAGGCTCTTCCCAAGCCCGCTCTGTAACTGAGATGACCTTCAGCTTCTGATTATCCCGCCTTCCCCTCCCCAGTTCTGGGATTTTAGTAATGGCTTACTCTACCCAGGACCAGGAATCCAACCCAGGGCTTTGTGCACACTGAGCAAGCACGCTACCAACTTAGCTACATGCCCAAGCTCCCTATTCTGGGTCCTCCTTGCAGAAAGAAAAACCCAGATGTGCAACCCAGTCTTTAAGTACAAAGGCAGGAAGAAACCAAATACGTCTCCAAACCAGTAACATCATAAACTAAGTAGACAACTGAGAGATGGAGAGACACAGAGACAGAGAAAGACAAAGAGAGACTTGAGCCTGGTGTAGACATTTGAAACCTCAAAGCCCACCTCCAATGGCACACCTCTTCCAACAAGGCCACACCTACTCCAACGATACCACACCTTTTAATTCTACCCAACAGTCCACCAACCTGGAACAAAGCATTCAAACATATGAGCCTATGGGGTCATTCTCATTCCAAGCACCACAACGTCCACAGCTCTATGAGCATTTAATGAAAGAAAAAAGACAAGAGATCTACCCCCAGCATGTATCAGATAGCCAGGATTGGCCTGCACATGGATGAATAAAGAAATGAGGATCAAAAGGAAAGATTTTATCATTGCATAGGAATATGCGAGGGATGAGCACTTTGTATGCAAATCAAGGATGACGGGCAGTAACAGAAAGTCTTAATGCAAGAATCCGGAAGAGTGAACATAACCACAGAGCAATGGTTCTCAACGTGTGGCCCTCGGACTGGCAATTACAGCAGCAGTATCGGGACTTTGGTTGGAGATGCAAATTCACTACCCCCAGAGTGAATCAGCAATTCTGGGGAAAAGCCTAGCAATAGATTGCAAGAACCAAGTATGTAGACAAATGAAACAGTCTTATGAGGTTAGATATAAAAGGAGGAAGGACAGCAAATAGTCTTAACACTCCATACTCAAATCAGATGCCAAACTGTAACCCTGTTAATGTTCAAGTGCGCCCATCATCAGAAATCCCAACCTAGTTCGTGTGAAATAGGGCCTGGTTATTTACTAGCTCTCCACGTGAGTCCAATGTGAAGGCAGAATTTGGAGCCCATGATCTAAAAGGTAAGGTGGAGGATGAGGACATCACTCAAGATTGCCGGATAAATGACCTCTACAAACACGGGGACTCTTCCCGATATGGTGCTCTGCTGCCTCCAAAGTATTCACACATATTCTCAGCTGTCAACACAGCTATGCTTTTGCACAAGGCAAGGAAATTGCTTTTATTTTGGCAGTGCAGGGGAAAAAATCCACAGCAGCTGGCCCTTTTCACAGTCCCTGCTCACCCTCTGAGCTGGTGTATGCAGCAGCATTCTGCTTCCCAGACCGCAATCTTTGTGATGCTCCTGGGAGACTGTGAAGAAGAAAAGCCGCGGTTTCTTGTACTTCCCAGTGGCAGCAGTCATCACAGGGTCATCGTCAGACTTGGCCTCCACACCTCTCTTAGGGCCTAACATACACAGGCAGATAATCTAAGAGCCCTACACACCCCTTCAGCAGCTTGGAGATGTTCCATCGCTGTCTAAGATCTGAGAGAGAGAACACTGCATCAAGTCCTGCTGGGAGAGACTTTAAATAAAGGAAGCTTTCAACTACTTGGGAAATCGCCACTGTTTCTGGAGCTCAGTGGTAGTCATTTAACCGTCCACACGATTTAAGTTTGCTTGGGTTAGTGGGAAAAAAGTAACAAGAAAGTTCAAGTCCAAGTACACCTCAGCAGGCATAGCTCTGTGTAACTGACAGGTTCTGTACTTACACTTCAGGCTTTTGCAAGCCTGCCAGATAGAGGTGGTTCCACCACTACCTGATACAGTGATGGCTTCATTGGAAAGGTTCACAAAGCATGGATGGTAACTAGGAACAAGCAATAGTGCTTTATCCCAGTGACTCAAAATGCAATACATAAGAGATGACAACGATGATGGCAACAAGATTTCCCACTGTAAATTTCAGGTTTTAAAAGCTCAAGATGGCTATGATGGCATGCACTGGTAGGATATGCTGAAGAGACAGAGGCAGGAGGATCATGGGTTCAAGGCCAACCTGGGCTACATTTTTAAGGCCTGATATGGTGGCCTTCCCCTTTATTGCCAGCAGGTTTTGTTTTTTGTTTTTGCCCCCACTCCCACCCCAAGAAACCAGTTCAAACCAGTTCTCAGATTGGAGACTGCTATCTAGACCAGTAGTTTTGGGGGTTGACTGTTCCTGCCATGGGACATTTAGCAATGTTTAGAGGCATCTTGCTGTAGAAGGATGCTACTGGTATCTAGTGGGACAGGGCAGAGGATGACCCCCAAGTCAAAGGGCCACCCAGCCCCCATGGTATTAGTGGCAGGATTGTGAAACTCTGGTTTATGAAATGCCTCCACCCAAACAATGGAGGAGGAAAACCGTGGTGGCTTGCATTTCTATGAAAACCTGGACTCTTCCCTTTGGTTTCCCCAAGCATCACAGAGGAGCAGAGCTGGCCTCCTCCAGGAGGCAGATAAGCTTGTCTTAACATTATCTCACTCATCCCTATGTTTCAGGGAACTACCCTGCACTTCAGGGAACTCAATGTATGAATCACACGGGACATAAAACTCTCTAGGCTCCCACCAGATAACTTCAAGAAGAAAAATTAAAGCTCTCCAGCCTCCCTGTAACAACTCATGTCGACATACATCTTCTTCGTGGGGAACATATTCTGCAGAATCACTTGAAGTTGCCAATATGTGATTAATTAGGACCTTCAAAGGGGCAACAAATTGCATGTGGTTCAACAAAAACTGTTTTCATTCCTCTGGTGCTGAAGGCTGCTTAATCTTGTTGAGCTGCCTCAGTTCCATCACCTGTGAAATGGACTAAGCACCCCTTTCTTCCAGGAGCCATGTTCTTGTGTTGACTCTTCAGTCATTGCCCACAGAGTAGTTTAATGACAATAATACCTAAGCATCAGCTATTTGGTAGACAGATCCTATTCCCTATCCATATACTCTATAAAGCAAATTGGTATTGTGCTTGCTCTTTCGTTCTCTCTCTCTCTCTCTCTCTCTCTCTCTCTCTCTCTCTCTCTCTCTCTCTCTCTGCTTGTCTGTCTGCCTGTCTGTCTGCCTGTCTGTCTGTCGCTCTCTGTCTCCCTCCCTCTCTCATTCCCTCTCCCCTCTCTCTTTCTTGCATTTTTTAGTTATAATTTCATTTTGTACTGTGGAAAGAAACTGTAATAATGCTAGGAATACAGGGTCTGAGTACTTGAGCAAACACAAAAGCCCATCCAGTCTTGTTCTCTTGGGTCTTCTGTATCCACTTTGAGTGATACTGACTTTATATTCATTTAAACAACCTGCCCTCTGTTTCTGTGTACTCAGTAGGAGGAACTCGCGATTACAAAATGCCTGTGACATGCCAAGGTGCTTCAAGCTTTCACAGACGTTATCAATTTAACGGTCTACACAAGGCTATGGGAGAGGATTGCTCCGTCCATTTCACAGGCAATAAAACTGAGGCACCTCAACAAGATTAAACAGCCTTCAGTGCCAGCATTGTGAGTCAGAACATGCACAGATGCTCACTGAGTGCAGTGTCACCCTTACTTTAAGCAGAACGAAATATATTTCTATAGAGACCAAGAATGCCAAAGTGACCACTAGAGAAATACATTACGTGGTTAGAAGTGAATTGCCTTCCCTTCACCATAGTGCCTACTTACAAAAACATTATGACATGTATTATCTCAAGATACCAGCATCATCTTCTTTTCTCATTTCTGGGTTTTAAAAATGGCCAATAAAACTGCCTATGAGCCTGGTTTTTTAATCTTGCTATATCCGTTTTCAGCTGAAAGTATTATGTTGCCTTTCATTCAGCTCTCATAAAAAAACATAAATTCACTGATTAAAGATGAAATCATACATATTCTTGTCTTCCAAACACACTGCCTAATGTACTTAAAATTCTTTTCATGGGGGGTCGGGGAGCATACAATGGAGACATCTATGCAGGTGGAGGGGTGAGCTGTGGCCACCTTGTGGCTAATTGCTTTAGGGACAAAGGCAGGATGACCTCCAGCCCCTGGCATCTGCAAACTTGCTTCTTTCTCTAAATTTCTTTCTGAGTGCAGTAATTGGGCATTGACTGAGCAGAGCTGTTCTCTCCATAATTTGAAGTAGGGAAGCAGCTCGGCTTTGGAGAGTTCCACGGTCGCTACCTTTCTCCAGTTGCACAGTTTACAGTGTTGGATGCAGTCTCTGGGGAGCATTTAAAAGCAAATTCAATTTCCTTTTCATGGCTGCTAGGGATGTAAATTCTAGAATAGCCACGAGTTATTTGCTCATGGTCTGAAATAAGATTATGTTGTGTACAAATGTGTAATGTGGTCATCCTAAAATAAATTCATTAGCTTCTAAATGTCAGAAACAGAGAATGATCGTGCCTCTTGAAAAGGGGCCTAGGCTGGGGGAATAAAAGACTTGGCTTTCTCCCAACTGCACTCATCACGGACTAGATGTGTGAATTTAACTCTTTCTTCCTGTTTCCTTATGACTAAAACAAGAGGCAACAAAAAATCAATACGTTCTCACATATTTATTTTAACAGTGAATTCTTTTTGATTTTCAGAAAAAGTTTCCAGAACCCAAATGCACCAACACAATCAAAAGGCAGAAAGGCCAGACACACCCACAACTATCCCTTTCCTATCCCTTACCTCCCCACCATCCAAGTCCCTTTAAGCCACCTCCACTGAATCCCGGCATTTGCCAATGGCCACTGGACACACTGATTTGCAGGATCCTTTGTATCCTAAGCGTCTAAACAGGCTAAGTTTTTTAAAGGAAAACGTTTTGCAAAGATGCTTTATAGACATGCTTCTGACCTCTTGTTTAGGAAAGATTAGGCTCATTAAGTAATTAGAGAACAATTCAATTCTCAACATTAAGCTATGTGCCTCCGGTGCAGAATATAAGAGAAGGTTCTTTGAAGCACACTAGATGAATTGCTTTTACAAAGTACCTGCCGTGCTACAGCCTGAGCAGCCTCACTGATTGTCTCCCCAGCTTCCGTCCCCACTGACATTATGGTGGCTTGCTGCTGGCTGTGCGAAGCACATAGGTAAGACCTATCGTCTAATGATCTCCACTCAAAACTAGGCTTGTGCCTCCTTTAAATCTGGCTTGTGGCTCGCGGCTTGCTCAAGGGACAACAGCTGCCTTTATTACTGCCCTCTTTCTTGCTCAAGGGATAAAATGTGTCTGCATTTTCCCTTTATTCCTGAAGCCTAATTATTAAGCACTCTACAGTGGGAGACATCATTTTATCTTGATAGGCTCTGGGGCCCCAAAGGACAACTTAATATGAAAACAAAAATCCACATTTTTATCTTGATGGAAATTGGCAAAATATATTGATTTTGGCAGATACCTACTGTTGAAGAATACTAAGACTGTTTTTTGAAAAGCTACAGTTCATTTAGTAATCAATTCAAGCAATTTTTACCAAATATAAACTATGGCTTAGGCACTATTGTAGGTAGGGTATTGTCATAGTCCACAGATCACTTACTCAAGTCCCTCACTAACACCATGACATAAATGAAACACAGCATGGCAAGTCCAACATTTAAGAGAAGTTATTCCAAGTGGGGTTGCAAAGGATAGCACTCCCAGTTAGGGTTGGAAGAGTTCGGAGGCACGACGACTCCTGATCTTGTTTATGAGGGTGATAGATATAGTGAACATTGCTTTCCTTTCGGTCATTGTAGCAGAAGCCATTGCCACTCCTATTCTTTGGAGGAACATGGCCACATGGAACTTTTTTAATAAATTTGTTTATTTTACATCCCTGCCACAGTTTCCCCTCCCTTGTCCCCTCCTTCCTCTCCTCCCAGTCTCTCCCCTTCCCCCTTCTGTTCCCACCCTCAATCCACTCCTCCTCGATTTCTGTTTAGGAAAGAGCAGGTCTCCCATGAGTATCTACAAAGCATGGCATATCAAGTTGCAGTAAGACAAAGCATCTCCCCGTGGATTAATGTGGCAAGGCAACCACATTAATCCACGGTCCCAAAAGCCAGAAAAAGAGTCCAAAACAGCCTCTGTCTCCACTGTTGGGAGACCCACAAGAGGACCAAGCTACACAACTGTAACATATATGCAGAGTGCTTAGGTCAGTCCATGAAGGCTCCCTGGTTGTTGGTTCAGTCTCTGTGAACACCTACTAGCTCAGGTTAGTTGATTCTGTGAGTTTTCTTGAGGTGTCCTTAACCCCTCTGGCTCCTACAATCCTTCCTCCTCCTCTTCTGCAGGATTCCCCAAGCTCTGCCAAATTGTGGCTGTGAATCTGAATCTGTTTCCATCAGTAGCTGAATGATGCCTCTCTGATGACAATTGGGCTAGGCACTAACCTGCTCAGAGGACATGGCCACTTCAGGCTACATATCTGTTATTGCTAGGAGTCTGAGCTGAGGTTTTCTTTGTAGATTCCTGGAAGATTCCCTTGCACCAAGTTTTTACCTGACCTTGAAATGACCCCCTTTCCAGTAGTCTTTTTCAGTACCCTCACCCTGCCCTGCCCAACCTGATTGCTCACGTTCCCATGAAATTTTTAAGTTTCCCCTGCAGATTACAGTAAAATGTTTTCACACGTTAGTTCTGAATATAAGCATACTAGATGTGCACCACCTCCAAATCTGGCCCAGAAAAAAAAAATCTCATACTCAACATTTTCACCATCCATCCTCTGCCTGAATGGAAAAGTATCCAAGGATTTAGTTTATCCAGATAATAGCAGAAGCCAGGGTCCCTGAATCTTTGGAAAAAGCATCCTCCAGGCCCAATTGTTGGGGGTGTTGAGAGATAGTTATAATTCCAATAACCAAACAATAGTGACAACACAGAACTTTGTTACTCGTGATTAAATTATGAGGCAATGGGTAATCTCTGAATGGCTTTATACAATGAATACACGACCAGTTTCTTAGTTAAGAAATAGGACTCAGGTAGCAATATGGAACATGGATTAGGAGACAAGCCAAGAATAGAAGCAGAAGCAGAAATAACAAAACAAAGATTCTAACCATAAGTAAAAGTAAGAAGGGTGTGCGTTTGAATTTGCTCATTAGTAATCGGCACAGAGAACAAGAAAAAGGCACTAGTAAAAGACCCACTAGAACAAAAATAGGGGCACAGAAGACTGGGAAGCCAATGTGCAACATTTTAATTCCTGGAATTGGTGAAGTTTCATTCGCAGTGAAGAGCTGTATGAAAGATTAGTGATCATTTTGAAAATACTCAATGTGTCATACAAGTAGATAGCCATAATACAGTAGGACATATATAGTTCTAAAAGTCAGAGAAAAGAAAGCCCAAACTGAAACTCAGATATAGGAATCACTTGGTTAACATCATACAATCTGATGAGGTAGCCCAACAAGAATATTTACAATGAAAAGGTTAAAACCTAGAGAACAGTTAAGACAGGCTAAATGGAGAGCAGAGACAAAGGAATGAGCTGAGATGTAGAGGGAAAACCAAGAGGGGGGAGGAAGAGAGGGAGAGAGGGAGGAAAAGAGGAAGGAAGGGAAGGGGAGGGGAGGGGAAAAGAGAAGAGAAGAACAAAGAGATTTTAACAGGGGTTATTATGGTAGCAATGAGAGGAAGGCGAGAAAAAAGAAGAGAGAGAGAGACTGTTCCCCAACCTCTCCCTTCCATTTTGCAATCATCAGCTAGTGCACCCCTGCCTGGAAGTCAGAAATCTGTGGCAGTTGTTCGCTACAAACTAAAGTAGAACAAAGAATGTAAAGAACGGATCTGCGAGCAGACAACTAAACCACCTGTTCTGATGTCACCAGAAACGGTTCTGACAGTACAGTATCAGAGACTAGAAGACTGCAATGTAGAGATGGCAGCTGTGAGCTGGAAAAAGGAACAGAGACAGACAGACAGACAGACAGACAGACAGACAGACAGACGGATGGGCAATTAACCTTTCTGATGGTGGTGTTCATATTTAACTTGTACCATCACCCTGAATCTTATTAACAGCACCAAGACTAACACTTCTGGTATATCCTTGGGAAAACTAACAGGGAGCGTTTTAAACTGTGCAGACTCTCTCAAGGATACTTTTAGATTAGCTCTTGCCTCTACCACACCCATGTTACAAGACATTCGAGGGTAGCAGGCATGCCTCCAAACAGATGATCTCAGGAAGTACTGAGCAAGTCGTCTTCTGCACTCCAACACCCTACTCATGGGCACTTATTGGACTGTTGAAATCAGTTAAGTGCTTAGTTCTCTTGTCCACTGGACTCTTGTAGGAAGTTGTTGTTGTTTCTCTCTGAATCACCACAGCTAGCTTTTAATATGAGAAAAGGCTGAAATTTACAACAACTAATAAAGACTCATGCCTTTATGGAATGAGTGTGTTCCTATTGCTGAACTAATTTCAACATCAGTCATGATGACCTAGCAGAAGCACTCTGGGAGCACAGGAAATTTCAGTATGAAATAAACTGCATACCTTTGGTAACAGGAAGAAGGCAAGATATAGTTCTTTATCACTTTGGATAATATGTGATAATAGCTGGAAATATAATGCATATCAGCTCACAGCAGCTGCTAAAACTTGCAAAAGCTGCCCGCAGTGATAACATCTTACAGTTTTGGAACACCAATGTACTCCCCAAAGTGGCCTTCAGAACTCAGAACCATGGGGAACACAAACCATCTAACACATTTATTATACAAACACTTAGACAACCAGTCATTAATTTATACATTTTCAACAATCCTTCTTAAGCAGACCATTTCATTTATTATAAACCCTGAAAACACAGAATTAGGCAAAAGGGTCCAAATCTCTGCCTTCAGGATGCACACGGGTGGCATCAATGTGGCGATGCACACCTATGTCATAAGATGGATGACACTGGAGTTTAGCTTTGGTGACACACTTCTTAAAGGAATGCCCTCTTCTTCACACTGTTAGTCATTCTAATAACGGCCATCTCAAAAGTTGATGTATTAATAGTTAAATAGTATGCCAAGCTAATAAATCCTGGATCTTAGAGAACTACATGTAGATTTTAAAGATCGCTCCTTAGTGCTACACATTTTACAATCATTGTTTGACACACTCATCCCTACAGCACTTGAAGCTGACAATGAACGCAATATCCGAATTGGACAGAATAGGAAAATAAGACGCAGAGAACCAAGGTTGCTTTCCAGAACCATATAAAGCTAAGATCCAACTCAAATCCATCTAGTGCCCATGTCTTTGCATTTTTCCCTATGCCATTTCTAAGTGACTTTCAAATCACTCATTTTAATGTTCCATTTTTATCAAAGGAAACACCAGTAAGTGCTTCTAATGTACACCTATTTTCTTCAATCTTTTATTTAGTTACACTTGTTTTATGAGCTACACCTCAAAAACTCCTTCTACCTCTACAATCAATGAGAATACTAAGTGGATTGAGCATCTGCCCTCAGCATTATTATTCTAGATAGGAAAATGATTACCAAATTCATGCCTGTGAGTTCACCTTTCAACATGCATTTAATCAAGATGAGTAATTACCCTAGCGGGCAGTAATTAGGTAATTAGTAAAACTAGTTAATACAAATAGCATATTAATATAACCAAATAAGTGCTAGTATAATTTTTATAATTATTGTGGCATATAGGTCTACCTGATTTTTTTTAAGTAAAAGACACATAATTTCTGGGCTATGTATTGTACAATTTCCACTTGCATGTGGGAATGCCTTTTGACATCTGTGACCCTGCAGAGTAAAAAGGAGATTGAGACAATTATCTCGGGTACTGAAGCAAAAGCCTGCTTGCACTAAAATTATCAGCCTAGACTTTGCCTGATTTTCTCTAAATGGTTGCTCCATTTTTTTATATATAAAAAAAGAGCCACCTTGTAGCACTGTACCTAAATAGCTTTCTCTGCTTAGAAAATGAAAGTAAAGCATTATAAGAATAATTTATCCCGGACAGACAAACAACTATGAACATTGGCAAAATAGTGTATAAATTGGTATTTATCTCCCACAAGAGAAAGGATTTATCTTTAGCAACACTACCCTGTGGCTTCCCCACCCCCATCCCAACATGGCAAACCTAAACCAAGTGTAATGAAGAAACACATTCAGAAGAAAAAGTCAGTATCTCTTGATATGACAGTGTGTGTGCGCTCTCTCTCTCCCTCTCTCTCTCTCTCTCTCTCTCTCTCTCTCTCTCTCTCTCTCTCTCTCTCTCTCTCACACACACACACACACACACACACACCTGCATCTGTATTTTCACTATTAGATATTATATCACCATTGTCATATCCTGTGATGGCTTTGCTTGAAATAGTTCCCAGTCTTAGCATAATCTTCAGATAGGCATTGATCTACATACAGGATAAACAACAATATGGGAGAAATGTTTATAGAAATAGCTCATCTCTCCCTAAACATGAGCTGCTGCTGACTGATTTCATGCATTCAGAAATGTCGTGTGCCAACAAGGATCAACTAAGGCCTCAAATCCTAGAATATTGGCCTCATAATAAAAAAAAAAACTTCCAAGGTCGTTACCCTGGCATCTAGTTTATGGCTTTCTTGTTTGAGGTAATCACTTCATACCCCATTTTATTTATTTTATTATTGTCCATGAACATAAGACAATGTTTTTGGTGTCCAGACCTTCCTTTGATGGCAGAAACCCTAGCTCAGTCAATGTCTTCCCATGCTAGCATCAGTAATAAAGGTATACCCTTGAAATCTGGTTCATTAGTTTGCTTGGTCTTTCTTAAAGGCAAAGATTTCATCTTTACCCATAACTGCATATATTATAAGACATCACAATTCAATTAAAACTTTTTTCTTTCATAAAAATACAAATTCAGTTACGGTCGGAGCGTACATTGCAACATCTCTAAAATCAGCCAACCCCTTCAATACAATCCAACCTCATTAGCTTTGGCTCAAGTCTTACTGATATGCAAAGCAACCTGAAATCTTGCCTGGTTTCCCAAATCCAAGAAGCTAAATTTTCATACAATTTTTCTGTCATTGTTTCCAAGAAAAGTAATCATTTCTCAAACTATGAGCTATTTGTTTGAATTTCCAGTCTGTAAATTGTGAAGAAGGCGTGTGGATATGAAACAAGAGAAGATAAATTGCAAATTGGAGCTAAAGAGAAAATAAATAAAAGATCTTAGTGGATTCTAATTGTTTTCCACACATCATAGGAAGAGCTATTACCCTCCCTTCTAAATTTATGTCATCTGTGCATTTATCTATATCCCTATTTGTCTGTCTTCTATCTGTCTTCCACCTGCTTGTTAGTGTCTATTTATTTGGCATGGCAAGTTGTGCTGTCTTTGTCTGCAAAGAAGAAAAGAAGGGGAAAATGATGACAAATCTTGGTGTAGCATGAATAGCAACGAGGTAAGGCTGATGCCTGATGTGCGGATGAATCCTGTAAATGAAGTGGCCCTTGAATTAAATTAATTTAAAATCTGGCAAATATTACCCGGCATGTTTGTCAATGTGCTGTATAATTATTAATTTGTTCATTGAAGCAACTGTATAAATAAATAGAAAGCAGAATGTCATGATTAAGCAAGCATTGAAAATTCCAGGGTCAAGGAGCCCTGCAATACAGAGATCTCAATAGCTTTCCTGGGCCCTACTTTCACTTCTCCTCGCACAGCCACATGTCGATAACAGCAAATTAATTGGCCCACATTTAGATGCCAACAGGGCTTTTGTATTCTCAGTGCACATTTTTGTCTTCTTGGAGTGAGATGTTAGTAACCGGGGTTTTAATATTACCCCTAGGGGAGCACCAGAAAATCTTAACAATTTCCTTCGCTAGAGTATTTTCATTAGCGCTAAATGCTGTGCAATTTACATTTGAAATCAGGTGTAGGGGCAAGCAGAACGTGACAAGACATGTTGCTGTGCTGCTTGCTTTGCTATTCTTCCAATGTTCTTTATTTACTGCCACGAGGTCTCAGAATAAAAGCGTATCCGTCGAAAAAGAAATATTTCTAGATTTCTCTTTGCCCTTCCTTTTGAGTGATGGAAATTCTGTTTTCCTCAAGCACTTGAAACATATTTTACCAAGATAAAGGAAGACTTAAAAAAACAGTAACAGCAAGGCACCCAAAGCAGAGTGACTACCGTCACGTGGCACCTATGAACAGAGATCCCTGGAAAAGGACGAAGTCCTGTGACGAAGGAATGAAATGAAAGTTAATGCAAACACCTTTGGCTTCTCAGTTTTTGTCTAGGCAGCTCAATTACACAACGGATTCTAACCTGAAATAATGAAATGCTTATCGAGCATAATTTTTATTTTAAAATAGAAACCTTAAGTAGAATTTGTATTGAGGGTGTTAGGGTAAACTAAACTCTGGCTAATGTCATTTCTGTTCCACAAAAATATTATATACATCTCGTGGAATGAAGAAAAATTTGCAGATATGTTAAATTGGGCCACTGATTTTGCTATTATTTGCACAGTGCCCACTGGCGGTGTATATTTGTTTGCTTAGTTTTTGTTTTCTTTGGGTTTGGGTTTTTGAGTTTTGAAACAGTGTCTCAGTATACAGCCTAGGATGGCCTTGAGCGCATGACCCTCTTGCCTCAGCCTCTGGAGTGCTGTTGCTTATGATTTACCTAGTATCTCAGCTCCTAAGTGCTCTAGTTGAGCTAAGTCCAACAAGGTAGACAAAGCTAGGAGACTACACTACCTGATGTATAAGAACCACCTTTTGTGTCAAGGATTGTTCTAGGTGCTGCACACACACTTACAGAATTTAGTCCTAGGCCTAGAACGTTGGTTCTGTCAGCCTCAATTTTACAGACATTAGAAATGAAGGACAAACATATTTATGTTTGTCAAGAACTGTTTTCCTATTGCATCTATCAGGCTTGCATACCAACTGCCATGGCATTCAAAGAACAAATAAAAGTCCAGCTGATGCCAGGAAGTGGTGGCACACGCCTTTAATCCCAGCACTAAGAAGGCAGAGGCAAGCAAACATCTGTGAGTTCGAGGCCAGCCTGGTCTACAAAGCAAGTACCAGGACAACCAGGGCTGTTACACAGAAAAACTCTGTCTCTCAAAACAGAAAAACAAAAACTCCAACTGATGATGTTAGAAATTAGCCAGCTTTACTCCTCAGTTGTGATAGACTTGGGATGGTCTCTGAATGCATGAAAGATGACAGTAGTCTCCAAATTTGACTGAGTGTAAAATTTATCGTTCCCATTTATAACCATGAGTTTGCCAAGTACTTCCTGGCCTGCTGCTATGCTAGCAGATTAATGAGCTGATTTGTTTATGACTTTATGTTCTCAAAGATGCCCTAAAAGTGGGCAAGGGCAAGATAATACAGCAAGAGACAGGGAATTTTCTAGCACAAGGGTTATCATCTTATTGTACATCAGGAATACTATTTTTTACATTTCCAAATCACCAGCCACACCATACATCAAATAAGTAAAATTTCTGAACTGGTACTCAGGAATTAATAAATGCTTGCTTAAATCAATAAACATAAATGTCGATCTACTCTAGTATCAATAAATACAAAAGAAATGTATAATTTATAATTAAGAAGACATGACTGTTTACAAATTCCCACCTGGACGTAGGTACCATGGTATGAGGGCCAGAAAATGTCAATCAACTCTGCTACACTATCATCTCTACGATGTGGGGTAAATTCCAGAACCTTCTTATGTCTCATTTTTCTCTTGATAAGATAAAATCACACGTATCTTTCCTTGAAGAGACAACAGTATGTCAAACAAAACGCTTCAAGTTTTAAGCATTTCTTCCTGTTCCCAGGCCTGTAAATTGTAACCAATCACTGCTAAAACTAGGCACAATGCCTTCCCCAGCCACAGTTAATCCAAGTCACGCTGAACTTTGTACCACCAGAGACTAGGAGCCAATTAGCATTTAAACTGTACCCAGAAGTCTTTCCTCGACTGTCAGCATGTCTCTTTCCCAACCACTGCTAAAAACTACTCTTGAGCAAAAACACCTCATTTAGCCTCAGGATTGACTGGCTCATCTTCGGTGTCTTTCTTTTGCCTTTGTTCTTTCCTGTAGTGCGATTCCATCAACATTTTTCATATGAAAAACAAACAAAACGATAAGAAAAAACCTCCTTCGGGTTTTTTTCCCCTCAATCAGAGAAAAAACATAGAGAGCAAATTGCGGACTTAAGATTTGCCTTTTGTTTTGTTTTGTTTTGTTTTGTGGAGCTGGAGATTGAACCCAAGGTCTCACGTGTGCTAGGTAATTGCTCTACCATCAAACTGCATCCCCAGCCCTAAAACTTATCTTGAACAAAGAAATTCTACATTTATTTCTCAAGTCTACCACTGAAGAGCATAGACAATTTCCTCCGCAGCTTAACTTCCTCATCTGAGAGCTGGGGATACATCTATGTAGCTCCCCAAACTGTCAAATAATATCCAGGAGTAAAGACAAAGCTTTCAGAATTAAGATGGCGACAGCTGGATCACTGAGGCTCACTCGCCAACCAACCCAGCCAAGTCCGTGAGCTCCAGGCTAGTAAGAAACCTTGTCTCAAAAATCAAAGTGGATGAGACCTGAGGAAAAAGCATCCAAGATTGGTCTCCAGCCTCCCCACACACATACACAAACGTGCACGTGTACCCAAGCACAAGGCTTTGGAAATTAGAGCTATGTTGTGAAGTTTAAGACTTTCAAATTGTGTGTCCATGTGGCAGAGGAGAGGACATGTACCCTTGTGTGCAGTGCCCAGATAATCCATAATGGGATATCAGATCCCTAGAGTGGGACTTCCAGGTAGTTGTGAGCTGCCTGATATGGGTGCTGGGAACCGAACTTGGGTCCTTGGCAAGAATAGTACACGCTCTTAACCAGTGAGCCAGCTCTCGAGTTCTTATGTGGCTAATTTCAAAATAATCATGAGCTCTTCACAATACCACTTTTTTTTCCAATGTCTGCCATCAGGGTCTTTCTTAATTTTTTAAAATAATTTATCTTTGTTTTTGAGATTATAATATAATACTTGCAACATTCCCCCCTCCTCTCCTTCCCCAGACCCTCCTATATATCCCGTTTTTGTGGCCTATTTTTCATTAATTGTGTTACATGAATATGTGTGTGTGTGTGTGTGTGTGTGTGTGTGTGTGTGTGTATGGTCAGGTCAAACAAATATGCATAAATATAAACATAAACATACTTATTATATGTATTCCAAAATATAACTGTTCAGTTTGTATTATGTTACACATGCACACACAAAAATAAATAAATAAATGAATAAATAAATAAATGTTTAAAAATCTAATAAAAAATGAGCCAGGCGGTGGTGGCACATGCCTTTAATCCCAGAACTTGGGAGGCAGAGGCAGACAGATCTCTGTGAGTTCAAGGCCATCCTGGTCTATAAGGCTACAAAGGGATTTCTAGGGCAGTCAGGGCTGTTACACAGAGAAACCCTGTCTCAAAAAATGTAAACAAAACAAAATCTAAAACAAGATTAAGTTATTTCTTTGTATTTATCTTCTTTTCTATTTCTTCTTAATTAAGCATAGTCAAATACACAAAATAAAGAGCTAAAAACTCCCAGTTTTTGAGAGTTTGGGTATTTTCAAGATCAGCGAAATTCTGAATGTTCACTGCAAATTATATGGTGTACTTCTATGATTTATGAAATTAGAACACACAGACAGACCCATAGACACAGACATGTACACACACGCACATACACACTTTTGTAGTGATCTTGAATTTACAATCTGTCACCTAATAAAGAAACATTCTTACCATGCCAAACTCAGAACCTATTTTTGTTGGGGTTTTATAATGTTTTCACAGAATCAGCCATGGACCAAAACAGCTTCACTTGGATTTATTTTAAATCATCATTGTTGGGGCTGAAAACTTAGCGGTTAATAGGATGTCCTGTACTTCCAGAAGACCTGAGTTCGGTTCCTAGCACCCCTGTTGGTCAGGTCAGGCCTGCATATAACTCTAGCTTCAGTGCATCTCTCTGTGGCTCTCTTCTGGCCTCAGAGGGCATCTGCAAGTATATGGTCCTCTTTGATCATAGGTAGAGTACTACTCTTGGAAAGTGTTGCATCCAGTACTGCCAATCAGCCTCCATGACACTTCCCTCAGGCCAATGATAACAAGAGAAAGCAATAAAGTGCAGATTAATATCCATGTTGCCATCTGCTATGTCTACAACATCCAGTCTCCAAGGGAAGCAGGGCTAGTGGCTGCAGTAATGGACTTAGTGCGGCAGTGTGCTGGTAAATTGGCTCGCGAAAAGAGGCGTGATTTGCAGCACTTGCTGAGTCTTAACAGTGAACATGCTCTCTGTACAGCTGATTTCAAGAATCCAGATGGACCAGGCCTCATTGAACGCCGAGAAGAAAGACAGGCCATTGGCCCTCAGGAGCTGGCACAAGCTGCCTTGGTGTAGCAGCAGTGGCCTCGGTGATAGCAGCAGCAATGACGTCATCGAAATGATTATCTGGTATAGTTTGGGCTACAGACCCAGTTAACTAGCGCCTCTAGTTTATCAGCCTGATTCCTGATGCTTCTCGGTCATCCTGGGAACTATGCAATACTTCCTTGTAAGTCATTTAGCTCAACCCAAAAGTATTTCTGCTGCTTAAAGCTCCGAACTCTGACCTTCTAAAGATGGAATATGGAGGTGAGGAACCCGAAACCTAGAGTTTAACCTCCTGCAGTTCTAGGGAAGATTTTACTTTAAGAAATTTGCATCTGAAGAGGATGAAACTCTTAAACAAATGCTGCTCAAACTTTAATGAGAATCACCTGGGGATCTTGTTAAACTGCTGAACCTCCTCATTGCTTAGGACTCCATAGAAGCAGAAAAGTGACATTTCTCACAGCCCCCTGGGGCGGCTGCTGCTGTTGCTGGCCCCAGAGCAAGCCATGGGGGAAATCCTAGAACTACAAAAGTAAACACCTAATAGTGGCGACGCGGGTGTGGATTCTTGCAGGCACCCCTAATTTCAAGCTACATAACGATTTGCCTACCCACCTTTTTCCGATCAGTGTCCCAGAACCTGGAATATCTGTCACTGGTGACATAGCTGAAGCCGCTGTGACACTCTCTCTCTAGATGGCCTGGAATGCAAGGCCAGCGCCATCTCATCATCTCTAACCATCTTTTTAAGGGCTAGTACACAAACCATAGTTGTCAGTTCATTTATTCACGCACTTAACATTTCTTTATTATGTGGTTTTATTTTTATTTTGCGTTTTTGGGGTTTTGGGGGGTTGTTTTGTTTTGTTTTTTGTTTTGTTTTGTTTTGCTTTGCTTTTTTGGGTTTTTTTTTTTGAGACAGGGTTTCTCTGTGTAGCTTTGGAGCCTGTCCTGGAACTAGCTCTGTAGACCAGGCTGGTCTCAAACTCACAGAGATCTACCTGACTCTGCCTCCCGAGGGCTGGGATTAAAGGCGTGCACCATCACTGCCCAGCTTGCGTTGTTTTTTTAAGGTAACATTTTACTCTGTAACCCAGGCAGGCCTCATACCCTCCATCTCCCTCTCTCTGCCTCTGCAGTCTTGGGATTTCAGGCATGTATCACCACACCTGAAAATCAGTAGTATTTACTATCTTATTCTTAATGCTCCCCCCTAGGTTTAGATAATTCTTGTGTGTTTTAAGTAAAGTGACTTGGGAGCATTTTCAATGCCATCATATAAGGACTGGATTAGCACGTGTAATACAGAGTTAAGGGTCAAGTGGATCTGTGGCAGCAAGGTGTGTTCCAAACCTGCCAGCATCTTGGCTGAGGGAAACTGTGACTTGATAATCTGTCAACTCAAGCTGTCAATCAAAGCCCGTTATTACTATGATACCACCCATCTGACACTGGATAAATAGGCTAAGCACTTTCTGATGTCAGATCAATAGAATGACTAAGTTTGTGGGCGACAGCTGAACAATTGCCTCTCTCTCCAAGGTATGTGAATTTCAAAGAAAAACGATGAGCCATTTCCTGCACGGGGCTGTGAAAGAAATGTTCAAATGCCCAGAACTTCTTGACGCTCCTGCCTACAAAGATAGAGAGGGTAAAGCGCCTTTTTACTTCTATGATTTACAAAGTCCCCATCCTACAACTGAGCTCATAGGGAGGGTACACCTCACAGAGTCGGTCTCCAGCTAACGGTTGAACCCCCAGAGCTGATGGAATAAGGGTTTCTTCCCACACCATAAAACTGAAGGAAGGTAAAGAAATTCACCTCAGCTGTGAAAAACATTTTCTTTTCCATTTTCCTAACTGTAGCAGTTTCCTGTGCTTGAACAGCGTGTATCTTAGAGGTTCAGGACTGGATTTTAGTCAAGACAGAAAAGACGTAAAGAAAGCCATCTTAGTTTTCATTCTCTCAACGCTCAGAATCCACATAAGAGTCCCATGCGTGTCCATGTGTGAACAGTAGTGTGCTCCGTGTAGTAAGCACTGTGTTATGATCTCAGGGCAGAAGAGCTTGAGGTATGCTTGCTGTATGCACTCCAACTCACGTAGTTGCCTATTATTCAGCCATGCATTGTGTGTTTGTATTAGACATGCCCTGTATGAATACGAGAATATATGTTATGAATTATGAGTGCATCCATGAATTCATATGTGTACAGGCACATCCACGTGTATCACGTCTTCAACGGCTGTTGGACTCTGATCACATACAGAGTTGCACATACAGAGTTGGTGAGGACATTGTATGCGGCCCAAAGCCATAGCACCCTGCATGATACCCGCTTTTCAGATAAGTAAAGCTAAAAGTAAGTTTCTCAAAGCCTACCTTTTCCTTGGTACTCTCACCCATTTTCCAGCTCGTGAAAATTTTACTTTGGTGTCTTCATTATAGAACTGATATGTTAGGTGCCCTTGATGGGGAAGTAAAAGGTACTCTCCAGTTGGACCCTAAATGCCAGGCTGGCTCAGCCTGCAATGGAGACCTGCCTTTCACTGGGGCATGTTAAAGTTCACAAGGTGAACAACGGTACGACCTTTTATATAATACTGTCACATGGGTCTGGGTGAGCCTCTCACTCTAACACCCTCTATTTCTGCCATATGGTCAGTAAGTTAATCCAAGTCCAAGGGATGTGTCAGGAACAAAGCCCTGCTACCATGTTGCAGTCATAAAGCATTCTGTAAGGCAAAGATTCCAAACCAAATTATAATATGTAAGATGATCGACCCTAAACGATCTGGTCCAGAGAAGAGGGATAAGTCAGAGTGACTGTTCCAGCCGTACTCTCGCAGTAGGTAAAAGATGGAGCCTAGGGCAAAGAGCACCCTTCGTGCTCAAGCCTTTTCAGATCTCCTTACCAGAAAAGCAGTTTCATTTACCTTTGAAACAGCCAAAATGGCACTTTATCACTAAGCAGTGACACCAGGGAAGAAAGGCACATTATTCAAAAGGCAACCAGAGTGGGAAGGATGGCTGCCAAGAAACAGCTCATCCAAAATGCGTCAAACTGCTTGCTACCAATCTGCTGCCACAGGAGGTCTGCAAGAGACAATGTTTATGTACACCTGTAGATCTCAAGCTTTGGCATAACACCAGGATCCCCCACAGGGCTTGGACTAGCCAGCTCACAGAGTTCCAGCCAGTGGGTGGAGCCCACAAACAGGCATTGCATGCTGCAGGGATATTGATGCTGGTACTGGTGTTACTAATCCCAGGACTACACAAAGCCCCACAGCAAGCATTGTTAACCCTACCCTACCGGCAGCATTGCCTACAGTTCTCTGAAAGGTGACTGGAATTAGCTTGGACAACAGGATCCTTCAAGATCCTTCACCCTAGAGAGTCATCTAGTCATAATGAAGACTACAGAGCCACAGGCAAAAGGCCTTCTCCTAGGGACCCACCATCCCCTAACCCCGGGGATATTCATTTCCTCCAGGAAGGGTAAGGATACCCTTTGAGCTGGTGAAGCCGCAAGGAAGAAAGCAGCCCTGTTGCCTTACAACTACCACACAGAAATTCCTGGGCTCAGAGCAATGCAAACTTTTTCAAAAGAGAGCACAGAAAGCCCAGTAAGATAGAGGTTCGGCCTCTCCCTTCAAGCTCCTGTGCTTAGATGTCTGATAATGAACTAACAACTATCCTTCTTCTCCGCTGATTTCAAATAGAGCTTGTCGAAACTAGCTGTGCATAAGTGCCAAGGTCAGGTTTGGTTCCCTAGCAAATGACAAAATAGCTCAGCTCAGGAAAATCAGACTTTTACTGCCATCCCATTCTACCAGGGTTCCCTGTGTCACGTCACATTCCTACCTTGTTGTGTGCTGTCTTCTGAGAATTAACCAGCCCTGGTGTTAAATCAATTGCAAAAATGCCAGGCTGAGTAGTCTGCCTACAACACCGCCCCCCTGGAGAACTTGCAGAGGAAAAGGCTAAGTCTAGTGCCTAAGCAAATGAGCAAAGGGAATTTTTGGAGGGACAGAGAAAATCATATACTGCCCTGGAGATCTAGGATGAGTGTGACACCCCTTGGGTTTAGTGAGCCCTGTTAATCCTTCCCACCATGAGTGTCTATCCTGTCAGGCTTTGTGATTGAGAGCTGCTTAAACAGGTGAGAAAATTTCAGGAAGCTAATATGTCCCATCTAATCAAGGGTAAGTGTTCCCTCTTTGCCCAAGCCCTCTTATTTGCATGAGTACCACATGGTAATGGGTAAATCATTTTTTTCAAGGTTGTTTGAAATGCAGGCCCTTAAATACGTGATCTTTGCTCCATTTCATCTAAAGGAGAGGTTACCCAGCAAGCCTCAAGATTCGTGCCCTCATCGGAACTATTTCCAGCCTGGCCTCCTCCTTTAGGAAGCCAGCAGACAACAGGATTGTAAATCAAGAGATTACGTGTTCCCATATACCCAAATTCACCTCTTTGTGATCTGTGGTGATCAGATTTAGTCCCTGTTAACTCTTTTATAGCCTGTTTTCCTGTTTCTTTGATTTTGTGCCTTTTCCTCCCTCCCTTTGGTCCATGTATATTGTTTATTTAAAACACCACCACCATCTCACCTCTTCCATGCAGCATGTAGGAGCAGAACATTGAGCGAAGGGTTTTGTGTGTGATCACACTAGGGCAACAGCTCTCCAAGGTGGTCTCTGCTCTTGCAGCATCATCACCAGGGGACTTGTTAGACATACAGATAGAGTCTCAGGTCCCACCGAGATGCTGGGCACAGAAACTCAAGGAGTTTCTTAGGAATTCCTCCTGAGGATGCTGATGTGTGCTATGGTGTAAGCAGCATCCTACCACATCATGTGAGACTCAGAAGTTGCAAAAACACAAGTTCAGAGTACAGGGTCATCTTGACCAACAGATGAGTTTTCTTTAATCCTTTTTGTTATTGGAACAAGTGAAAATAAATATGGTACTGTACTAAGTTAAAAATACAAGATTTCTATTGTGCAAGTTAATTCTTGTGATAACATGCCATCTTACTGTGATATGTATATTCTTACCAGGATGAGGTATTAGTCCCAACCCTTGTGGGGGCCCATTGTTAAATATCCAAGAATTTTCAAACCACTCAATATCTTTAGATTTATTTTCATTATTTATGTGTGTATGTGTTTGAAGGAGGTTGGGATGGGAAGGAGAGAGAATGGGTGTGCAGGTGTCCACAGAAGCCAGAAGAGGGAGTATGAGCCTCTGGTGCCAGAGTTACAGGCAGGTGGATGCTGGGAATGGAACTCTGGTCGACTCTGAGAGCAGCAAGCACATTTTTCATTATTGTAATTAGATTTATTCATTTATTTTATATTCTGACTGCAGTTTCCCCTCCCTCCTCTTCTTCCATTCCCCCCTTTCTCATCCCCCCACCCCAGATCTTCCCAATTCACTCCTCCTCTGTTTCTGCTCAGAAAGGGGCAGGCCTCCCATGGGTGTAAACAACGCATGGCATATCAAGTTGAAGACTAGGCTCTCCAAGAATGGATAAAGAAAATGTGATACATTTACACGATGGAGTATTACTCAACTTTTAGAAACAATGCTATCAGGAAATTTGCTGTCAAATTGATGGAGCTAGAAAAGATCATCCTGAGTGAGGTAACCCAGACCTAGAAAGACAACCATGATATGTACTCACTTATAGTGGATATTGTAATGTATTTATAAGTTTATAAAGTATTTACCATAAAGTAAAAGATAACATGCTATAATCCACAGACCCATAGAGGCTAGGAAAGAAGGAGGGCCCAAAATGGGACAGGGATGCAACACAGAGCTTATATAACCAACAAAGCAAGTATACACAGACAAGGATATAGAAGAACAAATATGTAAGAAGACAGTGACAAACCCTACACTATGAACAGTTTAGCATTCCAGTGATGGTAAGGGATTATTGGACACATGTTCATATGTAGCTAGTTCATATGTAGCTATTTGATATTAGATTCTTGTATCTGCTTCAGTGGTAAGGTAGCCTTTGAACAGAGACCCAAAGGAAGTGAGAGAGCAAATCCCAGTTGAGAAATGATTCTCCACAGGTGTCCTGTGTTTTTGCACAATTTGGAAGGAGAGACTCTGACTACCTTTATTCTGGATAGCTTTCCAAGGATGTGTATAAAGCAAATGTCCATAGACAGTAGAGATAATGTCTCCTTTCAAAATAAAGGGGACATTTGCTCACTATTCAATGAGTAAACAATAAAGGTAACAACACATCCCTCTGGTGAAAATGGTATCCACAGTCACTTGTCATTCTAGGCAACCCGTGTTTCCTAATGACAGAGCCCCTCTCCAGTTAAATAACTCACTACGTGTGCTTGTGTTACCTGGCTTTATTTGTAGCTCCTTGTAGGAACTGGGACTCAGGGAATCAGCAAAAGAAAACCCTGATGCTCCAAACAATACTGTTGTCCTGAATAATAAAGTCCATTGTCTCCTACCCCAAATCTCAGCTCTGCCAGCAGTCATGAGCTATGGCAGGCTACCTGCAAGCAGGATAAGGTGGGAATCCCCTCAGAGTTCAGGAAAACCATGAGGATGAATGGGAGACATGCGCTGCAGGCAGCAGAATCAGCAAGTATATGTCCCAGGGAGGATAGGAGTCCCCTTCATTGTAGTGTTGTGAATTACTTCTTTACTCCACTCATTCTGCCAAGCCTCATTTTTTACAACAGTACCACCTCATCATGATCGTGAGGATGATAAAAGGGAGCACCTCCTGTTCCCAGAAGGCACCATAGCAAATTTGAGGACATGTGGAATTTATCTAATTTGTAGGTTGAGGCAAACAGTCCAAAAATGGCAGGCAGTGCCTGAAAGAGACATCATAAAGGACCACAGGGATAAAGAAGGATCAATATCCCAAAGCAGCAGCCAGAACATTAGATCTGATAAGAGAAACTAGAAGAGAGTGCAGTCATAAATTTCAAATTGGAATGCTCAGCATCAGAGTTGTTGCGTTGAGTCCATAACAAACCACAGCAAAGACAGACATGGTCACAATGGCAAAATAATAGGACAACCTTGCTAGTGAAAGACCACGTATGGTGAAGAAAATATATGATCCTAAAGGTTGTGTCTGAATGAATTTCATAATCAGCTTTTCAGAACACATCTTCCAATTCGATGAATAAAGTATTAGAAAGATAGAATTTTATATATAGACAATCCTTAGACGTAATTAATTTCACAAAATATGAATCAGTTAGGTCTAATGGAGCAGGCCTGTAATCCTAGCTATTTAGGATTCTGAGTCAGGAGGATAACAAGTTCAAGAGTACTCCGGGGCACTTATGAAGACCCTTCTTCAAACCAGAAAGTTTATAAATAGGTGGGGCTATGACTCAGAGGTAGAGAACCTACCTATCATACGCAAAAGGTTTTAGGTTCAATCCCAAATACCACAGGAAAGAAGAGGGAAAGGAAAAAAGAGGAAAAGAAAGAAAGGAGGGAGGGAGGGAGGGAGGGAAGGAGGGAGGGAGGGAGGGCCCAACACACTGTGGGCAGTGCCAACAGTGTAAGACGGAGGGAGGACACCTGGGTTGTATAAGAAAGCAGGCTGAACAAGCCATGAGGAGCAAGCCAGTAAGCAGCACATACATACACACATACACACAGAGAGAGAGAGACACCCTGTGGCCTCTGCATCAACTCCTACCTCTAGGTTCCTGCCCTGACTTCCTTCAGTGATTGAGTATAACCAAAAAGTTCTAAAATAAAATAAATCCTTTCCTTCCCAAGTTGCTTTGGCCATGGCATTTAATCATAGCAATAGATACTGTGAATAAGAAAATAACTTTAGTTTTCTGGTGTTAAAAAAGAAAGAAAGCTCAGCTAAGCCTCACAGGGCAGTCAATATTTTCCTTTATGCTATGATTCAATTTACCATTCTGATGCTGATAAATAACACATGACAAAGGAAAATTAGCACCTGTTTAAATATTATAATTCTCTCCTCTCTCCAGAGACTTTTCTTCCTTCCTCCAGAACGTTTATAAACTCCCTATTCTGTGTAAAATGGAGGGAGGTATAAGTAGCTCAGACAGAAACAAATGCACATACTAAAGGTCCAAGCAGAATTGGATCTTAAGGTCACCAACTGCGTGCAGGACTATAGCAACGCTGGCTAAACCGAGACCTTCAGTGAGTGACACCTCACTGTCTCTTTGAAAAATCCCCATTTGGAATATTCCTATAAAGAAGTATTTAGTTACAATCATGATTATTTCTGTATTATTAGAAATAAAAAAATAAACTAGCCAGGTGGTGGTGAAGTAAGCCTCTAATCCCAGTGCTTGGGAGGCAGAGGCAGGCAAATCTCAGTGATCTTGAGGCCAGCCTGGTCTATAGAGCGAGTTCCAGGACTGCCAGAGCAACACAGAGAAACCCTGTTTCAAAAAAAAGGAAGGAAGGAAGAAAGGAAGAAAGGAAGGAAGGAAGGAAAAGAAAAGAAAAAGAAGGAAGGAAAGAGAAAACTAGAAACACCTTCAGTGTCTCCAAATAGATCAATGGTTACATACCTGGGGCTACAACCACATAATGTCGAATATTAATAACGTGGAAAGATTATCACACTCATAGAAAGTACAAAAGTAACATGTACAGGGTGATCTGTTTCATATGGGTACTATATTTGTAGTCTTCATGTGCATAGTAAAACTGTAATTCTTTCTTTTTTCTGAGACAAGTTCTGATGTTTTAACCCAGGAAGGCCCAGACTGGCTTCAAGATCATAATAATGCTCCTGCTTCAGCTTCCCTGGTCCTGGGGTGACAGGTCTGAGTCACCATGGCTGGTTTTAAAATTGGTATTAAGTACTTCTTATGTCCTAAGGATTCTCTTAGGTTCCTAGAGTACATTAGTGAGAAGAGGTACGTAAATTCCCAGCCCAGTAGAACTTGTCTAGTCAGGAAGATACAGTAATAAATAAGTGTGTGTGTCATCTGTTAACTGAAATTAAGAGAAATACTGCAAAACCATTTCCATCTAAGCAAACACTAGACCCAGACATTGTGTTCGGCCTCTCTACACCTCCTTTGCACAGCCCTTCTGGATGATAAGGTTAAAAGATGTTCTTCCTCAGGCATGCTTCCTGACTTTTTGTATGACTATGTCTCGGTAATAAGACCAACAGAAAGAAAGTTTAGAGTCCCTGCAAAAAACTTCTCATTAAGCACGCCATCCCAACAAAAACAACCTTGCATGAGCTGACTTCAAGTCCTCACTCCTCAAACCCTCGTTGCCAAGCTAATAACGTGATTTGTTTGAACCTCTCCTTACCGGCTTTATTTTCCAAGCTCTAAATCATCTTCCTTGTCCCTTTATGAACTGCCTCCAAGTTGGACATGATTAATGCCTGCTCATTAGATGCTGAGCAAACTTGAGGGCAGATGTGCTCCGCAACTTTAAAGGCTTCTGAACGGTCAAGGCAGCGCTGCAACCAGTGCACAATATATATCATCTGCATCTATGATAAGCCTACCTTTTCAAGTCGAGTTCTCCAGGAACACATTCAATCTTCCCGTTTCTTACTAATTAAGATCTTCTTCCCACTTCAAAGGCCTGGATTGCATCCACAGCCTCTAAATAATGTGTTTCATTGCTCTAAACATATCTTTTCCCTGAAACAGCATTGCAAACATTTCAATGTGTTATTTTTTCCCCGTGTCCAGGGCTGTCAGCAGATTCGCTACTGCACTGGCCATCAGGTACGTGTCAAGTCTAAGTAATTTCACTAGCTCAGCACTTTCATTTTATGACTGGAAAGCAAATGAAGATGCCGGTTTAAACATTCAAAATGTCCTGAACAATTTTTATGTCTCTAATATGTCTTGTGTACCTAATACAGATTTAATATTTCTCTCTCATACAGCCAAACATAAAGATGAAGTTCCTAAGTTCCAAAGATTAACACCTAAATGGGAAGCTAGGACAAACAGGTGGGTTTACACAGAAAACATACTGGCCTGTATATACACATTAAAAGGCCTGGGTTACTGGGGAAATACACAGCAATGCCTAACAACGCTATACGACCCGAGCTGAGCATTAAGATTAAGCTCTGCTCACTTGCGTGAAGTTTCCATGGTCTAGATGACTTTTATGTGGCATTTTTATTACAGTTGGAAATAGCACACAGGGCCTAGCCAAACACACAGTTGATCACTGGGCCAAAACCCTAGCAGAATCAGCACAACTCAAATGAAGTCTGACTATTCCAACACCACAAAAAACTTGCATGGAATAATACATCCATTTTTTTTTACTTTATCTTTCTGAGCATGGCCGAGTTTTCAGTGTTCATCATTATGAACTAGGCCTAAGCTGTGGATCCAAACAATCCCAGTCGAAATGTCTACAGTCTTTTGGAACATAATTTAAATTCTGGTCACTTCCTCAGCACTGTTACCACTGTTAAACTTTGTGCCAAAAGGGAAAACTTTGAACTTCCGACTTAAGTTTAACTTTGAAACAACATGAACAGAAGGGAAATGATTCATTTCTGATTCCAGGTCAACTTCATCGATTATCAAAGAGTTTCTAAGCAATTCCGATTATAGTACACATTCTGTAGATGGCCACAATAGTGCTTCGAAGAATGAAGTCTCTGGAATGTAGCAACCCAAAAAGTCTTCGTGTTTTTGCATTTTTATTCTCTTAAATAAGAGCATTATAGTGTACACTTCTTAGAAAAGAAAAGGGAATGAGACTCCTTCCTCTAGATAACCGTCATGTTGGACTGCCAAGGTTGCCCAACCCAGAATTCCAAGGGCTGCCATATGTAGTCTAGAGTTCCACAGTATGGCAACTTAGACCCAGTTGTCTCCATTAAGCAGAGATTCAGGAGAGACCAACTGACAGGTTTAGGTTTGGCCATTATAGCTAATGAGCTTAAGTTCATTTAAAAAGCTCCTTACCTTGGGTAATCTTTAGTTCCAAAACCTGAACTGAACACTGCGGGCGTTAAAAAGCCCCGTGTGAAAAGTTAGAAAGGTAAAGAAGTAGTGATCTGTGAGGACTGTATTCTAGCTCAGGATGAAAGTTAACATTCGGTACATTCTTTATTCATCGTCTTTTGCCTATAGCATAATCACTAAGTGTGTATGGAATAGTCACATAAGTGATTGCATGCATATGCCCTAATCTCACTTTATAAGCTACCCTTCCTCTAGTGTTCTGTGCTCTCTTTTAACACTTAGAGATATGTGTTCCTTTAATTTAAGCCTGACTTCTTGGTAACATCCATCTTCTTTGATATTTCTATCACGTGATTACAGTTTGATCAATGCAAATTCAATCAATTGGAAAGTTCAAAGTTTCTTGCTCCACAGCACAGGTAGGCCTATTCTGAGCCACAGAAAATGTGAGACTATACCATAGAACCTGCTCAGGCTCCAGACGAAAGATGCATGCAAGCACCTCAACACGGAATAAAAGAATATGCCACATTCTTACTCATTTCTAGAACTGCATTTTCAAATGTCTAACAAGCCTTTGGCCCCACAATACATATAGACTTACATTAAGCAGTAAGGAATATGCTTATAAAACAGAATCTGTATATCCTTAATGAAACATGTATAATACACAAACTTCCCTCATAAAATAGTCATATGTCATATTCTCAATTATCTCTAGGACTACATCCTAGGAAAAAATGAGCAAGTTAATAAAGAGAAAAACGTAAACAATAAAATCAGTGTGATAATGATATATCATACTTCACATATGTTACATATGTTCATATTTAATACTGAACCCTGGAAACAGAGAGTAAGGCTTCTTTCCAAACCATATTTGGCTGAGTGTAGTGGCATAAGACTTTAATCCCAGCACGTGGGAGGCGAGGCCAGCTTGGTCTACTGTACAAGTTCGACACCAGACAGGGCTACACAGAGAAACTCTGTCTCGAAAATGAAAAAAAAATCAAAACATATGTGGACATTCATAACCATTTAGTATGTCTAAGCCATAACTAATTTTTAATTCCAAATAATATAACTAATACATGCAGCATTCTCAAGCAATGATATACTGAAAATAGAAATTAATCACAAAATCAAACAAGAAATTACCAATTGGAAACTTAAAAGGCATACTAACAGAGACTAGGAAGATGGTTCAGGGGTAAAGGGTTTAATGTGCAGGCATGAAGATCTGCGTTTGGATCCAGCCAGACATGGCAAAGGTGAATGGTGTGTGTTATGCCAGGACTGAGGATATGGAGACAAGAGGACTCCTGAGGTTTGCTGGCCAGGCAGTCTAGACAAATCAGTGAAGAGCATGGTCAGTGAGAAACTGGGTCTCAAAAATAATAGAGGAGCGGGATTAGGACAGCAATATCAATGTCTGGCCTCCATGTGTGCATACATGTACATACAAATGTGCACACACACATACACACACGAGCACCACATAAATGCATACTTGTGAAAAAACTTGTAAGATAAAAGAGTAGTACAAGAGGAAATTATAAAATGTGTTGAAAATAATTTTAATGAAAATACAACATATAAAATATGTGAACTACTACTAAAATTTTCAAAGGAAAATTTTATAACATCAAACTATATAAAACAAGGAAAAACAAGTTAAACACCAAGTCACTAAGAATAACGTTTAAAAGAATAGGAGCAGATAGTCAGGAATGTAGCAAATGCCTGTGGACCCAGCACGCAAGAGGATCATAAGTTCAAGACCAGCCAGGGCCACATGGTATGATTCTGTCCCCCAAAAATTGTAAATTAACTATTAACATGAAGAATCAAATGGTACATGCTTTTTTGTTTTATTTTTGTTTTGTTTTTCAAGACAGGGTTTTGCCATATAGCTTTGACTATCCTGGAACTCACTCTGTAGACTAGGCTGGCCTGCTTTTTAAAATAGTATATTCCAATCATGTGTTTTGCCAGAAATAAAAGGTGGCCCAATCTAGAGTCTTATAAAGTGCCACAAAAAGATAGTCATTCACTTATTTTATGGATGTTAAAGGTATTCAACAAAATTTAGTAGTTGTACATGTGAACAAAATAAAAAAGGATAAAATGGGATTTGGTGAATAATTTCCCAGTTTTGTAAGTATCCCTATAAAGGCCAATGTAGAATTTACTAGAAACATACTAGATGCCTTCCTGCTAAGGTCAGTTACAAGACATGGATGCCCTACTACTGTTGATACTATGTTGGAGCCATTATCCAATGCAAAAAATACAAGACAAATTAATCAGAGCCAAAAAATATTTTGAAAGAAAACAGCAACACTATCTTCACTTTGAGATGATATTCTGTTTGTAAAATCTGAAGAGTCAATGGTAAACCTACTACAAACAAATGGGGCAATTTAATGATGTAGAACATTATAAAATTAACATAAAAATCAATAACCTTCCTATACACAGCTAAAGTCAGTTAAAAGAAAGAATGTTGAAAATTAATGGAGCTCTGTTTTCCGTTAGGAAAGGTTAACATGATAAATCCATTAGTTTCCTTTAGGTTAATTTATAAATTGAATATCATCCCATTAAAAATATCACCAGGGGCCAATGAGATGATTTTAGAGGGTAGAGATGCTAGCAAGCAGATCTGAGAACCTGAGTTTGAACCCCAGATTCCAAAAGGTGGCAGGAGAGAATCCTGACTGGTATGACTGTGTGGGTACACTCACACATGCGTGTGCACTCACACACACACACACACACACACACACACACACACACACACGTTAATTAAAGTTTTAAAAATATCACCTGGATTTTAACTTAACAAACTGAAGGGCATCATTAACAATTCCAGTTTGCTGAATACAAGCTTGGGAAAAATGCTCTCCCTAGCTTTGCATTTTAGAAGATTTACATAATACAGGAAATACACACACACACACAAAGAGCCAGGAACAATTAGCATCATTGTATAGAAGCAAAATTTGGAATCTAGCTCAGAGGGATAAGTCTACGGATAAAAAAAATTAAAATTTTAGAGCTCTTACAAATTTAAGGAACAGTGCCAGTTCTTACAGATTTGTTTTTCTTTCTTTTCACTGAAAAAAAAATAGACCTGTGCTAATACAAGTACAGCAAAAACAGAATGTAAAAGGCAAATAACTGTGCCAAAAAATGTAAAGGAAAAAATGGCATTCCTTGGAAATTCACATTGAGCTTTGATAATAGACAACGAGAAGAATCAACATTTATGTGTGCGACATGGACCCTGACTGGTTGTAGGGAACAGAAGGTCAGAAGGGCCGGTTTATGTTTAGACAACATGACACTGATAGGAATATGTGGTATAAGGTTCCTAAAACGTGGTTGATGCCGGATATCTAGGGACCCCAAAGTAAACAGTGAAGCAATCTGTTAGATAACTGGATTTGGCAGAGTGCCACTTTTGTGTGATTAGGTATAAAGAGTCATTAGGTCAGAGGCCTGAACCTTTACCTTCTCCAGTCGCCCCGACTGGAAGCCTGTGTGCTGCCCTACATGTGTGCCTGCGCCAGGCTATGTGTGGCTTGTATGTGCTGGCATGCGCCTGGGTGTCTGCTGGCAGCTACCAGCCTGGCAGCCTACACTTGAACAAAGTAGGTTTTACTACCTATGAATCCGAGAAATCTCTTCAACCTCCCCGTATCCCATGACCCTCCACCTTTTGTGGCATCAGTACATGGACCTCACACTGTTGTTGTCACCCCAATCTAACCCCCCAAAGCCTTATTGAGCGTCTACTATCAGCAGCGTGCTGTGGGATAGTGTGAGCAGAACTGTGGGGAAACTTGTACTAGAGAGTCACCTGTAAGCAAAGCTGTGAACTGAGACCAGCAGAACGACAGCAAGTGAGCTGAAGAGAATAACGCTGCAAGATCAACACAGAGCTCTGTGTGATGGCTAATGTAGACAGTGACAGGATCTGGAGTACATCAGCCTCTGGGGATGCCTGTGGGAGATGATATCTGGCTCCTGGTTTTTATTATTAAAACCAAGGAGAATTCTTGCAACACTATCAGAACTCTGGTTAATTGAGGTGTGAAGACCCACCCTAGATGTGGTGGCACCCTTCCATGGAATGGATTCCCGCACTAAATAAAAAGACCAAGTGAGTTGAGCATTCTCCCCGTTCCCGACTGCAGATACAATGTGACCAGCCACCTAAGGCTTCCCACCATGCCTTCTCCATCATCATGGACTATACCCTCAAACTGGGAGTCAAAATAAACCCTCCCTTCGTTAAGTTGATTTTGTCAAGTATTTTGTCCCAGCAATGAAACAAGACATGTATACAGTAGCCCACCTATATAGTACATGGAGATTCCAGGAAGGTTACCAAAACAAAAGTGGATGATAGCTGAGGACATCCGGACATCTGCAGATTGTGTGTGTGTGTGTGTGTGTGTGTGTGTGTGTGTGTGTGTGTGTGTGTTAGATAGTAGTTTAATGAATGTTGTTTCCTGAGACTAATAGTTATATAGTTATAACTATATAGTGGTTGTGTAGTAGAATGTCTTTGTTCTTTGGATAATATATTTAGGGGTGAGATTTCATGTAATCTGCAATAATCCCTCAAACAGTACTGCACAAAATAACACAGGGAAGAAAGAGGGAAGGGTAGGAAAGGAGGCAGGAGACACATTGTTTACCGATCTAAGCCTGAATGTGAAATCTAAGACTACACATTGCCAGATATGCTGTGAGCTGGTTGAAAGGAAGTGATTTTTATGTTCTGAATTTACAGAACAGAAATAATGAGCTCACTTCCATAAACGAAGAAGAGAGGACCACATCAATCAAACTGAATGAAATCATCACTTCTCAGCTGAAGACTAACTCTATAAAATACATTCTCCAAATCCAATCTGCAAATAAGAAGGAATTCTCTGGCCAGTAGGAATCAAAGACACCCAGTCACGATCATCTCGATGGGCTTTGATTTTGGCCTTCTCTATATCTTGCCTCAACCAATTTAGCAATCAGAAGCCACGACTGCAATGAAACAACAAGCTTCAACAAAAAGCTCTACCATAATCACAGAGGGAGGAAGTGATTTTCCAGTGCTTCCAACTCATTTTTGAGACTCCCCTGGAAATGTCTTAATCCAAAACACAATTAGCAGCTATGAGACGTATCCAACTGTTACCAAGCATTCCAAAGACTGGAAAGAATTCCTAAGACCCAGTACTAGCAATCCTGCTTAACAATACTGAATGTAATTTTAACACGCCTATAGAAATATAATTCAAAGATCTCATAATTTACTCATTTAAGATGTATAGTCCTGCATAGCATGCAAAAGGCACTGGGTTTGATCCAAGCACACCACAAAAAAGCATAGAATTCAGTGCTTTTTAGTATATTTACAGGGTTGTACAGATGTCACTAAGATTTAACCTGAGAACATTTTTTCCTTTCCTGTATCCACTAGAAGTCATTCCCCAATCTTTCCCAGAGGTTCTCTCTTCTGCCAGTTCTGGAGATTTAATACATATGAACCATATACCAAGTGGACTTCTGTGACTAGCTTCTTTCAGTTGCGATACTGTTTTCCAGATTCATCCATTATATCATGTATCCATGTCTCATGTCCTTTGCTAAAAAAAAAAAAAATTCCACTGTACGGCTATACCACATTTTTTTTACCCATTCATGAGTTGCTAGACATTTGCATTATTTTCATTTAGGATCTATTATGAATTAAATTGTTATAACCACTCACTAGAAGTTACTCCTTGAATAGTATCTGTAGACAAATAGTCTAAGAAATGTGGCATATCCCACAACTCTCTGAAGATTTTTATAATGCAGCTTCCTACATAGATGTCCGTGAGAATTCTTGCAAGAAAATGAATTTTTGAGTGATCATGCATTTGCAAAATCTATATATACTCACAAAATCATGAACCCATAGAATACGTTTTATAAAACACCATGTGAACTAAATGTAGAGTGCATAGGAAGAAGCTAGACAATCACCAGGGGTGTCTAAGCTATATAATCTCCCATGCATTTTATGCCCTAAAGCTTCAAGAACGAAGCACAGGCAAGTTCAAACCAAGACCTTGACCTGCTTTCCACATTTCTCAGCCTTATTGTAAATGCGGAAGATCAACACACCTTAAAAGGGTAAAAACCAAGTCTGTCATTACTCAGGTAGTCGTCGTCCGCATCTCTATCTAAATTTTACATCTCTGGCCCATTGGTGCAGAAAAAACCTCTTCGTGTTGTTAGTTATTTTTATTGCAAATATCCAGTTTTCCATTTCCTTACCTGTCATTGTTTGGCGTGGATGGGAACCATTTGTGTCATTCAAAATATGTTCACTTATCCATCTCAGATATTGTTTCAGAATGGCAGACATGTTCTCAAACTCTTAAGTGGATTACGTCTGGAAGTTGAGGGGCAAGAAATGAACACATAAGCTATGTGAACTTGACATTGAACAAAACTAAGTTCTGATTTTTAAATATATGAGAGTGGTACAAAATGTATAACTACCAAGGAGGATAATTCTAGAATTATATCAAATACAAATATTACTACGGAGTTAATCGTTGCAGATAACAGGCACTTTTTTATTAATTCTTTGAGAATTTCATGCAGTGGATTTTGATCATGTTCACTCCCACTCCTCCTAACTCCTTCCAGATCTATCCCACCTCCCTAACTTGCCCCTACTTCATATCTCTTCTTTTAATAACCCATTGACTCCAATATGCATTACCCATATTCTCCTGGTATGGGGCTACCCACAGGAAAAGAGTAGACCTACCAGGAACTTTAAAGAAAACTGACCTGCCCTCCCTTAGAAGTCATCAGCTGTCAGGAGCACCTCAGTTTGGGGTAGGGGCCATAAACCTCTTCCCACTCTCTGCTAAAATGTTCAGTGCCTTGATCCTGTGCAGCCTTTGTGCAGGTAGCCACAGCTCCTGTGTGCTCATGAATGCAGCTGTCCTGTCCTATCCAGAGATACTATTTAACTCCAATTCTCCCTGACTTTGCTCTTACAATATTTCTGGTCCCTCCTCTGTGATAGCCCCTGAGTCTTGGGGAGGAGGTATAATACTGATGTCCCACATGTGGTTGAGTACCCCACTAACAATTACTCTCTGCACTTTGACCATAGTTAAGAGTTTCTGTGTTAACCACCATGCACTGCACGAAGAAACTTCTCTGATAATGTCTGAGAGCTGCACTAATCTATGAGTATAGAGGTGTGAATTTAGAGAGATGTGTGATATTGTGTCCATTTAGCATAATAATTACAGTAGATTCACTCCTGGGGCCCACGAGCACCACAATCATTCTTGGCCAGATTTACAGTTGGAACCATGTGTTTTTTCCTGTAGTGAATATCTGAAATCCAATCAGAAAGAGGTTGATTGCCACATTTCTGCTACCATTGCAAATGTTGGACTGATGCTTCTCAGTCTCATTGTTTTAGATACGTTTACTTGGGTGTAATTCTAAATGTGATACTCTGATAATAATTGCTAGACCCCCCCTTTATAAATCTTGGATTTATACTGCTTAGAGTATCAGTTAGCTCTCAATACATAACAGACTATATCAAATTCAGTAACTTAAAACAGAATCCCTTTTTTCAAAGCCATCAGTGAGTCATCAGGCTTCGCTTGAAGTTACTGATTAGGTCTAGAGCTTCTTTGAGTCAGCGGGTTAACGAGCACGTGCCCTTATGACAGTGAGAGAAATGTATGCGTCCATGGTGAATCACATGAGCAGATTGCACATCCGGGCTTGCATCATTTCTGCTTAATCACACTTGTCAACTCAAGTACATGATCAAACTCAATGGTAATGGAAAATCAAGCTTGCACCACCCACCATGCAATTAAATTGAGTCACATGACCAAAGACCAGCACCAATGGGGTGACCAAGTATACTTCCCTGGAGGTATGAGTAGTGAAATGATTTAAACAATAATCTAGCTTTCCATGGGTTCTGTTCTTGATTTGACTGTTTATCAGCTATGCAGCTTTGCTCAAGTGTTTCAAACACTGTTCCTTTGTTTTGTGTTCTTTTTTTTCCCAGAAGGATTTTTTTAACCACATGTATAGGGGTGGAGGAGTATAGGCACACAGTGCAGGTACCTGTGAAGGCCAGAAGAGGGTATCTTTCCTAGTTTGGCTTCAGTTGCTATGATAAACACCATGACTAATATCAACTTCGGAAGGAAAGGATTTCTTTGGCTAAGATTACAATCCACCATTGGGAAAGGCAAGGCAGGAGCGCAAAGCAGGAACCTAGAGGCAAGAACTGAACAGAGGCCGTGGAGGAGTGCTGCTTACTGGCTTACTCCCAGACTCAAGGTAAACTACATTTTTATGCAACCCAGGCCTACATGCCCAAGGATAGCACTACCCATGGTGGACTGGGTCCTCCAATATCAATTGGCAACTAACAAAACGCCTCACAAACATAACTACAGGCCCGCCAGATCAAGGCAGTTCTTCAATTAAGGTTTCCCTCTCCCCAGCTGTGTCAAGTTGGCAACCAAGATTAGCTATCACAAGGCCACCCCTTGTCACTCTGAAACACAAACACACCACTGTTAAGTGACAACCCCGGAACTGGAGTTGTTAGCAGTTTTGAGTCACTCCATGTGGGTCCTGGGGACTGAACTCAGGTCCTCTGCAAGAGTAGTACCTATCCTTAACTACTGGGTCATCTCGCAAGCACAACTTGGTTACATGTTCTATAAAATGGTGATTAAAACAGTGCCAAGATAATAGAGCTGCTTGAGAAGAAAAACATGAAATGTATAAAAATATTGGTAATTATTATTTGATTTTCTATCATCACCATTAGCAGTTTCAGAAATGTTCAAACTAATGTTTTTCTTTAGGAAGTGAAACAAAATTACCCTGATCATTAAATATAAATATCAAGACATTTGTACTTTTACTCCAGCTTCTTTTCAACATGGAAAGTGTCTGCAAAAAATGCAATAGAAAATCAAAGAAAGAAAATCAAAGTCACCTTGGAAGTGTTTTTAAAGATTTATTTGTATATAATGCCCAGGAGTGGTATAGCTGGATCTTGATGTAGATCAATTCCTAATTTTCCGAGAAACCATCATATTGACTTCCAAAGTGCCTGTGCAAGTTTGCACTCCCACCACAATAGAGGAGTGTTCCCCTTGCTCCACATCCTCCCCAGCATAAGCTATCATTGTGGTTTTGATCTTAGCCATTCTTCTATCAGATTCAGTGTAACTGGATTTATGTTGAGATCTTTTATCTACTTGGACTTAGGCTTGTGCATGGGGATAGATATGTTTCTATTTGCATTCTTCTATATGTTATACCAGCACTATTTGTTGAAGATGCTTTCTTTTATCCGTTGCATATTACTGGCTTCTTTATCAAAAATCAAGTGTCCATAAGTATGTAGATTTACATCTGGGTCTTCAATTCTGTCCCATTGATCAAGGCTTGTGCTTTTCTAAAGGGAAGGGAGAAGGAATAGATGGGGAAATTGGGGAGGGAGTGAGGAGTGAGGACAGAGGAGAGAGAGGTGAAACTGTGATAGGCTAGGGAAATTAATTAGTTGGTTAATTAATTTTTGATGGGGGAGAGTCTTCTGTTTTGTGTTAATTCCATTGGTTAAATAAAGAGACTGCCTTGGCCCCTTAATAAGACAGAAAATTAGGTAGGTGGAGTAGACAGAACAGAATGCTGGGAGAAAAAAAGCCGAGTCAGGCATTCACCATGATTCTCCCACTCCAGACAGACGCAGGTTAAGATCTTCCCTGGTAAGCCACCTCATGGTACTACACAGAATATTAGAAATGGGTTAGATCAATACGTAAGAGCTAGCCAATAAGAGGCTGGAACTAATGGGCCAGGCAGTGTTTAAAAGAATACAGTTTCCGTGTAATTATTTCGGGTAAAGCTAGCCGTGTGGGTGGCCCGGTGCCAGGAACGTAGCCCGCCGCTCCTATCACAACAATTTTTTTAAAAAAAAAAAAACAACCTTCCTTTACACTTTATACATTTTCACTTGACTTCAGAAAGTACAGTGCATCCAGATGATGAGAACATATAATGTGGAAGGTCAAGATGGTGCATTCCACTCCCTGGGGGAGGCGATCATTCTCAGGATGTTCGCCAGGGGAACAAAGCCAGGTTCCCTGTGTGCTCCTCAAGTGGCAACTGCTTCAGGCACATTCACCCAAAAACTCTTTGAAAGTGGATTTTACTATTCCTTCACAACCTTCACAACCTTGGAGAATTTTAATAAATTATACATCTCACCTTGACCACAGAAATATTTTGTCATTAATGTTTCCATTAAATTGCACTTGCTTTAAGAGAAAAGAGTGTGTGTGTGTGTGTGTGTGTGTGTGTGTGTGTGTGTGTGTGTGTGTGTGTGTGTGTGTGTGTTTGCCTGCATGAATGTCTGTGAGCCATGTGCCTGCCTGGTACCTGAGGAGGTCAGAAGGGGGCATCAGATTCCCTGGAATTGGAGTTATATTGTGAGCCATGACATGGCTGCTGAGAACTGAACCCCAAACCTCTGCTAGAACAAGTACTCTTAACCACTAAGCCATCTCTCTAATCCCCATGAAAAGCTTGAACCAAATGCTAACCTTACAAAAACTATCTAGAAAAACGAAATGAGAACTGGATTTATTTATATTTAAATATTATATATAAATGACAAACATGGACCGTGCATGGGTCTGAGCTAGGTCCTCTGAATATATTCTATGTTTGTGGAGCTTGGTGTTCTTGTGGGACTCCTAACAGCAGAAGGAGGGGGGATTCTTTTGCTTGCACTTGGGACCATTTTCCTCCTACCAGGTTGCCTTGTCAGCCTTGATATGAGGATTTGTGCTTAGCCTTATTGTAACTTGCTAAGCCATGTTTGGTGGATATCTCTGGGAGGCCACCCTCCCCCTTTGAAGAGAAACAGAGGAGGAGTGTATCTGAGTTAGAGGGGAGGTGTGTCGGGAGGGAATGGGAGAAGTGGAGGGAGGTGAAACTGTAGTCTGGATGTAATGCATGAGAGAATAAAAGAAACATTATCCCCACAGGACTATTGGAAATCTAATTCTACTCAGAACCTAAAGCCCAAAGCATGAGTAACAACTGTGATTCCAATTGTATTCCCGACCCATGCCCTCCCATCTACAATCAACGTCTTTTAATTCCATCTGCTAAATTGTTACTGAGCCTTCTATACCTCCCTATTTCCAGTGCTTTTATTAGGTTGCTGTAACTTCTCTGTTTCCCAAGCATCTACCATATTCTAGTCCATTCTCCACAAAGGTAAGCCGACTGTGATGGGTCAAAATAACAGTGCCCACAATATTGTTAGTTACTTTCCTTGAGTGGTAGAGTTTTTTCTCTACTCTTTGAATGTGAGCTTAACCAATTGTGACTCACTTTGACCAATGGGAAATTAACAATTAGGCCACAGGCAGAGGTTCCAAGAGAAGTTTGTCCTCTTTTCACTGCTTGTGATTCTTCAGTCATCATGGGAACAAGCCTGAGATATCGTATTGGAGAGAGATGCCAGTTGCATCACCTGATATTCAGAACATATGAAGGACCAGCCAGTACCAGCTGAACTAGCCAACACCAAAGACTAGCCTAAACTCCCCAAATATTAATGATAAATAGCAAAAGGCTATCATTTTCAGCTGTTATGCTGTGTACTAAAACGAAGAAATCATTTTGTTTCCTGTTTGGAATCCCATAGTAAATTACCTCAAGATAAAGCACAAATGTCTTAACATACTACAATACAACTCTTCCTAATTTAATACCAGCTAAATGCTACAGTCTCCTCTCTCACTGCTTCCTCTCCTCCCCTCCCCTCCCAACTTTTGCTATATAATTAAAATTTTTAAACCTTTAAAATCCCACCTAATAATAAGTGAGTTCCATTTACATCCCTGGCAAAACCTCCATTATTATCTGAGTCCTTCCTGCATCCTGGTAAATAGCCATTTCTTGTTGGTTTTAATTTATTAAACACACACCACTCAATTTTCAGTGCCCTGTAGGAGGCTCTTTCACTGTATAATAAAAAGTTGCTGCTGTTTATTCATATTTTAATGATACCGTGAATACAATGGTGCATGTTCTGACTCCTATTCTTAGGGAAACGATCTCTGTTGGATTCTCACTGCCATTCACTTTTCTATTTATTGTTGGACTTTGCTATTATGATAATTTCAGATACATCAAAATAATATCATCATGGGCCAGTTGCTTTGTTCAAAAAACAAGCCACCTTGTCAATTTGTTTCTTTTTATATTCAATAATAGAGCTTACAACTCGATTAATGTTTTAATTGAGGCCCATTTGTATTTGTAGCTCCTCGTAGACCGTCAGTAGTCTTCCAAACATTGAACTCATTACTCTCCTCCAGCTGCTGTAAATAAATCCTCCATCATTTGTTTAAAAGTAGACACATAGCCCTCAGGCTGACACACATACACTGTGTGTACATAGAAAAGGTCATCATTCCCATCAGTTTGATAGTTACCCGGTTAGCATGATAAATGTATACAATCAAGATACATCACTCTGACTTCAACTTAGATACCCAATGACAACGCCATGAATTCGCCCTTGGAGATATGACATATTGACCCAAACCACTCATTCCTCTATTTTACAAACTCTAATTCCCATGAAACTCCGCAGAAAGAAGGGAAGAACCCTCTTTAAATTCCAGATCTATGGACAAAAGTATTGGTTTACTTGGTTGAAATGGCATCCCAGAAAGGTCTGCTATTTCTCTATTCCACGGCCACCCCCCTCCACACACAAAGCCAGTTTCAGAGAGATGATTACATCTTCACAGAGAACTGTTGGCAGAATGTGACTACAAAAGCATGAGACTAAATGTGAGCCAAGAATGTGGTCACTTAAGCAAGCTCCTTTTACTGTCTTTCCCTGTCATCCGCCCACGGGTATCACTACCTCAACTTCAAGGGACCCTCCTACATTGACCAGCTAAGCAGCACACAAACCCACTGTGATGAAAAGGAGATTTGTTTTTTTTTTAAATAGCCCTTTGGGTTTTATAGCTAAGTTACAATTATGTTGCGCAACTTATTTATATGAACAGCCCAGCGACATTCCTTTATTAGGCTAAAATTCATTCAGAGTCAACAAATATTTACCCAATGCCTGTTAAGTGGCAGTCACTCCATATTTTCAAAAGATTGAATGAAACTCACACTATAATTTACATTTACCCAACCTAACATGTTTCCTTTCACATAATTCACCATGAAGTCTTCCCATATCCATAAGCTATGTTCAGAACCCACAGGCCATAGTCAAGTCTCATCAGTGCTGTGCCCCAAGTTACTTCACTCTGCCCACTTGCTTCCCATCTGTGCTTCTACCACATGGATCCAGACCTTGGACTTGCCACAAGCTCCTAGCAGATCTTCGTGACTTCATCTTTTCCCCTTCAAGGGATACATGACCATCAAAAACCAAACAAACAAACAAACATGGCTGTGCTCAAAATTCCCAGCTCAAAATCCCTGAAAAGTTTGTAATTCTACAAACCTTCTGTTGTCACCAGTCTTGAGTCCTTCCCCTGAGGGAAAACTTGAAGGGCTTTGATGAATGAGCCTTGTGATATTAATATACACAGAAAGGCTTGTTACATGTCAGCATCCTCCTTCTACCACACACCTCTCTTAGTCATCATCTCCCTCAGATCCTCTAGAGTTTAGGTGCTGAAGACAGCTGACAAGGAAGGATTCATTTCCATAAGCTGAAGAGCTAGGCTTGGGCAAATGATAAAAGAATTGACTAAATTCTCAGGCTCTGCTTCACTTGGGCTAAAAATCAAGGAATAGACTTGTGAAGGAGTACACAGGCCCAGGGCAGCTTCTATTTCCTATACACATCTAGAAACACAGTACGACAAATTTTACAAATCAAGACCATTTAGAAAGTTCTATCTAAGCTGTGCAGTAGTGGTGCACACCTTTGATCCCAGTGCCTAGGAGGCAGAGGCAGGTGGATCTCAGGATTCAAGGTCAGCCTGGTCTACAGAGTGAGTTGCAGGACAGCCAGAGCTACATAGTGAAAAACAAAACAGAAGTCCTATCTTGTGGAACCTAGAACCAGGTCCTACATCTTGATGTTGAAGACTATCTATAGACCCAGAGGTGCTGGCAGCAAAACCAGTATCGTTATGATACTATCTCTTTGCTCACAGTGTTCTTTTAATCTGGGAGCTATATACAGGTCAACTTAGAAGTAACTAAGTATTATTTATAGTGACATGTGCAGGAATACATAAAATACAAAAATTGAATTATTAATATATGACATCCATGGATACACTTGAAACATCTTATTGAACTGTATAATCACACAGAAAAGCACCACTAACATTTTGGTGGATATATATATGGTCTTTGTAAATACAGCTTTGTGTGTTTTTACCAAAACAAAATTATACATGGGTATTTCTTATTTCCCCATATTTTCATTTTTAGTAATAATGTATAATGAACAATGAGCATCATTCAAGCAATTAAATATTCTTCTACAATATAATTTTAAGAATGACTTAATATTCCATTGTTCAACTCAGAACTACCCTAACCTACATTTAGACACTGACATTGTCGTCATGTTTCATTATTTTAAATAACACTGTAATGAACAGCTTTTAAGACATTTTTGTATGGTTCCATATTTCTAAGACTCTCAAGTTTTATCAAACTCCTAGAAAATACAGCATATTAATGATATCTTAGACATAATTTTCCCTGAGACTGACAGTAAAGAACTCTACGATCAATAGTGCGAGGATCACTACCCAGAACTAAAGTTTCTCAGAATGAAGATTCTGAGCCTACTTTAAAACATTCCACACGGTCACAATGGGAACTACACGAGAGGAAAGCATAAGCAATCACAACCTCTGTAAGATGATTAACTGGGGATTTTAACCTGAGAACCCAGGTCTCCAGACTCAAAGGGACACGTGAGCTGGAGTACTATGGAAAGAGTTTATAATAAGAGAATAAATCCAGTTCAATATTTCATCCACATCAAGATTATAAAAGGAGAGTTTGGGGGGCTGTGGAGATAGCTCGGCTGTGCACATTGAAGGACTAGAGTTTAGATTCCCAGCACCCATCCAAATGGTGGCCTGACATGACTGTATTCCCAGTATAGCAAGCTGGCTAGCTAGGATGGCCCCAGTCTGCAAACTCCGGGTTTAAGCAAGAAACTTTGTCTCAATGTATAAGGTAGAGAATAATTAAGACAGAGCCCCAGTGTCACCCTCTGGACTCTACATGTGCTCCCCCACACACATTCAAACACACACGCATGCACACGCACACAAAGAGGGTTTGTGTTAGAGAGTATGAGACTACATAAAAGGATATGTGTTCCCCTTATAAAGAAGGCTAAGTTCTGAACCTCACAGTTGTGATCTCTAAGGGGACAGGAGATGGGGAGATTTGACTCCTCTCCCCAAGCCAGGTGACATGGCCTCACAGGCACCACTTGAAGAGCTTAATGTGTGCTCAGTGGCAGATGGTACACACTGCACTGGTAGTTGACACACTTTAGAAAGTCAATGTAGCTGGACACATCAGATTAAAAGGCTGTGTCTAGGAAGTAAATACACTCCCCTCCAGTGACAGTTCAAATGTGTGTAAATCCCAGCCACCATATGTCGTCGCTGCCCACAACAGCAGCCTGCTGACTGCAGAGCCTTCCAGAACTGAGAGGCTGTGTGTGTTACCCAGACAGAGAAGGAAAAGGAATAGAGACACTGACTCAAACCGAAGAAGGAGGCACAAACTCCACAAAAGTGCTCGGGGCTCATCCTGTGCGGCATTTGTCCGGTACTGACAAATCACCGAGGAACGGGTCCTCCTTCCCCCTCTCTCTCTCCGTGTTTCAGATCCAAAGGGGCCAGAAAGCCTGAGCAAAGAGCTGGGGAAGAACTGAGAAAAGAAATTTCACTCTAATTCAGGCTTGGAATATCTGGGAGCTAACAATATTAATTGGCTTGAAACTGGGTTTGTGAATTACAGTCACCTCGAAACTTGCTGTTTCCTCTGGGAAGCCAGGAACTCGTAGGATTTAACTGAAGCTTTATGCACAACTGGAAAAGAAGGTTTTCCAGTTTAAAATGAGAAGGAACAATGGGAGACATATAACAATAATGCCTTCTGATTTCATCCCAAGAGTCTAGTCTGTTTGGTGTACACAGCTAATGTTCCAAGAAATTACGTGAGTCAAGAATTGGGCTCAATTTTTATACATTAAGTAAATTCTCACAAAGCAATAATAGATTCTGTCATCATAATCATTTTGTAATTAAAGAAACTAAAATTCAGAAGCATAACTTAGATCACCATACATCTAATAATGTTAAATTCAGATCCGTTTGACTCCACAACTCATGCTTTTGACCATTGTCATAGAAACGCATTGGTAAGCACTTGGGTATAAAAGGAACAATTCTCAGATTATGAGGTTTAGTTTACTGTACAATCACTAACCTCGATATATTGTGTATATCGGAGGAAAAAATGCCAAAATACAGTCTTTAAAATCAAAATGGCAAGGAAAACACTTAAGTTTTTATTACTCAGGGCTCACAGCAGCTAAAAGGTTTCAGCAATATTCTATGGCATACAAATTGCAGATTTAACTTGTCTGCGGAGCGTCCCCGTGCAATCACCATAATATTTTATTGTAGAATAACAGCACAGGTCCTGAGCCCTAGCCCTTGGTAAACATGAGTAGCTGGAATCCATTGTTACAAAAGCTTAACATCCCCCACACATGGCCTCAGCCTGCAAGCGAGTTTTCTAGGGCCTAACATCAATAGAAACTTCTCTGCTGTAGATTTGATTTTTATGAATTGGGATTAACGGAATGAGCATACAGTGACCATCGTTATTAGGGAGTGCTTTCATCAACTGAAGCTGACTGAAGGAGAGAGGGTTAGCCAAACAGACCAGCTGGATGACTCTGCTAATTGTGACTTAATCCCAATTTATAAAAGCACCTGTGTTACTTGTCATGCGTCTTAGTTCTGCCAACTCTGCCAAACAATGCCAGCCTCTGTGCAGAAAGGGAGGCGGAGAAGGTTCGATTTTGTATGTCAATGTCTACGGAGATTAGGATGACATAGTTTCATTTTTACCCTGGTCGCTTCGAATATGCCTTTCCAGAAACGGGATTCTACAGCACCATCTACTACCTCGGCTCCTTATGGCAGGCTTAACTCAGGCCAGTAGACAGAGCTGCATTTTGCTCCTCTGCCGTCCCTGTCCCTGAAATGGATACTTCTTTGTTCATTGTTTGGAAAAAAGAAATTAGGAGTGCCTTGTGTGGAGAGCCTCTTAACAAATGGTGGGACTTCTGGTTTCTTTTCCCAGGCTCGTGAAAATGTAAATCATCTTTCCTTCTACAGACAAGGCAGCACGACCCTGGAGCATACTATTGCCTGTCCTCGCCTTCGCTGGTCTCAGCATCCCACCCTCCTCTCCCTGTCATTCTCTTCATAATCTCTCTCTCTCTCTCTCTCTCTCTCTCTCTCTCTCTCTCTCTCTGTCTGTCTGTCTCTCTCTGTCTCTCTCTGTCTCTCTGTCTGTCTCTCTCTCTCTGTCTCTCTCTGTCTCTGTCTCTCTCTCTCTCTCTGTCTCTCTCTCTCTCTCTCTCTCTCTCTCTCTCTCTCTCTCTCTCTCTCTGCCTTCACCTGGAGCTTGAAGGCAATAGCCAAACTCTCTTCTCTCTTAAATTTTTAAACCCAGAATTAAAAGCTTGTCTGAGTTTAAAGCATTTCTTGATACTAAAAGGAGATTTTTAAAATGCCTTCCACAGTGGAACAAATATTAAAAGATATACCAAAAAAGAAAAAGGAACCTGGACTCAGCCAAAGAAGCAGAATCTGAACATTCATGTTGTGTCTCCAGGAACTGCCAAATTCTTCGCCTTTCTCTGAGAACCGCTATGCAGAGCTTTGAGTGACAGGAAGTATGAAATAAGCCACGATTTAAATTCTGCTTGCCTCATTCTTTGCATAGACAGCAACGGGCTGATAAAATGCAACTAAAAACATAATTCAGATGGGAAAATACAACATGATTTTCCCAGGAAGGGAGGAGGACAGGGACATGGCTTAATATAACCAGCAGAGGGCGCGGCTTACACATATAAGTATGAACGAACCTTCCCTGGAAGCTGTTAGGACTCCTGTGGTTTTTGTTACAGATTTCGCGTTCTCAAATAAGCCGCATCCTAGCTCCCTTTGACTGGACTCTTGCATAGTCACACAGTTCTCACCTCATGATTGAATAAGACTATGCTACGGCCCCTTCGGCCCTCAAACTGCCACTCTTCAACCCTCGGCTCTGGCATGGGAAAGAAAGTTGAGATAAACTCCCTCAAAGAACGGCTTCCCAGAAAGAGTGACCTGTATTCCCAAGCAGCCTTCATTTGTTTAAGAGACTTGCACCTAGAATTTCTTGATCAAAGCTAATGTGCTGTAAATTTCTTCATTTAACAGACTTAGTCTGTTCAACTCTTGACACTGGGAATTGGGATTTCCCAGAACTATTAGCACTGCACAGTAGGCGTTCCATGCCAGCCAAGAACCAGGGATTAACAGGTATTTGTCTCAGCTAATTTCACTCTCTATACCGGCTCTATAGAGACTAGGGCTTCTTGGCGGAGTGTGTGCCACCCTGCTAATTGGCTACGAATGTAACTACTCCCGCATGCCAATGGAGCTGGGCCTTGAGGCTCGAGGCAAAAAATCCTTACGATAGACATACATTGGAGGAAATTTGAGAAGGTAAATGTAAATGGTTTCTTTGCCAACCTCTACCTCCTGCTGTCTATCAAATGCCCGTCCATCATGTGTCGATGGTTTATTTAAAAAAAAATACACATACACACAGTTACAGTTGCATCTGCAGAATCCTGTAGTAACAAAGAATTTCCACATACAAGATCTTGTAGTAACAGATATTTCCATACAACCTATCCAGAATGCACCTGTAGAATCATAAGGCTTATAGGCAGCTTTCATAAGACACCCGATTCCCTGAGTCAGAGAAAAACATTCTACATATCAGGATAAGAACAGAATATAAGAATTCTTCCTGGAACAAAGAGCGTACAGGAAAAAGAGAGTTGTTAGCTCTTTCTCATGTGTTCTATTCTTCTCTTCCTTGCTAATAATTACTCGCCTACTAATATATCCTACTTCTGAAGCTTGTGAAATGGGAATTGAAGAGCCAGATATTAAATGATACTATGTATATTCATTATGTGTTGTTACATGTAATGCATTCCGCAAAGTGAAGCAGCTGAAAACAACAAACAGTTATTACCTCCCACGTTCTGTGATTAACCAGCTTCGGGCCAAGAGCAGCTAAGCTGGCAGCAGTGTTTCAGCCAGTTGTGAGGCTGCAATCAGAGGGTTGGCCGGGAGGTGAAGTTATTCGAGGGCCCAGCTACTCAAGAATTCCCTTCAAAGATCCTTCAGAGGGCTCTTGGTTAAGCCACAAAAGATTTGTTTCTAAGCTTACTAGTGGGAGCCTCTCACCATGGTTGACTCCTATGTTGTGAATTGAATGTTAGTGTTCATACTTCCTATGTTGAAGCCCTAATCCCTGGCATGACTATATTTAGTGAGAAGGCCTCCAAAGAAGTAAAGTTAAGTGGGTAGCGGGGTGGAGCCTGGTGCAGGAGAATTGTTTGTATTCTGTCAATCATGTTATAAATAAATGCTGATTGGCCAGGCAGGAAATATAGGCAGGAAAACCAGACAGGAAGTAGAAATGATGTAATGAGAACAGGAGAATTCTGGGAAGGAGGAAGTTGATTCCTCCCACTCCTGCCTAGACCACCAAAGCAGCAGGATGTGGTCTGCCCCACTGAAAAAAAGTACTGAACATGGCTAACATAGATCAGAAAAATGGGTTAATCAAGATGTGAGAGTTAGCCAGTGAGAGGCTAGAGCTAATGGGCCAATCAGCTTATAATTTATGGAGACCTATGTGTGATTTTCTTTAGGGCTAAACAGTTGTGGGGTACCGGGTGGGACAAAAACCCCAACAACAAACAGGACCCCTCCATGTTACAGAATGGCGCCCAGGTGGATAACTACATCCACATAAAGCCCAAAAAGCTTGGGAAAGACTAGAGTAAAGCATTTCGGTTTTCAGCCATAGCAGGATAAAACCTGAACTGTTTTAAAATGCAGGCTTTCTGAGCCAACCTTCCAGGGAAAACTCTTGACTCTTTCAAGCAGGCGGTCCTGACTATGGAGCTATGGGCACAATGTTGCAGCTTGCTTCCTGGCAAGGACCTTGAAACACCTTAGGAGCTTTCAGTGTTGTTTATGGACACACTGTTGCAGCTTGCTTCCTGGCAAGGACCTTGAAACTCCATAGAGTTGTGACAAAAATACCCAACAAAACCCCAACAACAAACAGGACCCTCCATGTTACAGGAGCCCATATATGATAAGATTTTTGTTGTTGTTGTTCGTTTTTCCAAACAGGGTTTCTCTGTGTAGCTTTGAAGCCTGTCCTGGAACTAGCTCTTGTAGACCAGGCTGGCCTGCCTCTGCCTCCTGAGTACTGGGATTAAAGGCGTGCACCAACCCCCCCCCGGCATGATAAGATTTTAATATAAGAAAAGTTACTAACTAGTCTCTAGCCCCCTCCCCCCTCTCTCCTAATCCTCTGTCCCACTTATACATCTTTCTCTCTCCCCCATCTCTCTCTCCCTTCCTCTCTCTCCCCTTCCTTCTTCCTCCTTAGAAAACACACCAAGAAAGGTCCTATGAGTATACACAAGAAAGGACATATGAGCACATACAAGGGTTGTTTGCCAACAACCCTAGGGGGAAACAAATTTGTTGTCATCTTGACCTGGAGTTTCCAGCCTCCATAATTGTGAGAAAAGTAATTTCTGTGGTTTAACCTGCCCAATTTGTTGTAATTTGTTAAGGCAGCCTGGGCTGACTAATACATCTCAAAATGAGCAGTACAAGAGAGTGTCCCCAAGCCAGAAAGCCATAATCTTTTTCCAGCTTAGCATAGCAGGTTAGTATCCCATTGCTTCTGCCATATTCTGTTCACTGTAAGCAAGTCAATAAGCCTAACCCATATTTCAAGGGTGTGGGATTATCAAATGCCATGAATAGCACAAGGCAGAAATCATTTCTAAGTGTGTTTGCTTACTATGACGACTGGTAGTGGCTAAATGGAGCGCACAACATACTCAAAGTCATCTCACTTTTATTCTTACATCTTTAATAATAATTAGAAAGTTCCTCAAGATGAGCATTGGGGGTATAAAGAAAGCAAATAGCAAGATGAGTTTTTGAATGTCAGCTTTACTCTAGCTTATAGAAACGTTTTCAACAGATGGTCCCCAAATTTCCTCTATTGTGTGCATTAAAATGACATCAAGTCACATAAAATATCTTTAGTAATTCTATTGTATCAAACTAAGTGTGCAGTGTGTCATATAAAATGTATTTGACAGCATTCTTCCATTTTTATTTTAGCTTGATATCTAATGAAGTTCTACCATAATAGAATACTGAAATACTAATATTCTAGTTAAAAGGTTGTTATTTGGGATAGTAGGAACACCTCAGTAGTAGCGGAGAGGTAAAAATAACCTCTCAAATAAACAACGGAACTCTAGCCATAACCAAAAGAATGAAAAAAGTCCCCCCAAAAGAAGCTGAAGCTGACCAGTGACAGTTGCAAAACTGGGAACAGGAAACAGATTCTACTAACATACAGTCCTTTGGCCTCCCAGTCCCATTAACATAATAATCATTAGCACTATGCAAATTAGTAACACAATCAAGATTCCCATAGTAATTTCAATTTCCACATCTGCAGAGAGATCTAGTCTAGTTAGTTGTACAGATAGAGCTTCCGGAAATGTTGATTAATTACAAGAAAACAGGATAGTCACAAGAAAAACCTTGCGGTTAATCCAAGTTCAGTTAGTCAAGGTTACAAGTTTGTGTAGGGAGAATTCCATTGTCCAGCTAATGCTGCACCTCTGACTACAGGCAATTGTCTCCTAGACCTAGAACCCTGGGGAAGACAGGCATGGGGAGGGGTTTGGCTACATGTAGAATTCTTACTGCAAAGGAAACCCAGAGAGCAGGAGTGGTCCAGGTACAAGAAGTAAGGGAGGGGACAGTCACAGCCTTCTGTGCTATCAAATACTGATGCCATCTCAACCATGGTGAGTCAGTTGGCAAAAATCACTTCGAAGAGAGAAAAAGAATCTTCTCTCGGATTGCCCCCATCATCTACTACTTTTATGTGACACTCAAATTTTACAATGGAGAAAACTAAAATAGTACATTCTCTTTTGTAAAGCATTAGTAAATAAAATTAAAATGAGAACAAAAATAATTTTCCCAAATTTTTCCCTTTTAATTTATTTTCCTTGAGTTTTCAAACAATAAAAGATTTCTAGGAAGTTGAAAAGAGTTGCAGTCTGGTACTCTGTTTATCTCAATGGTTACATCCTATATAACTACATGTAATAATATTAAAAGCAGAAAATAGACATTGGCTTAACATACATCTATAGCAATGGTTGTCAATTTGTGGGTAACAACCTATTAGCGTCAAATGACCCTTTCACAGGGTCAGCTAAGACCATTGGAAAACATTATGATTCATAACAGTAGCAAAATTACAGTTATGAAGTAGCAACAAAAATCATGTTATGGTTGGGGGTCACCACAGCATGTGGAACTGTATTAAAGGGTCGCAGTATCAGGAAGGTTGCGAACCAATGGTCTATAGCTTTGTGCAATTTTATCACATCTGTCAATTCATGTAAACATGCTGAAATCAAGACACAAATCTGTTCCGTCACCACAAAGATCCCACTGTGTTCCCTTTTAGAGTCCTGCTCATTCACTATTCCCAGTCCTTGGCTGTCACTAATTTGATCTCCATTAATTTCAGTGAAAATTAATTTCCCCATTAGTTTTCTTAAATTACAATATATAATATCATCTCCCTTCTTTTTCTGCCCTCCAACCCTTCCCATGCTCCCTTCAGCCCTTCTCAAATTCATGGCTTCTTGTTCTTTAATTGTTATGGTTACTCGCTTTCATTTTAAGAATGTTATATAGAAGGGTGAAGAGAGGAGAGCTCAGTGGTCAAGAGTATTTCCTGCTCTTGCAAAGGACACAGGCTCACTTCCAAGTAACTATATCAAGTAGCTCACAACTGCCTGTAACTCCAGCTCCTTCTCTTCTAAACTCCACGGGTACACACACATATGTCTCTCTCTCTCTCTCTCTCTCTCTCTCTCTCTCTCTCTCTCTCTCTCTCTCTCTCTCTCTGTCTGTCTCTCTCTCTCACACACACACATACATATGCATGATAATAAATCTTTAAGAATATATATATATATATGGAATCATACATGTGACTCTTTAAAGTACATCTTCTCACTTAGAATATGAAGCCATAAAATGCATCAAGTTTCAGCACTTGCTCTAGGAATTATACACTCTGGGTGTTATATTCGTGACTTATTGATCATTTCAAGGTCTGTGAAGAATTTTGCTGGGATTTTGATGGGCATTGCATTGAAACTGTAGATTGCTTTTGGTAAGATTGACATTTTTACTATGTTAATTCTACCTACCCAAAAGCATGGGCGATATTTCCACTTTCTGGTGTTTTCTTCAATTTCTTTCTTCAAAGATTTAAAGTTCTTGACATACAAGTCTTCCACTTGTTTGGTTAGAGTTACTCCAAGATATTTTATGCTATTTGTAGCTATTGTGAAGGGTGATGTTTCTCTGATTTTTCTTAGCCCATTTATCATCTGTGTACAGGAGGGCTACTGATTTTTTTTTAGTTAATCTTGTATCCTGCTACATTACTGAAAGTGTTTATGAGTTGTAGAAGTTCCTTGGTAGAATTTTTGGGGTCGCTCATGTAAACCATCATATCAACAGCGAATAGTGAGAGTTTGACTTCTTTTCCTATTTGTATCCCCTTGATCTCCTTTTGTTGTCTTACTGCTCTAGCTATGACCTCAAGAACTACATTGAATAGAGAGAATGGACAACCTTGTCTTGTTCCTGATTTCAGTGAGATTGTTGGGAGTTTCTCTCCATTTAGTTTGATGTTGGCTGCTGGCTTGCTGTATATTGCCTTTATCATGTATCAATTTTTATAAGTTTTTAAAGGTTGTATTCCAATATATACACAGCATTTTAAAATCCTACAACACTAAAGAATCTTCACAATACATGTAAAAAGGGAGATAGTGTGTATAAATAGTTAAGACTAATAGTCCCCTAACACGATAACCAAAATGCCCATGATAGATTAAAAACCTCCATTGGCTGGGCAGTGGTGGCACAAGCCTGTAATCCCAGCACCCAGGAGGCAGAGACAGGTGGATCTCTGTGAGTCTGAGTCAGCCTGGTTTACAGAATGACTTCCAGGACAGGCTCCAAAGCTACAGAGAAACCCTGACTCAAAAAGACCAAAAGAAAAATTTCCTATCATATAGAAAACAAAGAAATCACAGTTTGAGTCAAGTAAGTTGATCAACTGATACCAATATCAGAATGAATCAGAGGTTACAGTCATCCAACAAGAATTTTAAAACAGAATCAATAATAATTCTTCAACACGTTGTAAAAAAATTATCTTGAGAAATGTGAAAGGTAGAAAATAGCAGTAAATAAACTAAAGGTATAAAATGGAACCAAATGAAATTGCAGAGCCAGAGATTACAGCCAATTATGTGGGAAGTCCTGGCTTGGAGCCTCAGCAATGCAACGTAATGATATTATCAAAATTTTTAAATGTAATAAATGAGCTTGACAGCAGAATGGAGAAGAGAAAGGAAGTAATCAGTGAACCGGGAGCCATAATAATAGAGTTCACTCAATTTGTGTTACAGAGGGAAAAAGACGAGGGGGGGGAGGAAAGGAGAAGGAGGGGGAGAGAAGAAGAGTCTAAAACAGAACTGAAAGGGTATTCAAAAAAAGATGAAAACTACCAAATTTGGAGAAGAATATAAACCTACATATTCAAGGCTTGGGAAAAACTTGAATAAGATAAACCCAAATGAATTTATGCTAAGGAACATAATAATTCAGTTTCTAAAAACTGATGGCAAATATTAATGAAATCATCTTAAGAGAACTGTCATATCGTGGAAAATCAATTCAAATGGTAGAAATTTCTCATCTAAATCCAGGGAGACCAAAATAAAGTGGCATAATATTTTTATATTTTTGATTGTGAGCCTAGCCCTTGACAGCTGAGCCATCTCTCCAGCCCAATGGCATAATATTTTTAAAGTGCTAAACCAAAAGAAAAATATCAATTCTGACTATGTATTCTATAGCTAATAAAAACTATCAAGAATAAAGAGGAAAAATAAAAGCATTATCAGAGGGAGAAAATAAGTTCTCAGTAGCAAACTTATACTTACAGAATGGCCAAAGGAACATCTAAAAATATCAGATGTAAAGGAAGAAAAGAAAACAATGAAAAGGGACAGAAATACAGAAATATACAACAAAATAGCCTTGTCATCTCAAGTTTTTGCCATTTTTTTCCTACATGGTAAGTGAATTCAATGAGTAACACCATTAACTAAAGAAAATTAAAATTAAGAGTGAGAAAAGTAAAGGGATCAAGATAGAATAAAGCTATTGGCACATCAATTTGTTAATATAAGCCGAATGTGGTGTCACATCAGTATATACAGAGTTACCACTAAGAAAATTAAACAAAGAAGTACATTATACATAAGACACTATACATAAAACAGGGTAGCATGCTAAAACTCTTCTATTACCCCCCAAAAGGAAACAAAAGAAAAGTAGAATATGAAATATAAAGAGTATAGGAATAATTGAAAGACTTACAGCCTGGGAATACATTAAAAATAAATTGATCTAAATTGATCTATTAAAAGTTATAGACTGGCAGTGAAAACTTTATATACAAGAAAATCATCCTGAATTCAAAACTGTAAGTAAATCAAAGCTCAAAGAACTCTGCTAACTTTCTGACACTGTGGCCAAATAGCTGAGAAAGTCAACCTAAAAGGGGGAAAGATTGATTTTGACCAGAGTTTCCAAAGATTCTATCTATTGTCACTTGGCTCCATTTTTTCTGGGCCTTTGATGAATCACAACACTGGGACAAGGAATATATAATAGAACAAAATTCTTCACATCCTGCTAGCCAGGAACTAAGAGAAAGTGACCTTTAAAAGGCTAGGAATAAAATACTCCTCCCTCTTTCTCTCTCCCCTTCCCCCTCCCCTCCTCTCTCACACACACACACACACATCTATCCACTATTGTCACTATTCTGCCCATATAGATCTCAGGTTCAGGATATTCTTAAAATTCTTCAAACAAGAGTAATCTTGACATTCACTTTAACTTGGCTTATTTTGACAGAATTATGCCAGGGAAGGCTCCTGGGTGAATATGTACAGTTACGAATGCCTTACATGCAATCTTACCAAAAGCAATCTGCAGATTCAATGCAATTCCCATCAAAATTGCAACACAATTCTTCACAGACCTCAAAAGAAAAATACTCAACTTCATATGAAAAAAAAAAACCAGGATAGTTAAAACAATCCTGTACAATAAAGGAACTTCAGAAGGTATCACCATCCCTGACTTCAAGTTCCACTATACAGCTATACTAATAAAAAACAGTTTGGTATTGGCATAAAAACAGATATATAAATCAATGAAATCAAATCAAAGACACTGACATAAATCCACACACCTATGAACATGTGATTTTTGACAAAGAAGCCAAATATAAAACGAGTAGCACAGACACTGAGATCAACAGTAAATGGGACCTCCTGAAACTGAAAGGCTTCTGTAAGGCAAAGGACACTGTCAATAGGACAAAAACAGGCAGTCTACAGAATTGGAATAGATCTTCACCAACCCCACATCTGACAGAGGACTGGTATCTAAAATATGTAAAGAACACAAGAAACTAGACATCAAAATACCAAATAATAAAATTTAAAAATTGGGTCAGATTTAAAAAGAGACTTCTCAACAGAAGAATCTCAAATGGCTGAGACACACTTTAAAGACTTGTCCAACATTTTTAGATATCAGGAAAAGGCAAATCAAAATGACTTGAGATATCATCTTACATCTGTCAGAATAGCTAAGATCAACAACTCTATGTTGGAGAGGATGTGGAATAAGGGGAGCACTCCTCCACTGCTGGTGGGAGTGCAAACTTGTACAGCTACTTTGGAAATCAGTGTGGCAGTTTCTCAGGAAATTGGGAATCAATTTACCACAAGGCCCAGCTATACCACGTTTGAGTACCCAAAGGATATGCAATCATACCACAAGGACACTTGCCTAAATATGTTCATAGCAGCATTGTCATAATAGCCAGAACCTGGAAACAACCTAGACGCCCCTCAACTGAAGAATGGATAAAGAAAATGTGGTATATCTACACAATGGAGTATTACTCGGCTATTAAAAACAACGGCATTGTGAAATTTACAGGCAAGTGGATGGAAGTAGAAAAAAATCATTCTGAGTGAAGTAATCCAAACCCAGAAAGACAAACATGATATTTATTCACTCATGAGTGGATATTAGATGTAAAGCAAAGGATAACCAGGCTACAATCCACAGTCCAGAGTAGCTAGGTAACAAGGAGGACTCTAAGAGGGATGTATGGACCTCCCTAGGAAGGGGAAATAGATGAGATCTCCTGGGTAAACTAGGGGAAGGGGGTAGAGGAGATGGGGTGGAAGCATGGGAACATGACGGTTTGGGATGGTCGAGTTGAGGGCAGAATGGAGGGGAAGAGCAATGAAAAAGATATCTTAATAGAGGGGGTCATTTGGGGGTTAGAGAGAAACCTTGTGCCAGAGAAACTCCCAGGAACCCACAAGGATGACCCAGCTAAGACTCCTAGCAATAGTGGAGAGAGTGCCTTAACTGGCCTTCTCCTATAATCAGATTGGTGACTACCCTAATTGTCATCATAGAACCTTCATCCAGTATCTGATGGAAGCAGACACAGTGACCCATAGCCAAGCACTGGGCCAAGCTCCGGGAACCCAGTTGAAGAAAGGGAGGAAGGATTGTATGAGCAGTGAGCATCAAGATCATGATGGGAAAACCCACAGAGGCAGCTGATCTGAGCGAATGGGAGGTTATGGACTCTGGACCCACAGCTAGGGAACCGGTATGGGATTGACCTAGGCCCTCTGCATCTGGGTGACAGTTGTGTAGCTTGGTCTGTTTGTGGGTCCCCTAGCAGTGGGACCAGAACCTGTCTGTGGCATATAAATTGATTCTTTGGAACCTATTCCCTATGGTGGGATGCCTTGCCCAGACTTGATGCAAGGGGGAGGAGCTTGGTTCTGCCTCAACTGGATATGCCATGCTTTGTTGACTCCCATGGGAAGCCTTACCTCTTTTGAAAAGAGACAGGAGGAGTGGGTGCGTGAGGTAAAAGGTAGGTAGAGGGAGGGAACAGGAGGAGAGGAGGGAGGAGAAACTGTGGTTGGTATGTAAAACAAACAGATAGATGGAGATAGATAGATAGATAGATAGATAGATAGATAGATAGATAGATAGATAGATATAAATGAAATAAAAGAATGCCTTACATTCCATGAGAGATGCAGGAACACTTGCACCTTCCCACGGAGCACATCTCATCTTGCCGTGTGCCTACAGAAGGTTATGGAAACCTGATGGAGGAAGGTCATTGGTTAATTATAATAAAGAAACTGCTTGGCTCTCATAGGTTAAAACATAGGTGGGTGGAGTAAACAGAACAGAATGCTGGGAGGAAGAGGAAGTGAGCTCAGACTCAACAGCTCTACGCTCTGGAGCAGAGACGCCATGCTGCCCGCTCCCGGGCAGACACACACGATGAAGCTCCGACCCAGGATGGACGTAGGCTAGAATCTTCCCGGTAAGACCGGTGCTCACAGATTATTAGAGATGGGTTGATCGGGATATCAGAATTAGCCAGTAAGGGCTAGAGCTAAAGGGCCAAGCAGTGTTTAAATGAATACAATTTGTGTGTTGTTATTTCGAGGCATTAAGCTAGCCAGGCGACCGGGGTGCTGGGGCCGCAGCCCCGCCGCTCTTATTACTACAGAAACCTTAAGGGTTGCAGATGTAGCACAGGTGGTAGAGTACTTGCCTAACATACAAAAAGCCCTGGGTTCAATCCTCAATAGTACAAAACCTAGTCATGGTAGTACATGCCTGCAATACAAAACTCTCTGGAGGTAGGAGCAAGAGGATCAGAGGTTCAAGGTTTTCTTTGACTGCATAGAGACTTTGAGGCCAGTCTTTAAAAAAGTGATGTTCTGACTTCAAAAACAAAACAAAAACAGCAAGGAAGGGGAAAGTACCCACATTTACAACTCTATTTTACCTGCCTCTCCCACAAAGAAGATTGCCCTCTATCTACAGTTGTATATTCTAACAGTTATGTCCCTTCCCTAGATTTTAATTCTCTGCTTCACTGTTATTTCCTTATGTTCAAATCTCCTCCCAAACTGTAAATATTTCAGTTTCGAAGTACGGCCCAAGAATTCCTACCAGGCTTGGGTCTCTTGAATCACTTTCAGGGGGTCTCCAAGGTCTCCCCTTTACCAGTTCCACATGTGTGTCAGCTCAGATAGTTCTTATTTGCTTTGGCTAAGACATGTATTACAATAGATTGGATGCAAATGTACAATACAATAATCCAGTAGTCTTTTGCTAAGACGGACATTAAAAGTGATTTGTAGAAATGACAAATGCTGTTCTTTTCATTAATACTTTTTACATTAAGCAACAGTTGTCTTAGCTGTTATGAAGAAGTCATGAGGGTGCTATTTTTAGACTAATCAATTTTTAAAATCCTGTATATAAATTGCCAAATTATTAACAGTTGCTATTTATATTGATGAGAGCTCCCAGGATTCCTCAACAAATTTTCCAAGTGGAAATGTGCGGAAGGTTTGAGAACTGCTACTATGAATGAAAAACAAAAAAAACAAAAAAAAACCCTCTGCTCTAAAGCCTGCTACTTACTCGGGCTACTTTGTTCTTTTGTTGCCTTTGCCACCAACAGGGAGTCAGTCACCCCCTGTTCTCATTTTTTTCAGCCCCATTTATCTCCTCTGTCCGTCAGAACACAATGTTTGCTTCCTACACTGCACTAAAGCTGTTCACACCAAGGTCGCCAATGCCTTCCTTTGATAAGGATTTTTACCATTTTCCTTTATGATTATCAAAATAATCCATGGTCATCGTAGACTATTTTAAATACACATATACCCAAAACCCAACAAAAAAGAGTAATAACACTTACCCTGTCCCATCACCTAGACGTAAGTAGTCTAGTTAGAAATCTGCCCTACCATAGTGCCTGATGCACCATTAAGAAAATATGTACCAGCTGGGTGTGCATTTCATAAATTATTTGAAATGAACTTTCTAATTGACTTGGTTACTCATGGCTCCCTAAACGCTAAATCCTAAATCAATTTTTCTTTCTTTCTTTCTTTCTTTCTTTCTTTCTTTCTTTCTTTCTCTTTCTTTCTTTTTTTTAAAACAATCTTTGTTCTCCCCAAACTCCCCAAAATACTGGGCTTTGCCAACTGTGTAACTCCTGCCCACCAGGCAACTTTCTTTCCTTGTTCCCCTCTGATCTTTAGTCAGCTCTAGCCCATCTTGGGCACGCTGCTCATGCAGGTTTAACTGTCCTCTATATGTGACAAATCCTAAATCTCTACTTTCAATCCTTGTTTTCTCCTGAACTACAACATCCCACTGGCCACCTTGACTATCCATTTCAGACTCTTCACAACCAGCATAGAAAAACTAACTTTTTCAATCTCTTCCCTAATCTGTATCTTATTCTAGAACTTCTCATTTCAATCAGTAGGTCTAAAACAAAATCCCAAACCTCCCATTCTATGTCACACATCCCTTTGTCCCAGTAAACAAATTCAAGTATAGTAAACAGCATGCCCAAGATGTCCCAGGAGTGTATAATGTCCTCATCCACACCAATAGCACTGGTCTCAGCAGGAGAAATCTTCTCTGAAATGTATTTTCTACCTTATACTTGGGAGCCAGATATGTCTATCAATAAAATACAGTGGAAATTGATAAATTAGACAGAAAAGCAAATAATCGTATTCAATATGAAAACCTCTAGCTTTTATTTGCTTTGTGACCTAAGATGAACTACTCCTATTGAAGTTTAGAAGGTACCCATTGAGGCTTCTGTGTTGATATGCCTCTTAATAATAGGCCAGGGACACACAGCTGGTGATGAAAACAGAAAGGAAGGAGGCCAGAGAGTTGGGAAAATATAGAAGCTCAAAGCTATGCAGCTCGAAAGTAGTGGGCTTAGATGGGCCATTTATACAGGGTTAGAACATAGGCCTGAACCTTTAGGGCAGGTCCCATAGCCTCAATCAGACCACACTTCCCTGCAGTTCTCTCTGGGACAGAAAATTAAGAGTTTGTGCTGTGACCAAACAGTAGACCTTGATTTATGGTCCTTCTTCCATGTTCTTTGTCAAGTATGCTTTGTTAAAGTTTGATATGAAACTTCCCAGTACCCCTAAAATGTCAGGAAAAGTCAGACCTTTCCTTTGTTCAAGAGATTAGGTCCAAGATTTCTCAGGAGGATTGCCAGGAAGATTGTGTCCAAGTCTGCCAAGACTGCCCTCATGAAGAGCTTCTGGCTTCCCTACTAACCTCATGTCCAATCTCTCTCTCTCTCTCTCTCTCTCTCTCTCTCTCTCTCTCTCTCTCTCTCTTTCTCTCTCTCTCTCTCTTTCTCTCTTCTTCCTTTCTCTCTTCCTGCTTGTGTGTATCTGTCTCCCTTTCATTCCTCTCTCCCTCTCATTCATATTCTTATTCTTAATGAACCTCTTTCAGTTCTAACGCTCTGCCTCCTATCTCCAAGTATAATCATGGCACCAAAGGTCTTTTCTCCTGATAAATGCCATTCTTCTAAAAGGAATTACATGTGTCAACTTCCTTTCTTTGCCTACCATTCTTGCTCATATTCTATAATACATAGCATCAACCCAGCTTTTCCCATATTTGAAGATCTTGGATTTGCATCTACACGCTGTATCCTTCACATATCATAGCCCAATAGGGGAGGGTTTGCTTGCTTCTCCTGAATCCCTACTATTAAAACATATTACTAAATCTCTTTGTACCTCAATTTCTTCATTTCTCAAAATATGATATTGCAACTATTTTTTTTTAAATTTGAAAGTTTCCTGTCTGTCAACTAACTATATTTTCCCCAGCTATGAATATCAGTAGTACATGTACTTTTTTACCTACCTCCCCCAAATTTTTATCATTTTTTGTTCGGTTTTTCTTTTTAAATTTCTTTCTCTTTTTTGTTTTTTGAAATAGGGGTTCTCTGTATAGTTCTGGCTGCCCTGGAACTCACTCTGTAAACCAGGTTGGCCCCAGACTCACAGAGATCTGCCTGCTTCTGCCTCCCTGAGTACTGGTATTAGAGGCACGTATCACCATGCCTAGCAAATTTGAAAGATCTATATAGATATTGTATGTAATTTAAAATTACAATTAATATGTATTCAATAGAACCAAATATTTTTGTAGTTTAAAGAATTATATATGAAATGTTTATAATTTAAGACTATAAATTATCTCAGCATTGCAAAAATTTATTTTAACACAAATTTATGAGATAAAGAACTAAAACTGTAATGGTTTGCTCTGTCCCTTTAAGAAACAATCCACACCCACTTCCTCCCTCTTCTGCTGAGGCAAGCTGGTTTTCAGCTTCCAGCCTGATTTTCTGTCTTCCTCTTAAAGAGGCAGCTTCTGTCTGCTTCTGTCTCTTTCTTCTTCCCACTTCTCACTTTCCCCCTTCTCCTCTCTCTCTCTCTCTCTCTCTCTCTCTCTCTCTCTCTCTCTCTCTCTCTCCCTCTCTGTCTCTGCCTCTCTCTCTGCTCTTCTCCCCTTCTCCCTCTATAACCCACTAAATAAATATCCAACCTCATTCTGCATGGTATGCCTATCCATGTCTCTGTCTCTCATCTGTGTGTAGCTCCCTGCCCGGGACCAGCTGCCTTCAGAAACCTGCAGTGTAGTCTCCATAGTGTGGCCATCCATCTGTCTCTCCTTGTGGGACTGGTTGCCCCATTGAGGTCTCTCACCCACCATGTGGCTCCCTGCCTAAGACTTGCTTCCCCTTTTGACTGCAGCCACCTGGGGAACTGCGCCGTCCCTACCTGGGAACTGTGGCTCTTCTTGAGACCTGCTGCCCACTGCCTGCCCCCACTTTGGGGACCTTTGGCATGGTCTCAGGATCTGCTGCCCACTGCCTACCACCACTTCAGGAATCTGCATCATGGTCTTATGGCCCGCTGCCCATTGCAGCCACTTGGGGATCTGCAGCATTTTATTTAAACCATAACAATGGTTCCATAACTCGGATTTACTTTTACCATTACAAAGACTTTATAAGATTTTTCAAACTTAAATTAGCATATAAATATTATATAATATTTAAGATTTTTGTGTGTATGTGTGTAGTGGAACACAGTTCTAACTAGTAATACAAATCCTTGTTAATTTAAGAAAATTGGCCATTTGAAAATGTCTCCATGGGGTAGTGTATGCATTTGTTCTGCTTTAATAGAAGTCATTAATCTCAAATACTTTTTCAAAGAATAAATTCATTATGGGATTGAATTTAAGAGAACCAAAATAGGGAGTATTGAGTCAACACAGTGGGTAAAAGCTAAAAGCTCCAGCGGCCAAACCAGGTGACCTATTTAAGTGCCCAGGTCCTAGACAGTGGAAGGAGATAAACTACTTCTACAAGTTGTCCTCTGACCTCTACATTTATACTATGGTGTATGCACACACACACACACACACACAGAGAGAGAGAGGGGGGGGGAGGGAGAGGGAGAGAGAGAGAGAAATATATAAAATGCAAAAACAAAAGTTTTAAGACACCCAGAAAAATGTTCATTAATGACCAGAACATTGACTTAAAGTTAAAATTTGAAGGTTAGTCAGGTTAATCCTTTGCTAAGTAATAAATCTCATCACTTACAAACACACACACACACACACACACACACTATCCCTGGTAGCACCCCCTACTCTTAAGCCAACAATGCATTACCTAAGAACAAGAAGAATCCAAATATTTTTTTGTCATTTAGGAAGGTCATGCAGACCCGTCTATTTAATGAATGCTGCACACAGCTGTGCTCTGAGAAATGATCCCCAAACCTTTGGGATATTTCAGAATTTCTGGAATCCTGTGAAGTATATTTCAGTTTTATACCCAGATCAGAAATTTATACAGATGCAGCCCATCGGTCTCAACTGGCTGTGCTAGGACCTTCTAAGTCAATTTAGTTAATTTCCTTCTTCCCTACCCAGAGCAGACTATGGGTAATTAAGAGGTTAACATAACAGAAGTAGAGAGTGTGCACTCCTGGTGGGAACCTGCACAAAGAGTGACCTTTGAGCCTTCCACCTGTCGCTGCCCATTCTGGCCACACACCAGTTTTCTTTGTAATCACAAAAAAAAGCACTTTGGGGCCTCAGCAAAGGTGGCCAGCTGTCCTAAAATCCTAAAATTTCCTAACAGCAAGGGGATGGAAAACTGTAGTGTGAATTGTTAATAAATATGAACTACACAAATTGTGCCAGTGTATGAATTAGAGATCAATCAAGAACAATTCAGAAATGGGATTTTACAAGGGTTGTTTTATATTTGCTCATTGAAACATTTCTCCCAGTAAGAATCTAATTTACACACACACACACACACACACCTCTATATCTCTCACTCTTTTATACTGAGCAATTACATTTGCTCAAAAGATGCCATTAATAAAAATAAATTTGGTGTCAAAAAGTACATTGTTAATTTAGACCAAACTCAAGTTGACCAAGGATGGGAAACAAAAACAAAGTATTTTTCTGAAACAACATCTCTAAAAATCACCTGTCGAGAAAAGAACACGCTTCCACATGCCCATTTCTGGGTCCTGGCTCGACTAAGAACACGTTCAGATACTTTATGCACATCTAGCATTCACCAGCAGAAAATTCACAACTCCTGTACCTGTCCATTTTCCTTCTTGTTAAAGGAGAAATGGAAAGGTCAAGCAGATAATTTCCTTCTAAGAAAAGGACAGCTGCAATGTAAGCCCTAATGTGTGTGTGCCATTTATTAGGTTGTGGCCTTGGCAAGCAATTTGTCCTCCCTGTGCCTTATTTTTCTCCTACAAAACTGAATTTGATAAAGAATGTGCCTCTTGACATTTTTGTTTTATAAAAACTGTGTGAATCAACAAAGCAAATGCAGACTGAAGATGGGTGCATACAAAGATATTATCTTGTTCTTATCATGCTATTGTTCATGCTTTAAAAGATAGGGGTAGATACTAAACTAACTGGAAGGTCACTTTAATATATGTGTCAAGGTTAGAATGCACTATCAGTGCACCAAGCTTTCATTTGACAGAACTGAAAAAAACATAGACTCCCTCATCTCAGCTCTTTTGTCTCCCTTTCCCCCTCCTTTCCCTCTTCCTCCTCTTTTCTTCCTTCTCATCTTCCTCCTTCAGCAGCTCTGGGGCTCGAACCCAGGACCTAATGCACATTAGTCAAGTATCCTACAACAGAACTATATCTCCAGCCTTAATTTATTCCTTAGTAGCCTTTGAGAAAAATGAAAGGATCCACATAAGGATGGTAAAAAAGGTAGCTTTGAGCTTCCTCCTGCAGCAGATGGTGACAAACGTGGAGATCCACAGCCAGACAGGAGAATAAGAGACCTTGAAACACTCAGCCCTATTTAGGGACATCTTCATCAAATCTCTCCCCTCAGGGCTCAGAGAATCCATCAGAAAAGGAGAAAAGACAGTAAGAACCAGAAGGGGTGGAGGACACCGAGAAAACAAGGCTCTCTAAATCAACTGAACAAACATAAATGAACTCACCAAGACTGAGGCAGCATGTGCAGGGCCCGCACAGGGCTGCGCTGGGTCCTCTGCATATATATTATGGCTTCCAGTTTAGCGTTTTTATGGGACTCCTGAGTGCGCAAATAAGTGGGTCTCTGATTGTTGTGTCTGCTCTTGGGCTCTTTTCCTTTGGTTAGTTTGTTTTCTCCAATTCCAATGTGCCATTTTATTTTATTATTATCCCTTAGAAAACTGTTTGTTTTTTTTCTTTCCTTTTTCTTTTTTGTTTGTTTGTTTGTTTGGTTGGTTGGTTTGGGTTTGTTTTTTTTTTTTTTTGGTTTTTTTGTTTGTTTGCTTGCTTGCTTGTTTGTTTGTGTTTTCGAATCAGGGTTTCCCTGTGGCTTTTTGGAGCCTGTTCTGGAACTCACTCTGTAGAGCAGGCTGGCCTCGAACTCACAGAGATCTGCCTGCCTCTGTCTCCTGAGTGCTGGGATTAAAGGCGTGCGCCACCACTGCCCAGCAATGGGGTAGATCTGGGTAGGAGAGGTAAGGAGGAACTGGGAGGAGAAGAGAGAGGGAAAACCAAATCATGATATATTATGTAAGAAAAAAAATCATTTTTAACAAAAGGAAACAAAATTTTCAAAAAAGATGGCTTCTTTGAATCAATGATTACAAGAAATATGCCTTTGTATGGACAAAGGTGCAAACCAAGCTAAATCAACAGAAGCATCTGAAGGACATTGGAATATCTTGCCAGAGAACATGCCATTGGCCAAAGCAACTCCCTAGCAAATCACCATCAGTGGGTTAGAGAAATGTGCTCCATCTGCTCCACTGAGAGAAACCGCAAGGACACAGGACAAAAGACTGTAAGGATCTGAGGAAGCCCTTAGGGAATGGTATAAGGATGGATGAAGTCCTGATTAAATGTGTGCTGACATGGGCATGACAATGCCTTAGACCTGTGGGAATAGCACAGCCTTCTCTGGTCCATGTGTGCCTGCTGGCAGTGTGTGCAGAACATGTCCATGGAAGTTCCTCTTCCCAGATGTTTACAGTCTGGGATGTATCCTCTACAAATATCCACTACCAAGGCTAGGTAAACTCCCCTCCTTGTTCACTGGTACCCAATAAACCTACCTCCTCTATTCAGATGTATAAAATAAACAAGATGGATTTCTGGGTTACTGTTGGCACACCTCCGTTGGAGTGCATAGTCCATCACACCCTAGCTTTTCTCTGCTTGTCTTTCGCTTCTTCATTCTCTGGTGCCCTAGTTAGGGGAATCCCTAAGCTGTACAGGTCATGGCAAAGACACAGTATATATTGCTTCATCTGGAAGTGAGGGAACATTTGCTCCATGAAAAGTGTCATAAAGTTTCTAAGCATCCGATTAAATCTGAGATTACCCTGGAGCCCTAATCATCATGACGTCACAAGGTTGTTGGTGTACATTCATTTTTAAATTACTCAGTTATCCTAAACCACCGTGAAATCCACTCCAAATATTTTTTCTACACTGTGTCCATACTATAACCATACTCCATAATCATAACTAGCTTCGCATAATATGTTACATCTTATAAATCACTAGAACAAATATTGCTTCCTCTGTGACAAAAAAACAACCATGTAAAGCAGGGAGAGCACTTCTTCCACGACTTATTTTGAACATGAGTGAGTGCGGATTATTTGGCCAAGATCACATCAGTAATAACTCTAGAGCCATGGTCTTCCTGCTCCTCTTGCCACTGCTAAGTCCCGGCGACATTGCCCATTTCTAGGCTAAGCTAGAAATAATAGGACCTAATAGAATTCAATTTAGCTGTTCCTTTTCTCTCTCCTAGACTTGGTAACATGAGAACCTCTCACTCGTTCACAAGCAGTCTTCATAAAACCCAGCATAACAATAGTGCCAGTGGGAGGATAAATTGAAATCTGGGATTCCTAGATGGTGTCTACACACAAAAGAGATTTGACTGAATGAGTCGAGTGGTAACTAACCAATTACTAACCAGCTCAGTTAATATTTCAGCCGGATCTGAAAGTACTTTCAGCCTGAAGTGACAGGTGCTGCATTCTACTTTTGTTTTACTGTTGACAAGACTTTTGTGTGATCCATAATCTCATTGGCACCTATTTACTGCACCTGTCTTGCAAGTGTAATAATAATAATAATGATGATGATAGGCCAGGCATGCTGGCAACGAAAAAGCAGTACCGTGAATTGTTCTGGGATAATGATGCTCTTTGTTAAATTGGGTCCATATCAATAAAATACAAAGCAAATCACATGAATATAGTTTTCAGCATAAAATTGCCTGTTGCTCTGTCATTACATACTATTATTCTTTATCAGGACACTGGTCCCTATTAGTCTAAGGTTACTGTAATAACCTCATCCTAATTTGATTACATTAAGCCCCTTATTTACAGCTAAGACCACATTCACAGTGACCAGAGATTAGGACATTAATATATCTTTTGAGGAGACATAACTCAATTCATATGTGCCTAACATATGTCAGATACTGTTTTAGGTATTGTATATACTTTCCGGAATAAACGAGATAGAAAAATCATACCTTGTAGTAATATAGCCAAGTATTCTACAGATAATCAGGAAGCGATAACTATGATAGATGAATAAATAAATGTTACAGGAAGTTAAAAATAAGTCAAGAGCAGGTTTGACTTGAAGAACCAGTAAAAAGGCCAGTTGCTATAAAGACAACATTGTTGAAATGGAGGCACAGCATCAGCTACAGTTACAAAGGTACGCCGTATCCGGACAGAAATGGAGACTCACATGATCTGACTGCCATTTTTAAGATTCCTCTGGGTGATGAACATAGCACTGGGGGCAGAGCAAGTTCAGAGGCAGTCATTGCAGTCATGGTGGCAATCACTTAAGCAGGAAGGTAAAGGGAGGGAGGGCGAAAAGCAAAAATACTCTACATCATTTTTGTGGTTTGTTGAGACATCGCGCAGCCCTAACTCTCCTCAAGCTCACTCTGTAGCTCAGTCTGACCTCATAGTTGCTGCCCCTGCCTCTTGAGTCCTGGGATTGCAGCCACGGTTATGGCTTCTACATATATCATAAAGGGAGAAGAAATAATTCCAAGTGGTTGTTAAGTGGTAGAAAGAAACAGGAAATAGAAGACTGAGGATGCTTCTTTACCTTTTGTTGGTGAGGAGGCCTCTCTTCATTTCAGAGGTAAAATATTGTTGAAAAGAATGAAGCTATGAGAAACTCCAGAAAGAACCAGTCCAGCAAAAGAACAGACATAAGAGTTCACTGAAAATCATTAGGTAATACAAAAAAATGAAGTCAAAGTAGTGGGGTACAGTGATCAAGCTTATAGAGGAAGGTGGAACTACAGTGGGTTCTTTAAAACATTATTTATTATATATTTTGCCTGCCTCTATGTCTGTGCACCATGAGTATGCCTAGTGCACATGGAAGTCAGAAGAAGCTATCAGTTCCCCCTGGACTGGGACTACAGCAGGTTGTGAGCTGCCAAATAGGTGCTGGGAACTAACCCCAGGTCCTTTACAAGAGCAGTGAGTATCCTAGTTGCTGATCCATCTCTTCATTTGCCACAGTGAGTTCTTGAGAATATGTTCTCTTTGCATCAGACAGCAATGCTGGGGATTGAGGCAAGTGAAAATGGGCAATGTGGCATTTCTTTTTCAAAGACTATTCTGCATCTTCATGAGCTACAAAGATAAGAGCTAACCAGGGCCTGCAAGGAAAATGTACGGAGGAGGAGTTAGTGCATATAAACTATCAGATCTTGGATTTTATAGATAGAAAACCCCTGGACACAGATATTGCGGTGATAGTGGCACAATATGAGTGCACTTATGTGGGCATGGTAACATACATCTGTAACACCAGCAACACAGGATAGGAAGAACTGACTGTCCAGGGCCAGCTTCGCAAGATTCTGTCTCAACCACAACTCAAAGTATAGGGGAAACCATAAGGAAGTCTGCTGCTTTGTAAACAAATTTCAAAGCAAAAGTTTAAAAGGCAGTATCGTATGTCTGTGGATAAAGCTAATCCAAAAAGCCAGAAGGTTATTCACTGAGAAAGTGCCAGGGGTGGCCGACCTCCCTGTGAGTTGTTGGTCAAGAAGGCTGCTGAGGAAACAATGCAGGCTATAGCCACTGCTGCCAGTTGCCCACCAGAACCAGATGGTAAGATACTATTAAGCCACCACACATTCGATGGCAGGACGTGGATAAATTAGACTGGAACTGAGCTGGAAGTTCCACCCCGCTGTCAAGCTTTCACAGTGCCCCAAGTTGCTATGTCGGCTGCTAGAGGAGAAACGTCAACAAAGGTCTCAGCCAGCTGTGCACCCTACATGCTATAATACCCACCTTCCAGGCAAGACGTGGCCACCACTACAGCAGGAGCGTGACTGCTGTGGGAGTAACCAGCTCCTTTCAGATTAGATTTGAGGCCTGCCTGCTGCACAGGAGAGAATTCATATCTGGTACCATTCGCCTGGTACAAAGCCTATGGCTGGGGAGGACATAGGTCCCAGTAGCAAAGCTTACTGTTGTCGTTTGGTAAATGGGCATGGCATGCCTGTCACACGGACTTCACTTTGTCATAGATTAGTGCTCTTGTCAGCTTTAGTCAGAGAAGCGTCTTTTTGCAGTGGGCGGGGCTTACGGCGGAGCGCTGCTGAGAATAGGAGTGTGGAGTTCTCCGCCCTCAGGGGGACACCTCTACCCGTGTCCCAGGCTCAGGGACATTGCCGAAGAAAGGGATGAAAGAATGGAAGATCCAGGAGAAAGGATAGAATGTTTTAGGAACATTGTCTTCTGGCCATAGCATGACAATTGCCTTCGTCTTTATTTTATTTATTACATACTATTATGTATGTGCATGATGCGGGGGGGAGGGGGGCACATGCCATGGTGCACATATGGTGGCCAGAGGACAAATTTTTGGAGTGAATTTTCTCCTTCCAACTTTATATGGCTTCTAAGAGTCAAACTCAGGTCCTCAAGCTTGAAGGACAAGCACTTTGTTACCCAGAGTCCTCTCCTCAGCCTGGCCCTGGCACTCAGCAGCTGTGGTTACCTACACAAAGACCTTCCCAAGACTGAGCCTGTCAAATTCCTTTATCGAGTCGGGGGAGGGGCTCACAAGGCCCCACCTCTTCCTGGGACTTATTGGCAGTTAACAGTCGCTAGGGGGACAGGAGCAGGAGGCCTTACCCCTCCTTAAACATTTGTAAGTAGCTAATGGTAGCTGAGAGAGAAAGGGGCATTCTGTTCAGTGGTGTAGCCCCTGGTAAGGTGCCCATGCTCCTGTGAGTAACTCCTCACCATAGTCGGTTCCTGTGAGCAGCCCCAATTAAACTCAAAACACACACACACACACTAAAAATACGTATTTGGTGTAATAGATTTAAAATGAATAAAAATAGCTCCTCAGCCAGGATGCTGGACAAGAAGTTTTCTTCAAGAATCCAGCCCCTGACGGGCTGCCTATTGTCTAGCGAATGATCGGATCTACAGCCACCCACATGAACCTCTAAGTGGTTTTTAAAAAGAGTAGATGAAATTGGGAGGCACTGGAAGAGAGAGTAGGTGCTGGATTTGGATAAAGCTTCATATTTGGTTAAAGTTTCATATTCATATATAAAATTCTCAACTGATAAACTAACTAGAAGATAGACAGACAAACAGATACATAGACTATGCCGTGAGCCTGGGCAGACTATAAACTGTAGGAAAAGGAGAAGAATCAGACAGGTAGAAAGCACTTCTTTACAGGAATTCTGTGCGTGTGTGATCTGTTCGTTTTCTTCCATTCTTCACTATCATATTCAGATGCAATTCTATAAAAAGACTACCTGCGCTTTTCAGAGGTTGGAATGAAAACTGTAAAATATTGAAAAGCCAAAGTCTAAATCAGTCCAGAAGCTGTCGCCCAGTTTCTGCCTACAACCGATCAACATGTGAAAATGGTGTCAGATTCCTGGGGCTCCAGAGAAAGTCCACAGCTGCCTTCAGGAGCCCACTGCAGGATCTACTAGCCTTTGCTGTGTGGAAAGACATTCAGTGTATCGTAAGTAAATCCCTCTGATTATACTTTAAGTCTCTGTCCTCTTATCCTCATCTCCTTGAGTTGAAGGACAGCTGCTTTCTGTCCTTTGCAAAATAAGGCACTCTATGCTTGGAGATTTCTGTTAAGGCCTCTTCTTCAAGCTAAACTGTCTCAATTAATCGACACTTTGCTTCTATAAAATCTCCTCCTAAATGCTCCTTACTCTTATTTAAATCATTCAGAACGTGACACAGTCCTCAGTGAAGAATAGGAAGAACAAAATATCTAAGATCAGAGTAAAGGAAACATAATTAGGGGAGCCAGCTCGAATGTCAAAATTCTACAGTCCCATCAACACCGTTAACAGTTATTTTCTGAAGCTAGGACCCTTTTAAGTTAATTAACAAATACATAGTAGTTATGAATTCCAGATGATCACAGATAATTGCACTAAACAATTGGCCAAATACTGTTTATCTTCCAGAACCAACAAAATATGCAAAGAAGCAGAACAAATGGTAAATGCCACTAACTTCACCTGTGTGAATACTGAACAATGGTTAAATATTCCAATTCAGTGACAGATGGAGAAAAAGTCGGCTGTAGAACAATGGTCAAATTACAAAGAGCCATGGCAATTACCCTTGCATTGCTAAATTTAAGCAGATGCATTTGACAGAGAATGGTTAATGTCACACCAGCAATTTGCTGTAAAGCATGAAGTTGTGACAATGTTGAAACTGAGATGCAGTATTGCCGTTCTGCAGGAGAACAAAGTGCTTAGATTCTGTAGTGGCTGCTTTCCGGAGCCCTGCACGCCCTGCTCCTCTTGCTTTGCCTTCGGTGGTCAGCCTGTGTGTGTCAGCAGCGCTGCAGGCCCTAAGTGTTTTGGTCTCAGAACCTCTTGCGCTCTCAAATATTACTGAGGACCTGAAAAACCTTTGACTTGCATGGTTCTGTCTGTTGATATTTACCTTGTTATCAATGCAAACTGAGGCTTTGGTGTCGTAAAAGGTTTTCTAGTAATTGGCAGGAAGGTACCAGTATTATACTGGTAATAAAGAATATGTTGAATATAAAACAGCTACGTTTTAAACTTCGTATTCTTTGACTGTTCCACCCGGGTGTTCCCCGTAGCTTGCTCATTCCTCTCATTCCCCATTTCATCTCCCTTCAGGACCTAGCCCTCATCTCATCTCCCTCCCAACTTAACAGCTTCCTTTTATAATTTTTTAACTTTTTCTTATTGTTTTAACCCCTCGAGTTCAGTTAATGCTGTCCATATGCGCATGAGCATGGAGTCACCCACGGCAGTCCCACAGGCATAAAGAAAAATGACTTCAGGGTTGGAGAGATGGCTCAGTGGTTACAAAGCATGGGCTACTCTTCCTGAGGACCCAGGTTCGACTCCCAGCACCCATATGAGCATTCTCAAACGTCTGTGACTCCAATCCCAGAGGAGCTGATGTCCTCTTCTAGCCTCCCTGGGCACTAGGCACCTTGAGACTAATATGTCTGTATGTCTGTGTGGAGACACACGATTGAGCAAACCACCCATACTCATTGAAAGATTGTTATTGAAAAAGAAGAGAAAAGAAAAGAACAGAGATTCTTCCTCCCCCATTGACCATCCGTTGCCATTAGAGCCTCATTCCTGGTGGGGCCTTCGGGGTCCTGCCTACTCTCGGACTAGAATTTTTTTTAATAGTTTTGTTTTCTGACCAAAGTACAAACATTTAAAACAAATCACCATGAAACAGTATTCCTGGACATCAAAGACAAAAGGAAATTTAAACTACCCCACCGTTGTTCTAGTTTGCTCTATCTCTATATTTAGTCTGAGAGTGCAGAGGAGAGGAGAGGGGTACACACACGGGAAGACAACAAACAACAACAACAACAACAAAAGCAAAACCCCAAGCAAACCCTGAAGCCCTGAAGTGTGGTTTTTTTTTTTAAGAGAATCCAACTGGAGTGGAATTTCTGCTGCTGCCTCCCTCCCCCACACTGAGTTTGGCCGCCACCTGCCCCTAATTGAGCCAGACCCTCACCCCACATCCTCCTCTCAGGGATCTGTCATTCACAAGCGTTCATTCGGCCTCTCTCGTAAAGAGTCATGCGCCTGTTTTCACAGTTCCCTGTCATACTTCTGGGTTTGGTTTAGGGTTGCTTTGTTTTGTTGTGTTGGTTTTTAGAAACAGGGTTTCTCGGTAGCTTTGTTGTTTTTGTATCCTGCAGCAGTCCGCCCCAGCCCTGCCTGCGTTCACTATGTTTGGGCCAGACAAAGGCCAGTTTGTGCCCCTGGAGAGCTGGTGAGTACCCTGCCCTATTGTGAGTGCGTGTGTGTCCCCGTGAGCATGAGAGAACCTAAATTCTCAACTCGTTTGATCTTGCACAAGTCTGGTTTAGGTAACCACTGCTTCTATGAGCTCACGTGTGCAATAGCTATGATGTCCAGAGGACACTGCTTCACAAAACAACTGTATTTTACACACCAAAAACACAGCGAGGAGTGGACTGTCCTATCTTTTTGTAAATCTGTTTAATGTCTGGTTTAATGAAAACAGCTCCTCCAAATGCCTGCCCCTGCCTTCAGTCTCTAGCAGTATTGCACAGCACGGAACTTTTGGAAAACACTACTGTAGACTCAAGAAAGGGGGATATATTTTCTTTTTGAACGCTTTATTAACATGTGTGTGTGTGTGTGCAGTTGCAGGTGCATGTGTGTGTATGCGCGTGTGGAGGCCAGCAGACAAACTGAGTTGTTCCTTCCCAGGTGCCGTCTACCTTTCCTGTGTATGCATGTGATATGTGTGATGTATGTGCTTATTACTGTGGGTGGAAGTATGAGTGTTTGTGGGTGTGTGTACATGTGACTGTCGGGGACAGGATCACTCTCCACCTTTCCTTGTGAGTCTTTCAATCCGAAGATCATCACTTCAACTAAGCTGCCTAGCCAATGAACTTCAGAGTTCTGCCTGTCCCCACCTCCCCACTACCCCAGTGCTGAGTCCCAGGAGGCCACCCTACCCCCAGCTTCTTATGTAGGTTCCAGGGATCTGGACTTAGTCATTATGTTTGCAAGGCAGACACTTTAACAACTGAGCCACCTCCTCAGCCCCACCATGTTTTGACACAGCGTTGTTGCTCACTGTCCTCAAAACCACAAAGTAGGACCAGAAAGCTTCAGGGGTCCACCTACCTCTTCCTCCCCAGCACAGGTATTACAATCACACACCACCATCCCTGACTTATTTTATGTGGCTTCTTGGGATTGGACAGTGTCATCATGCTCTCTCCCTGGGCTTTTGTTAGTGTGTATTAATTATACACAATATGACATTGCTGTTTGATCAAATTCACCCCTGTTACAATCTCATGCCCCACTCCTCCTCTTGCTGATCCACTTCCTCTTTCAAAATACCCCTCTTTCTACTTTTTTTCATGCCTTTTATGGGGGTGAGGTGACGCAGTGAGTTTTAATGGAGTTGTGCAGCATGGAAGGATGGTTATTTATGGAAACATGGGCAGTTACCAGTGGCTACAACACTGAAGAAAATGTCTTTCCTTCTCCCAGCAACTATTAACTGCCAATAGCTCCTCAGGGAGGGATGCAGGCTTGTGAGCCCTTCCTCTAGCAACTCTTAACTCCTTATATATCCTCAAGATGGAAGGGGGTCATGAACCCCATACACACTCCATGATGAAATGTTAATAAGGCCAGTTTTGTACACGTAAAGGAAACAAGAAATATAAATAGTGAGGAGAATGAAAGAGAGAGAGAGATTTTTACAAAGAAAATAATTCTGCTGTTAGCATGAAAATAGTTTTATTTTGTATATCCCCTAAAACAATCGGGTGAATTCCCCACTTTGAGAACCACTGTTAGACAAGTTTAGGGACTGAAATTATTTCTAGAACATCATAATCAGTAAAGACAAAGCCTATGGGTCAAGTGGAAAGTAAACTACTTGTGTTCGTTTTTGTGCTTTAAACCACTGGCCAATAAAACCTAGCAAGATGGCCCCAGTGTCACCAAATGCCATTTAAGCATCGTCTTCATTGCTCCTCAGGAGTTAGTGCTTACTAAGTAAACAGAAGGCATCCACCTCGGCTTCCAGCCTCTCATCAGATTGCTGTATTCTTGTGCTTTTCATACCTTTCCTTCTTTGTTCGTAGAAACCCAAACAAAGACGGCCTCTTATGGAATATTAGTTTAAGATATGTTAGGTTTGTTTATGCTTTGGGATATTTGTTTAACGATACAAAGATGTGTTGTATTCTTTCATGTTGCATTTGTTTAACTCTGTGAAGCTATGTTTATTTTGCTTGTCTAAAACATCTGATTGGTCTAATAAAAAGCTGAACAGCTAATAGCTAGGCAAGAGAGAGAAACAGGCGGGGCTGCCAGGTAGAATAAATAGGAGGAGAAATCTAGGCTTGAGAAGAATGAGAGAGGGAGGAGAGAGAAAAGAAGGAAAGGAAGACACCAGGGACCAGCCACCCACCCACACCATCAGCCAGCGAATAAGAATGGAAGAAAGACATACAGAATAAAGAAAGGTAAAAACGCTCAGAGCCAAAATGTAGAAGGCGGAGAAATGGGTTGATTCAAGTTAGACATGCTGGCTAGAAACAATCCAAGCCAAAGCTGGGCTTTCACAGGTAAGAATAAGAAGTCTCCCTGTGTTTATTTGGGAGCTGGGTAGCAGGTCCCCAAAGAGTAAAAAACCAATACAACAACCACAAGAATCTGGTGGTTTTAATGAGAATGGCCCCCAGGGACTCATATCTTTGAATGTTTGATTCTCAGTTGGTGGACTATTTGGAAAGAATTGGAAGGCATAGCCTTGTTATACATGTGTCACTGGGGGTGGGTTTCAAAAGTCCACAAGGAGCCAAGTCTCTCCCTCCCTCCCTTTTTTCCCCCTCCCTCCCTTCCTCCTTCCCTCTTTCCCTCCCTCTCTCCCTCCCTCCCCTCTCTCTTCTCTTCTCTCTTCTCCTCTCTTCTCTCTCTCCCCATCCCTCTCTCTCTCCCTCTCCTCTCCTCACCTCTCCTCGCCTCTCCTCTCCTCTATCTCCATATCCTCTCCCCCCCCATCCTCTCTCACTGCTCCTTCTCCAGCACTATGCTGTCATGCCTGCCACCATGTTTCCCACCAAAATGGTCATGGACTAAGCCATTGAAACTGTTGGCAAGCCACCGACTAAATGTTTTCTGTTATAAATTGCCTTTGTCATGTCTCTTCACAGCAATATAACAGTAACTATGACAGTATCATATGTGGCAAGGAAGGATTTAATTTGTCAGGCCATGTAGAGTTTTTTATACTGTCCTAGGGAAATTCATATAACTTGATCTTTTCTGAGACCCAAATCTTGTCTTCTTAGAGGAGGCTACAAACATTAGTTAGAATATGTAACTCTATCGCAGGAAAAAATAATAGCAAGCATGCCACTCTCTTACAGTCCAAGATATGTTTCAAAATTCATGTTTGTTTGAACAAAATAAACATTTCATTTTACCCTTTATACTAATTTTCATTTATTCATTTATACTTTTATCTATTAGAAGAAATTTGTATGCTATAGGTAGGCAGTGTTTTAATTTCTAGAATGATAAAACAAGAGAAATATCACTAATATCACAAAAGAAGTCAGTTAGCTGGGCAGTGGTGGCACATGTCTTTAATCCTAGCACTCGGGAGGCAGAGATAGATCGATCTCTGTGAGTTCAAGGCCAGTCTGGTCTACAGAGCAAGTTCCAGGGCAGCCAGGGCTGTTACACTATGAAACCCTGTCTCAGAAAAACAAAAACAGTTGTTAGTATTTGAGAAATATTTTATTTATTCATTGCTGACTGTATATAATAAAGATGTCAGACAAAAATAACTTAATTTGCCCAATCCAGGTCTGTGAACAAAGCCATATTCATCTTATGGGATGGCAGAGCAATTTCTACAAAATTCAACTGGAATATATATATGTGTGTGTGTGTGTGTGTGTGTGTGTGTGTGTGTTTGCATGTATGTGTGTATATGTGTGTTTCACCCTTTGTAAGTGGAAGGGGAATCCCAGTTAATTTTATCTTACAGTAGAATATGTATTATAACCAAATGTGCTCTATGAATGCAAAAGCAACAAATGCAGGTTGTTGGGGGTTTTTTGTTTTGTTTTGTTTTTTTTTTTTTAGTAAAGGGAGCCCTGGGGTTTGCCTTTGGATGAGATATCACCAGGGACATTTTTTTTTTTACAGTCGGTAAAATACTCAAATAGCAAGTGTCAAGGTATTGTATATCCACCCAGTTGGTAAAATAAGCCAGTTAATTTGGCAGGTAAGCATTAAGTAATCACGCTGTCACAATCAGGTGAGTATCAAAGGGAGAAAGACTAAGACTGAACAAAGGCGGAAAAATAAAATAAGTAGCAGATTATCAAATAAGTAAATAAAAGTGAGAATGTCTCAGTGCTCCGTTGTATCCTTCATAAACCAGTTCAAGCCTGCAGGACTCTTTCCTCTGTCTTGTAAGTCTGGAGAGCAATGTGGGGTGAGGAAACCATGGCCTGTCAGCTTCTGCGCTGTGTTGTTGAGAGTGTTTTTGAAGGTTTCTGGGAAGAAAAGCCTGGTCCCTTTAAGAATTAAAAAAATCTGGTCTCTGGCAAGCACAGAGTTGCAGAATAGGAAAGGAGCCTGGTTCTCCATACATTAGCTTTTCCCCTTAAAGGAGGGAGCTGAATTAGAAGCATAGCTGCCAGGAAAAGCTTGAATAGAGACCATTTAAGCAGGTTTTTATTCAGGCCTAGGGAAACTCACAACTTGGCCTTTTTCTCGCTTCTCAAAACAGAATATGTATGTGTAAATGCACGGAAAGCTCCCCGGTCGTAGAGGTAAAGATGGAACCTTATTTGTCTATGAACACCAGTGTTTTACACAGACCCGGGCACATGAGAGGCACTCTGATGCATGTCGGCAGGAACAAAAGACAGCATAATGTCTTTAGACCTATTCACTTGCAGTTGGTTCTCTTTTTGGAAAAAAAAATATTTCAAGCTTTTCCTGAAATTAAACTCAAGTTCCTCTTCATGAAAATAGACTGGGGAGTCAGAATACAATTAGCTAAAACCGGACTGCTGAGACTAAGATGTGGCAAGCTCCTATCTGACAGGTAAGGAAACTGAGACACACCAAAGTTCACTGGTTGGAATAAGGTAACCTAACTAGTTGATGACAGCGTCTAGGGCAGTGGTTCTCAACCTTCCTAATGCTGCGACCCTTTAATACAGTTCCACATGCTGTGCTGACCCCCAGTCATATTATTTTCATTGCTTACTTCATAACTGTAATTTTACTACTGTTATAAATCATAATGTAAATAAATATCTGATATGCAAGATATCTAATATGAGATCCGCCAAAGGGCTCCTCACCCATAGGTTGAGAACAGCTGCTTTCAAATAACTTAGACCTCTTACCTTCTTATGTCTCATCAAGAAGACCTGGGATAAGCCTGGACCTATAGATGGGTTTTTTTTAACTCCAAAAGCACTCTCCAAAACATGTGTGTAAAAATCTATGTGCATTGAATCTTTTGGAGAGAGGGCTTGGACTCGTTGCCTGATTTTATTTATAGAACGATATCGATTGAATTCTGGGTCCCCAGTGTATTAGACATGTGCTCTACCACTGAGTCACATCCACGGACCTGTCCCTTAATTTTCAAAAGGTATGTAACTCCAAAACTAGTAGGAATTACAGTCCCCAAAAGGTAGGGAGCGCTTGCCATTTGGCTGCTGCTGCTTCTGTGCTGTGAAGAGTTACAGTCGGGGGGGGGGGGGTTGAGGGGGCACTCCTCTGAGGGTCAGTGGAGGACTCTGAAGGCAAATGTGCACACTGGCAACCTGACAACCTGAGTCTGAGCTCTGCAACCCATGTACTGATTGAAGGAGAGAGTCAACTCCACAAAGTTGCTCTCTGACCTCTCCTTGTGTGTTTGTGCACACGCGCGCACACGTCCACTTTTATGGGCTAAGAAAGAAATCAGAGAAACATCGCCTTTCACAATAGCCACTAATAACATAAAATACCTTGGAGTAACTCTAACCAAACAAGTGGGGATCATGGGAGGGGTTAGAAAGAGAGAGGGAAAAAAGGGAGGATAGCATAGAAAAACATATAGTTCAATAAAAGCAAACAATATAAAAAAGAAAAATAATCAATTGTATTTCAAAATAAAAATTAAAAATAAATATAAATAAATGAAACAAGTAGATATTTTAGAAAATGGCTCCAGGGATGGAGATTAGTTAAACAGTGCCTCCTGCTCTTACAAAGGCCCTGAGTTCAGTTCTCGGCACCCACACCACCTGGAGCTCCGGGTGACCAGACACCCTCTCAAACCTCCACAGACATCTATACTCGCATGCACACACCCACACACAGATAGACACACACTCACACAAGTAAAAACAAAATAATTTTCTAAATTAAAAAACAGTTTCTCTGAGACATCAGCAAGCAGATTGACAGAGAGCTATTTCTATTTTTGTTCTTTCCAGGATTCTGACCATTTGAACGGCGTTCATTCACCCTGAGAGCAGATCTGTTAGTCCATTGACATTTCCACACTAGTCTCCTCTAGAAGTACCCTCGTAGGCACAGCCCAAAGTGATGCTTTCCCAGGTTTCCAGGTATTATTCAATCCAGTCCAGTTGATACTTAAAGCTAGCCATTGCAGTAACTGAGCTAACGCCGAATGCCAAGATGCTCACTGAGGATGTGATGAACACAGGTGCAGGGCTGCAGCAGCAATCCACTCCGTCTCCAGCATCGCTCAATCTGCTCTGTGCACGCCCCACCCTCAACCCCCTAAGCTGATGCTCTAGCACCTACCTGTAGCACACAGAGAACTGGCAGGAGTCAGTTCTCCCATTCTAGCATATGGATCCTGGAACCAAGCTCACATGGTCACACTTTGTGTGGCAGGCGCCTTTACCTGCTTAGCCACCTCACTCACCCTATTGAAGCTATTTTTGTTAATAGTAAAAGCACAGACTGAATTCCAGAAGAAAAGCTAGTGTGATCCCATATTTTCATCTGTCCCAAACAATGGTCCCCAATCTGATTATGGGTTTTCAAGAATAATGACTAATACATAGTATTTTACCTTAGGTATACACACACACAGGCACGCACGGACGCATGCACACACACACACACACACACACACACAGGCACGCACGGACGCATGCACACACACACACACACACACAGGCACGCACGGACGCATGCACACACACACACACACACACACACACACACACATGCACACAAGCATGCAGAGCTATTATACAGTTTAATCTTACAATCTTATGTGGACATTGGGTGAGCTAGTTGAGGCAGTGCTGGAAAGCTCACCCAGATGACAATGAGGGAAAGCTGGCAGGCTGACCAACCCAGCTACTACCCAGGCCCAGAACCAGGGCTGTGAGTTAGCCGACCCCAACATCCACCTCATCTATGAACTGTTAGGTTTTTTTGTTTGTTTGTTTGTTTGTTTTTGGTTTTTCGAGACAGGGTTTCTCTGTGGTTTTGGAGCCTGTCCTGGAACTAGCTCTGTAGACCAGGCTGGTCTCGAACTCACAGAGATCCGCCTGCCTCTGCCTCCCGAGTGCTGGGATTAAAGGCGTGCGCCACCACCGCCCGGCTGTTAGGGTTTGTGATGTGGATGAACCTTCAGATCCAAAACTGCAGGACCTCCACAACACAGGACCACAGGATATCCAAGAGGAGTCCCACTGAGAACCCATTATTGGTGGTATAGCAGAAGCCAGAGGCCTCAAACCAGACCCCTGGCAATGAACACTTGCAAGGAAAGATGAATGGATGAAAGGGTGAACTGTGGGACTCAATGGGCCACACTACAGCATCTACAACAAGATTCTTCTTCTTTTGTTTGGTTTGGTTTGGTTTTTCTTTTAAATTTGGTTTTGATTTGATTAAGTTTGCAAGGGAAAAGGACAGATGCGAGGGAACGGGGAGATAAGTGGGATTGGAATACATGATGTGAAATCCACAAAAGATCAATAGATGTAAAAGGACTTTTTTAAATTTTAAAAAGAAAACACAGAACAACCTAACCATCAGTCCTGGGGGACTCTGGAAGTGAAATGTAACGTGTACAGTGAAATTTGAAGCAACATAGTAGGTGAAAACACATCAATATGGATTGATATTAATGACATGGTCCCAAGTGAAAGGATTTTAAGTAGAAAATGTGTTTAAAAATTAAACTCAAAGCCTCAGTTATATTAGCTAAGTGCTCTACCACTCAACTACATATTCTACAGGGGGACACACAAATTTGAAGCTACACATTGCAGGAAAGGGAAGGGAATGGTAAGGAATGTCTGGAAATAAGGGAAAGAAATAGCTAGGCGTGGTGGCACACCCAGCACTCAGGAGGCAGAGGTAGTTGGATGAGTTCGAGGCCAGCCTGGTCTGCAAAGTGAGTTCCAGAACAGACAGGGCTACCCAGAGAAACCCTGTCTCGAAAAAACCAGGAAGGGGGTTGGTGTGGGGGGGTGGGGTAAGTAAAAAAAGACAGGGAAGGAAAAGGTAAAGAAAGAATAAAGAGTCATATGCATTTTAGTGATGACAATATGCTTTATGTTAGGAAATAGAATTCAATCTTTTAATTAAAAAACAAACAGCACCAATAGATGACTGCTTTAACATTTGCTTGGTGCCAGTACATGCAAGGGCCATTTCAAAACCACAATGTTGGGCTGTAGAGACGGCTCAGTGGTTTAAAGCACTTGCTGCTCTTACAGAAGGATCCAGGTTCAGATCCCCAGCACCTACATTGTGACTTACAACTATCTGTAACTCTAGTTCCAAGGGATCTGACACCATCTTCTGGCCTCCATAAGCACCAGATACACATGCAGTACAGATATCCATGTAGGCAAAGCACTTATTTAAAAAAAATTAAATTTAAAAACCTGCAATGTTGGCCGGGCAGTGGTGGCTCACGCCTTTAATCCCAGCACTTGGGAGGCAGAGGCAGGTGGATCTCTGTGAGTTCGAGACCAGCCTGGTCTACAAGAGCTAGTTCCAGGACAGGCTCCAAAACCACAGAGAAACCCTGTCCCAAAAAAACAAAACAAACAAAACAAAAAAACCAAAAAAAACGGCAATGTTTGGGGACTACTAAAGTGTATTCTGTTTTCAAATAATTTGACTATTCTGTTATACATGTTGTCCATTTGACTAAACACCTTTTCCTCCTTGGCTGTAAACACTCTAACTTAAAGAAATTGAAAGGGGGCCTAGAAAGCAAAGGGGAATGGAAAGCATCGCTGATTTTCATATTAACCTATTAATCTTCGCTGAACTGAAGTCAAACAGTGAAAAAGATAATATATACTGTGGTGCATATTTTAATACAAAACAGGCCAATTACCAATATTTGAATACTTGCATCATTATTTATTCATCATGGACATACAAAAAAATTCCGTAAAATACTCAAATAGCAAGTGTCAAGGTATTGTATATCCACCCAGTTGGTAAAATAAGTCAGTTAATTTGGCAGGTAAGCATTAAGTAATCACGCTGTCAGAATCGGGTGAGTATCTAACAGAGAAAGACTAAGACTGAACAAAGGAGGGGGAATTTATAGAAAGGAAATAAGAAGGGGGCCAAAAATAGGCATAAGGAGCAAATAAATACAGTGTGACAGGTTCAACAGTAGGGATGGATGTCTTGCTTCCATCACAGGGAGATTATCCTGGAAATAAGGGTAGACATTACAAAGTGACGCCAATGGACGAGATTTCAGGTGGGGATTGTTCATCGGGCAATTATGGACTAAAATGGGCTTTCAAATGTCAGCTTTCTCCATCTTATATCTCATTGTGCCAGTTGTCTACAGCATGTTAGGCAACACATATAACACACTCATGTGCATACAGCACCTGCCCTACCTCTCAAATGCCTAAGATTTGGAAAACCTTTTCTATTGGGGGAGGGGTCACATAATAGACCTAAGCATTGCAGGCCCGCGATACCATTGCTGATGAAAAGTTCCTTTCCTGCTTGACTATTCATTGTCTTCTCAGTTCATCATTTCATTTTTCTGTATTGTGTCTGCTGCCTAATATGTGGGAGGAAATCACTGAGTTATCTGTTAACTGAATTAATTCTGTAGCAGGACATTTGCAGTCAGTCTAACAGGTCCTCGGCTTGCTGGTTCCTCATCTCTAAAACCTCCGTTACTTGATGTAAAGGCGCCCTATTCTGACAGCAACTTTATGTCTGTTTCTTAAAGGTCTTCTCCCCTAAGACACAGAGGAGAAGGGAAGTACATTCCCAGAGGTTTCCTCATGGCCTCAACCTCTCTTTCTCTTCCTCCTACAACCAGTAAAACAGTGAGTCCTGTTAGCTACACACTCCAGCTACACACAGAATCCATAGCTCGGCCCAATTCCAATCACTTTGCTGCAAAACAACATCATTTTTTTCACCCACCTGGTTGGTGATAAACTCCAAATGGGTCCTGAATCCAGACCTTGAGCCACCGCATACTACATGCTCCAGATAGTTTTTATAGTTTTATTTTGAACTTATTTTAGACTTATAACTCTGCAGAAGAGCGCAGAGTTCTTTTTTATAGTTTTATTTTGAACTTATTTTAGACTTATAACTCTGCAGAAGAGCGCATGTTGCCATTTACCCTTCAACTGGCTACCCTTGCTGTGCATAAGGAAGTAAAGGAACTCCAGGGAGGAACGGCTAGCAGAGCCCAAAGACAAGATGGAAAGAATGATGGGTGGGTCCCACTCAAGGCCTGAACCAGGTTGTGAAGATGAGGGTGGTGGTCAACTGTTGATCAAGACAGAAAAGCAGTGGTAGACTCTGTATGGACCACCTCAGAGCCCAGGAAAAAAAAGATGCAAGTAGTCACTCACTGGGTAACACTAAAGCAATTTCAAGACTTCCTCTCCAGGGGAGCATGCATAGGGTGCTGTTACACTTCTTTCCCTCAGGAAATCTTTCAGCTTGAGGTGTACTGAAGCAACTATACACATTTTTTTTTACATCTTATACATTTACTTATGACAAACTTAATTCTGGGTAAAACTGGGCTTCTGTGAAAAATATCATGCCTGTTTCCTGGAAGTGGAGGCTACACTGATTTTTTAGGTTGGTCTATTTTTCCAGAGTGGGTTCTTGTTGCCTCCTCACTTGCTCTAACTAAACGATAGCCTTCTTGGTCTACCACAGTGTCCCATCTAGATTCTCTCCTTTCAGGAGCACAGGAACTCAGATTGTTGCTGAAGTACAGACCACAGGGAACTAGGAACTTCTCTAGAATATTAGTACTTACATAATCTTAGTTCATTTATCACAGCTAAGAATTACATGGGGAATCCCTAGCTGAGGTCTTTTTTTCACTTGGAATTTGTCGGTTTCACAATGGGGCAAAAACAGTATACATTCACTGCAAGCTACACTTTAGCTTTTGACGTTTGACCTTTGCCCAGGCTGATGATAAGTAAATATTCTCTCCAGATAGCGAGGAGCCACAGTGAGCAATGCAGTTATGCCTGGAAACACTGGATTCCCCACACATACTGTGCTGAGCTGGAGGTCCAGTTGGTAGGGTAAGTTCATCTTACAACACTTTCAATTCCCAATGAGTTGAAGATATAATCTCCCACTGCTACAACACTGCACTTCTGACAAGACATTGGTTTTTACCTATTTGTCCCCTCGCCCAGGACACATTTCTGATGCAGGAACTAATCTAGGGTTGTTATTTCGTTTATCTGTCAAGTCTGCTCCGTCTCTGCAGCCCTATAACAATTTATGCTCTTTCCTTGCTTTTCCTGTTCTTGACATTTGTGAAGAATATTTGTCGGAGATTTGCTGAAGGTCTCTTGAATTGGGTTTGTCTATTTTTTTTTCATGATCACACACAATAAAAGCATTTTTAGGGGCCAGTGAAAGGGTTCACATAAAGGTGACAACCAACACCATGAACTTTTCCGCTGACCTCCACACATGCTCCGGCATATGTCCCTATTGCACATCATGCATGAACACAATAAATAAATAAATTCAAACAAAAAGGCCTTTTAGACAAAATAAGTACAGAAATGTTATGCTCTTTTCAGTGTATTTCATCGGGCATAATGATGTCAATATGTCTTATTGGTATATCAACTTTATCACCTGGTTAAGGTGGTACGTGCTAGCTTTCTCCACTCTCTGAACACCATTATTTCCTTTTGATCAATATATATCTTATGGGAAAATGCTGCAAGACCTTGCAAGTATCTGGTTCCACACAATGCTCTGCCCAGTGATTTTTTTAACATCCATTGATGTTTCTTGCTTTTAAGAATTGGTACTGTGATTTATGTCCAGCGGTGACTAATTGTCAATCACCCTCATTGTTTCCATATCTGTTAACTGTAAATTGACCGTAAGAAGAGACGTTCCTTCTCACCCATTAATTACTATCACTATAGACTCAGGGGTATTGATTTATTCTGTGGATTCTAATATCTAGCTAGCATCATCTCTTTTGTTATTCGTATGTCCCAGATTTAAGTCACTCCCAAATGACTTACAATGCTAGAATATGTGTTCTTTCTACAGGTTCCTTTCTCTTCATGAACACTCCAGTATTTTCAGAGGCCGCACGATGCTCTGGGCTAATCTTGTTTTCTCCAGAGCTTGCTCTAGAATCAACAGTATCTCCAAGGAAATTTGATTCCTTTCCTTGAATAATGACATATCAATATGTATGCATTCACTAGTGCTGAATTATCATTGTCTAGGCTCCCTCAAAAGACAGAGCTGAACAATATATGCATATATACTGTCCTATGTATTCTCAACCAGAAAATTATATCTGAACATATATTAAGAATATTAGCTTATGCTGGTCCTCTAATTCCAGCACAGGCCCATAGTGATATTTTTAGACGTCCCTCTTTTCTTGTATGTCATGCTGACAAGAAGAAACCTATCTCTCATTCTCTGCAAGCTGTCATCTCTTTGCTCAAAGCCAGCATATACATAAAGTAGGCCGCATTATTAACACATATTCTTGTCAAAAGAAAATTTATGAACTGGAGTATATTTCTTATCTTATGCACAGAAACGAACACAGAAAGTCAAGGAAAAGGAAGGCCCAGGGAATTGTGTTCCAAATAAAAAGAGCAAGATTCATCTATAGAAACTGCGCTTAATGGAATGGGTGAGAAGGAGGCATAAATGCTGAGATGTAAGTCAGTTATAGACTTACATAGAATGAACAATTCCATAATCTAATTAGAAAAGGTGGTACACTGTTAGGTTATACAGCACATTAAAATGTTCTAATTTAGAGGTGGGAAAGATGGCTTAGCAGTAAGAGCACTTGCTACTCTTCCAGGGAACCCAAGTTAGATCCCTAGCACTCAGGTCAGGTGGCTCACAACCACATGCAACTCCAGCTCCAGGGGATCTATTACCATTTTATTGTGTCTAAGGACACCAATGTACAAGTAGCATATATACATTTAAATAAAATAAATCCTTTAAAAACTTTTGCAGGCCACGCATGGTGGCTCATGCCTCTAATTCAAACACTAGAGTGACTAAAACAGATGAATTGGTACATGTAATGAGTATCAGGCCAGCCAGGGCTCTAAAGACAGATTCCACCTTCAAAAAAGTTTTAAATATAGATCTTAGGGATACTTAGAACTTTTTAAAAAGAGGTAACTTGGAGGGGGATCAGTATGCCAATATGCTGGCCTGTAATAAACATTTCATTCTGCATATGTATATCAAACATCATGCTGTACACCTTAAATATATAGAATAATAACAAATTTAAATAAAATATCTAATAAGAGGGCTAGAGAGATTTGTTCAGTAGTTAAGAGCATTTGTTGCTCTTGGAAAGGGACCTAGATTCAGTTCTCAGCACCCATACAGTAACTTACCACGCTCTTTAACTACACTCCAGGGAATCTACCCACCTACATTCTTCTCACTTGTTTAAGCACCAGGGTGCATGTGGAAACACACACACACACACACACACACACACACATACACAAAATAAACCTCAAAACTAAAAAAGAATAAAATAAACTAAAAGACCGCATAAGTAAAAGTACAATAGGACTTATTGTCAGAGCAGAAAAGTTTCCACCAAAAGCCATATTAAGTAGCGTTTGAGCAGAAATTCAGTGGTACACAGAGGCATGCTTTGTACCATTTGAGGCCAAACTCTGACGCATCATTGGACATCCCTATGTTGGATATTTCATCTTTCATGCTTTTCCATCAGAAAATTTCCAGGGGTTTCTTGCTTTTAACCAAGACAAGAAGAGAATCTTTATCCTGGCTTCTGTTCCATGCCTTTGGAGAACTGTATCTCTATTCCAGGCCGAAGAGCCTGAGGAGTTCACAGCAATGCAGTGCACAGGCGGGTCCCCAGGAAGCATTCCCTCTATATTCCACTCGTCTTGAAAAGAAATCTCAGCTGCTCTCACACCCTACTGTAACTAATGAAATGCCCAAGCAACGATGGCTGTGCCAATTCCAAGCTAAGAGTTAAGAAGACCTGGCAGCTTCCACAGGTGTGTCACATCATTCTTAAGCCACCATGTGGGAGTCCAGTTGCCCTGCTGGAAGGACCACATGGAGAGGCCACAAAGCAGAAAGAGAACATGAGGCTGTGTAGAAAGCAAGAGGAAGAAGCTTGGCATCCCATTATTCCCAGTTGAATCTCGTCTTCAGTCAACTCACCAACAGACTGCAGCCAGACAAGTAAGCACTGGAAAGCTGGCAGAGGAACTAGCCAACTGACCCTGGTCCAGATAGCAAGAGCCTGAACAAAAGACTAATGGGTATTGATTGAAGGGGCCATGTTTGGGAGTAATAGCTAACCAGAACAGTGCCTTCAATCACACTCTCTCATACCTTGAGAAAAGCTTACTGTGCTAGGGATCTGGATTATCCTAGCAACACGGGTGGAAGTGGGAATGGGAATAGAATTTCAAGTTCAAAAATACGGTAATAAAAGAGTGATGTTCAAAGCCCACAACCAGGACGTTTGGGGCAAGAGAAAAGAGTGAGATTTCAAGATTTCAAGCCTTCTGTAGCTCTCAAAATTCCTTCCTTCCATAAACAGATACTCAACTGGCATCAACTCCTTTACCTCGTTCACCTTTGTTGAGGCTTCACCAGGTTCACAGATGTATGAAGACATGATCTTGAACTTTAACTCCAGTAAAACTACAAATGAGACGTACTCTAACACTTTTATCTGTGTTTAGTCATTTTCACCTTCAAGAGAAATAAGAGCTTATGGACCAAGCTTGACTGAGGGAAGGGAAAAGAGACCTTAAATACATAGTAATTTTGGTCAGGAGAACCTAGAGTTAGCCCGGTCCAGCACTTGGGGACATTTGACCAACACACTTCCTCATTTTGTCATGGGCTGTTCCAGCAAAAACTATAGAAACAGGATCAGTCATTTGTCCTGAAGGAGCTGCATTCCGGCCTATCTTGAGTGGAGGAAATGTTGAAGAAAGTATGGGAAAAGCTAATTTTTGTTCCTCTGAGCACGATGACTTTGTAATGTTCTCTCCTTGAAAAATATCAGCTAGGGACCTCGTTCTCCTGAATCTAAAACTTCATCAGAGAATGGCCTATGAAAATGGACAGTGTAAGAACCACAGAGGTGATACTAATAATCAAAAAGATTACTTTTTGTTAAGCACCTATTTATCCTGAATTTTCTTCAAAAAACTTAGCAGTGTTTGGAGATGATAAGGGTCTGCCATGTTCCATGGACACCAAATTTATTTTTTTTTAAAAAAAATGTATGTGTAGTGGGTACCTTAATAGGATGCAGAAACCTTAAGAACATTATTTCATTCCAACTTCTGGCATAAAATGCTCAGGGTCCTTTACATTTTTCAGTTCCCTGGCATATTAACAATACCCGCAACAATTCCTGTCATTTCAACACCCACTGTCTCAAAAGTCAGGAAAGTGGTCTCATCTCATTGTCAACAACCCCTCCCCCCGAAAAAGGTGCTACAATGCCCCACAAGTTACCAATTAAGAAACTCGGGCTCATCCAAATCTTGGGGGCCAGTGACTAATTGAATCAGCCTTAGGGCCTTAGCAACTACACTTTGTCCTGCCCCTATCCCTAAGTGATGTCTTTCTATCCATCAATTATCCTAAAAAGGGGTACTGCTAAATAGAAGAATTTTAAGTAGGTACTCTTTATCTGCAACCTTAGCTTCAGGGGTTCTGTGAACCCATAAAATCAAATGTCAGAAGCGTGTGTGTGTGTGTGCGTGTGTGTGTGTGTGTGTTTCATGAGGAGGTCTACAGCTTTTTTTTTCTCCTTTTCTTTCTATGTTTGAGACAGGGTCTCCATATATGTCCTGACTACTCTAACCTGGAACTTGCTATGTAGATTAGGCTGGCCTCAAACTCACAGAAATTCTTCCTACCTCTACCTCCCTAGTGCCGTGATTAAAGGTGTGGACCACCAATACCAGCATTATATCTTCTAGTGGTCTTCATGGAGTCATTGATTTCAAATAAGACTAAAACGCTAATTAATTAAAAGTAATGCTAAACTATAAAACATCATAACCCAGTTCAAACAGAATGATAACAGATCAAAGCAGGGGATGCCCCAATCTATGTAATGATGACTATCAGTACCTGCTTCCAAAACTCACTGCCTCCACAAAGAGCCTGTCTCTTTCTATAATGGATTTCCATAAAGCACAGCTGGGTTTCATGAGGGGCACTAAACTCATTTGGAAGCAGCTACAGGGCAAGCCCTGTGCAGTGCCTGCCTGCCTAACAGAAAGGCCAGAATGAACCCCATCCTGCTGCACCAGCAAGCAGCATGGAGACAAATGGATGGTTGCTGTAGAACTCTTCCAGGCCCATTTGTCTACTGACAGGTTGGATTCTGATTTTGATCCAAGCAGAGATTAGGTCATTTATCCACTTCTGAAAACCTGGCAGGAATACCTTTCTTTAAATGCATTCATTAGGCAAACCAAGTGTTTTCCAAGAAGAAATTCGAGAGAGATTTCCAAGTCTCATGCGAGCTCGTGGCTTGATTTTGCTTTTCAATCTCATTACAGAATGATCAACTTGTCACTTGCAGTCACTGTTCCTTCCTGCCCACAGTCACTACTCACCATGGGGAAGAATTCAAGTTGTGGTTGAAAAATTCATATCAATGAAAAAAAGATGTTACTCATATGAACTTTTCCTGGAGAGATGAGCAAATGTGTATTTATCCCAGATAGGGCACACGCTAGACCGCAGAGACTACTCCACTCAAGTTAAATTTGCTGAACCAGAATTTAATTAATGCTACTTATAGGAGCATGAGTGTCTATGGAGACTGCACATTGGTTTTCTGGCCTCCCAGACCTTAATAATCACACAGAAACTATATTAACTACAACACTGTTTGACTTATTAGCTCAAGTTTCTTATTGACTAACACTTACATATAAATGGAAACTGCTGTTGGTTTCCCAGCTGCCTAGATCTGAATAATCACACAGACACTATATTAATTACAACACTGGCTGATGGCTCAGGTGTATTTCTAGCTAGCTCTTACATCTTAAATTAACCCATTTCTAATAATCTGTGTATGGCCATGAGGCTGTGGCTTACCAGTAAGGTTCTGGTGTCTTTCTCCTTCAGCAGCTACATGGTATTTGCCTGACTTAGCCTTCTTTCTCCCTGCATTCAGTTTAGTTGCTCCCCCCCCAACCTAGCTGTATTCTGCCCTGCCATAGGCAAAAGAAGCTTCTTTATTAACTGATGGTAATAAAACATATTCCTAGAATACAGAGGGGAATACCAAATCATCTCCCTTTTTCTGTCTAAATAAAAAGGTTTTAACTTTAACATAGTAAAATTACATATATAAAACAATAATCAAGCATGAATTATAGTTACAATATTTAGTCCATTTATATTTGACAAATTAAGGAAAATACTGTATTATCTATTCTATCTTTGTGAGTCTAAAGTCTTATATCTGATATATTTTTATCATAAATAAAAAAGCTATAATTATAACTATCTAGTCTTCAACTCCATCAAAGACCCCAGAAGGATACAATATTACCTAAGTAAACAGGAAGTACATTACAAGTAACTTCCAATGTTCTAGAAATGACAGAGACATCTCACTGCCTGGACAATTGCCCAAAGTTCTTCTATAACAACACTGGGGCATCCATCTTCAGCATATAGACCAATAGTATCCGGCAGACTGTTTAACGAAGCAGGAAATTTGAAGATCATTTCTGTCTTATACTGGCAAAGTTCATCAGTTACTTTCTTCTGTGTCCTGAATAATGTCTTGCAGATTCTTTCATGAAGCAGGAACCCTGAAGGACTGTCTTACCTTCTTTAAGCAAGTTCAGCAGTCATTTTTCTGTGGGTCATGCATGTCCAGTTCATACAGAATACCATCAAGCAGTACAGGCCAAAGCAGTTTCTTGCCCAAATGGCTAGAATGTGGCTCACCACATTGAAGGCAAATTCCATAATCAGTTTCTTCAATGCCCATCAACCTCTCTGAAGTAATTGGTGCTGCCAAAAGCAGATACATCTCACTGTCAAGAAAAGTCTAAGTCATTAAAACCTTTTAAATGCCATATTCTGTAGCTCTTTGAGGTGTTGAAAATTATCTATCTATCTGAAATATATCTCTGTATATCTAGAAAACCTAACTAATGTAATTAAAAGGTTGATTATTATAGACGTTTATTAATCTGTATTTCTTAATTATACATTACATTTTTAAATGAGTTGTATAAACATAATACCTTAAACATGAATAGAAATTTGTATCAATAAACCGAGGTCTATACCAATGTAAAGCATTCATTTCTATGTCATATCCCCCTTTTTTTTCTTTAGAAAGATCTTGACTGTGACCATTAATCATTTTTAATCAACCCCCTTTAAATTAAAACAAACATTTATAAACAATCATTTTGAGAATTTGGATGTAGTTTTCTCCAAATTGCTTCCTGCTGTTTGTTAGTCAAAGTATTTTTAGGGTTCATGGAGACCGTCTGGGGGGGTCTTGTTTCATCAACCCACATTAGCCTGGAAGTAATCCACAGGTTCTCATCCTCTGTGGAAACAAAAGTAGAACCTCTTTTCCAAAATAACATATCCTTAGACTCAAATTTTGAAATCAAGATGCCTTTAAAATATGTATAATGGTTTAGTTTAGCAGCAATGAAATGTCTCTCTGTAGTTAGCTCATTCACAGTCCAAAAATTCAAAGAAAACACAATAATATACATAATCCATACTTTGTATTTTTATCTTTATGTGGCTTTTTTACTTTATTACTTTTTAATATTCAATTATCTTTACTCCTTTAATCTATGACTGTCTGTACTCTTTTATAATACTTTTACTGTCTCTTTAAAGCCTTTGTTTTATTTTTTAAAACTCTGTAACTGCCTATACCCATTTTCTTGTTTTCTTAACCCTATGTACATTTTTTAAACATACTATGACCCATTCAGGGGGTTATTTTTGTCTGAATCTGTCTTTATTGTGTATCTGTAATCCTTTTTTGATCACTGTTTTAAACTGTTAAGCAGGCATGGCTAGGACTAGAGCAGCCACTTTGACTGTTGGTTCCACCCTGCTTGACTTTCTGATATGGTAGAGGTCCGTTTACTGCCTTCTCTGGGAGTCATATTTACCAAACCCAACTCTCAGAAGCAATTGGCCCATGACACCACCAAGTCACTTGCAGCATGCTGCCCACAAACCCCATTCAAGTGCTCCATAACAGGACCTCCCAAAAAATCTAGAGCCATTTGTGCCACCAGCAGGAACCAGGAAGCTGTCTCTTAAAGGAGCCATGTAGTTTTTGCTAATGGTGAGTCAGGAAGACTTCTCTTAAAGGAGCCACGCCTCTGCTTGCCAGCAGCAAACAGAGCCTATCTGAAAATATTCAACTACCAAGAAGCTCTAATTGATTCCTGTTTTTGTGGGTCTGTAAGTCCTTTTTCTTAAGCTTTCTTAGGCTTTATGTGGATTAAGTTGCTAAACACTGGGCATCATTATGTAAACAGAGACTTCACTGGTTTCCTGACTGCTCAGACCTAAATAATCACACAGAAACTATATTAATTACAACACTGTTTGGCCTATTAACTCAGGCTTCTTATTAACTAAGTCTTACATCTTAAATTAACCTATTTCTATTATTTTATATTTTACCACAAGGCTCATGGTTTGTTACCTCTTACTTCTTGGATGGCTATGTGGCATCTCCTCAGCTCTGCCTTTTTTCCTCCTCTATCTCTACTTGGAATTCCCACCTTGCTATATTCTGTCCTGTGATAGGCCAAAGCAGATTCTTTATTAACCAATGGCAATAAAACATATTCATAGCATACAGAGGAAACTTCAGATCACATGAGTGAAAAGTTATTTACAGGGGATCATAGGAAACATATGAGTGACTACACCACTGGGAAGAAAATGTCTGTCCCTCTGGCAGCTTCAACATTTTAGGTTTTAAATTAAATTTGATTCTATTTTGAATTGGTTCTTGTGCATTATGAGAGATGGGAATCTAAGTTCATTGTTCTGCATGTTGGTATCTGGTTTGTTAGCACCATTTTCTGTATACAGGATCTTTTTCTTCCATGTTCTTGATGCCTTTGTCAAAAATAAGGTGGCCATAGCTGCGTGGGTTTATTTCTATGTCCTCTATCCAGTCTGCATGTCTGTTTGTACACCACTCTCAGGCTGTAGTATATAATTTGAAGTTAGGTGCTCTTTGTATAGACAATTGCTTTGGCTATTCACGGCCTTTTGTGTTTCCATGTGGCATTTTTATTGTTTTTCCCTAGTTCTGTGAAAAAAAATATTGGAATTTTGATGGGATTTTTAATGAGTCTGTATATTACTTGTGGAAATATAGCCATTTTTACAATATTATTTCTGCCAATAAAGAAACATGGAAGGTTCTTCTATCATTTGTAAGTTCCTTTAATTTCTTTTTTCAAGGTCCCAAAGTTCGCATTGTAAAGGTCCCTGGCAAAATAAAACTGTTAGAGAAAAACATACAGAATATACTTGAAACAATAGGTATAAGGAAGAACTTTCTGAACACAGTTCCAATAGCACAGTAAATAGTATCAAGAATAAAAAAAAATAGGACTATGTGAAATTATAGTATCCATACAACAAAAGAAATTATCTTTAGAGTGAATAAACAGCCTACAGAATGGGAGAAAATCTTTTCCAGCTATACCTCAGATAGGGTGTTGATATCTAAACTCTATAAAGAACTGAAAAAAAAAACTAAACACCAAAACCACAAAACAGCTGATAAATAACTGGGCAAATAAAGTGGGCAGACAGTTCTCAAAAGATGAAACACAAATGGATAAATATTGTTCTAATCTTCAATGTCCTTTGTCCCCAGGGAAATACAAATTAAAATCACTTTGACTCCATTTCACCCCATTCAGAATGACCATGATCAAGAAAAAAAGAGGGCAGTAAATGCTGGTGAGACTGTGGAAAATAGGAACTTTATTCACTGCTTGTAGGAGTATAAACTGGTGCAATAACTATGGAAATTCTATTAAAAAAATTAAAAACAATAAAACCATCATATGACCCAGCTATGTCATTCCTGGGAATATACCAAAAGGATTCTATGTTCTGCCACAAAGATCAATGATTATTGCTGCGCTATTCACAATAACAAGAAAATGGGATTCAGCCTAGATGTCCATCAAGTGAACGGATAATGAAAATGTGGCATATATACAAAATGAAATATTATTTGACTGTTAAGAACAATGACGAATGAAAATTTCAGGAAAGTGGATGGAACTGGAAAGTGTTAAGTGAAGTGACTCAGTCTCTCATATGGAATTCTAACTTAATGTTTATATGTAGATAAATGAAGGGTTATGAAAGTTAGTATGAGCTATAAAACTAGATTGGGAGCCATGGGGGGAGATTAAGAGGTACTGAGAAAGGAGATGAGGATGTAAAAAGTTACATGTGGTGACATAAAAGTAGAAAGGGACTTCTGAGGGTAGGCGAATACAAGGGAGGAAGAGGAGATGGGAAAGAAGTAAAGGCACAACAAAGACATATTTTATCTGATTAACATAGCAAAAATGTTAAAAAAGAATTTCATTAGTCATAAGGTATTTTGTATGAAAATAGCATTTATTGGTCACTTTGTATGACTTAAATGTACATGTCTCTCTCTAATGGGGGAAGGGGAGAGAGGGAGAAAGAAAGGAAAGAAAACATCTGTCTCCCAGCAACCGTATATAGATGCTCAGGGAGGGAGGGATAAGACCTTGTGAGCCCCTCCTTGTAGCAACTATCAACTGCCTATAAACGCTCAAGGAGGGGCAAAGCATCTCTCTTGAACACTTTCCCTCAGACAGCCGTCTACCTAGCCATGCTCAGGGAAGGGTAGAGCCTTGCAGGCCCCTGTCTTCTAGCAACTGTCAACTGCCTAAAAATGCTCAGTGTGGGGGAAGCATCCTCCTTGAGGTCCTCTCCACTAGCGACCTATACATTTATTTATAAATTTATTGCAACCGATAATTCCTCAGAGAGGGGAGGGGCTCCCCTCTGGCAGCTGGCAACTCCCTGAGAATGCTCAGTAGAGTAGAGTAGACCTCACTCTTCCACTACTGCTAACATCCACAGCTCCTCAGAGAGGAAGCAGGGCCTTGTGAGGCTCCCCCCAACCTCCAGCAACTGTTGACTGCCTACGTATCCCCCATCCCCAGAAGGAGGCAGGGCATCACGATTCCCATCCGTGATGGATGGAACATTCATTGTTCAATCTTATTTCGTTCTCGTGGGGGTAATTCCAGCTTCAGGGATTTCAGGAGGGTGAAAGTCATATCATGCCCAGAGGACAGCATTTCACAACAAGGGTCCTTTCTCTAAAGAACTGAGGAAAGCAGCTCATTGTATATTTTGACATGAGCAGGGACGAGAAGGCTCAGAGTAAGCTCCTTTCTGTCGCATGTGTGTGAGCTGGAGATGTAGACACTGCCCACACAAGGGTGACTCAGCTCCCATTCACCTTGATGTCATAATCTTAAATGGCAGACACAAGTGTATGACATGTGATGGCGGCGTAGGAAGAACGGGCCTCCACAGCTCAGCTCGGGATCAAAATCTCAGCTCTTGCCTAAGAGCACAAAGAAAGCACTGTGCCCTCTGCCTGTCCATTTGTCTATGTGTCTGGATACTGGATAAGTTCGCACTGAGCTAGACAGTGGCCAGGAGTATAGACTTCCTAAATCCTGGTGACTCACTCACACTGCCTGCTATATGAATTACTCTAGGCACTCGTTCTAGGCAGGTCTGTAACATCAGCAACTCTGGAGGCCAAGACAGAAAGTGGAAAACTCAAGGCCTTCCTGATCTAGATAGCCACTTTAGCAACTGAATAAGACCCTGTATCAAACTTCAGAAGTAAAAAAACTGGTCATACAACTCAGGGGCAAAGCACTTATCTCGCACATATGAGGTTCTAGGTTCAAACCCCAAGACTACAAACAACTAAAAATGATACTTACATCTTAGTGTTCCTAAGTGTGCTTTGAATTCAACTCAAACATCCCTCAACCCACTATGGATCATCTCTGACATGGGGAAAAGGGAAAAATCACACTGCCTTAATCCTAAGACCTTTCCCTAGTACAGACCTCCAGCCATCATTTGGGACCATTCTTCCTAGATCATTATTCCCTTCCTGTGGTCATGTTTTAAATCCATAGCCTTTGCCATTTGTTTTTGCAGTAAAGTTTGCAAAGTAAATCTTTCCAACCAACTAGCTAGCTAGATGTCTAGTCATGTGACTTGTTTTTCAACGAATAGCATATGACTAGAGGGGCCAGCTATATGGCTCAGGGGGAAACAGCACTTGCCGCGCAAGACTGAAAACCCTAGTTCAATCCCTGCATGGTTGAAGGAGAAAACAAACTCTTGAAAGATACCTCCTGACCCCCGCCATGTACCATGTGTTCACATTAATGCATGCATATTAATGGAGACGACAACCCATTAATATTTGAAGAGGCGTGAAAAGCTTGTACCAGCAACTGCTATCTATGCTTCTGTCATTTGCCAGATATAAAAGAAGCCCCAGGTGAACTGTTGCCCTGCAGCCTGCGTCCTGCAGATATAGAGTAGGTTCCGAGCTGTAAGCTTGTCCAGCTGGACCCAGCAAAAGCAAGCTAACAAGCAGACACTTGAACAATAAGACAAAGAAGCGCTTTGAAAGCTACTGAAATACGAAGGGAAGGGATTTGTTACTGCAGGCAATGATGCCCTGCACTTCTTCCCAATCTACTGTGCCAATAGATTGCTTTGCAACTCACAAGCAACAAAACCTTTGAAACAGTACAGGACACTTGCCCATCTGTTTCCCGTCTGAATGATACAACAAATTATCCTTATCAAAATATCGATGCTGCATTACTTTCTTTGAAAATGACATTCTGATTCATCCCCTGCATATCTGCAGGGAACTATGTCTGACAGTCATTTTAAAATGACTGGCTTAAATCTTTTCTCTTTAAAACCTCGGATGTGGGACTCAGAAGGTAAAGGTACTTGCTATCCAGGAATGTAAGTCTGGCCACCTGAGTTTGATCGCCAGAGTCTGTGAAAGGATGGAAGGAGAGAAACAATTCCACAAAATTGTCCACTGACCCCTGTCATGCACACGTGCCCCCCCACCATGCACACACAATAAAAGAAATAAGTAGCTAACCAAATAAAGCCTCTATAGAAAGAAAGGCTGTCAACGGTTTTATTTCCTGAACTCTTTTTGACACATTTGAGTTTTGGGGGTGGTTCAGAATCTCTCCCTACTGAAGCTCACCTGTCATTTATTTACCTCCTTCTGTACATGAGAAATATTTATAGCTGTTGTCATCAGTCTTGAAATAAGTATACACTGTAGGAGAGTGTATGCTGCCAATTGATCAAAGGAAGACAGAAAGTGAATAGAAGCAAGAAGTGCCTGAGGCTCCCAAAAGCCTGTTGACGTGAAGACACTGGGAAGCGGGCCGAGAATGATGAATCTTGACAATGACATTCCGGAGTCTGCTGAAGTCCGGCTCTCCTCAGTATTAAGCTGTTGTCATGTTTTCCAGTCTATGAATTCTTCCCCCTTTCCCCTTTTCCTCTCTATATTTCTTTTACAGAAGATTGAATGACATTGAGCTGCTTTCACACTCAGAAGCTGTGAATTGCTGGGTTCTGTTTAGTTGCTGGTATAATTGGAAACAATTGAATTTGAATAGCAATTTGGTTTTCACATCTTTTATTTATTAACGTTCTTCAAGATATAGAAAGTAAAAGGGTAAAAACAGTTTTACATAACATAGAGAACGTCAGGAACAGAAAAAAAATGAGGACAAAGGAAAAAACAGGAACTGAATAAAAGCATGGGTTTAGTTCTACCTAGAGAGTTTCAGTTTTCACATGTGTCTGGGACTGGTATGTATGCTTCATCTGAAGTCGTGTTAATTTATAAATATTATTGGCATACCACTTGTCAATTTAATAAATAGACCTGGTGATTGTGTAACCAATATTTACTTTTGTCCTCACTTTAAATGCAAACACAGCAAAGAAGTAGCTATTGTTGCTTTTGCAAAAGCACCATATGTATGTGGCTGGGCATGCATGTGTGTCCAAGTCACAGTCTCTCTGTTCCTGTCACATAAGGGTGTGATCAGTTAGTTCAGAGAGCGCCTTTCTGTGTGAATGTCATACTTTGATAAAGGGGACTTTTTAAAACCACAGGGCAAGTAACAGACTAGCACGCCTGTTGATTTTTACCCCTAGAGTTTGAGAGTAGGTGTACTAACACTGTAGGTATACAGTGGTCAAAAACAAAGGGGAAATTACCTCCCACCAAACAAACATTCATGCACGCATGTACACACACATACATACACACACATAAACATAGGCACGCGTGTACACATGCACACATGCAAAAAGAAAAATAAAACAGAACATTTACTTAGCTTTTATTTGGGAAAAAAGCTTTATTGAAACATTACAATTCCCTCTTGCAGGAAAGAAATGGAAAAAGTGATAAGCATTAGCAAGGTACAGTCTCTGCCAACCTTACCAAGTGGGTAAAGCCGAAAGTGGCTCTTCCCAGTCGAGCATAAACTCTACAGCCTGGTTATTCTTATTGGTGGGCCAGGAACGAGGCTCCTAATTCAAAGTCCCAGCTCCACTACTGCACACGTTAGCTAACTCATCATGTTTCATTTCTGTCGCATGTAAGTTAAACATGCTCATACCTGCCTCAGAGATTTCTTACCAAAAAAAAGTATGTGCTAAAATCTAAGATGTTTTCAATATGTTAGTGATTAGCATTCGTCCCATAACAAATAGCTCAATATAAGACACAGATAAGTGAGAGAAGAGAAAGTACCTATTTCTGCCTAAATTTCCTTTTTCATAAAAATGAAAAATATATGGCCAAAGGGTTTGTGAAGATGTGCTTTGTTTGCAGCGTAGTTTCAATTGCACCAGAAAAATAAGATGAACTGAAGGATGAGTAGCAGGAACAGATAGATAGGCGATAGAACGCACCAAAAAGCTTGGTGGAGAAGCTAGAGTTGCCCATGTGGATATTCACAGGACAGTTTCTCAATTTTATGAATATAAATATTGAAACAAATAAAAAGCTTACAGAATAAATGCATAAATACTTTCTGTAGCTGAGTTTTGAATTTTCTATCTCTTACTAGAAATGGATTCTTTTCTCACACAATATATACCTATTATAGTTTCCCCTCTCTCTACTCCTTCCAGTTCACCCATCTCCCCTCCCCGCTGGATCAACTACTCCCTTTCTGTCTCTCATTATTTAAGAAAACAGGCTTCTATGAGATAGCAACCAAACATGACAAATAAAATACAATAAGATGAAATAAAAACTATCATATTGAAGTTGGACACAGCAACCCAACAAGAGGAAAAGAGTCCCAAGAGCAGGCATAAGAGTGAGACCCATTCATTCTCACAGTTGAGAGTCCCATAAAATACTAAACTAAAAGTTATAAAACAGAGGACCTGGTACAGACAGACCCATGTAGGCCCGGTACTTACTGCTTCAGTCTCAAATGTCATAAATACTTAAATTCTGTATACTTGCTAAATATGAGAAACCCTCTACTGTACACCTTCAAGGTAATTAGAAATACCTAATTATTGTTCTTGTTTTTCCAGACTTTTCAGTTTCCCTTTCTCACTTTAAGATGAGACTTGCCTACCAGATGGCTGTTTTGAGGGTTAGTAATTTACTCAGACATGAAAACAGTTTTGAAGCACTGACATCCAATCCTGCAGATTCACCGGGAATTCTTCTGTTTTGTCAGATGTTCTAATGAATGCTTTTTTCTCATCCTGCTTTAAAACAGAGCTTGTGTTCAAAGCCTTCTTCATGCACAAAGTGATAAGACCCATGAGGCCACCCTGGCTTGTTTTATGCCAAGAAAATAAGAAAAGGAATGTGGGGCCCTTCTCTTTTAATAGCTCAATGGGTATGATCCAATTATTTCAGAGATCTAAGTTATTTTTATTTTATCTACCCTTTAAATTGGGTAAATTCTAAGGCTATTTAATTGCAAGAGTGCATTAATTCTCCATAGAGAAATGTGGTTTTCTTTGTTCAAAATTCAACGTACCGTCCATTATCTCTTTTTGAAAAGAATTTCTTGCTTGGCCCATTAGTGTCTGGCCCAACAAAAGAGGAGGACAAAATCTCTGGCAGGCACAGCTGACTTGCCTTAGCTACAGCCCTCCCCCACTGTTTTTGCTTATAGACTCCTATGACTATCTATAAGCCAAAAATACAATGGAGGCATGTTAGAACCTAGGGGATTGTGCTTGGTTTCCCATTTCTTCTAGTTAAGTCACTGAAAGCCAAAAATGTATAGCAATTTGTATCACTTGTAGCTGTTGTGTCGGTAATAAAACATGCTCACAAATTCTTTGAGAGAACTCCCATCAAGAGATACGATAAATTATGTGCAACAACATTCAAAAGGGAGGCTAACAAAGTGTCTCTCTGGTTTTTACAACATCTAAAATAATAAATTTATAAAAGATAAAGGATTTGAAATGACTGTACCACCCTGAATGCACCAGATATCGTCTGAAATGGCTGGTAGGTGGTCTGCCACAATTATCTTTACAAGAAATACAAAATCAAATGGTTATCTCATTCATAGAGAGAGAACAAAAAATATAGATTTACCTTGCTAATTGCTTACCAGATGGCCATTTTCAAGGCTAGTGATTTACTACCACGTGAAAACAATTTAGAGTCACTGAGATAAAAAGAGTTCTGTTCAAACAACAAAATCAACTTCCCTTTTTTACTGTTTATAATAGATAACTTTTTAACTGCCACTTGTTGACGCCCCTTCCTATATTCTTTCTAGCTTTGTCTTTGTTTTTATTGAGGTCCAGTATAGCATTATTCTAGTTTCATATGTTTAGCTCAATGGTTTCTAACACATTTATACATACCTGACTCATCACAATGTAGTCGTAATCTAGAATATTTCCATAATCCAGAAGATTTTATCTCTATCAATATTTAAATGAGAAAAGTAATCTCAAGAGCTATGAATATAGCTCAGTTGGCAGAGTGCTTTCTTAGCATCGTTGAAGTCTTGGCTTGATCCCCAATACCTCATAGAGCAGGAGTGATGGTACCTTCCTAGAATCCCAGCATTTAGGATGGGAGGCAAGAGGATCAAAAGTTCAAGGTCATCCTTGTTTGCACCACGCGTTAGAGACCAGACCAACTGACAAGAGACTCTGTCTCAAACAAACAAAAACCATTATTCTGTCTATTAGTTTTGGCTACTTCTCCTATTGCTACTGCTGCTGCTATTTGGTTTTCTTAGATTTTTGGAACAGAGTCTAACTTTATAGTCCAGGGCATCTCAACCTCATGATCCTCCCACCTCATTCTTGGAAGTACTGGGATCACAGGCATGTGCCATCACACCTGGCACTGTCGCCCATTCTTCAGCTTAGTGATGAGTCATCCAGTTTGTGCTTTGGTGGGTTTGGCACTTTTTCTGTTTATGACTGGCCTCTTCCGTGATACCTATGAAAATCAATGGTTGTTTCTTTGTTTCCTTGTTTTGAGCCAAGGATTATTTCATTATATGCACACATTACAAATTACTTACCCATTCTCACATTAATATGCATTTAAGTAGTCTCCAATTTGAATTTATTATGATTAATTCTGCTTGGAACAACTTTGCAGTGCATCTTTTGGTAGACATGTGCCATAATTTTTCTTTTTTTTCTTTTTTTTTTCTTTTTTTCTTTTTTTTGGATTTTCGAGACAGGGTTTCTCCATAGCTTTTGGTTCCTGTCCTGGAACTAGCTCTTGTAGACCAGGCTGGCCTCGATCTCACAGAGATCCGCCTGCCTCTGCCTCCCGAGTGCTGGGATTAAAGGTTTATGCCACCACCGCCCGGCTGCCATAATTTTTCTTAGCCACCCAGTCAGAAGTGGAATTCCTGAATCATGGGGTATGCGGTAGCTGTACTAAATACTGCTGAACCACTTCTCAAACGTGTATGTTCCACTCTTTTTCTCTTGTTTGCTCCCTTTGGCTCTGACCAGTTTGAAAAGAACTTATAGTGAGTGTTATGATTTTCCCATGATCGTATCAAATCTATGCAGGTTCAGGCAAATACTTTTTAGGTTCATTTAATTCTGTCTTATTTCATTTGAGTTAGCATTCTTTGTTTCTTTTTCCCCCTTGGTTCTCGCCTTTGTGGTTTAAAGAAACAAATTTAACTCAACCATGGGTGTGTGGTGAAAATAAATGAGTGACGTTCTTTAGGCTTCCCGGGGACAGGAAGGAGGACGGGAGGAAACTGTTAGAGAAATGTAATCATTATTGTAATCGGCCTGCAGTGCTATGAATAAGTCATAATTATCTCACAATCTGAGTTAATGCTGGGATGCTTTCTCTTGCCGTGTCAACATGTGCGTGTACCTATCAAGAAGACCCACCGAGCGGCTGCAACACGGACCATCTCAAGCTCACTCTGTGCTTGCACGTTGATCAGTTTCACCCCCATTAGCCTCACATTATCCTAGCTAGACCTCCAGGGTTTGATTGAGTGGCTGCTGTTTTTATCTGTATGCATGCCTGCCTGAATGCTCCTGTGCAATGCTGGGGACCGAACCCAGAGCTTTGCAAGCACTCACTTTACCACCAAAGCTATGTCTCCCACTCCCCTCTACAGCTTGCTTATGTGAAAACCACCACAGCCAACTGTATTAATGACCAATTTATATTGTATTTGAGCCTATCGCTATCATTTGTGCAGGTGTGTTCTTAATTTAAACTTGAAAAGTCCTCAGGAAATGTCATGTTCTTGTGCATATGAATGTTGCTAACCTCATCTTCATTCCATTCTTGTGAGCTGTCAGAGAATATTCTCCTCCACAGAAAATAAGAGAGAACTGGCGAGATAAGATAATGAGAATGAAAGCTGGAAAACTTACATGTTTATGAAATGGTTTTAAGTATGCTAAAGTGGATGCCAGCACTTTCAGTCTAGACCAGCTATTTGTTGTTCTCACATTTTTTTACAAAACACAGCAGGAGGCAATGCTAACCCAAAGATATATGTGGTGCTTTCTGACAGTTTAAGTGGTCCCTGGATTCAAAGGTCAGGGTTCCCTCCAATGTTCCATCTTTAGCATCAAGACTTAGTCTGACTATTAGGGATGTGAAAGGGGAAAGGAGAAATAGAGATGAGAAAGGGTAATAGAGGGAGCAAATATGATCAAAGTCCATTACATGCATGTGTAGAGATGTCATAATGAAACCCATTACTTTGTGCAATTAATAAATGCTGAGAAAAATGTATATTTAAAATAACAGACTTGGTCTGACACACAATCCTTACTGGGAACCAAACTAGTTAAATGAAAAGCTCTGTAAGGGCTCAGCCTTACCAGTTCCTTCAAGTTCTCTAGGAGACTTTTTAAATGTGTGTATGTGCATATGTGTGAGTGTGTGTGTGTGTGTGTGTGTGTGTGTGTGTGTGTGTGTGTGTGCGCGCACCTGTGCTCGTGCCTGTGGAGGCCAGAAAAGGGTACAGGATCATCTGAAGCTAGAGTTACAGGGGTTGTGAGCCACGTGATGTGGGTACTGGAAACCAAACTCAGGTCCTCTCTCCAGCCTGATACACACACACACACATACACACACACATACACACACACATACACACAACACACACACACACACACACACACACACACACACACACACATATGGCAGGGTCTCACTATGTATCTTAGACAAACTTCCAACCCATAGCAATCCTCTTGCTTCAGCCTCCTGAATGCTGGGATTAGAGAATGTTCTGCTACATCCTGCTTTTTCTTCAAGAGAGTCTAACACACAGTCAAATAAAAGGGATTGCCACATCCCAATCTGCCTTCACCATGGCAATAAGATAAAGGCAGCATCCCCTAAATTATGATAGTTATGTTGAAAATATTTCCAGCATGATCTGTTTGGTTCTTAAATGCACTGATTAAAGGACATGAAAGTGGCAAAATGTTCCTGAAACAAAACACATAACAGCTTGAACACTAATGCATTTCCCCAACGTTTGCTACATTCAAAGAATGGCAGAGATAAAACAAAGAGAATATAATCAGGAGAGTGATAGTGGCAGGCAGAACAGCCAGGCTGGCAGCTCATTCCAGTGCTCATTTATCTTCTCAGGGTACCAAGGTTTTGACACAGGGACCTGAAAGACCTCTGAGCGGATCAGCATCAAGCCTCATCAACCTGAGACTGGGTGTCTTGAGAGATCAGCACACCAACCTTGGAAGGAATCTCTCTCTCTCTCTCTCTCTCTCTCTCTCTCTCTCTCTCTCTCTCTCTCTCTGTGTGTGTGTGTGTGTGTGTGTTCACTCGTGCACATGTATGCATGCCTGTATTCACACACTCTTTAATAAAGCAAAAAAGTCTGTTCAGTGCTAGTACCAGAGACATGAGTAAGACATGGGAGAGACAACGGAGACTATCCCAGTACTATCTTTGGAATAAGGTCAGTAGAGAGTCCAAGTTCATTTAAAGGGAGCACAGGAGCTAGTGATGTAATTCAGTAGAACGCTTGGCTAGGAAGAACAAGGGACTGAGCCCTGTCCCCAGAACTGAAAGAAAGAAATACAGAAGAACCAGGAACGGTGACACGCCTGGAGTTCCAACTACTCCAGACATAAAGGAAGAAGGATGACTTAAGCACATAAGTTTAAGGACCACCTGAACAGCAGAGAGAGAGACCCTGCCTCAAAAACAGAGGGGAGAAAGAGAGAAGAGATGGAAGGGAGGGGAAGGAGGGAGGGAGTAGAAGGAGGAAAGAGAGGAGAAGAGGGGACATGGAAAGGGGAAATGGGGAGAAGTGTGGGGGAGAGGGAAGGCAGATGGTGCAGGAGAAAACAAAGGCCCATGCTCCATAAAGATTCTAGGAAGCATGACTCGATAGGAACGAAAGCAATCTTTCATCTCTCTAGTGACAAGGCACAATGAAAAGCCACTCTGAACTCTGTCAAGCCACCATGATATCCCTGAGACTGAAAGCACCAGTGAGCATCAACAAAGCCCCTTTTCCAAGCATGGTGGTACATGGCTATAATGCCAGCATTCAAGAGGGGGAGGTAAGAGAATCACTATGAACTCAAGGTCAACCTGGGCTACAGCCCGGGAAGTTATACAGTGAGACCCTATCTCACAAAAATAGGGCTGGGAAAATGACTTAGTGAGTCAACTGCTTGTCTTGCAAGCATGAGGACCTGAGTCTACATGCCCAGCACTCACACAAAAGATCGGACACAGAAGCAGAGCACCTGCAAGCTCAGCACTTGGGAGGTACAGGCAGAGATCAAGAGTTCAAGATTAGCCTCCACTACAAAAGCAGTTAAATATTTATCCAAACTGAAGAGATGGGACAGTGTCAGAGCGGCAGAGCAATGAAAGAGAGATCTTGGCAGAGAGAGCCACTATGGGCTAGGGAGAAACCGCATCATCTTTTATGCCCCGGCAATACTGAAGCATGCATGGGCAGTCTATTACGGTGGTTCTCCGGTTGTTCCTATCCTGGGCAGTCCTAGATGCTTGTGTTATTGTCATACCAAAGGTTCCACAGTCTTCCTTTATGCTGTCTATCCAGCGTTTGGGAGGCCTTCCTCTTTGCCTTGTTCCATGCTCTCCTCCAAGTAGTGCTATCTTCAGTTATCTGCCGTCATTCATTCTCATAACATGGCCAAAGTATCTCAAGCATCATTGTTTTATCCTGCCCAGCCCCCAAGGGAGAAACCTGGTGTGAGGGAAATACCCAGGAACCCACAAGGATGGCCCTAGCTAAGACTCCTAGCAATAGTGGAGAGGAAGCCTGAACTGACCTTGCCCTATAATCAGATTGGTGAATACCCCATACAGCCTTCCTTCATCAAGCAACTGACAGAACCAGATGCAGAGATCCACAACCAAGCACCAGGCCAAGCTCCAGGAATTCGATCGAAGAGAGGGAGGAGGGACTATATGAGCAAGGGAGGTTCAAATCATAATGGAGAAATCTATAGAGACAGTTGAACCAAGCCCATGGAAACTCATGAACTCTAGACTGACAGCTGTGGAGCCTCCATGGGACTAAACTAGGTCCTCTGTATGTGGGAGACAGTGATGAAGATTGGACTATCTGAGGGACCCCTGGCAGTAGGACCAGGATCTGTCCCTGGCACATGAGCTGGCTTTTTAGAGCCCATTCCTTATGGTGGGATGCTTTGTTCAACCTTAATACGGGGGGTAAGAGCTTATTCTTGCCACAACTTAATATGCTAGACTTTGACTCCCCATGGGAGCCCTTATCCATTGGGAGGAATGGATGGGAGGTGAGTTGAGGGGGAAATGAGGGGGGCAGGAGGAGGGGTGGGGGAGTGTATAATTATGCTGACCTGCCCTGTCACCTGGGAACCCTGTTATTAAGAGATAAGCTCCACCCACTCCCAATCTCCTCTTTCCCACTGAGGCAAGCTGGTCTCTCTCTCTCTCTCTCTCTCTCTCTCTCTCTCTCTCTTCTTTTTCTTCTTCTTCTTCTTCTTCTTCTTCTTCTTCTTCTTCTTCTTCTTCTTCTTCTTCTTCTTCTTCTGAAGAGGCAGTAATCTGCCTCCCTCCTCCCCCTCCTCTTGCTCCCTCTCTATCCTTCTATTTCTCTCTTTCCCCATACCCCCTACCCTCCCACACCTTCCCAATACCCACTAAATAAACTCCATACACAAGCTCTCTCTGCATGGTGAGTGACCACCCACCCAGTGGGGCACCCCACTCTCTAGGCCCTCCATACCAGGGCAAAACCCTGGGCTTCTCCCCCCACCTGCCTAAGCTTCTCTAGCCAGTCAGCAGGCAAGCCTCATGCAGGTAGGCTTCTCCACCCCATCAACTGAAGCCTGTAAGCTACACGTCCCACTCTGCCCCCAAATCCTCCTATCTCCCCCACCTCCTGCAACCTCAGAGGAACTCCAAAGCACGGGCTGCAATTACACAGAGAGGACCAAGAAAAGAACTCTGAAGCATAGGCTGTGACTGCAGAGTGGACCAAGAGAGCAGATCAAGAGAGTGGACCAAAAGAGTAGACCAAGAGAGAGACCTCAGCAGCTCCCTGAGACACACAGACAGTGACAGTACAGAAGAGACAAAAAACAGCTCTCAAAGACACAGACAGCAACTGAAAGGATTAGACCAAGAGGCAAAGACATTGCTGGCACCAATTGGAGGTAGACACCAATGCAAGAATTCATTCAACAACCTAAAAAGCAACATGATGACACCAGAACCCAGTGGTCACACAACAGAAAGACTTGATCATCCTAACCTAGAAGAAGCAGAAGAAAACGATTTTACACATAACTTTATGAGGATGATAAGGAAGAAATGAAAAATTCCCTTAAAGAAATGAAGGAAAGAACAAACAAAAAATAGAAGGAATCAATAAATCTCTTAAAGAAAACCAAGAAAAAAAAGCATCAAACAGGTGAAGGAAACAGTTCAAACAGTTCAAGACTTGAAGACTAAAATAGAGGCACTAAAGAAAACACAAACTGAGGGAACTCATCACAGGAAGATGAAGTCTCAATCCTGAACAGGTATGCCTGAAATACAAGAGCACCCACATATGTAAAAGAAACATTACTAAAGCTTAAATTGCATATCAAACCACACACGAAGAGAACCTGGGACCTCCAAGGGAATAGGCAGGAACCAGACATCTAGGCATGAGTCTGGGTCCCCAGAGGGAATAGGCCTGAGCCAGGACCTCTGTGAGTCCTGGCATTGGTCTGGGACATCAAAGGGAATAGGCAGTAACCTGGAACCTTTGAGGGTCAAGCGTGAGTCTGGGACCTCTGAGGGAGTAAGCAGGTCCTCTGTGGTTCTGGGCGCACCCGAGCCTGGGACCTCTGAGGCAGTAGACCGGAGCCAGAAACCTTTTATAGGTCCAACTCCAACCCAGGGACTTCTGCAGGAGGGAATCCAGACCAGGATTTACAGATACAGGTCAAATTTAACAGAGAAATAAGAGAACTAACAGATGTCATGACTCAAATGGACTTAACAGACATCTACAGAACATTTCACCCAAACACAAAAGAATATACCTTCTTCTCAGCTCCTCATGGAACCTTCTCTAAAACTGACCATATACTTTAATCCCAGTACTCAGGAGGCAGAAACAGGCAGATTTCTATACATTCAAGGTCAACCTAGTCTACAGAGGGAGTTCTGGGCCAACCAGCACTAGATAGTGAAACCCTGTTTCCATAAAATATAATAAAAGAAAGCCAAATATAAGGCCATACATCATTTCTCATAACAGAATCAGTTAATTTGCATTTTGTGTATCAATAAATCCAAATTTATTACTATAATGCCTAACAGAAACTTCTAGATTAATTTCCAAATAAATCATAAAGTCTTCCTCCTCCAAAAGACCAAGAAAGCATTGAAAGTCACAGAATCAGAACATAGCAAATGAGAAGAAAAGATATCTTGAGTTGAGTGAGGCAGGGTTGTTGCTATTGGACTATCACATTGTTGAACTCATTCCTGCCATGCAAGAAAGAGAAACACCTGGCAGAAGTAGAAAGACTCAAAGTTAAAACAAAAGAAAGACCCAAGACCCAGAGACAACCAACAGCTCTCTTGGTGTATCCCTTGCTACTTGCTCATTGCTTGGATTTTAGTCTCATAACATTAGCCACCCACATTGACCTCTGTTTGTTGCCCAAGAACAGTGGCCTCTGCCAGATACACATTTTTAAAATGTAGTCTCACAAAGTGGATCCTGAAGAACTAATAACTCCATAAAAATGCTACAGGTTAGAGAGCAAATTCCAGACAGTAAGTCTGGCTCTCAAGGTCTCCACTTAATTTCCACTAAACATAATTCTAAAAAGCTCATATTTGCAGAGTTCTAAATGAGACCATTGGGGCCACAGATGAAAAACAAAAAGCCAAAGCATTCTTATTTTTCTTTTTTCTTTCCCTCTCTGAAGACAGATATTTTAAAATATTCATCATACTATCATACAAGAAAAAAGTGTTTATTTTTTTTTTAAAAAAAAGAACTCACAGGTATAAGAAGACACAAATGAATAGCTAAATCTTTACTAACAATAAGTTTGGGGTCTGATCCACCTTGTAGGCAAGACTACTTTATATCTAGTTCTTAGTATGCCTTGAATAATTAGAATCTTTTGGATGAGGTCCAAAGCAGAATTCCATATCCAATTCTATTTTAATATTCAGAATGCTAGAGAAGGGCCAATTTGTTTCCCAAAACAAAGATAAAAGCCACCCAGGGGATCTTCTTTCTAAATGAAAATCATATTTAATAATCCCCAACATCATTTGTATGGGCCAAAACATTGCTTGCTATCCCATTGAGATTTACATTAAAGATAGCAGCAAATGGGAAATTGCAGTACGGCTTTGCCATCAGCTGGGCTGATGTTCAAAATACAGATGTAGACTTCTCATTCATCTCCAGGGCAGAAAGTGTTGCTGGGGTTTAAGATCTCAAAGGCCCCACGTCCAAATGTGAGACCAGAGACAGAGAGATGGCCTAGCTTTTGCTACTATCTACATAAAGGCCAAGCTCTGATCCATAGAAGGAAGAGGCAGAAGAGTGCAAATGGCCTGCCTGAGCTTGTGGAGAAAGTAAAATGATGGAGCTATGCACCAGCAACTGGGATGCATGAAACATCCTGACCAACCTTACCAGTTTTCGCAAATCAACCACTTACTTAGAGTTTCTATGTACTCAATAACGGTATTGATAAAAGGAAAATATGTGAAGTGTGGCCCCACATAGTGGTACATGCCTGCAATCTCAGCAATTGTGAAGCCAAAACAAGAGGATAGCAAGTTTAAAGACACCTCCAAGGTAGACAGAAGTATCTGTCCCACCTGGTCCTGCAGCTGTTTAGTCCCAAAGAAACACTCGGAAGCTTACATCAATTATAAACTGTTTGGGTTGAGGTGTATTACTAACTAGCTCTTACAACTGAAATTAACCCATAATTCTTATCTATGTTTAGCCACATGGCTTGGTACCTTTTCTCAGTGCAGCATTCTTATCTTGCTTCCTCTGTGTCTGGTGGGTGACTGAGTCTCTGCCTTTCCTCTTCCCAGAATTCTTAATCTGGTTGCCCCACCTATACTTCCTGCCTGGCTACTGGCCAATCAGCATTTTATTAAACAAATACAAGAAATAAGATCCAATAATGATCACACACACACACACACACAGTGAGATATTAATGAGCATTCTAGTAGTAGGAAGTCTGCCATGTCTATCTGATAATGTCAGGTAAAGGTACTGAGGGCTAGGCATCAGGGCTCAAATTCTGCATTTCCCACTTCCCATGTTCATGACTTTATCAAATTATTTCTCCTGGGTTCCAGCTTCCCTATCTATAAAATGAAGTTAATACCATTACCTTCCTCATATGGGTTAAGGCAGTTCAAATCTAAAGCCAGAACCATGCACAGTATTTGGCAATCTCTTGTTGAGCTATTACTATTTACATTTTTTTCAGATTGCTTGAAGTTATCACCTGTAAAGCTAGAAATGGATTACAGATTAAAAACCAGGACATTATAAACAAAAGCTTGGTGATGGGGGTAATGAGAATGATTGGACTGAAGATGAAACAACATAAATTGCATATTGGGATCAAATGAATATTTCTATAGCAATCTGCAGGACATAAAGTGAAAATGATGTACCTCAAATGCTCACACAATGTCTGCTAAAGCAGAATGGAATGGTGGCTGAACTTATTCTTGCAGCTAAGCTTTATCATGTTAGAACAGCACACACGCCATCAGCACAGTTGAAGTGGTGAAATTTTTCAAAATACTTGTTTTCCTTGCCAAGTTACTTGCAACATCATTTTGAAACCAACACACAGTAAGCATAGAAATAAGGCTCTTGTTATGAGCATAAATTAAACAGCCTAATGTTATTGGGAAAATTATGCAAACAAAATTTAAATCAAATTATGTAAGTACACCTAGGGTCTTTCAAATCAAGATGACACAATGCACATAAGAGAAAAGCTTATTCGAAAGGAGCAGACAGTTCAATACAAAAATGGGTAAAAGACTTGATAAGTCACTACACAAAAGGGAAACTCCAAATGGGTGCAAAAAAAAGGAAGGGGCCCCGTTTCTATATTGAATAAATGCAAATAATAATTCCTTGCCACTATGCAGTCAAAAAATAGCTAGAATCAAAATTACAAACAGTACTAAGTGCTTACAGGAATATGGAGTAAATAAAACTACATTGCAGGGAGAATGGTGAATTGGTTCAATTTGGAAAACTGTCAGTATCTACTATAGTTGAACATAAGCATTTCCTAAGGCCATGATTCCATGCTTTCCTTTTAACATAATGGAGATGTACACAAATATCTACAGAAAGGTGTTGTAGTAGGATCGGCGGGCTGCGTCCCCGGCACCCGGCCGTGAGTTTCAGAATGTTCACAGCAACACTATTCATAAAAGCCAAAAATGAGAGGCAATGTGAGCAGCAGAATGAATGACAACAGCGCAATATACTCACATGGTGGAATACTAGTTAGGAGGAAAATAAATGAACTTTGAACATACAAAGCAAAAAGATGAGTCTCATGGATCAAGTGTTGAGAGACAGAAACTAGTCACAGAATAGCTTGTACCTGGATGTAGCTCAGCTGGTAGAATGCCTGCCTAGCATGCACCAAGCCTTGAGTTCCCCAGTACTATACAAGCTCATCATGGAAGCTTATGCAGCCATGATGACCAGAAGTTCAAAGCCATTGTCCATTACACAATAAGTTAAATACAAGGCTGGCATCTAGAGATCCTGTCTAAAGAAAAACAAGATTAAAAAACAAATTACTTAATTAAGGTGGGAATGACATGGCACATCAGGTAAAGGTGCCTGCTGCCAAGACTGAAGATCTGAGTTTGATTCCCAGGACCCTTAAATCAGGAGCGAACTGATTCTTGCAAGTTGACCCGCTAACATTTTCACACATGCATGGCACATACACACGGACACACATAAACATGTGCACATACAAAACAAATAAAAATGTAATATTTTTAATGAAGAGAAAGGAAGAACAGCTAGGGCATGATTCCATGTAAATGAACTTTGAAAGAAGGGGAAAATGCTCTGCTGTGTTAGGAGGCTGGAAAGAGAAGACATGAAACTCAGTAGTGCAAAGAGCATCTGGAGCCCTGGGTACACTGGCTTGTTCATGCTAGGAAAACTTATCACAGTTTCAATTATAATTGTGCACTTTGAAGTATATATGTTAGGTTTCAATAAAGAGTTGAGAGCATTGGGGAGGGAGGAATAGAGAGAGGATGGCTAATGAGTACAGGAATGGCGCTATATAGGAGGAAAAACATCGAATGTTCTATAGCAGAGGAAAATAAACCATGAAACTACTCAAAATACCTAGTAGAGGAATGGAGATGTAACTCCCTACCCAGTACCAGACAAACTAAGAGTGACAGCTCAATCCTGTAATCCCAGCACTTAGGAAGTACAGACAGGGGGACTGAGAGGCCAAGGTCATCCTTAGCTACATAGTAAGTTTGACGGCAACTTGAGTTCAGTCTGGGCTAGATGACCTCCTATCTCAAAATACAAAAAGAAAAAATAATAGAAGTTTCTCTGTGTAGCCCTGGCTGTCCTGGAACTCACACTCTGGAGACCAGGCTGGCCTCGAACTCACAGAGATCATCCTGCCTCTGCCTCCCGAGTGCTGGGATTAAAAGCATGTGCCACCACTGCCCTACAATAGAAAGAATTTTTAACACACACACACACAAGAGAGCGAGAGAGAGAGAGAGAGAGAGAGAGAGAGAGAGAGAGAGAAAGAGAGAGATTAAAATATAACAAACGATAACAATGCCTCTACTAGACATCAACGGCTAACAAATAAGTCCGGCTTCAGGAAAGGGCTAGTTCTTTTGTAATTGTTGGCCACTGAGGTCCCATAGACTCTCAAAATATTACAGACCATTGCTTATGATAAGGCCCTAGTGCTGAAGAAACTACAGAGAAAATGGAGAAATCAAGCTAGCACTGCTCAGGGGGTTTCATTTCTACTGGATAGCTCTCACTGTGACAGAAGATGCACACTACCCGAGGAGAAAATCAACCACCAATCACATCCATTTGTTTACCCTGAGAGCTACAAAACTAACTGGCCTGGCAAGACTTGCCCACTGGTGCAATAGTGGCATGAACATCATAGGAGTAGTTAGCCTCTTTCTAATTTGATTTAAATCCCTCCCACTCCACAAGACGAAACCCATACTTGGCACCATTATCTGAGCAAGAACCTCTGGGCTAGACAGGTCATAGTCCCTAGGGAGAACCTACTACTATTACTTTGCTAAACTAGCATAATATTAAACTGACTCCTTAAGAAGTTTCATTATACACAAAGATCAACACATTGCTCAACCCTCATTTGAGAAGCTTCTCTTTGCAGTAGATAGTGATCAGCACAGTGACCCACAACTGGTCACTGTGTAAAGAATAAGAGATTGCAGAAGACTCAACTGTAAATTGAACATATAGGCCACACTCTCTCCTCCCAAGGCTAAGGAATCATTACAAAAGAGGGAGCAGAAAAAGTACGAGAGCCAAAGGCAATGGACGAGCTCAAGAAAAGATTATCTTTTGGACGTATCAGAACAGCTACACTTATGAACTCACAGCAATTGGGGCAGCATGCACCAACCTGTGCAAGCCCAAGCAGACCAAACCACAACAAGGAAATTGAAGCCTGGAAGAAAATTCCATCCATGGCTATGGAGCTATGGGCAACTATTAGCCATTAGGAGAGGAAGAGACCATTTTCTCTAAGAGTTTAGCCCCTGGTAAATTAACTATGCTCCAGTGGAAGGCCACAAATCCAAGACATTTGAGCAGCACAACTTGCTCTTAATGTGTGTGTTTTTTAAGAGGACACAATATTGGATAAGTAAGTGTCTTAGAGTGTGGGTTTCTATTGCTGTGAATTGACACCACGACCATGGCAACTCTTACAAACGAAAACATTTAACCGGGCTGGCTCACAGTTCAGAGGGTTAGTTCATTATCATCATGGTGGGAAGCAAGGTGGCACACAGGCAGACGTGGTGCCGGAGAGAGGTAGCTGAGACTTCTATATCTGGATCCACAGGCATCAGGAAGAAAGTCTGAGCCACTAGGTCTCACCTGAGCTTCTGAAACCTCAAAGCTCACCCCCTAGTGACATACTTCCTCCAATAAAGTCACACCTATTCCAACAGGCCACACCTCCTAATAGCAAACCACAGCAGTAAGGAAAGGGTTGATGGATCTGGAGAGAAAATGCCTTACAGTCTTGCCTACACCATCTTATAGAAGCACTTTATTTATTTATTTATTTATTCATTCATTCATTCCTTTCTTTCTTTTCTTAAAGAATTATTTATTTATTTTCTTTTATTTTTTAGCTTCTAGTTTATTTTGTTTTTTATTACTTTATAATTAATACCAATCAAAATTCCCACTTCCTCCCCCCTCCCACCCCCTCCAGTCCTAAGAGAGGGCAAGGCACCCTGCCCTGTGGAAAGTCCAAGGCCCTCCCCCCTACATCCAGACCTAGGAAGGTATGCATCCAAAGAGAATAGGATCCCAAAAAGCCTGTACATGCAGTAGAGACAAATCCCAGCGCCATTATCATTGGCCCCTCAGCTATCCTGAGTGAGATAACCCAGTCCCAAAAATATGAATATGGTATATACTCACTCATTAGTGGATTCTAGTCATAAACAAAGGACATTGAGCCTATAGTTCATGATCCTAGAGAAGCTAAGTATTAAGGTGAACCCACAAAAAAAATATAGATCCTCCTGGAAAGTGGAAGCAGACAAGATCGCTAGGCAAAAGTTGGGAGCATGGGGGCGGGGAGAGGGTAGAGGAAAAAGAAGAGGGGGAGTGAGAGGGGAGAAGGGGAGGGTTGGGGAGAGCCTGGGGGAGTGGGATGGTTGAGATGGAGGAAGGATGGATATGGGAGTAGGGAAGGAGATATCTTAATTGAGTTAGCCATTTTAGGATTAGCAAGAGGCTTTGCTCTAGAGGGGTTCCCAGGAGTCCACAGGGATGACCCCAGCTAGGACCCTGGGCAGTGGAGGAAAGGATGCCTGAACTGGCCTTGTGCCATAGACAGACTGAGGACTATCTTGAATATCACCGTAGAATCTTTGTCCGATGACAGATGGAGATAGAGACAGAGACCCACATCAGAGCACTGGACTGAGCTCCCAAGGTCCAGTTGAAGAGCAGAAGGAGGGAGAATATGAGCAAGGAAGTCAGGACCATGAGGGGTTGGTCCACCCACTGAGACAGTGTGCCTGAACTAATGGGAGCTCAGCAAAGCTAACTGGACTGGGACTGAACAAATATGGGATCAAACTGGACCCTCTGAATGTGGAAGCACTTTCTTAATTGAGGCTCTCTCCTCTCAGATGACACTAGCTTGTGCCAAATTAACATAAAACTGCCAGCACACCATGTTTTTAATGCCAAATTCACCAGGTAGGGAGATATCCATTCATGAATAGATTCTTTTTGTCTTTATTTACGGGGTGATTCACATAGGCACTGAGGCTTCAATATTAATTTTGGAAGGACTGAAGGTAAAACACACCAAACTCTAGCTCACTTACTAAGGGACATGGCAGAATGAACCATTGAGTTGGGGGGGGGCGTGTTTCGGGAAGAGTTCACTGGAGCAAACCCTCTGCCACATGTTCTATCACAACATAGGGATGTGAAAAAGGATGGCATGAACCTCTTGGAGATAGTCAAGAAAAGCCTCCTGTCTGGAGGCAATAGCCTTCACAGCATCTCCCTCAACAAGTCTTGTCAAAGATGGTACTTTCCATTTCTGAGCCACACTGTGATTTCCAGTCCAGTGCTTGCTCAGATCCGGGACACAGTCCTTTGTGATGCCAAAGCAGCTGACCAATCAGGACACAAGGGTGTGGCCTTCCATTGTCCTGGGTGGCTTCATAAGTCAGTGCCCCAGCGCTCTTGAGCCAGACCAAACCAGGCTTCAGAATGGGGAAGGCCACCAAAAAGTCGCAGGATCCTGGCACAGATGTGAACCCATCAACCTTCCGTACCGTGGCCCAAAAGGCCAAGAGTCGCCGCAAGCCCAAAACTCCCAGCAAGAAGAACGGTGGTAAGGTCAGCTTCTGCTTCAGAAACCCCAATAAGGTAAGAATGCCCGAGTTAAGCAGACTTCTTTCTCCAGTGATTTGCCCCCTCCTAGCACTCCTAAACCTTTCTTGTCCTGGCGTCAACTCCTCCCTCAACCTGTAGCCCTTCTCCTTCAGTCCCCTTCTGTATTCCACGTTTTTGAAGACCCATATACCCTTGCCCACTTTACTCTGTTGTCCTTCCAGGTCCGTAAGACCATCAAAGAGGACAAGAAAACCCCACCACCACGGGCCTTAAAAAGAAAGGCGTCTGAGAAAACTGCGAAAAAGACTAAAAATTTCACCGGGAAAGCAATGTATGGTCACTACCAAGACCTGGTGGAAGAACTAACTAGAACTGAGACTGAGCCAGACATCAGCTTAGAGAGTTCCACTGCTTCAATAACTGACACGGAGAGTCAATAGCCTCCGTACCAACAGAGGCCTGCCGATCTTCCAAAGGCCTGACAGCAATGGAAACTGTGTAGACTGAATTGTTTCTATGCAGTACTTGGATGTGAAAATAAAATCCATCTGGTGTGAAAATGATATCTCACTGAGAACATGGAGGGAAGGAGGGGAAGGAATGGGGGCGGGGGAAGAAGGGGTGGGGAAGAAGGAGGGATGGGACGGAAGGAGTGGAGAAGAAGGAGGAGTAGGAAGGAGTGGGGGAGGAGGAGGGGTGGGAAGGACAAAGTGGAGAAGGAGAAGGGAGTGGGGAAGGAGAAGGGATGGGAAGGAAGGATGGGTGTGGAAGGAAGAAGTGAGGGAGGAAGAGGGGTGGGAAGGAAGGAGTGTGGGGGAGGAGGAGGGGTGGGAAGGAAGGAGTGTGGGGGAGGAGGAGGGGTGGGAAGGAAGGAGTGGGGAGGAGTAGGGGTGGGAAGGAAGGAGTGGGGAGAAGGAGGGGTGGGAAGGAAGGAGAGGTGGGAAGGGAGGGTGGGGAGGAAGAGGGGTGGGAAGGGAGGAGGAGGAGTGGGAAGGGAGGAGTGGAGGAGGAGGGGTGGGAAGGAAGGAGTGGGGAGGAGGAGGGGTGGGAAGGAAGGAGGGGTAGGAAGGAAGGAGTGGGGGAGGAGGAGGGGTGGGAAGGGAGGAGTGGGGAGGAGGAGGGGTAAGAAGGAAAAAGTGGGGAAGGAGGAGGGAGTGGGGAAGGAGAAAGGATGGGAAGGAAGGACGGGTGTGGAAGGAAGGAGTGAGGGAGGAGGGGTGAGAAGGAAGGAGTGGGGAGGAGGAGGGGTGGGAAGGAAGGAGTGGGGGAGGAGGGGTGGGAAGGAAGAAGGGGTGGGGAAGGAGGAGGGGTGGGAAGGAAAGAGGGGTTGGAAGGGAGGAGGGATGGGAAGGAAGAAGGGGTGAGAAAGAAGAAGTGGGGAAGGAAGAAGGGATGGGAAGGAAGGAGGGGTGTGGAAGGAGGGGGGATGGGAAGGAAGAAGGGGTGGGGAAGAGAGAGGGATGGGAAAGAAGGGGTGGGGAAGAAGGGGAGAGATGGGAAGGAAGAAGGGGTGAGGAAGGAGGGGTGGGAAGGAAGAAGGGTGGGGAAGAAGAGAAAAACAAGAAGCATGGAATATTGGATCCTGCAGGGGTGAGGGCCAGACAAGTAAATCTAATGTCCAGCAGACACTGAATGGTTGAGACTGAACTAGCATGGAACACTGGAAACACACTTCTTCCTGATGCTTTATCCCACAGACCAAAGATGAAAGGGGTTGGACATTTCTTGGGTGGGGAAGCTACGTGCACTTGAATATGCAGATGCATGTGTCCCTGTCCATGTCTGAATAGGCCATATCCCTTCATCTAGGCAACCATTGGGGTTCACCTGTCTCCATTCCACAATACTGGGTTACAGGCATGCTGCCTGTGAGTGCTGGGGATTTGAACTCCAGTCCTTATGTATGTAGAGCAAATGCTCTTACCCAATGAGCCATTTTCCCAGCCCTCAGGACTGGATATTTCTATGTGCGTTCTGGCAGGGGGTAGGAACACTGCTTCAGGATATGAACTGTAGAACCCACAGAATGAGAGATATGGGGTTATCTATCAAAGATCTCTACCTCCCAGTGGTGTTTCTTATACCCAGCCCACAGAAGGACCAGTATCAGTAGATGCCCACTGAAGGACCAGTATCAGTAGATGCCCACTGAAGGACCGGTATCAGTAGATGCCCACAGAAGGACCAGTATCAGTAGATGCCCACAGAAGGACCGGTATCAGTAGATGCCCACAGAAGGACCAGTATCAGTAGATGCCCATGGAAGGAACGGTATCAGTAGATGCCCACAGAAGGACCGGTATCAGTAGATGCCCACAGAAGGACCAGTATCAGTAGATGTTGGGGATGTGGCTTGCCTAGGATTCATGAAGCTCTAGGTTTGAACCTCAGCACTGCATATACTGGGTGCACATCTAGAATCCCAGAAATACACTTGGAAAGTAGAAACAGCAGGATCAAAGTTTCAAAGTCATTTTTGGCTACATAGCATGTTCCAGGCCAGCCTGAATACATGAGAACCTGTTTAACTAAATAAATTAATTACTAATAGCACCCAAAGAAAAATAATAGTGTTTAGAAGGCACAGGTGCAGCACTGATAGCCCACTCCCTCCAATACTTTGGACTTTGGGGCAGAGTTCGGCTGCAGTTTTGCCTCCAATGTTGTCAATAAAGCAAGGAACATGGTCTCCACTCTATAAGGAATTTTAAAATATTAAGTTTGCCCATTCACATAGCTTTACCTTTACCTTTCTCAATTGTTTTCATCCCTGAAAGTAGTGTCATCTTATAAAAAAGCCAACAACATGTGCCTGCTTCACATATGTAGTACTTGATGCATTTTGTCACATGTAGATACCAAAGAAGAAAACCTCACTAACAGAATAAAAGTGAGCATCTTCTTTAAAAAGATAGAATTCTATTTCAGCAAATTACTTAAAATTATACATATATATCTTCTATTTATACTTTGTTTCACTGATTTGGGCTTAAGTGTAAATTAGTTGCCTATAAAGAAGAAAAATGAGACCATGTAAAGAAACTAAACTGCAATCGTGTCATTACAGAAATTGACACACATGAGACAGTTGATTTTGTAACCCCAGATCAGTCTCTTCCGTCAGTACAAGTCCTCTGAGACCCACTTAAGTGGCACATAAGTAGTTGTAGGGAGGGGGTATGTGTTCAGTTTTAGAGTAGTAAAGGCATGGATGGATCACAGCTTAATCATTCTTCTTTGTTTATTTCCTTGTCTGAGACAAGGTCTTGCTTGCTATGCCACCCAGGACAGCCATGGCTCATAATCTTCCTGCCTCTGCCTCCTAAGAGTTGGAATTATAAGCCTTATAATCATCACACCCAACCCCATTATTCATTTAAGGACTCTGTATTATGATTCTTCAGGGATAAATGGGGAGGAAATACGACTTATATGAGCAATTCACTCAGCCAGACAGTGTTGGCGCATGCCTTTAATCCCAGCACTCAGGAGGCAGGGACAGGCAGATCTCTGTGAGTTCAAGGCCAGCCTGGTCTACACAGTGAGTTCCTGAATTGGCTCCAAAGCTATACAGAAACCCTGTCTCAAAAACACAAAAATAAAAAAGAGTAGTCCACTCCACCTATCTGAGTACCTATCTGAAATAACTCTCAACATCAATTTATTGTTATCATTTTAAGAGTTTTAAATTAGCATACACAGAATTAGATTGTGACATTTTCAACCAAAATTTGGTTTTTTGTTTCTCCTACCTCGTCTTCTGCCCTGTCTTAGTATTTCTATTGCTGTGATAGAGCACCATGACCAAAAGCAACTTGTGGAGGAAAGGGTTGATTTCAGGTTACAGCAGTTTGTGGTCCATCATGAAGGGGAGTGGGGGCAGGAACTCATTCAGGACAGAAACTTGGCAGCCAAAACTGAAGCAGAGACCACGGAGGAATGCTGCTTACTAGTTTGTTCTTCATGGCTTGCTCAAAGGGTTTTCTTATACCAGTCAGGACCACCAGCCCAAGAGTGGTACTGGCCATAGTGAGCTATCCCTGCCCCTACATCAGTCATCAATCAAGAAAACGCACCCAGGCTTGCTGACCGACCAGTTTGGTGGGGGAATTTTTTCAATTGAGATTTCCTCTGCATCAGTTCCTGCCTCCAGTTTTCTGTTTTGAGCTTCTGCCCTGACTTCCTTCAATGGTGGACTGACGTGGTAGTGGAAGGGAAATAAGCCCTCCCTTCTTCAAGTTGCTTATGACCATGGCGTTTTATCACAGCAACAGTAGCCGTGAGATATCCATTACAGATGTTGATAACACAGCAAAATGTCAGCTTACAGTATTTAATAACTTAGTTATATATTTGTGCTGGGTATCACATGCATTATAAGATATATCTTAATTAGAAAATATTGGTTTTCCCCCTCAATTTTTCATAAAACAATTGTATTCTCTCTTGCTCTCTCTTCCTGTGCTTGTGACCACCAGAATCATGTTTTGGGTCTTCTCACAGTGAGATTCTGAAGATTCTGGAGTCTAGATTCGAGATAATGCAGCATAAAAATCTCAAGACAAGTGGGGTGTGTGTATGTGTGTATGTGTGTGTGTGTGTGTGTGTGTGTGTGTGTGTGTGTGTGTGTGTGTGTAAAATGATGTAAGAACCTCCCAGGCAAATACATGGAGGCAGATGGAAAGAAATCCCTAAATTTACTCTTTTCTAAAATGAACCTTCCTGAAGCACACACATGAGGAAAAGGCTCTCATGTCTACTTTCCCCTTTCACAATTTTACTTTTCTAAATTTACTAGGAGAAGTTGTCCCCAATGTAAAAATTCTAGGATACCGAACTATAGGCTCAATGTCCTTTGTTTATGGCTAGAATCCACTAATGAGTGAGTACATACCATATTCATATAGTTCGTGATCCTAGAGAAGCTAAGTAATAAGGTGAACCCAAAGAAAAACATATATAGATCCTCCTGGAAAGTGGAAGCAGACAAGATCGCCGGGCAAAAGTTGGGAGCATGGGGGTGGGGTGGGGTGGGGGAAGGGGAGTGGGGGAGAGAGAAGGGAGAAGGGGAGGGTTGGGGAGAGCCTGGGGGAGTGGGATGGTTGAGATGGAGGAAGGACGGATATGGGAGCAGGGAAGAAGATAACTATTAAGGGAGACACTGTGGGGGTGGCAAGAGGCTTGACTCTAGAGGTGGTCCCAGATGTCCACAGGGATGTCCCCAGCTAGGACCCTGGGCAGTGGAGGAGGGGATGCCTGAACTGGCCTTGTGCCATAGACAGACTGAGGACTATCTTGAATATCACCGTAGAATCTTTGTCCGATGACAGATGGAGATAGAGACAGAGACCCACATCAGAGCACTGGACTGAGCTCCCAAGGTCCAGTTGAAGAGCAGAAGGAGGGAGAATATGAGCAAGGAAGTCAGGACCATGAGGGGTTGGTCCACCCACTGAGACAGTGTGCCTGAACTAATGGGAGCTCACCAAATCCAGCTGGACTGGGACTGAATGAGCACGGGATTAAACTGGACTCTCTGAATGTGGCTGACAATTGGGGCCGACTGAGAAGCCAATGATAATGGCACTGGAATTTGTCTCTACTGCATGTACTGGCTTTTTGGGATCCTAGTCTGTTTGGATGCATACCTTCCTAAGCCTGGATGGAGGGGGGAGGGCCTTGGACTTCCGAAAGGGCAGGGTACCCTGCCCTCTCTTAGGACTGGAAGGGGAGGGGGAGGGAAGGGGGAGAGAAGTGGGAGGAGGGAAGGAAGTGGAAATTTTGATTCCTAGTATTAATAATGTAATAAAAAAGAAAGAAAAAATAAATAAATAAATAAATAAAATGAAAAAGGTCAAGGATATGAAAAAGGGACAATTTTTTTTAGTTAGTTTCTTTTTTTATTAATTTTTTTCATTTATTTTACATATCAACCACAGTTTTCCCTCCCTCCTCTCCTCCAGTTCCCTTCCCCTCATCCCATCTATCCCTCCTATCTGCTTCTCATCTGTCTCTATTCAGGAAAGGGCAGGCCTCCTGTGGGAGTCAACAAAGCATGGCACATCAAGTTGAGGCAGGACTAAGCTCCTTCCCCTGGAGAAGTAACAGAGTCCTCCAACATGTAGGCAACAAGAAAGGATCTGAGAATCATACTGAGGGAAGCTTAAGCAAGAAGTGTAGTGATATCATTTGTATTTTAATAAATAAAACAGCCACCCTGGTCAGCCTTACAGACCAGGCAGTGGTGACACACACCTTTAATCCCAGTAGCCACACTAGTTTGCCATAGAAAATGGGCAGTAGCGGTGCACGTCTTTAATTCCAGCACTAGAGAGGAATAAAAAACAGAAGGAGACAGCTCTCAGTCAGTCTCATTCTAAGGACTCCTAGAAGCAGGATCACCATTTTGGATTGAGGAAGAGGATCTTTTTGCTGGTGGCAAGTAGAGGTGTAGCTCCTGTGGGAAAGGCTTTTTGACTAAGTCTTAGCAGCAGAAGCAGCATGGCAGCTCTTTAAGAGGTCCTGCCACCAAACACTTAAATGGTATTAATGAGCAGTCAGTGGAATACTTCTTGGTGATGGCATGGACCCTGAAACTGCAGAGTTGTGGCAATGAACATGGTTCTCGCAAGTACCTCTGCCATGAAGTTAGACTCTCAGAAAGCTAAGGAATAGGATGGAGCCAGCTGCCACAGGCTCAGGTTTAATCCTAGCCTTTATCACTTAGCAGATTAAAGACTTGTGTGCTCAGAAAAAAATAAAGATATACAGTAAAGACAGATTCAGATGGGAAAAAATTCTAAATGGTTTATAGTGTGTTTAAAAATATTCATAGGTTTGGGAGAAAAAAGAAAAAGGACAGAGAATATCTTTAAGAAAAGAAGAAATAGAGTCATTGGGCATGGTGGTGCGCACCTTTAATCCCAACACTTGGAAGGCAGAGGCAGGAGGAACTCTGTGAGTTTGAGGACAGCCTGATCTACAGAGTGAGTTCCAGGACATCCAAGGATACACAGAGAAACCCTGTCTCAAAAAACCAAAACAATAAAAATTAAAAAATGGAATTTTTTTAAAAAGGCCATGTGAAGATGGAAAATACAAAGAGAATCTGGATAGTGTGTGTTATTGTGTTGTCTCTGAATTATTTGACTGCTGAGGAAGGAGCAACAGCTGCTAAAAGAAATTTGATTATAAATTCTGTTGGGTTAATCTGACCTATAAATTTTTAAAATATCTTAACTTCAAATTATAAGCCAAAAGATATGCTATTTTAGGAAAGACATTCTGCTTTTCCCCCCCACAGGAAATGAAAGACTGTGAATTAATTCTGGGTTAAGAAAAATAAGGTCTGATCAAGGAAGACCCTCTGAAAATTCTCTGATAGGAATTGGACCCAGATGATCCAATACTTTAGAGCATCTCTGTTGCAGTTTCCTCTGAGTTTTATACCCAGAACAACTTCAAGACTGCTGGCTGAGATGATTCAGGATCACAGAATACTCCAGTCAGGACTTGACCATAATTCTAAATTTTCTTTGGATCCCCATAAGATCACGAGCACCCCCAATCAGCAGAAAGTAGCATAGAAAACTACACCCACATTCCCAAAAGATGTATTAGGGATATTTGTCTTTGTTTAGTGTGTTGGTTACAAGTTGTTATGGATAATGATCAGGAAAAAAGCTAAACAAATGAGATTAGATTCAGGGTTTTTGTTTTGAAAAGAAAAAAGGAAACAAAAGAAAAAAGGAGATATGGTGTGGGATAATGCTCTTGTACACTGTAAAGATTTGTTACTCATATTTATTTAATAAAACACTGATTGGCCAGTAGCAAGGCAGGAAGTATAGGCAGAGTGACAAGACTAGGGGATTTCTAGGAAGAAGCCACCCAGACACAGAGGAAGCAAAATAAGAATGCCTTACTGAGAAAAGGTACCAAGTCACATGGCAAAACATAGAAAAGAATTATGGGTTAATTTAAGTTGCAAAAGCTAGTTAGTAATAAACCTGAGCAATAGGCCAACCAGTTATAATTAATATAAACCTCTGTGTATTTATTTGGGACTGAATGGCTATGGGACTGAGCAGGACAGAAACACTCATTTACTTTTGGACTGAAATAGAGGTAAGAGCCAGTGACTGACTGTTTTGCTTTTCTGATGTTCAGGTTGAACCCCAATATCTAACTCCGGGTTTTTATTAATTGTGCTACAAAAGAGACCTCAAAGCCTGTCCCCACAGTGACACATTTCCAATAATAAGGCTACACCTACTTCAACAAGGCCACACCTCCTAATAGTACCATTCTCTATGAGGTTATGGAGGTCAATTATATTCAAACTATCAAAACTGATAAATGACTTCAGCAAAGTGGCTGGATACAAAATTAACTTTTAAAAAAAATCAGTAGCCTTCCTATATACAAATGATAAATGGGTTGAAAAAGAACTCAGGGAAACAATACCCTTCAAAATAACCACAAATAACATAAAATATCTTGGGAAAACTCTAATCAAGCAAGTGAAAGACCTGTATGACAAGAACTTCAAGTCTTTGGAAAAAGAAATTAGAGATATTAGAAGATGGAAAAATCTCCCACGTTCATGGATCAGTAGGATTAACAAGTGACAGCTCGTGCTAGAAAGGATGTAGAGCAAGGGGGACACCGCTCCACTGTTGGTGGGAACACAAACTTGGACAGCCACTTTGGAAATCAATATAGGGGTTCCTCAGAATATTGGGAATTCATCTACTTCTAAGACTCAGTGATACCACTCCAAGGCAAATACCCAAAGGACATGCCCTCTTACCACAAGTACACTTGCTCAACAAAGTTTCTAATGGCTTTATTCATAATACCCAGAACCTGGAAACAACCTAGATGCCCCTCAACAAAAGAATAGATAAAGAAAATGTAGTACATCTACACAATAAAGTATTACTCAGCTGTTAAAAACAACAATATCAGCCGGGCGATGGTGGCACACGCCTTTAATCCCAGCACTCAGGAGGCAGAGGCAGGCGGATCTCTGTGAGTGTGAGACCAGCCTGGTCTACAGAGCTAGTTCCAGGACAGGCTCCAAAGCCACAGAAAAACCCTGTCTCGAAAAACCAAAAACAAAAAAACAAAAAACAATATCATGGAAGTTGGAAGCAAATAGATGGAACTAGAAAAAAAAATTATTCTGAGTGAGATAACCCAAACCCAGAAGGACAACATGGTATGTACTCACTTTTAATAGATATTTGCTATAAAATAAAGAATAACCACAGACCCAAAGACTAAGTAGCAAGAAGGGAACAAAGGGGACACTTGGATCTCCCTGGGAAGGGGAAATAGAATAGATTTTGTGAGTGGAACAGCGGTGTGGGGGGTGGGAACAGAAGGAATCAGATTGGGTGGAGGAGGAAAGTACTGAAAGAGAGGCCGGAAAGGGAGTCATTTGGGGATGAGGTAGAAACCTAGTGCAATGGAAACTCCCAAGAATTTGCAAGGATGACCTAAGACTCCTGGCAATAGGTGATACATTCTGAACTGGCCATTTCCTATAACAAGACAAGACTTCTAGTGGAGGGACTTGGACATCAACCCAGCCAAAAAACCTTTGACCTACAATTTTTCCTGCTTACAAGATATGCTGGGGTAAAGATGGAGCAGAAATTGTGGGAGTGGCCAACCAATGACTGGTTCAGCATTGACCTATGCCACATGAGTGAGCCCACCCCTGACATTGCCTGGTGTGCCGGGACTCAGAGGCTGGATAATCCAGAGACTAGGACAAAACCAAACATGACTGACAAGAAAATCAATGTAATGATGCCTAATGCAATGTTCTGCTATACTCATAAATTTGTGCCTAGAGAGACTTCAACCAGCAACTGATGGAAACAGATGCAGGGACCTCATAGTCAGACATTAGGCAAAGTTCAGAGAATTCTGCAGAAGAGAAGGGGGGGAGACTGTAGGAGTCAGAGGGGTCAAGAGAAGCACAAGAAAACCCACAGAATCAACTAACCTGGCTCATAGGGACTCACAGAGCCTGAACAAACAACCAGGGAGCTTGCATGGGACTGACCTAGGCCCTCTGCATATGTTACAGTTGTGCAGCTTGATCTTCTTGTAGGTCTTAAAGGATGCAGGGGTGGTCTCTGAATCTTTTGTTGGGTTTTGGGATCCTATTCCTCACATAGGATTGCCTTGCCTAGTCTCAATATGAGGACAGGTGCCTAGTCTTACTGCAACTTGATAAACTATGTTTGGTTGATACCCATGGGAGGCCTAGCCTTTTCTGAATAGAAATGGAGAGGAGTGGATTTGTGGAAGGGGGACTAGAAGGAGGGATGAGAAACTACAGTCAGGATGTAATAATGATAATAATAACATTTAAAAAATAACTTGTGGTTGTTCTTAGTAATAATAATCTTCAAAGATTCATTTTTAACATCAAATATTTGCCAATATGAGCTATACACCCACATATAAGTCTCTCTGCATATGCCAACACTTAGAATGTAGTGACAGGAAGATCAAAAATTCAAGGTTATCCTCAGTCTGGGATACATCAGACCCTGTTTTGCAAAACAAATAAAATAATAATGTAAGTCCAAACAATGAAACTGCTGCGAGAAAACAGGAGAAACACTTCAAAACATCAAAATGGACAAGAATTCCCATGAATTTCTGGACAAGACACTGAAAATGCGAGAAAGAAAACATAACACAGACAAAGGGAGCCAGATATGGTGGTGACTAGCTATTCCCAGCACTTTAACTAAAGGCATAGTCAGCCTTGGCTACTTACTGAAAGCCTGTCTCAAAAACAAAACAGCAAAAATAAAATATGTAAAACTGGATAGTATCAAACTAAGTATCTTTGCCTCCGTCCTATCATTTCTATCCAATGACTTCTATAAGCGCTCAAAACTCTCAGTGGTTAAGCTCATTTCAGATTAAGATGACCCCAAAAGAGGTCATGTTACAATGAAAGGGATTTTTTTTTTTAGTATTTACTACCTTTGTTTCAAATCTTTCTCTTCTTTTTGTTTTTTTTCTTTCTTCCTTCCTTTCTTTCTTTCTTTTGTGATGTTTTTAAATAATTCATTTTTCTTGCACTCACTCCTCTCCTCCCATTCCCTCCTCCCAATCCCGTCCCCTTCCCAGAAGGGAAATCTCAAAAAAAAATAAAGGAAATTTAGAAAGTTTAAAGGACAAGTTTGTATTTCATCATAATAAAAAAGAATTATTAAATAAATAAATTGAGATCTGTATTTCTTATAAATATGGTTATTTGTGCTTTCTTTCAGAACATTCAAGGTGGGAGAGTGAATAAGAATAAGAACAAAACATGAGCTTATAATGGATGGGTTTAGAAAAATATATTATGCTGATGTCTCTACTTTAGATGTACTTGAAATTTTTCACTAAAAAGAAAGAGGAGGTAGGAAGGACATCATGCCTATAATCCCAACACTTGGGAGATGGAGGCCAGCCTTAGTTTGTAGTAAGTTTGAGGCCAGCCTAGACTATATGATAACTCGTCTCAAAAAAAAGAGGAAGAAGGAAGGGGACATTCTGTCATACAATGTCCATTTTATTGATGCCCTTCATTTTGAAGAAACTGAGCCATTCTTGGTCAGCACCTCAGCAGGTGAGATCTGGAGTTGGTTACATTGCTATAGACAGACCCAGTATCCACAGTGACTAGTGTTGATAACTAGGCACACACACACACACACACACACACACACACACACACACACACACTGGGCTTTTTTTCAGTTCATCTCTAAGCAGTACCTACACAAAAGCAATTTGATTCAATCTCTTGTTCGGGGGGCTATGGTGGATCTCAGTGATACAGCACTTGCCTAGTATATGCAAAGCCCTGGGTTCAATCCCCGGCACTGCAAAAAAAAATCAATTTCTTGCTTCATAGTTTAGCTCTTTCTATAGGATTAGAAATCTATTCTAATCAAACATGGTGATCCACATTTATAATCCCATACATTCAGAATGTTGAGGCAGGAGAATCAGTTCTATACAAGCTTGGACTATACAGTGCAACAATGTCTTAAATAATAATAAGAACATTAGTAATACTAAAAAGTGAACTTCAAAGAAATATAGCTCTGACCACTTACCTAAAACCTTCATCCTCTGTCACCATCCTTTTTTCCCCTCTCATCTCTTACTCATTATCCAGTTTTTCTTGCAAGAGTAAATGATAATACAGCAAATACTTACATAGGACTTGTTTTGTACTAGAAACAGTTTCAAATACATCACATGCATCAGGTCCTCTGAGTCTTCACACTGGCCTTGACGTTAGCCATAGTTTAACCTCCATTTTGGACTTGAAAAGCTGAGGGTTTAGATGGTTTCGGTCACTGTTTTAGTTACTTTTTTGTTGCTGTGATAAAACACCACAACTCAAGGCAACATGGGGAGGGAAAGGTTTGCTGTATCTTAATAGTTTACCACCATGAAAGTGCCTTAGCTACTTTTCTATTGTCATGACAAAACATTGTGACCAAGACAATTTATAAAAGAGCATATTTAATTTGAGGGCTCGATTGTACCAAAATATATGACCATCGAGGCAGTGAACATGGGAGCAGGCAAGCAGGCATGGTGCTATATCAGTAGCTGAGAGTTTACAGCTGATCCACAAGTATGCCACAAAAAGAGAGCAAACTGGACCTGGTGTGGGCATTTGAAACCTCACAGCCCGCCCCTAACAACACACCTCTTCCAACAAGGCCATATCCTCTAATCCTTCCCAGTTCCACTAACTGGAGACCAAGTATTGAAATATATAAGCGTATGTGGGCCATTCCCATTCAAGTCACCATAGTAAGTCAAGACATGAACCTAGAGGCAGGAACTGAAGCAGAGATCATGGGAGAGTGATGTTTATACTGGCTTATTTCACAAGGCTTGCTCAGCTTGCTTTTTCATCTAACTCAGAACCAGTTTGACATTCTGCACAGTGGGCTAGGTTCTCTCTTATCAATCACTAATCAAAGAAATGCAAAACAGACTTACATATAGGAAATCTGATAGGGGCATTTTCTCAGTCAGGTTTACTTTTTCCAAATGACTCTAGCTTGTGTCAAGTTGACAAAAATAAATAAATAAATGAAAATAAAGCCACTAAGCACAAGCCAGGCCCCAGGCCGGCACTTCCAATGAGACTTTGTCCTGAGTACAGAGGTCCCAGAGTGTTCTGTTTTTTTCTATATATGGGCTATTTCTACCTATCTTTTACAAAGAGAACATTCCTATTGCTTCCTAATAAATCCAGCTTACTCCACTATTTTAGTTAGGGTTCTATTGCTGGGATAAAACACCATGGCCAAAAGCAACTTGGAGAGGAAAGGCCTTATTACATCTTACAATTCTCAGATCATACTCCATCACTGAGGGAAGTCAGGCAGGTACTAGAGATAAGAGGCCAGACAGAGGCCATGAAGGAGTGCTGTTTATTAGGCTTGTTCATCATGGCTTGCTCAGCCTGCTTTCTTGTACTACCCAAGATCACCTGCCCAGGAGCAGCACAACCTACAGTGGTCTGGGCCCTTCCCCATCAATCATCAATTAAGAAAATGCCTTACAAACTTGCCTACAAGCCAGTTAAAGGAGGCATTTTCTCAACTAAAGTTTCTTCCTCACAGACGACCCTGTGTCAAGTTGACAACAGTCTAACCAGTACACCCAGCCAGCTAAGTTCCTGCCTAAGGCTTCTGAATGCTTTGCCCAACTTTCACGGCCCTGAAGAATAAACAGATAGGATTGGAAAAACTGCAACCAGAGAAGGCCAGCAGCTGCTTACAGAAATGCTGGCTCCCTAAAAGGGCCTCTTGTCCATGTTGTGGCAGCCCAGCTCCTGAGCGCTGAGCTCCAGGCCATGTGAACTAAGAAGGTGATTCTCACGCCACACTGAATGATTCAGGAGGCATCCGACGTGCCTGCAGAGTGCACTAGAGTGTTTGACCTGTGCAAAAATCTCCAATTTGAAGTTCTAAAATGAGTATTTGGATGCTGAGGGCAAACACAGAGAGGATACATTATAGTGTGGCAGAGGGAGATGGTTTTACTAAGACATTAATAGTATCTGGACAGGTTCTCAAGCACACCTGGGAATCCATTACATCACAGGAAAACACCAAGACATTGTTATTCCCAAAGCAAGCAAAACAAAAACAAACCTTTACCTTTTACAACGCAAAAGAAAATTGCATTCATTGCAGTGACACCTAAATCTCCTAATTTTATGTTCTGAGCTCAAACTTTAAATTCTTGTTAGTTTTGGACATTTTTGAACATCATAACAAGGCCAAACATTTTTGGTGAGAAATTCTCTCTTTTGGTGTATTGCTATCACATGACTAATCATTAATACACATTTCTGCAGCCTTATAAACATATGTATTTATCTTATTAAAATGAATTCATCCCTATGCATTACATATATATTGTTTATTTGTAGATTTATATAAATATATGCATATATTCTATTAGCTTACTTTTAATTATTAGCCAGGTTTGGTAACACCTACCTAAAATCACAATGTTTAAAAGGCTGAGGCACAAGGATTGTGAGTTCAAGGCCAGCCTGACAACATAGTGAGACCCTATATCAAAATAAAACAAAGTCCACAGAAAAGAGATTTAGTTAACTCATAACTTTGAGGGCCAAAAGTCCAAGATTTGGTGGCCCTACTGGTTTGGCCTCTGATGGAGAACCTCTGTGGAAACAAGAGATCATATTGAAACAGTGTTTTGCCTTCATGTTTTGCAACAAGAAGTTCATATAGAAGAATAAATGGCTACAAACTAATTACCTACATATGTTCAAGGTGAAAACAGAGTGAACATTTATATGCTACTGAAATGTTTTTAAGGGCTAGAGTGATAGCTCGGTGGTTAAAAGTGCTTCCTGTTCTTTCATAGTGGCCAAATTCAATTCCCAGCACCTACGTTGGGCAGCTCATCCTATACCTCCAGCTCCAGATCCCTTTTCTGGACTCTTGTGGGCAATCTCACACATGTGCACATACCTCTTCACACACACACACACACACACACACACACACGTATTTTAAAAAATGATTTTTAAATACTTAACAAAGATAAGATGTTAACAGTATGGAAATAGGCAATGGAAGAGAATGAAGAATTCAGAAACAGATCCAAACATACCTAGTAACTAACAACAAGAGTCAAGGGCATGGTGTGTACATGTGTTCCCAGCTACTCAGAAGGCCGAGGCAGGTGGATCACTTAAGTTCAGGAGTTTGAGACCAGCCTGGGACATACAGTAGATCGCTATGTCAAATAAAACAGAAAGAGGGGGGGAGACAAAATCACTACATGAGAAGTTTCACATTCATGAAAGTGATATTACTAGTTATCAAAAAAAAGCAAAACTGGACCTTTACCTTGTATCGTATTAAAATTAAAATTAAAATTAAAAATAGAATAATAAAATATGAAGATAATTGCATATTATCTCAGCATAGGAAACTTTCTGGAACAAGATAGGTAACTGAGGAACGGCAAAGATCATAGATAAGTACATTGGACTTTCTTTTTAAGACAAGTTCTCAGACTGTATTACAGGCTAGCCTCAAATTCACTATGTACTCGAGGCTAGCCTCAAACTTGTAGCATGCCTTCTGCCTCAGACTGATCAGGTTCACAGGCATGAACCACCAGGCATACCTTGACTGTGGTTTTTAAGTCTTGATTTTTGTATAGCAAAGATAAGCCACAAACAAGGAACCATGAAAGGAAATAAGTATAAAGAGCAGGCAAGAAATGCAGACTTCACAACCTCATTAGTAGTCACAGAAATTCAAAATAAAATCCAGGTGTTTACTCATCAGAGCTGGGCATTAGAATTAAAAGATAATCATACAGCATATTGCAGAGAATTTGGGGAAACAAGTTGTCTCATATGATAATGATAGAAATAAGTATCCATTTTTATTTTGTGTATATGGATGTTTTGCCTGCATATATGTGTGTGTGTGTGTGTGTGTGTGTGTGTGTGTGTGTGTGTGTACCATGTGTATGCCTGGTGCCCACAGAGGTCAGCGGAGGGCACTGGAACCCCTGGAACGCAGGTCACATGGTATAGGAGGGTCTTCTTTCTATGTGTTGATTTCATTGGTTAAATAAACAGACTGCCTTGGGCTTTTGATAGGACAGCAGCTTAGATAGGTGAAGTAGACAGAACAGAATGCTGGGAGGAAGGAGGGAGAGGTAGGCAGAGAGCTGCCATGGAGTCGCCAGAGTCAGACATGCTGAATCTTTCCCGGTAAGCCACAACCTCGTGGTAACACGCAGATTAACAGAAATGGGTTAAAATAACATGTAAGAATTAGCTAAGAAGAGGTTGAATATAATGGGCCAGGCAGTAATCTAATTAATAGAATTTCCATGTGGTTATTTCGGGGGCTAAGCTAGCCAGGCCACCCGTAGCTGGGCGGCAGGACACAGCCTGTTCCTCTTACTACAGTCACAGACAGTTGTGAGTTGTCATGTGGATGCTGAGAATTAAAGGTTTTTAGTCACTGAGTATTTTCTTCAGATCCAAGTTATAAATTTGGAGAAAATTTTTTATAATATCAAATAAAAAGTTTTAATTTCAGGCAAATAAAATATCAAAATTAAAAATATGCATGATTCATGTTCCATAATGAAAAACCTTTTCCAAAGAAATAAAAGTACTGATATTTAAGAAAATCTAAGCATAAAATTGCTCAATAAGACATTTCAATGCCAAAAGGAAATAGAAACAAATTGAATTTTTACCAGCGAAAGAGTACATAAATAAACTGTAATTTGCTTATTCATAGGTATTCATACAATACAATATTATAGTTATTTTTGAAGCCTGTTCAGGAAAAGGCATATCTTCACAATGGAAAATATGATGGTCATTATTTTAGTTGCCCACATTATCAAACTGCTTACAACGGAACACTTGAATGCTATATCTCTCTAACATGAAAAAATAGAAATGAACAATCACATGTGAACTAGTCTTGCTAAATATAATCAAAACTAAATCTGATCATACCTTTAGGCTTTGCTTCTCATTTCCAAGAAACACATGCAATAGAACAAGTTGAACCCTGAGGAAATAAACAGACAAACAAGAGATATGAGAGCTATTCTGTAAGATAACTGATAGGGGGCCGGGCAGTGGTGGCGCACGCCTTTAATCCCAGCACTTGGGAGGCAGAGGCAGGCGGATCTCCGTGAGTTCGAGGCCGGCCTGGTCTACAAGAGCTAGTTCCAGGACAGAAACCAAAAGCTACGGAGAAACCCTGTCTCGAAAATCAAAAAAAAAAAAAAGATAACTGATAGGGTTCCTTCCAGGGGTTGAGATCAAAGGAGAAAATAGGTCTTGCTAGTTTTTAATGTTGTGATAAAACACCATTACCAAGGCAATTTATAGAAGAAAGAAGATTATGGTGTGAGAAATGGAGACGGGCAGGCAAGCAGGCATGGTGCTAGAGCAGTAGCCAAAAGATTACATCTTGATATACAAGCAGGAGGCAGAACAAGAGAGACTGAGCCTGGCATTGGCTTTTGAAACCTCAAAGTCCACCGTTAGTGGCCCACTTCCTCCAACAAGACCACATCTTTGAGTCCTTTCCAAACTGCTCTACCAACTGGAGACCAAGCATTCAAATCTATGAGCCTATGGGGACCATTCCCATTCAAACCACCACAGGTGGGGAGTCAGAGTAAGGTAGTCCATGCCTATAATTTCAGCGTTAATGAGACTAAGACAGAAGTAAGTTCAAGGCCAGGGTGGGCTAAAAGCAAGACTCTACATGAGAAAATGAAACAAAACAGTGAGAAACTATTATAAAATAAAAGACTAAAAAGAGACATACAACAATTGTAACACATGAACTTTTAATAAGTCTTCGTTCTTTAAAAAATAACTGTGGGGCTGGAGAGATGGCGCAACAGTTAAGATCACTAGCTGCTCTTCCAGGGGACCTACCTATACAGAATTACCAGAATCCACACAGCAGTTCTCATTCATCATCTGTGACTCCAGTCTCAGGAGACTGATAACCCTTTTCTACACTCTAAGGACCTGGGCACACAGATGGTATACAAATACATATATAGAGAAAACATCAATACACATCATTTTCTTTAAAAAGTAGCAATAAAAGAATTTTGTTACATAAATTTAAATATAAACAAACTAGAAAATATAAACAAATTAGTTCTGGTGTATTATTGTCACAGATGACAATAATATACTTTACATTTCAAAAAGCTACAAGAAAGGATTTTTAAAACTTTCACTACAAAGAAATGACAAATGGTTGAAGAGATAAATATGTTTAACCTGATTTAAGCATCACACAATGAATATATGTAGAAACACTGCATGGTACCCCATCGCCAAGTACAATTCTTATTTTTATGTTTTCAGTTAAAAATAAAGTTTTAGTGGCTGGGAGTATAACTCAGTAGTAGAATGCTTGCCTGACAGAGGTGAAGCCTGAGGTTCAATCAGTCCCCAGAAGTATAAGTACTGTTTTCTCTCTTTTTCTTTTTTTCTTTTTTCCCAGTACTACAAGTATAATAATAGGAATACAATTAATTTTCAAATATTTTGATTTTTTATTTTCTAAAGTTTGGTGATAATATTATGGGTATGAAGGAAAAGGTCCTATTTTTCAGGCAATGGATGTCATCGTTCTTAATGGTGAAGTATTATAAATTCCAACTGACTCTGTCTCAAATGTTTCAAAGGGGAAAAATCCATTAGATCAGTGGTTTTCAAGCTGTGGGTCATGAACCCTTTGGGGGTCACATATCAGATATCCTGCATATCAGATATTTACATTACAATTTATAACAGTAACAAAATTACAGTTACAATGAGCAACAAAATAATTTTAGGGTTGGGGGTCACCACAACATGAGGGCTGCAGCATTAGGAAAGTTGAGAACCACTGCATTAACTTGTGCTGAATCAAACTGCCATTTCATAAGTCAAAAGCAATGGAGTATTAACAACTATGCATGGTTTAGCCTAACAAATTGGGGGAAAGCACTCGCAGAAATACAGTTAAACCTTAACAATGATTGAACCTAGACGATAGTTGCATACAAACTCATTTTACCTTTATTTCAACTTTTTACAATAAAAATTGAAGAAAAATATAAAAAAACATATGTATGTATAGGCCTAGATGGAGAGGCAATGTATTATATTTATTTTTTTAATTCTTTGACTATTTCTTCCATGTATATAACGAATTCTGGTCATTTTCATTCCATTTCCCTCTCATCCCCTCCCCCTCCCCCACTGGAATCCTTCTTCCAACAAGTCTCCCTCTTACTTTCATGTCCTCTTCGAGCACGAGACACTGAGCTAGATTAAGGTTGTTTTCATGAGTGTGGATAGGAAGCTATTTCCTAAAGCACAGACAGCTTATCAGTAGTTATGCCACTGACGGAGATAATATACCTCTTCCGGCAGCCAATACTGACCGAAGCCTCTCCCTAATCCATATATTAATGGTCCCTTGTCTAGCTTTTTTAAACCTGCTGAGAAACACATTTAGAAGGGACCTAAGAAGTGGATGGAGTAGAGAGAGGAACAACCTATATATGTTTATAGATATCTCCAGTCATGTAAAAACATCGGTTGTGAATAAAGCCATTATTACTGATCAGTTGTCAATTGTGCTGAGAACAGAGGAAGTGGGGTAAAGATTAACATTAAGTAACACTTGTCAAATATGAATGGTTCGCATTGTTTTTTAAATCTAATTTTTATTTTATTATTGTTTGGGTATGGGTGTTTTGCCTGCATGTGTGTCTGTGCCCCGCATGAGTGTAGTGTCTATGGAAACCAGAAGAAGCTATCATATCCCCTAGAACTGGAGTTACAGATGGTTATGAGCTACTACATGAGTGCTTAGAATTGAACCAAGGTTCACTGGAAAAGCGGTCAGTGCTCTTAATCGCTGAGCCATCTCTCCAATCCTAAATCTGATTTTAAATATAACACACACACACACACACACACACACACACACACACACACGTACACGCAATGTCCCAGAAATTTGGGGTAGAGATGATTTTATTAAATTCGTGTCAACAAAGGCTACCCCAAGAATATTCAATTCTAAATCTTCATTTAAATCAATGGTTGGCAAACTCGATTCTATAGCTTAATCCCACTGTTCCCTTTCATAATACAGTGGAAGAGTCAAACAGTTCTAAGAGTCTATATGACTTTCCAAGTCTAGAGTTTTTACTATTAGCTCCTGTCTTTTACAGAAAACATTCTATGTTCCCTAATTAGAAGGTATTATGATTTGAATATGAAATGTTCCCACAGGCAAGATGCAGCAAATTTTATTGAAACACTGAGGTATAAAAAGGAAAAGAAAAACGTGTGTATGAAACAGTCTTGTTTGGGTTTTTTTTTTGTCATTGTTTGTTTGTCTTTTCAAGACAACACCCATACACATAAAATAAAATCTGAAGAAAAAAGCAACTTGAGAAAGAACTCAGCAGATAGGAGTATTTGCTGTGCACATGTCACTGGATTCCAGTATCCAGTGGGCATGTCTTGCCAGGCCAGCCATTACTGCAGCTGGCAAGTTTCACAGCTGGATATGAGAGGTGACTCTTCTCCCCTGGGAGTTTTCATAGTGCTTTCCAGGACTGTGAAAGCTAGCCAGAAGAAATGGGGTCAGTTTGATCTCTATCCTGTGACTGAAGCACATGTTGTCTTCCCTAACAGGGTTTTAGTGTCAAATTCTGGAGGGTATCCAAGAGTATTGGCAATACCCTCTAATGCTTTGCTCTCGCTGCCAACAGCCAGTAGTAACTGACTCTTGAAACTGGACTTTAAATTTTTTTCAGATTTATTCCTATTATTTTCATTTTATCTGTCTGTGCAGTTATGTGCATAACTGATGCTCATGGAGGCCAGAAGAGGGCATTGGGTCCACTGGAACTAGAGTTACAGACTGTAAGCCACTATGTGGGTGCTGGGAATCAACTCCAGGTCTTTGTTAGCCTCTAGAGTCTAGCATGGGCATTGCATTATAGGGTAACTCCATTTTAATTACACACACACACACACACACACACACACGTATGTATGTATGTATGTGTGACCGCGCGTGTGCACTTGAACACTTCTACAGAAGGTTTCCATATGACCTTTTTGAAAGTCCTTTAGTCTGTCCTCTAACCTGCACTCAGCTCCCTCGTTCCAATGCAAACTTTCTTGTTCCCAGTCCCTTTTAATCTTTTGTATCAATGCATTCTAACATCCTATCTCCCTTCCTTCAACCCCACTCCCCGCCATGGCCCGAGAAATCATTAACTTCTACGGCTATTCCAAATGAAACATAAATATCTGATGGCTTAGAGATAACATTCATAAATAAGAGAAAGCATGCAACAAATGAGAGAAAATGTAACCTTTGTCTTCCTGGTTCTGCGGTTACCTAATTCAGAATGCCTGCTTCCAGCTTCATCCATTCCCCTTTGAATTTCATTTTTCTTAAAACCTGAATAATATTCCACTGTGCAAATATGCCGAATTTTCACTATGGCTAGACAGGTCATAGGCCCTGGCAGAGAACCTCCTACTATTTTTCTGCTAAACAGACATAGTATTAAAAATCAACTCCTAATGACTTACATCTTTCAACCTTCAGTCCTAAAAAGAACTACCCGCCCTGCTAAGACTCAGGGATCACTGTGGGAAAGGGAGCATACGTAGTGTTAAGAACCAGAGGCGCATGTCGTCTACAAGGAAGCAGTGTCTTCCAGGCAGAGCGGCACAGCTCCACATAGGATCTGACAGCAGTTGGGACAGAATGCATTAGATCCGTGCAAGGCCAAGCCAGACCAGATCCCAGCATGGAGGGGGGAGTTAGGCTTCAAATTTGAAATCCCACAGTGAAACTGTTAGTCATTTTTTAGCTCCTAGGAGAGGAAGAGACCGTTTTTTAGACTGTAGCCTCTGGAAAGTTGGCCACACACCCAAGAATATTTGGGCAACACAAACTGGTCCTGATTGGGTAGGGAAGAAGGTGTGGATGGGTAGGGATGACTAGTCTTCTACACATTGTAGGAAATGCTCCAAGAACTAATAAGATTTTTAATTAAATAAATATTTCTAATATATTCAACAGTAAGTTATTCTCTGCATTTAGGTGAGTTGTGAGTCTCTTCAGTAACGGATGTCCACTACAAAAGGAAGCCTCTCTGGATAAAGCTGACAACAGAATTGACGGATGGGCACTGATGTGAATATTTAGAGGACGATGTGGTGTCATAAGCTCATGGGTATGAACACTTGGTCTTCGGTTGGTGGTACTACTTTCGGAAGTTGTGGAATCTTTGGGAGTTGGGACCTAGCTGAAGGAAGTGGGTCACTGAGGTGGTTAAGTCTCCCACATTCTGAGCCACCTCCACTTCTGGCATGAATATTCTCTGACCAGCGGCTATATAAGGAGCAGCTGCCTCAAAAGTAGCTAATATAGATGTTCATCTTAATGGATGCCCCGCCTTGACGGAAGGTATTATCCTGTTTCAGTGCTCTGGTTTTCAGATAGAATTATGATCATTTCAGCCAGAGTAAAATGGTTTGTAAATAATTCAAGGCAAAAAAGATTGTAAATATGTTTAAAGAGTATTATATATATATATATTATATTATTATATAAAGAGTATTTTATATATTATATATATGGAAAAATCACATCCTCATGTACCTTAAAGGAGTATTTGAATTTAAATGTTAAAGTCTATACATTTGCTTATGTTTCCTATGCATTAATTAGGCTTTAAATTTAATTAAGAGCTATAAGTAGGGGTCTAAACTGATCCTGTATTAACTTAAAATAAAAATAGAATAATGTAAGACAATACTAGAGTTCAAGAAGGTTTTCTTTACGTCCCACCCCTACCTGGAGAGGTGAGTAGCTGGCTCCCCAGCTGTAGAGCCCTACTCTCTAGGCCATAGTCACTGAAGGACATCCCATACCCTGCCCCACCCAGCAAAGCCCCAGAGACCTGGGGCAACCTCCCCACATCCCCAACCACCTCTATGGCATCTGCAACCAACTGCAACCTTGGCCCTAGCTTCAACTGGAGAGGTGAATATCTGGCTCCCAGGCCAGAGAGCCCTGCCCTCTAGGCCGTAGTCCCTGGAGGCACGTCCCGTGCACCACCCCCACCTAGTGAAGCCAAAGAGACCTGGAAGCAGCCTCCTCATACCTCCAGCCCCTCCCCCACTGCATCTGCCACCACCAGAGCCTTGGCCCTGCTCCCACCTCGAGAGAGGAGTATCTAGCTCCTCATCTGGAGAGCCCTACTCTCTAAGCCAGTCCCTGGAGGCACATCCCATGCCCCACTCCTACCCACCTGAGTCCCAGAGACCTGGGAGCAGCCTCCCCACACCCCAACCACCCCCACTGCATCAGCAACCACAAAGATGCAGCTAAGAAAGAGAATCACAGACCAACCTCCCTCATGAACACTGATGCAAAAAAATTTCAATAAAATAATGGCAAACTGAATCTAAGAACACATCAGAAAAATCATCCACCATGATCATGTAGGCTTCATCAAAGAGATGCAGGGATGGTTTAACATAAGAAAATTTGTCAATGTAACCCACCATATAAACAAACTGAAAGAAAAAAAAAGACCACATGATCATTTCATTAGATGCAGAAAAAGCCTTTGACAAAATCTAACACCCCTTCATGATAAAGGTCTTGGAGAGATCTGGGATACAAGGATCTCTTGTATATTGTATAGGCAATATACAGCAAGTATATTAATCCACACATCTATGAACATCTGATCTTGAACAAAGAAGCTAAAATTATACAGTAGAAATAGAAAGCATTTTCAACAAATGGTGCTGGCATAACTAGATGTAGAAGAATGAAAATAGATCCAAATCTATCCCAATGCACAAAACTCAAGTCCAATGGATCATAAATCCAGCTACACTGAACCTCATAGACGAGAAAGTGAGAAGTAGCCTTGAACACATGGGCACAGGAGACCACTTCCTAAATATAACACCAGAAGCACAGACACTGAGAGCATTGAGATCTCCTGAAACTGAGAAGCTTCTTCTGTAAGGCAAAGGACATAGTCAACAAGAAAAAATGGCAACCTTCAGAATGGGAAAAAATCTTCACCAACCTCACATTGGACAGAGGGATTGTCTCCAAAATATACAAGGAACTCAAGAAACTAGATATCAAAATATCAAATAATCCAATTAAAAATTGGGGTACAGATCTAAACAAAGAATTCTCAGGAGAAGAATCTCAAATATCTGAAAGGCACTTAAGGAACTACTCAACATCCTTAGTCATCAGGGAAATGCAAATCAAAACGACCTTAACACCAATCAGAATGGCTAAGATCAAAAACACTGATGACAGCTTATGCTGGAGAGGATGTGGAGTAAGGGGAGCACTCCTCCATTGCTGGTGGGAGTGAAAACTTGTACAGCCACTTTGGAAATCAGTATGGTGGTTTCTCAGAAAATTGGAACTCAACCTATTGCAAGACTCAGCAATACCACTTTTGGGTATATTCCCAAAGGATTCAGACCCATACCACAAGGACATTTGTTCATAGCAGCATTATTCGTAATTGAACCTGGAATAAGCCTAGATGCCTCTCAAGCAAAGAATAGATAAAGAAAATGTGTATTTACACAATGAAGTACTACTCAGCGTTAAAAATCAATGACATCTTGAAATTTGCAGGCAAATGGGTAGAACTAGAAAAAAACATCCTGAGTGAGGTAACCCAGACCCAGAAAGACAAATATGATATGTACTCACTCATAAGTGGATATTAGACATAAAGCAAAGGATAACCAGCCTACAGTCCACAACCTAGAAAAGACAGGAAACAAGGAGAACCTTAAGAGAGACATATGTGGATCCCCCAGGGGAAAGAAAGTAGTCAAGATCTCTTTGGTAATGTGGCAGCATAGGGAGACAGGGGAGTGGGGAGGGGAGTAGGGGAGCAGGGAGGAGAACATGAGAGATCAGGAAGATTGAGTTGGGTGAAGAACAGAGAGGGAGAGTAAAGAAAGAGATACTTTGAAAGAGAGAGCCATTATCGGGTTAGTGAGAAACCAGGCACTAGGGAAATTCCCAGGAATCCACAAGGATGACCCCAGCTAAAAATCTAAGCAATAGTGGAGAGGGTACCCAAAATGCCCTTCTCCTGTAATCAGATTGATGACTACCTTAATTGTCACCATAAAACCTTCATCTAGTATCTGATGGAAGCAGATGCAGAGATCCACAGCTAAGCACTGGGCTAAACTCCTGGAGTCCAGCCATAGAGAGGGAAGAGCAATATTACGAACAAAGGGTCCAAGATCATGATGGAAAAATCCACAGGAAAAAAAAAACTAACCCTAGCTAGTAGAACTGACATCTAGGGAACTTGCCTAAGACCAAACTAGGACCTCTGATTGTAGGTGACAGTTGCATGGCTTAGGCAGTTTGTGGGGCCACTAGCAGTGGAACCAATATTTATTCCTAATGCATGAACCGGCTCTTTGGAGCCCATTCCCTATGGAGGGATACCTTGTTCAGCATAGATACAGGGGGGAGGGCCTTGGTCAGACTTTGTTGACTCCACATGGGATGCCTCACCCTCTCTGAGGAGTGGATGGAGGGTGGGGTTGGGAGAAGATGGGGAGGACAGGAGGGAGAGGGAACTGGGATTGGTATGTAAAATAAGATTGTTTTAAAAATAAAATAAAATATTTTTTCTTAAAAAGGAGTTTAAGTCTGGTGCTCCAATGTGGGTCTCTGTCTCTATCTCAAGGTCTAAATCAGGAGCAGAAGGAGAGAGAGCATGAGCAAGGAACCCAGGACCGCGAGGGGTGCACCCACACACTGAGACAATGGGGATGTTCTTTCGGGAACCCACTAAGGCCAGCTGAAAAAGCATGGGATAAAACCCGACTTGCTGAACATAGCGGACAATGAGGACTACTGAGAACTCAAGAACAATGGCAGTGGGTCTTTGATCCTACTGCACGTACTGCCTTTGGGGGAGCCTAGGCAGTTTGGATGCTCACCTTACTAGACCTGGATGGAGGTGGGTGGTCCTTGGACTTCCCACAGGGCAGGGAACCCTGATTGCTCTTCGGGCTGACGAGGGAGGGGGACTTGATCAGGGGGAGGGGGAGGGAAATGGGAGGCGGTGGCAGGGAGGAGGCAGAAATCTTTAATAAATAAATAATTTTTTTTAAAAAAAAGGAGTTTAAGTGTATGTTTCTTTCTTTTTATTTCATTTTACATTCCAACCACAGTTCTCCCTCCTACCCCTCCTCTAACCCCCACCCTTTGATTTCCCCTAGTTCAACCCTATCTACTCCTTCCAAATGGCAAGGCTTCCCACAGGAAGTCAAAAAAGCCCAGCACATTACGTTGAGGCAGGACCAAGCTCCCCACCCCATTAAGGCTGAATGTGTATTCCAAAAACCTTCATAATAAAAAGTATATATTAATTAAAATATGTAATTTACTCAATTTTGTGGAACATTCCGTTTAGTGTTACAATAATACCTAAGAAAATTGAAATGAAGCCACAGTATAGTTCTGCTGGGCATGGGAACACATGTCTTTAATCCCTGCCCTTGGGAGGCAGAGGCCAGTGGATCTCTGTGAGCTCAAGGCCAGTCTGGTCTACAGGGTGAGTTCTAGGACAACCAGGGTTGTTACACAGAGAAACCTTGTCTTAAAAAACAAAAAGCAAAAAGCACAGTATAGCCTTTAATCCCAGCAGTTGGGAGGTAGCAGCAGCTGGATCTCTGTGAGTTCCAATTCCAGATCATCTGGAGCTACACAGTGAGACCCTGAGTCAATAAATAGATGACAGATAGATGGATGGATAGATGGATGGATAAATAGATAGATAGATAGATAGATAGATAGATAGATAGATAGATAGATAGATAGATAGATAGATACAGACAGACAGACAAACAGACAGACAGACAGATAGATTCCACATAGTGTAGCTGTGGCTGCCTGGACAAGAGCTGGAGAAGATCTGGCCTTTCAACATTTCATCATGATGGGGGAGAAGCTCATGAAAACTCGCCCTTCCTTAGGGGTTGGGGGTTAATGAATGGCTAGGGGAGAGATTTTCGCTGTTATAGCCAATGGTAAGTGGCCCGTGCTCAAGTAAATAACCCCACATCATGCTCAGCCTAATTCAACTCAGTCACAAAAATAAAGACATGTAAGTGGGGGGACTAGATGGGAAGAAGAAGGTTCAGCAGGAGTAAAAAGAGAATGAGGAAGGATAATGGAGGGTGAATATGATCACAATACATTGTATATATTATGAACTTGTCAAAATATAATTTAAAAATGCTCTCTTAGATCTAATACATAGACAGTGATCCCATCACTATATATTTTAATATTTAAATAATATACTAGAGACTAGAGAGATGGCTCAGCAGTTAAGAGCACTGGCTGTTTTCCCAAGAACCCAATTCAATTCCTAACACTTACATGGCAGCTCATAACTATCTTTAACTCCAGTCCCAGAGGATCCAATGCCCTTTTCTGGCCTCCTCCACAGAAACCAGGCACACATATGGTACATAGATACACATTCAGGCTAACACTTATACGATAAAATAAATAAAATCTCATAGAAATAATATGCTATAATCTAAAATATAATTCCTTCTTTGGTTTTATTTTTCTCTAATAGGAGAGTCAAAAACTATGAAGGTCTTCCCTATCTTCTTTGATTCAAGAGAGACCCACTCTCAAACATTTCCAGGCTCCCACTCCTATTTTGGCTTTATGACTGAAAAATTAATTCACTTCACCTTAACATACAACCCATGCAGTCAGGTGACTCCCTAAACGTGTTAATATAGATGCTTTCATCTTCTGATGGAGATATTTTAAGGTTGACTTTTTCTCAAAGGAAACGAAATAAAGGCAGCATATTCTAAAACCCATCGTATCTGGGCGTATTTCAACACCCCTGAGACAGCCATTGGCAAAAATTAACTTCTAAAACATCCTAGCAGCAAAATGTAGCTCAGCTCCATTGCCTCCCCCCCCCCCAGCATACTTCTTAACCTGCAAACCCAAAGTGATATGAATGCAAGATGCATGTCTGTCTGCACGGAACACGATGCAATAATCGCATGTCTCCAATTCCATTATGCTATAATTAATCTTAATTACACATTCGACCCTGTCTGAGTTAAAAGACTCACGGAGCTTGAATCTTGTGTTGCCTATAATTCCACTGTGTTATTTTGAGAAATATAAAGTCATAAAAACCTTCTAATGCAATATGGTGTTTCCTTCCTAGGGGGGAAGGAGAGACCAACTGTGTTCATCCCAGCGTGTTCCCCATCATTTCCCGAGGACCCAGAGACAGCATTTTGTGTCCCACTCTCCCCTTCCCAGGCTCGGAGCAGTCAGCACGGGGGGGGGGGGGGAGGCAAGGCTGATTACATATCCAGTCACCTGACAGAAGGGGCGGCACCCGTCCCTCTTCTACGTTTATGTTTCTCTTTAGTGTACTGAAGCCTGACTAAGGACTTGGCATTTGCCTCCTTTTCCGTGTATCATTGTGAGAATTTCCTGGGTTCTCTTTCAATCTTCCCCCTCTCGCTTTCACAGGCACTTATTAACCTTCTTGGAGCTCCTCCAGGCACACCCAGTAACTCCTACGGAGCAAAGGATCTTCTTAGAAGGCGGAGAGCTGCACCCACGGCAGCCCCTTTATTGTGGTACAATACAGACACTTGCCGGCATTAGCTGTGAGGCCAATATCATTAGATCCTTTTCCCATCCACTGAGCTGTGGCGCAAACGGAGATTTCTTTAAAAAAAAAATCTTTGGAGCTGGGAATTCCAGTTTCTGACCCCATGTTGCTTAGGGGAAAGAAATGTCTGCAACTATTAGAAAACGTTTTTCTTGAGAAAACATGAGAACTCCATTATGGTTTGTGGACTTTGACTGGACATGTTTTGACCCTGAGAAGGACAAGCTTTGCTTATTGGAGGAACAGGACAGGAAATGCTCATTAAAAAAACACTGCACCTCCTCCAGTGAAGTCTGGCAAAAGGGCTGAGTCCTCTTATACTGAACAAGGGAAGTAAAGCAAAAGCAAGGGCTGATGACGGCTGTCCTGTGGAGGGAAGATGGCGGGCACCTGCTAGGGAGGATGAGGAAGTAGTGGGCCACCTAGAACATGGGAGACTCCATATGAAAGCTTTAACCATGCTGTGACAGCCAGGGGCACAGCTTTTCTGGAGGCTAGAGTGACCTGCAACATCCATTCCGGGCGCGGATTCCTATAGCCTCAGAGAAAGGTATGAACTTAGCCTCTTCTTTTCTGCACTTTCCAGAAAGCATAAAGGCTCCCTTTATAAGAGAGGTACCATGTAGGTAGATTGGGCTTCTCAGTGTTGTGCAGATGACAATTCTCTCCAAGAGACACCAGAAAGAGACCTGTAGATTATCCCGTCACCCTACTGTAGTATAATCAATGTACACTTTCTTTTCTTATCTTTTTTCTTTCTTTTTGTTTTTGAGACAGGGACTCTCTACATAGTCGTGGCTGTCCTGGCACTCACTGGGTAGATCAGGCTGGCCTCGAACTCACAGAGATCTGCCTGCATCTGCCTTCAGTGAGGAGATTAAAGACATGTGCCACCACATCTGACTCAACGTGCTGCCTCTTGATCTGGATCCTAGCTACATCAGAGTGTTGAGCTGTCCGCTTACATATGTGTACTTTTCTGCCTTTATGTAGCACTTTTAATTTTTAGGTTTATTTATTTTATTTTGCATATATTACTAGTTTTCCTATTTGTGGTATGTGCACAATATGTGTGCTTGGTGCCCTCAGAGGTCACATGAGATGTCAGATTCCATGGAACAGCAGGTACAGTTTTGAGCTGCCATGTGGGTGCTGGGAATTGAACCCAGGTCCTCTACAACATCAGTAAATGCTCTTAATCACGGAGCCCTCTCTCTGTCCACAAGTGTAAATTCAAAGGCTGCTTTGGAGGCTGATGAGATGGCTAAGTGAGTAGGAGCACTTGCCACCAAGTCTGGAGACCTAAGTGGCAGAAGGACAGAGTTGTCCTTTTAATTCCACACGAACTTGCACACACACACACACACACACACACACACACACACACACACACAGTGCACACATAAGGAGATAAGAAAAGCTTCTTAAATGTAGTTTTCAATCACTTTAAAAGAATTCAAATGGCGGCCCTTGTCAAAGCTGCAGCTGCTTCTGCATAACTGATGTGGTCAAAAGATGCCCCAGCTAACCGTTTTCCTTACCTGTCATTACCTGTTTCCATTTGCTGTAACACATCTGTAAGATCTTGGAAAAAAGCAGCTCCATCTCGACATTTCTGAGAAGTAGCCAGAGTTTTGTTACCACTGGATACTCTACAACTATTGAATCTTGAACATGGAGTCAGCAGAATAGGGCTTTGGGAAGCAGTTTGCTGAGCCCAATAAGCAACATGAAGGGGCTCTTGCAAGTATGTTCACATCTAGTGGCACATAGCAATGCTTTGGGTCACTGCCCTGTAAGCTAAGGCTGGTCAGGCCATTACGTTCCTTAGTGCTAGGTACAGGGAGCTATAAGATCATTGTGGATAACTGTGTTAGCATTAAAAAAATAAAGTAAGAATTCAAATGTTATTTTTAAAGACTAAATCATCCGTTTTCAAAGTAAAAAAATAAAAAATAAATAAATGTTCACTGAGTGGGGGTGGTACACACCTTAAATCCCAGCATGTAGGAGGCAGAGGCAGGTGGATCTCTGTGAGTTCAAGGCCAGCCTGGTCTACAGTCAGGACAGGCTCCAAAGCTACACAGAGAAACCCTGTCTCAAAAAATAAAAATAAAATAATGTTCAAAATTTAGAAATGAGTGGTTGTACACTTCTTGGTTTCTCATCTGCCTTTTTTTCATATTGAAATCTCTCGTGTGTGTGTGTGTGTGTGTGTGTGTGTGTGTGTGTGTAGGCAGACATGCATGCCCCGTGGAGAACAAATGGAAGGCAGAGGAGGACTTGAAGAAGCTGATTCTCTTCTTCCTCTATGCCCGTCACGGGAGCTGAGCTCAGGTTGTCAGCTTTGGTAGCAACACCTTTACCTGCTGAACCATTTTCTCAGCACCAACTGCCTTTTTGAAACATGTAGATACTACCTATTTCCCCTCTACTCTTGAAAAAATGCTGACATTTTGTTTCATTTTGTATTGTGAGACAGAATCTCAGGTAGCCACAGCTGGCCTTGAATTCACTATGTAGTTAATGACAACCTTAAACTAGTGATCCTCCTGCCTTTGCCTGCTAAATATTGTCTCATGCTGCCACGCCCAATTTCTACGGTGTGGAGGATCTGACCCGGGGCCTCATGCATGCTAGGCAAGCATTCTACCACTGAGCAACATTCCTAAGCCCATTTGACATCTTTTCTCAGTTCCTTTATTTTCCCCTATTTTTCCTGCCCACATACTTTAAGGTACTTGAAAATTATTGGTTAGTGGGTCTTTTCTATTCCAGAATTAAAGCAAGTACCGCAGGACCCTTTGCTTAAACCATAGTATTGAGCCTCATTGTTCACCAAAAACAACTAGAACAATGGCACTGAATAAAAGATAGAAGAAGTATTTAGAAGTCTCACTCCTGGGTCGAGAGAGATGGTTCAGGGGGTAAGAGCACTTGTTGCAAGGGACTGGGGTTCATTTCCCAGAACACACACAGCGGTTCACAGGCATCTTTAACCCCAGCTCCAGTGGATCTGATGCCCTCTGCTGACTGCCACACACACCAGGCACGCACATGGTGCACATACATGCAAACAGGCCAAACATTCATACACATAAAATAAAACAAATAAGTCTTTAAAAACATTTCTCAATCTAGAAGCCAGCAAGATGGCTCATCAGGTAAAAGCACTAACCACCAAGCTTGACTGCCTCAGTTCAATCTCTGAAACCCACATGGTAGAAGGAGAGAGCTGCCAAGAGTTGTCCTCTGATCTCTACACACAAGCCGTGCTATTCACATGCACACACACACACACACACACACTCACAAACACACACACACTCACAAACACACACACTAAATATAAAGGAAAAAACTCTTCACCTACTGAGAAACATCTCACATTCTAGGGACCATATACTTTGTAAAGCCGTTGGTACTGACTTGTGCTTTCTGTGATGAAGTCACTAATCTTGAATCGAATGCCTTCACAGATAACAAACAACTGTGCTCGAAAGACATCTTGGGAGTGAGTAATGATCACATATTACTGAGCTCTGTTTAGAACTCCATAACTCAAGGCTGACTGAAGTCAATAAACGGTGGAAAAAGGGGGCATTGTGGCATGAAGACCGGTTTACATGCTACACTGGGGTTGGGCTCGTTTTCCACTAATCTTCCTGAAGGGACCTGGAGATTTGATTGTTTTCTGTTTCTGAAATCATCCTCAGCTAGACAACGATCACTAAACAGCGAGCTGCATGGCTCTGGCATATCATATGTGCCTCTGGGAATGAGGGCATAAACAATGGCAACACAAAGATATATTAAAAAATACATAATGTAACTTGTCTTAATATACTTTTCTGAGTCTAAAAATATGCCAGACCAAAAGAAACATATTTACATAAAAAGCAGACAAGGTCAAATAACAAAGAAAGCCCTTAATTAGTTGTAATCAACTTTAATTTGCATACCGTATATAATTCCTAAATGATTGTTAATAATAACTTTATATAATGGACTTCCAATTTTCATGAAAATGGCACATTTTGATAAGCAGACACAAAACCCTAGTACTAATAAGGTTTAATTTGCATACATTAGACTGATTATCCAAACAAAAGGATTACAGTATTACTTCTCCATACCTTTATGTCCTTATTATGCACATTTATTAACTTCACAAAAGCTAGCTGTTAGTGACAAACAATAGCCATGGTTGAAAAAGAAATCTACAGAAGGAAGAAAGTACATTTTAATGCTAAGGAGAAAACTTTATACATCATAGATGCCAAATTTAACTGTTTGTTGCTTAAAAGGGCCCGGATTTCACAGAGCTTTTCATCCTCTGAATAAAACAGCTTGTTTTTTTGTGACCTGAAAAAAAATGCCCTAACACATCACTCGAATTTAATAATGAACTTATCTCAAGCTAAGAAGGCTCCTCGACACCACAGTATGCTGAGAATTCATGAGCAGCCACAGAATTAAGCTTTAAATGTGGTTCTAGGGTGCAGCGTTAATAAATATATTTCAACAAGCTTAGTTTTCAGCCGAGTAAATAATAATATAGGTGGCATTAGTATTGATATCGGTTCCTAATGGTATCATTTATACCCTGCAATTAAAGTTTAAGCACTAAATACAGCATTATTAGGAAATCTGGGTTGGCTTTTCTTATATGTGAACACAAATGAAACTCATGAGTGTTTGGATAAGAGCCAAAAAACTTGAAACTTAACCGCAAGCTACTTCCGGGGATTTTCTTAGTGTTTTTGCTGCTTGGCAAGATAGAGAGAATTAGAACACCAGGAAGTGATTTCCAAAGAACACGGAGGGAAATGGAAGCCCTGGGGAACTGAACTTGACTCCACGGGTGTTTAACTCTGACCCCTCACACATAGGGTCCAAGTTAAGAGCCATCTGCTAGGAATGTGCCTGTCTGAATATACAGTGACATTTTTACTAGCGTTGTGCTAAGTAAGAGAGAGGGCTGGCGAGGGAAGGCAGCTCAGCAGGGAAGCACTTGCTGCAAGTCTCACAACCCGAGTTTGATCCCCAGAAACCACGGTAGAAGGACAGAAGTCACTCCACAAAGGTTTTCTTTAACCTTCGCATGTGTGCTGTAACATGGCACATCACACACACACGAGAGAGAGAGAGAGACAGAGACAGAGACAGAGAGAGACAGAGAGAGACAGAGAGAGAGACACAGAGAGAGACAGAGAGACAGAGAGACAGAGAGAAAGAGACAGAGAGCGCACATTGCTGAAGGACAAAGGGCTTTAAACCTTCCTATGCTCCTCATGAACCATTGTTACCCCCTGTTCAAAGTTTCAAAACCTACCAGAGTTGAATAAAGAACATACTTAACTGACAAGCCCCTATGGAACAGGATGCCCTGAAATTCCTATGCCATCCCCAGAGCGTAGAACGCACATGATTCACGTAAAGCATTCAATGTTCACTTATCAAATACTTGAACAAGAAATACTAGGTCAGAGATGACCACTCTCACAGTTTGTGCCTTCCCTCCCCTCTAAGTTTCTCAACTGGTCGGAATCAAGTACTCTAGGTACTAGAGTCTAGGAGACATTTGATGTAAACCAGCATCCAGCCACCGTAAGAACGAAGGCTACAGAGCCAGTTCAGCAGATCAAGGCACTCAATACAGAAGCATGGCAACCTGAGTTAGATCCCTAGAAACCATGTAAAGGTGAATGGGGAGAACCAGCTCTACAAAGTAACCCTCTGACCCCCACATGCAGGCCATGCCATATGCACCCACATATCCGCATCAAACATGAGTGTGTGCTGTGTGCAAGGTTTTGCACGCAAGTGTATTGGGCATCTGGGCACGCACATAAATCATTTTTTTAAAGAATGGAAAGCTAAGGAAAACTCCTGCTCCCCTAGTCCAATAGTGACAGCACTTGGGAGACTTAAGATAGGATCATTTGAACCCAGAACTTGAAGACCATACTGAGCAACACCAGCCCCTACTCAAAGAGTTTGTGTATGGGCGTGTCATAACTTTATGTGCTTATTTCCTCTAAAAAATGAATTTCAAACTGGACAGACAAGTAGTAGTAAATAGGCCTCTAGCACGCAGCATAAAAATCACTGCAAAGGATCCATAAAATAATAAAGCACTAATGTTGGAAGAGAGCCATTAGTAATAAACTTCAAACTATTACAAGAAGACAGTCATGGTAATGTAGAACTGTAGTCCTAACACTCTGGAAGCTGAGGCAGGAGGATCACTTGAGCCCGGGATCTGAAGACAATCAGTTTGGGCAACATAATGAGACCCTGTCTTTAAAAAGTAATAAAAACAACCAGTGAAGCAAGAATTGTTTTGACTGTTCTGTTGTCAAAGCAGCATGAAACAGTGACGATTACTCAGCCTAGGGTCAGCATGGGAGTGTATCCAAGACAGAGACATTGATTTCAGCAGAATCATCTGTACGAAGAACACAGGATTGGGGTCCAGAAACTAAATAAGTAAAAACTACCCTAATGTGATTTATCCAAAAGCAATGTTCAGACAGCAGCCTACTTTCAAAAAACTCAAGTTTGGCATGCTACTAATTTTATTTCAACCTCAACTGTCTATATGTGTAGATTTTCCAAACAGGCCCTCTCTGCTCCTACCCAGCTAGGAGCAATATTCCTTTTAGCCAGGAGTAGAACTAGAGGGACGATGGATCCCTCTCTCCCAAGCAGCTGTTCTTTTTGCTTTCCCATCCAGGCCCACTGAGTGGGAGGCTGGGCTTCTGGACGGAGCACAAAACATAATACAACAGTCGGGCAGGAAATGCAGTCTCTAGGCAGGAACATAAGTTCCATTAGCATTTCCTTTGCTCAGACTGATAGTGCACACTCCCAAAGAAACAAATTCACACTCCCAATTCTCTTTCTCCCTTTTCTCAGCTCATTGTGGGAGAGAAATAAAGATCTCTTTGTCAATTCCGATGTGCTGCTTTTCATGTGCCGTGCTGCGGATCAGAGAGCGCTGGAGATTATGCAGAGAACAAAGGCCAGCTTGCCTACTTACCTGATTACTGAGAAATGCCCATCTGTAGCAGTGTCTTCTAAGAGTACATCAGCTGCCACCGTGACTCAATCACATTCCAGCAAGACTTCTCAAAAAGGTATGAAACCCACCTCAAACTTACAAAGATAAAAAAAAAATGAAAAATGAAAACATATGTAAATGATTGTCCTGTTAATCTCACCCACCATATTCCCCAAATCATTCCAGCCTAAAGGGGCTAGCTAGAGCTCGCAGCCAGGCTCCAAATGAGTCATAGGAGACATTCAAATTCTATGCATACCGTTGAATCTCATCCGCTTGCATGAGAATATAAATGCACTGTACATTAGTTTGCTTGAGATATGACGCTACTGAACCTACCATCTTTTGCGTAGTGATTCCCCTACTATTTTCACTGGCTTTCAACATAAACCAGTCCAGTCTTCTTTTTACCCATCAGACCCTCCTTCTCTAAGAATTATAACTGAAATTACCTGATCAAGGTTCAGAAGGCTAGAACAAAAGCAAATCCTGTTGAATGTCTAAATGTTCATTGAAAGCAAGGAAATGAGCTGGAGTTGGCAAGTTTTATTCTTACTATTTTCTCTTCCCTTGCTTAGCCCAGAGTGTAAAACTGAGCCGTGATTATGGTGTAACCAACTGCTTGAGAGTATGTGGGAAAAGTCATTTTGCATGCACATATCTCATGTCATTATACTAATCTGATAATTTAATTATGTATCCAGGGATGTGCTATTCTTCCTTGGGGTGATCGTGTGTCCCCCATATTACCCAGATGGCCTCGTATTTTGCCTGTTGTCCTGAAATGACTATTAAAAGCACCTATTTTCATACTCCAAAATGTTCTGGTTTGGACAATAAATGATACAGATCACTAGCACATAAGTAAGTATTCGGCCATATATATATAACTTGTGGATGTCCGCATTAAGAGTTCTCAAGTTCTAGAAGTTACATTTCTTATTGCTATACGATATTGATGCTCATATCAACTTTTCATATTGATACTGTATGCTAATATTTCATATTGATTTTTTTGACTTTTTCTTTTGCAATACAGGGCATGGAACCCAGGGCCTCATGTATGGTCATGCCATGTGGCAAAGTGCTTCCATTTTGGTTAAACCATGACAATTCTCTAAACTCGAGTATCTTATTTTTCTAGATTCTTGCCCTCCTTATCTTACCCGACCCCCAGTAGTGCCTTACCCACCACTGGCCTTATTTCCCTAGCTCGCCTCTTAGAACTAACCATGCATGAGTCAAACACTGGAAAGTTTGCAGTTCCCTTCTCCCTTGCTCTGTTCTGCCTTACAAATACCCTAGGCCAGCCTGCAAGCAGACTATGGGCTCTGGCTCTTTACAGTAGAGATCCTCCCTCCACGGGTCTTTTTCCAAAGGAAGCCTGTGCTGTCACTGAATTATCCCTCTCTCCTCACCACTGACCTTACACTAGGTAAGCCCTCTACCACTGAACTACACCTTTCTTGTTTTCCATTGATTTGCTGTCTTTGAGAGAAAGTCTCAACTGCATTGCCTAGGCCGGCCTTGAACTCTCAGTATCAAGTGATCCTCTTTCCGCCTCCTGAGTATCTAGGAAGGTAAGCGTATGCTACCACACCCAACTGATATTTTAACTTGTTTTTGCCAGGAGTGGTGGTGCATGAATACCAGCCCAGCACTCAGGGACAGAGACAGAAGAATAGCCGTAAGTTCAAGGCCATGTGGGGCTACACAGTAAAAGCTTATCTCAAAAAAGAAGCAAAATGTTATAATGATGCCTAGTGCTTCGTAGACTAATTGAAGAAGTGAAACATTTTTAATTCACTTTGGAGTGCTTACCCGTTTCTTATGCATACAAACCCCTGCAGTATGAGTAGAGATATTAGAATGCTTATTCATTGCTAAGTCAGCTAAAAGCATACGGTAAGGCTTTTTTGTTCCTTTCTGTAAAAAATGCCTTTTCTATTAAAACATAATAGAAGTCTATAGAATATATTTGAGATTTTTTTCCTTTTTTATTAGAAAGGGCCTCATGTAACCCAGGTTGGCTCAAACTCAGTGTGCAGCTGGCCTCGAATTTAGTAGGTAGCTGAATTGGCTTTGAGCTCCCGACCCTCCTTCCTTCACCTCCCAAGTGCAGGGCTCACAGGTGTGTGCTACCATGACCATCTTCCAGCGCTCTTAGCTCATTGTTCGCTTTAGTAGCTATTCACTTTCTCTCACGGGGACTTGGAAACACAGCCTATAGCTTTTGGTATGGTCATAACCTTTTCCTAAGGGTTGAACTTCTTCTCTTTGAAGTAAACAAAATTATTACCCCAGAGTAAAAGATTTTTCAAAAGTATAGTCCGTGGTTGCCAGACACAGTGTATACACCTGTACCCCCAATTATTCCGGAGGCTTATACAGAGGTTTGATTGAGCCCAGAAGCTCAAGACCAGCCTGGGCAACATGATGATACCTCCAGGAGCTCTGAGAATTCAGTCAAAGACAGAGAGGAGGGATTATATGAGCAAGGGTGGGTCAAGATCATGATGGGAAACCCACAGAGACAGTTGACTGTAACTTGTGGGAGCTCACAGACTCTAGACCGACAGCTAGGGAGCCTGTATGGCACTGAAGCAGGCCTCTGCATGCAGCAACAGTTTTATAGCCTGGTCTGTTTGTGAGCCCCTGGCAGTGGGACCAGGATCTCTCCTTAGTGCATGAGCTGCCCTTTTGAAGCCCGTCCCCTAGGGTAGGATGCCTTGCTCGGCCTTGAAGCAGGTGGGGGAGGGGTGGGCTTTGTACCTGCCTCAACTGAATGTGCCAGGCTTTGTTGACTCGCCACAGGAGACCTTACCCTTTCTGAGGAGTGGAGGGGAGTGGACTGGGGAGTGGGGGGAGGGAGGGGGAACTGCAGTTGGTATGTAAAATGAATAAAACAAAATATAAAAAGTAGGAAAGCAGACACTGTTCCCTAAAATAAAGATACCTCTCTCGATACAAAATAACAAATAAATAAGTATACAAATAACAATGAGGCTTGGGTTATGGAAAGACAGGAACTTGCGACAGTGTTTATAGGACTGTACATAGAAATGCCACGAGGTTTTAAAATCCTGCAGCTCTGCCTTCCAGATTAGAGAAAAAGGGGTCAAAGATCAGGCATTTTCCACCATGAGCATGATGATGGAATGGCCTGTTGCCCTGGCTTTCAGGACACTATGCTTCTCTGGTCTACCTGCCTGGCCCCCACTCTTTCTACTCCGTCAACCATTTGTTGCTTTTGAGACAAGATGTTTCTCCAGCATCTTAGCCTCTGCCTCTTGAAAGCCAGGATCACATGCATGGATCACCATGCCCAGGTCAGGTCTTTGGATGGACTCTTTCAACCAGGCTCCTCACAGCTTTGTCCTATATACCCTTCCCTTGCCCTCCTCCAGCAGAGACTACTAAGTGAAAGCAGGTAGCCTACTTCAAATACATCTATTTTCATGTATAGGAATGCCACTTTCTACAACTGAGTCAACATTTAACATCGGGACATTTCAAAATAAAATCCAGATTCGTAGACAGCCTTCTAAGTCCAATTTTCATGTGGTTAATACACAGCTAGAGTAGACAGTCCCAACTAGTGACCTCAAGTATGGTTCTGGCCTACACTCCTCACACAGTGCGAACACTCCCAATGCAAAATCCAAAGTGTCCCCAAATCCAAACTTTTTGAAAACTGATGTGATAACATAAGAAGTGGAAAATTTTATAGCTGACTATATATGACTGCTCATAAGCAAAATACCTTTATATATACATATACATGCATATATATATCAGATACATAGGAAGCAAAAAATGAACTTCATATCTAGTCTTCTGCCTCATCCCCCTAAACATTTCATTATTTACAAGGAAATATTCCAAAATCTGAAAAACAAAAATCTTAAATACTTATGCATTTTGGATAAGGGAGACTTAACCTATAACTATTTCTTACTTGGGGTTTGTGGCTCCAGACACTAACAACAACCACTTGACATTTTCTATGTTCTTTTAAATTTAGTTTACTTGGAATTTTAACTTTTAAATTTTTTGTTTACTTTTTTGATTAGCATGTAATCACTGTGAATATTAGTGGGGCAGAATGTACTATTTCAATACCTGTGCACAGAGTATACTCATTAATTCAGGGTAATTATCTTATTTACTTTTCTTATCATTTATTTTACTTATTTCTTTGATTTGGGGGCCTTTTTTCTTTTCTCCAGTGTGTGTGTGTGTGTGTGTGTGTGTGTGTGTGTGTGTTATATTCATAGGTATGTGTGGGTGCGTGTGGCTACCTCAGGCTGAAGTCTGGAGTCATCCTCAATGGCTCTTCTACTGCATTAATTGAGGCATCGTCTCTCAATCAAACCCAGAATTCATCAATATGGCCGGTCTTCCTAGCTAACTTGCTCTATAGGTGCTCCTTGTCTCCACCTTCCGAGGCTGAAGTTAGACAATACGGCTAGTACTCATCGACAATTTATCTAGGTCTTGCTTGTAGATACTTTCTGAAATTCACTGCCATGCCCACCTGGCGTTTCATGGATTTCTGGGGATCTGAAGCACTTTAGCTGTTGAGTCTGTTCACAAGCCCTGCTTTGTTTTGCTTTGGTTTTGAAGAAAGGTTTCAGACTATGACCTGAGACAGTCTGGGAACTCAATGGTGGCCTAAGCTGGCCTTGAACTCACAGAACTCACAGAAATGCTCCTGCCTTTCCCTCCTGGTTGCTAAGATTATAAGCACGAGTCACTGAGACCGGTTTGTTTCTTTGTTTGCTTTGAGACAGGAACTTTCTACATAGCCCAGACAGACCTCAGATTCACTATATAGCCCGAGGTGACTTTTCACTAAAGACCCTCCCTCTGCCTCTGCCTCTGCCTCTGCCTCTGCCTCTGCCTCTGCCTCTGCGTGCTTTGATCATAGGCAGAATATAGCCATGGTGTCTGACTCGCCATTTCTTTGTTTGGAAACTTCAGGTTCCTCTGCTCCAGATCTTTCCAGAATACACACTCAGATATAATAAACTATAGTCGCCTCACTATATTGGGGAATACAGAATGTAGTCCTTCTATATAACTCCGATGATTCCTGTTAGCCAACCTCCCTTGATCTCCTCGTACCTCAAATTTTAGACATCTTCTGAAATGTCATTTCAAACACTCCTGTGTCTTTTGAAACCTACACTGCGTGTCTGTTTGTCCTCTTAGGTCCATACCATATACCACATGTAAGGATGTAAGGACAGCCTTACTTTGGTTCTAAGCTTCAGTTCGCACTTTACTGGCCTCGTTGTTCTTCAGCCTGAGGTGAGGCAGTGTATCGCTGCAGAAGGATGTGGTAGAACAAAGCTGCTCACTTTGGCAGGAAGCAAGGGGAGAAAGGAAGACTGGCATCTCATGATCCCCTTTGAGGACACAGAATTCCATAAAACTTCCCAGCAGACCCTACCTCTTAAAGATTTCTACTGCTTTCCGATTGCGCTATGCTTTTAAATACCCCCTTTGGGGAATGTTCCAGATTAAAATGACAGCAATGTCTTCTAAGGCTGAAAGCTAGATATTCAGCTTCCAATGAACTTCTCCAATTGGATGATAGAAGCAAAGGTACTGTTGAGAACGGGGGCACATGACTTTAATCCCAGCACTCAGGGGGCAAATCTCTGTGAGTTTAAGGCCAGCCTGGTCTACTATGGTGGTTTGAATGAAATGATCCCAATAGGCTCATGGGTCTGGATACTTAGTCCCCAGTTGCTAGAACTGTTTAGGAAGGATTAGGAGGTGAGTTATTGGAGGAGGTGAGTCACTGGGGTGGGCTTTGAGGATTCAAAAGACTCATGCCATCTTCAGTCAGTCCTCTGCCTCCTGCTTGTGCTGCAAGATGTGAGCTCTCAGCTGCCTGCCGCCTCCATTCTGCCAGCACTAATTCTAACCCTCTGAAGCTATAGGCCCCAAGTAAGCTCTTTCATAAGTTGCTTTTGTCATGGTGTCTTATCACAGCAGTAGAGAAATAGCTAATACATCTACACAGCAAGTTCTAGGACAGCTTGGACTACATAGTGAGACTCTGCCTCAAAACTCCCTCCCTCCTTCTCTCTCTCTCTCTCTCTCTCTCTCTCTCTCTCTCTCTCTCTCTCTCTCTGTGTGTGTGTGTGTGTGTGTGTGTGTGTGTCTCTCTCTGTCTCTCTGTCTCTGTCTCTCTGTCTCACACACACACACACACACACATACACACACACCAAAGGGGAGTAGAAGGCTAAGAAAAAGATTTAATCAGTAAATTGCTGGCTGCACAAACATCAGGACCCGAGTTCAGATCTTTATCACGCACAGAAAAAAACAAGTGCAATCACCCATGCCTTAATCTCAGCACTGGGAAACTGGGAAGGCAAAGACAGAAAGACCCCCGAAGCTCTCTGGCCAGCCAGTCTAGTTGACACAACAAGCTCCAGGTTCAGTGAGAGACTGTCTCAGTAAAATCAGGTGACGAGCAATGGATGCAAACACACATTTTTGGCCTCTGCTCCCACCCATGTCTGTGTGCACACAATAGACACATAAAACCAAAGGTGCTTCATTCAGTATCTCCAAAACTGTCCTTTCTCTCAAATACCACCATCCAGGACACAAAACAATTCCAAGCTAGGCAGTTGCAAATCATTATCGGATACCTCCTTATGCTTCGCCTCTACCAAGCTCTGCTGGATGGCCACCATGGCACCTTTTCAATGTTTTCTTCATCTCCCTACAGTGGACCGCTGTACTGGTTGGTTTATGTCAACTTGGCACATGCTAGAGTCATCAGGGAGGAAGGAGCCTTAAGTGAGGAAATGCCACCATAAGATCCAGCTGTAAGACATTTTTAAACTAGTGATCAATGGGGAAGGGCCCAGCCCAATATAGGTGGTTCCATCCCTAGGCTGGTGGTCCTGGGTTCTATAAGAAAGCAGGCTGGGAAAGCCATGGGGAAGAAGCCAGTAAGCAGCACTCTTCCATGACTTCCTGCCACCAGGTTCCTTCCCTATTTGAGTTCCTGTCCTGACTTCCTTTGGTGATGAACATCAATGTGGAAGTGTCAGCTGAACAAACCCCTTCCTCTCCCACTTGCTTTTTAGGCATGGTGTTTCATCACAGCAAGAGAAACCCCAGCTAAGACAGCCGTGCAAGCACCATTTTCATCCTAGACTATGCAGTAGTGTCTTTGCTGCCCCATGAACATTTTCGCCTAATTCTTTTCTTGGCTGACAGTTCTTCAACAGATTCTTGTTATTTGGTATCTTTAATCAGGTTCGGTAAATTCTCCCACCGTCTTCCCTGGGTTTTGTCAAACTCTGTAGTCTCACTGGCCTTCTCTCAGTTCTGTGACCACACAGCAATCTTTCCTGCTGAAAAACCCTAGACAAATTCCTCTCTCTACCTAACACTTGCCCACAACACCCAAGTTGACCAGGTTAATATTTCCTGTGTTAGGCAGGGTTGTCTAGAGGACCAGAACTGGACAGTTTACAAGACAGATACTGAGTAATAGTACCAATAATGGCTGTCTGCATCCTGAAGACACTGAGTCCCAGTGACCATTCGGTCTATGAGTATGATCACATTGCTGCACTTCCCTGGCTATGAAGACCGTTCCTTGGTCGGAAGCAGTGTCGTGTGGTATACCATGATGGTGAGGAAGGCCTTCTGTGAATACTAGCTTGGACAGACATGTTATGTGAAGGAAAGGCAATCCCATACCCACACAAGAATCTATTCCTAAGGACAATGTCCCACAATGGAAGTGCTCCAATATGGTCAAGCTTTCGCTAGGTTGCTGGTTGATCACCTCAGAAAATGGTGCCATACTGGAGACTCAGTATTGGTCTCTGCTGCTGGCAGATTTGACACTCAGTAGAGGGAGTCAGGTCAGCCTTGGTGAGCAAAAATCCATGTTTTCAAGCCCATGTGTATATGCATTCATCCTATCCCTGTCAGTATGGCCACTGATGTCTGTGGGCAGTGCCAGGAATGGTCAGGAAAAGAGGTTGACTACTATCCACAGAACGGGTCACTCATCTATTTTCTTAGTGAAGTCCTCCTCTACTGACTTTACCTTTCAGTGAGCATTCACACAGGACACGAGTATCTGCACCTTTGCCCACTTGAATAACAGACAGTCCACACCCCCAACCCCTAAATGTTTTTCTCACCAATTTTCCAATTAGACCCTTTGCATTTCAGTTATTCAGTTGGGCAGCCATGTCTCTCACTGTTAAATCTGACATACAGGCTCTGAAATGGCAGAGCTCTTCAAGACCATCACCAATCTTTCTTAGAGTATTCGTGAAGGTCATGTCTTCTAGGTCCTTATAGTGGAGGATGAGGTTTAATGTTCTATTGCATGGATTGATTTGTGGGTAGGGTTGTGTCAGGGGTGCCTTGGTGCTCATGTGGAGGTCAGAAGACGACTTTTGGTAATCACTTCTCTCCTTCTACCCTGTGGATCTTGGGAACCTAACTCGGGTCATCAGTCTTGGTAGCAAGCACATTTACCCACTGAGCCATCTTGCCAGCCCAAGAATAAGACTTCATTTTTCATACTTTCAAGGCTTTGAAAATTATGTATGTATGTGCAGAGAACACAGGTATCTAAGGAGGCCCGAGGAAGGTATCAGATATCCTGGAGCTGGAGTTACAGGCAGTTATGAGCGGCCTGATTTAGTTGCTGGAACAAAACTCCAGTTCTCTGCAAGAACAGCGTGAGCACTGACACGAAGCCAGTGTGGTAGCTCTTCTTGGTTGTCAACTTGCCTACATTTGGAAATGACTAAAATCCAAAACTGAAGGGCACACCTACGAGGCATATTTGCTTAATTTGAAGTAGGTGGATCCACTTCTAAGCTGGATCTTTGAAGTAGGAAGACACTTTAATCTAGGCCATACCTTATTCCGGAAGCCTATGTAAGGACATGAAAGACGGGAGCTTTTGTTCTTTGCCTCCTTGCCCTCACTTTGCTAATGCATCCATCTCTTCACTAGCGTTAGAGTCTACTTTTTGAGGATCCCAGATATCCTGAAGAGCAGCTGAGACATGTAATCATGTAGACTGAGCAACTGCTGGGTTTTTTTGGACTTTCCCTTCACAGCCAGCCATTGTTGGATTAACCAGACCATAGCCTGTAAGTCATTCTAATAAGTTCCCTTTCTATATAGAAAGATTTATTCTAATTTCTGTTACTCTAAAGAACCCTGACTAATACAGCTAGCAAGCCATCTTTTGACCCATTCTTCAGCTTACCAATCAAATAAACTATTAGCACTTTTGTAACTTTGTGAGCTGAAACATTAAATCCAGATTCTCTATTCAGTAGATCCATATCAATAAGTTCAACCTGATCTAGTTTTATGTTCTATGGTAGTGAGAATGAGAATAGCCAACAGCAACAGGAGCAACGGCGGGGATAGATGCATTCACCAGAATGAAGCAAAGGGAAGAAGGCAAGCAAACTGCTTCCTGTCCTTGGACCTCTTTCTATCTGGGATGCCTAACAGGAAGTGCTGCCAACGCTAGTAGAAGATGGTTCTCCCTCAGTTAACCCCTTCTGAAATGCTCTCCCAGACGTACCCAGAGCCATGTCTCTTGTCTAATTCCAGATTAACTCAACTTGACTATCAGGATTACCCATCAAGCCACAGTTGGCTCACACTGCCCAGGGCCATATTGAGCCTGCTCTCAGTCTGCATCAGAGCAACTGTTTGTACAGTGAAAGGATACTTACACAGACACTCGCATCTTCTCAAAGTTCAGAGAATAAATGTGTCTGCAAAGAGCTTAACTCTATATGGGATATCTATATCACACTTGCTGCCCCCAAGCCGCAGGAAACAACATGGAAGAGGGGTCAGAAAGATTGTAAGAACCAGTGATGGAGGAAGGTCATTGGTTATTTAATAAAGAAACTGCTTGGCCTCATAGGTTAGAACATAGGTGGGTGGAGTAAACAGAACAGAATGCTGGGAGGAAGAGGAAGTGAGGTTAGACGTCTCCAGAGCAGACGCAATGAAGCAAGCTGCCAGGTCAGACATGCTGAATCTTTCCCGGTAAGACTGGTGCTACACAGATTACTAAATATGGGTTAGGCAAAATAAGTCACCACCTCGTGATGCTACACACATTAATAGAAATGGGCCACGCAGTGTTTATATGAATACAATTTGTGTGTTGTTATTTTGGGGCATAAGCTAGCCAGGCGGCCAGGAGCCAGGTGGCAGGAAAGCAGCCCGCAGCTCCTTCAACAAACCAGGGGTCAGACAAAAGGTTATACTGTGTGACACACCACAGCACCCAATGCCACTAGGATGAATGAAGGGGTGTTGGAAAGATGGAGGATCGATGTGGGGTTTTTGATTGTTTGTTTTGCTTTGTTTTTAATTGGTTTTAAATGGGATCTTTCTATGGGGATGCTGTCGGAGGACATGGAGGGATTTAGATGAGCAGGATTGGGGTGCATGATGTGGGGTTTCCAAAGAATCAATAAAGAATTGTGTTATAGTAGATGTTCACATGTAGAAGAATGCAAATAGATCCATATATAGATATGTACAAAACTCAAGTCTAAGTGGATCAAAGACCTCAACATAAATCCAGTTACACTGAACCTGATAGAAGAGAAAATGGGAAATAGCCTTGTACACCTTGCCAAAGGAGACAACTTCCTGAATATAACAGCAGTAGCACAGGCACTGAGATTAACAGTAAATGGGACCTCCTAAAACTGAAAGGCTTTGGTAAGGCAGAGGACACTGTCCATAGGACAAAATGGCAGCCTACAGATTGAAAAAACATCTTCACCAACTGCCCATCTGACAGAGGACTGATATCCAAATTATATAAAGAACTCAAGAAACTAGACATCACAATACCAAATAATCCCATTTAAAATTTGGGTACAGATATAAACAGAGAATTCTCAACAGAAGAATCTCAAATGGCCAAGAAACACTTAAAGATATGTTCAACACACTTAGCTATCAGAGAAATGCAAATCAAATGACTCTGAGATACCATTTTACACCTGTCAGAATGGCTAAGATCAAAAACACTATTGACAGCCTATGTGGGAGAGGCTGTGGAGTAAGGGGGAATACTCCTCCACTGCTGGTGGGAGTGCAAACTTTTTTGAAATCAGTATGGCAGTTTTTCAGAAAACTGGGACTCAGTCTACCTCAAGACCCAGTAATACCAGTCTTGGGCATGTACCCAAAGGATGTTCAATCATACCACAAGGACATTTGCTCAACTATGTTCATAGCAGCATTATTGATAATAACCAGAACCTAGAAACAACCTAGATGCCCCTCAACTGATGAATGGATTAAAAAAAAAAAGATGAGGTACATTTACACAATGGAGTACTACTCAGGTGTAAGAAAAAAAATCATCCTGAGTGAGGCAACCCAGACCCAGAAAAACAAATATGATATGTACTCACTCATAAGTGGATATTAGATGTAAAGAAAAGGATAACCAGGCTACAATCCACAACCCCAGAGAAGCTAGGTAACAAAGAGGACCCTAAGAGGGACGCATGAATTTCCCTGAGAAGGGGAAATAGATGAGATCTCCTGGGTAATCTGGTGGAAGATTGGGATGATGGAGGTTGGGAACATGGGTGATCGGGTTGGGTGGATTGGGGGACAGACAGAACAGATGGGGAGAGTAATGAAACAGATATCATGATAGAGGGTGCCATTTGGGGGTTAGGAAGAAACCTGGTGCTAGGGAAACTCCCAGGAATCCATAACGATGACTCCAGCTAAGACTCCTAGGAAGGTGAAGAGGGTGCCTGAACTGGCCTTCTCCTGTAATCAGATTGCTGACTACCCTGTTATCATAGAACCTTCATCCAGTAACTGATAAAAGCAGATGCAGAGATCCACAGCTAAGCACCAGGCGGAGCTCCAGAAGTCCTGATGAAGAGAGAGAGGAAGGATTATACGAGCTAGGGGGTCAAGGTTATAAGGGAGGAGCCCACAGAGCCAACCTAACAGTGGGAGCTCACAGACTCTGGGCCGACAGCTAGGGAGCCTGCATGTGACCAACGTAGATGACAGTTGTGTATCTTGGTCTGTTTGGAGGGGGGGGGGTGTCCCTAGCAGTGGGATCAGGACCTGTCCCTGGCACATGAACTGGCTTTGTGGAACCTACTCCCAATGGTGGGATGCCTTGTTCAGCCTTGATGCAGGGAGCAGGAGCTTAGTTCTCTTCAATGTGATATGATATGTTTTGTTGACTCCCATGGGAGGCCTTGCCCTTTCTGAATGTGGAAGGAGTGGATGTCGTGGGGAGGGAGATAGATGGGAGGTTGAGGAGGGAATAGGAAGAGGGAGGGGAAACTGTGATTGGTATGTAAAATAAATTTTTGAATTAATATAAATAAATAAATAAATAAATAAAACAAAAAAAGATTTACCCTATAGGAGAAAAAAAAAGAACCAGAGTTCAGCGATGCCTACTCAAAACAGTGTCTTCTGAACACAAGAGGGCTGTTGACCTGGACAAGACTTGCACATGATCCAGCCAATTAGCGTTCTTGCATGGTTGGGGGAGGGATCTGCAAGGCCCACTCCAAGGTGAGGAGCTGTTGGCAGTGGATGGCTGCCAGTGGAGGGGATTAAGTTTTCTTCAGGGGTATGGGCCCTGGGAAGTTGAACATGTGCCAGTGGATGGCTTCACATACATGTCCATTTGGGTACTGTTTGGGGGGCTCAATAGGTAACAAAAGAAAAGAAGAAAAGGACACCAAGCTAGGAGGAGGGTAATGGAGAAAGGTCATTGGCTAATAAACTGTCTTGGCCCATTTTATAGGCCAGCCTTTAAGTGGGTGGAGTAAACAGAACAGAATGCTGGGAGGAAGAGGAAGTGAGCTCAGACTCGATAGCTCTCCTCTCTGGGGAAGATGCGATGAAGCTCCATCCCAGGATGGACGTAGGCTAGAATCTTCCTGGTAAGTGCACCTCAGTGCTACATGCATGAATAGAAATGGGCCAGGCAGTGTTTAAATGAATACAGTTTGTGTGTTGTTATTTCGGGGCATAACCTAGCCAGGAGGCTGGGAGCAGGGCGGCAGGAATGCAACCCGCAGCTCCTTCAACAGGAGGGCATGGTGCAATCCAGGATCAGAATATATTATATCCACATATGAAATTCTCAAGAAAAAAATTAAAAAATTTTTAAAGATTATCCATTATATTCCCAAACTAGCATCACCAGAGTAGACAAGTGTGATATTAGTATCACAGGCGACACAAAGCCACCCAACGCTAAAGATAGCCATTTTGGAGTCCTGCCTCACCACTAAGCCTCATTGCCCTTGAGAAGTGAAGAGAGCTGTTTCTCAGCTGACAAACAGCTCAGCCTCAGTACCATGCCTCAGAACACCTGTTGGGAGACACAGTCCAGAATGCAAGTTCTCAAAGTGTGGTCCCTTAACAGCAGCATCAGTACCATCTGGGACAAATTAGAACTCTGTCACCCCCACCGTAGGCCTGCTGAGGGGGAAGCCTAGCCATAGGGCATTTTACAATAACCACTGCTCATCCCCCAGATCTCATCCTCAAAGAAGTGTTCCTTGAGTCCCACATGGAACAGCCCCTGCTGTTTATTTTCCTGTCACAAAGTATGTCTCCTTCCCAATACATGCCCCAAGTGCTATCAGTTAAATATCGATGTAGAAATCCATTCCAAGCCTCCATAACACTCCACACCTAAAAACCAGGTCATTTTATTTACTTGGATTCATAGTGTACGGAGAAATGAGAGAGTGGGGAGAGAAAAATGTAGCCTTTTGTTTTTATGAGGTCTTGAGACTTTCTTTAAAGATTTGTTTTAATCATGTGTACGCAGATAGTTTGCCATGCGTGTGTGGATACCCTGGGAGGCTAGGGGCCTTGGATTTCATGGAGCTGCAGCTACGGGCAGCTGTGAGCCACCCGAAATGAGCACTGGGAATCCAACTCAGGCCCTTCAGGAAGAGTTATATACACTTGACTACTAAGCCATACCTCAACTCCCCATTTTTTAAGGTTTTCCTTTGTTTTAGTTTGTTTTATTTTTTTTCTTGAGACAGGGACCCTATCTATCCCTGGATGTGCCAAAACTCATTATATAAACCTGTCTGCCCTTGAACTTGAAGAGATCCTGTGTCTCTTGAGTATTCATGTTAAAGGTGTGTGTCCCCACACCTGGCTCTCTTGAGGCTTTTAAAATAATCTGGCTGAGCATGGTCTCTGCCAAGACAGTTGGTGGTCTAGCCCAAAATCTTATTTTAGGTTAGGTACACAGAAGGTGTGGCTCAAGATAGACTCCCCAAAGCTGAAACCCACAGCAAAAGCCCGAGGCTCAAGTTCAGCAGAGTGATACTGATTACCTAAACTTTGCATCCAACCACCACAACCTTTAAGAATAGAGATGGGTTATATACAGAGACCTCAGCTATTCCCAAATGCCAAGCTTTTAGTTATGCTAACAATACTAAGTTGGGCATGGTAGAACACACCTGTAATCTTAGCACCTCAGAGATTGAAGCAGGAAAATCACAAGTTTGAGGCTAGGCTGGTCCACATAGCAAGTTCCATATTTCCCTAGGATAATAAGACTCAGATTTTTAAAAGATTTTATTAATTTTATTTATTTTACATATATGAGTGCTCTCTCTGTCTCTCTCTCTCCATGTACACCTTTATGCCAGAAGAAGGCATCAGATCCCAATATATATGGTTGTGAGCCACTATGTGTGTGCTGGACATCAAACTCAGGTCCTCTGGAAGAGCAGCCAGTGTTCTTAAAATCTGAGCCATCTCTCCAGCCCCAACTCTTAATTTTTTTTTCTCGAGATAAGGTTTCTCCGTAGTTTTGGAGCCTGTCCTGGAACTAGCTACTGTAGACAAGGCTGGCCTTGAGCTCACAGACAACCTCTGTCCTGCCTCCCAAGTGCAGAGATTAAAGGCATGTGCCACCACTGCCTGGCTAACTCTTAAATTTTTATTGGTAACACTACTAACTGCCCTAAGAGATTACTGCTGAAAGAGTAGTTTACCTCGTTTGTCACTTGTCCAGAACTGGAAATGAAGGCCGTCATGCAGTCATTCAAGAGACCAGGCACCTTTCATCTTGTAGATTTGACCTTCTCTAGGTCTGTGAAGTCTTCTACACTTATCTACGAATGAGAAAAAGAGAAAAAAAGGTACATGGAAGGTTTATAATGCAAGCCTAGATGGGGTTCTGTAGCGAGCTGCGTGGAGCCACATCTGATAATCAGCTCCTAATTATGGCTAAGACCTGACTTATGCTGTGATCATGCCATGATTGTCAGCTGCTTGCATATGCGTGAACCTATGGGCAGTGCCCACCTGGCAATCCGGGGTTGGCGGCCCGTGCCTTTTTAAGGGCTGGGAGAGGTTTGCCCGGAAAGAGAGGGGAAGAGAGAGAGAGAGATACAATTGTTTAAAAAAGGTCCTGAATAAACTGTCAGCAAGAAGAGCTCCGGGTGTTGCGTCACAGGTTCATGCCACATACACTCAAAAGCAGTTAGCCAGAACTGAGCAGAACTCAGTCACAGGGCCACAGCAACCACAAGGAAAGCTAGGGTTAAAGAAGACAGTGAGCCTGGTAGTAGTGGCACACGCCTTTAATCCCAGCACTTGGGAGGCAGAGGCAGGCGGATCTCTGTAAATTCGAGGCCAGCCTGGTCTACAAGAGCTAGTTCCAGGACAGGAACCAAAAAAGCTACAGAAAAACCCTGTCTATAAAAAACAAAGAAGGAAGAAGAAGGAGAAGGAGAAGGAGAAGGAGAAGGAGAAGGAGGAAGAAGAAGAAGAAGAAGAAGAAGAAGAAGAAGAAGAAGAAGAAGAAGAAGAAGAAGAAGAAGAAGAAGAAGAAGAAGAAGAAGAAGACGACGACGACAGTGACGACACTGGTAAGAGCAGTCTTGCCGTGTCCCCCCTCCAGCCCCTCCAGTTATCAAGTAGCCATTTCAGGCTTCAGCCCAGACATGGCCATACTCAGTTTCTCCCACAAAGAACAAAACCAAAGGGTCACCTGGTCAATGTACCCAAAGGGCCATGATGACTGCGCATGTGTCCTTCTCCTCATTACAACTAGATTTGGCTCCTCTTGGTCTGAAGACCTATAAATTAATAAGACATATAACCAGCACCCCAAGGCCAGTGGGTCAACAACCTATTTGCCCTATTTGTCCACTAGAAGCCACTTTGTCTTCCAGACTACTGCATGGTGGAGGACCAAGGACCAGAGAGCTACTTACTGATCAGCCCACATGCCATGGAGAAAGATCAACAGACTAAGCCACACAACAGGCCTTAGTGCAGTGGGGAGTCAAAGGTTCTTCTATACAGAGACCAAAGAGCTACTGTTTCAGGGCTAGAGAACCAATCCCAAGGCCTCTCAGAAATCACCAGCCAGCGTGAGATCCTCCTCTTAAAAGATCCCTCAAGGTCTCATCCTAACCTAAAAATGAAGACCGCGGGGCCTTCCACCCTCAGCTCTTGCTATGGTTTGAATGTGATCTATTTCCCCACAGATCTATGTGTTTGAACTCACCTGGTGTTGCTGTCTGGGATGTTATAGAGCCTTTGGAGAAACTGCTGCAGCCCTTACCCTATATTGACCAGGACATTAAAAGAACCGTGTCCCTAAGGAACACTAACTAGGTATCAGATTACCCCTAAGGAACACTAACTAGTTATCAAATTACCCCTAAGGAACACCACCTAGGTATCAGATTACTCCTAAGGAACACTACCTAGATATCAGATTACTGATACAGCATTTCCTTGGACCCTTGGAGGTTAGATGACAGCATAAAAGAGTCTTAGTTCCTTAAATCTCAGTTTCTGTGATGTCATAAAGGAGCCTCAACTACAGCACGTGAGATGTATGGTGGCCAGTATGACCAAAAGAGCAGTCACAGGCAAAACTTTGAGATTTTTTCCCGTGGTTCTCCAGCATGCAATGAGGCTGCTGGCCAAAATGACCCATGAACACCTGAAAGAGAGTCAGTCTGGTGACTGGGAAGAACTCAAGAAAATGCTGGCCGAAAGATAGCCGTCTTCCTCTGGCATCCCAGAGGTGTGTTTTTACTAGACCCTGACAAGATGCGACTCAAAGGAGGGGGGTGCAATCCATCACAATAATGAGGCATGGAGAGTGGAGCTATTCTTAGCATGGGTGGAGGAGCTTGAAGCTGCTTGTTTACATTTTAAGGAACCAGAAGGCAGAGAATGGATTGAAAATGGGGCCTGGCACCGCGAGGGGTGCGCCCACCCACTGAGATGGCAGGGCTGATCTAATGGGAGCTCACCAAGGCCAGCTAGACTGGGACTGATGAAGCATGGGATCAAACCGGACTCCCAGAATGTGGCAGACGATGAGGGATGACTGAGAAGCCAAGGACAATGGCACTGGGTTTTGATTCTACTGCATGTACTGGCTTTGTGGGAACCTAGTCTGTTTGGATGCTCACCTTCCTAGACCTGGATGGAGGGGGAGGACCTTGGACTTCCCACAGGACAGGGAACACTGACTGCTCTTTGGACTGGAGAAGGAGGGGGAGGGGGAGGGGAAGGGGGAGGGAAATGGGAGGAGGGTAGGAGGTGGAAATTTTTAAGTAAAAATAAATAAATTTTAAAAAAAGAGAAAAAAAAGAAAATGGGGCCTGGCTATTAAGATCAAAGTCCCCTGGCCTCTGTCTTCCTCAAGTGAGGGCCTACCTTCTAAAAGTCCCATGAAATCCAAAAACAGCACCACCAGGTAGAAATCAAGTGTTCGAACACACGAGTCTGTGGGAAAATAGTTCACATTCAAACCTGGACAAGGGCTGAGTGTGGAAAGCCCCGCGGTCTTTATTTCTGTGTTAGAATGAGGCCTTGGAGGATCCTTTAAGAGGAGGATTTCATGCTGGCTAGCGATTTCTGAAAGGCCTTGAGCTGGATTCTCAGCTACGAAACAGTGGATCTTGGACCTATGCCTAGAAGAATCTTTCGGGTTGGGGGAGGGGAGACACAGCAAGACTGCTCTAACCAGGGTCATTGCTGACTTCCTTAGCCCTAGCTTTCCTTGCGGTTGCTGTGGCCCTGTGACTGAGTTCTGCTCAGTTCTGGCTAACTGCTTTTGAGTGTATGTGGTGTGAACCCCATCTAGGCATGCTGATATTCTTTAGAAATAAACCTCTGGGGGCTGGAGAGATGGCTCAGTGAGAACGGGCTGCTTTTCCAGAGGAGCCAGGTTCAATTCTCAGCATCCACATGGCAGCTCACAACTGTCTACAACTCTAGTCCCAGGGCATCCCACATCCTCTTCTGGTTTCCATGGTTACTGTATGCACATGGTGCACATACATGTAGTCAAAATACTCAAACACATAAATAATTTTAAAAATCCTCAACCCTCCCAAGTGCTGTGGAATTAAGACCCTTTTGGTGATGATCTTTCCCATGCTGGCATCCCAGCGGCCTTTCCAGCCATTCACCTGGTTATTTGCTAGGGTTCCTAGTATAGGAGGTCCTTCTGTTTGTGTGTTGCTTTCATTGGTTAAAGACTAAAGGAACTGCCTTGGCCTAGTTGATAGGGCAGAGCTTAGGAAGGCAAAGAAGACAGAACTGAATGCTGGGAGGAAGAGAGGCGGAGGAGGAAAGAGACGTCATGGAACTGCCAGAGACAGATATGCTGAATCTTTCCTGGTAGGCCATGAACTCGTGGTGATATACAGATTAATAGAAATGGGTTAAACTAATATGTAAAAGTTAGCCAATAAGATTAGAGCTAATGGGCCAAGCAGTGATTTAATTAATACAGTTTCTGTGCGCTTATTTCAGGACTAAGCTAGCTAGGTGTCCAGGACAAACAAGCGGGCCCTCTCCCTGTAACAGGTTCCTGTATCACTCTGGCACTTAGACACTCAACATGATAGAGAACACAGCCCATTATAGCAATCTTTATTGTAGTTCAAAGGGGAATCATTTTGACCATTCCATAGTGCTCCAATGCTATAGGACCAGGGTTTTTCTGGCCTTTACACCAGCTATTTTTCATCATGAATCAAAAACTTCGTTACAACCTCAATAATGTGCTGGTGTCCTATGGAGTCTTTCTGTCCCAAATACAGCCATATGGTAGGGTTCCAAAGATCATTTCAACATATTCCCTACTTGCGCTTGTGCTGGGAAACATACTTCAGTGCCAGAAGTCCCTCCGTGAGCTGCTGTGTGTTGTAGAACGTTGAGTTCTTTAGGATACCACATGGGTCTCGCTCGCTACAAGCCTTTCTAGGCCTACACCAGACATACTATGGAAGCGGAAACCGGGAAACAAACAAGCAGTCTCTGCCTACAGGAGGAACCCTCAACCTCCATGCTTGTGTATCAAAGAAGGACTTTTAGAGCTACCCACTGCTGTCCAGACAGTTGAGACTGGAACTACTCAGCACACTGAATTCTTCAGGGACCTAGCCTATGACAGAGAGGGAAACTAAAAGGACCATCCTCAGATCTCCAGAGCACTGTATAAGACACACACCTTTTAGTGACTGACTTTCCTGTTTCCTGGAGTTTGGGAAGAACTTATTGTCCCCAACTTAAGCTCCGTTATAAGATCTAGACGTCATTTCAGCCATTAGCATCCTGTATGCTATGAAACCCAGAGCCCTCTGGATTTTTTCCTGCCTTGTTGTCAGTTTGGATTCTGGGAAAGATTTCTTCTGATTGCCAGCTGTTAGCCTCTAGAAAAGTAAGAATCTTTTCAGCTATCATCTTTTCTGCACACACTAGTGGGCTAAAGGTTCTAGCAACTGTAGTGAGGAATGGCGGGCTGCTTCCCACCACCCAGCTCCCGGCCTCCGGCTAGCTTATACCCCAAAATAACAACACACAAATTATATTCATTTAAACACTGCCTAGCCCATTAATTTCACCTCTTATTGGCTAATTCTCACATCTTGATTAACCCATTTCTAATAATTTGTGTAGCACCACGAAGTGGTGGCTTACCAGGGAAGATTCAGCATGTCTGACCTGGCAGCTGGCTCCATGGCATCTGCATCACTTCCCTTCTTCCCAGCATTCTGTTCTGTTTACTCCATCTACCTAATTTTCTGTCCTATCAAAGGGCCAAGGCAGTTTCTTTATTAACCAATTAAAGTAACACAGACAGATGACCCTCCTCCATCAAGCAACCAGCGATGTGTCCTTAAAATGTGGTTCTGCCAATCCTTCAATGTCCCAGCATACCCAGGATAACCTGTCGTAAGCCAGTGGTCATTCTGCTGGCATCCTTCTAGGACTCTGGTGACAGGAAGGTCCCAGGGTACTGGCCTCAATATAAGCTGGAGAATCAGAACCATCAGCCTGCCTGTGAACTACTGCCCTTGGACTCCTTTTGGCCACCAACATGCCCAGGTACCACATATTAAACACTCAGTCGAGGCTTCATCCTACATTCAACTGGGGAACTGAAGGACATTGTGACCTCCGGTAGCCTGACTATTGTAGAAACAAGAGACCCTTTAAGCGCTTCTTCATTCTTTCCTTGGTACAGTGTCCCTTTGACCCTCTGGTCACCAAGCTTCCCCCTCACTAGTGATATAGGAGTCATTTCATTCCCAGCCTGCTCACATACCAGGTCCATCTCATCGTTAATCTGCTCATAAAATGGAACCTCAAGAGTCCTTTCAGCCAGCATACCAGACTCTACATACTGGCACCAGGGAGCTGTTGGGCCCACTCCTTGGCCTTGCACTTATGCCATGGTATGCTTTCAGCTGTCATCCTGCCTATTATTTCTTCTGTCCTTTCAGAGCTTGCCTACACGTGTGCTAAAAGACTAAAGGCCATCCATTCTAGCCACCAGTTTGCCCCGCTGCCTTCTGTGGAATACAGAACCCTGTCAGGCATCAATGGTCCCTTGCACTGGTGCCCTTCTCAACAGCAGCCATATTGATGACAAGGTTCCAGTAATCTGACCAGCTCCCAGTCTGCCAGCAAGTCACGCCCAGGGAATCCTTCCAATCTCTCAACTAACTGGATCTCAAGACACTAGCCTTCCTACTTGCTGTGAGATCCATAGCCCTATCTTTCCTCACGCTGTTTCCCTGGCCACCACTAGTCAGTCTCATACTCATTCCTTTTTTTTTCACTTAGGGGGCCTTCCAGCCTCCACTCAGCCTATACATTAGGACACCAGGGATCCTTTTTATCCATGTGCTGGAGAAGACCTTTTCTTGTGCAAAGGCACCGTACATCTTCCAAGCTGATTGGATTTGACCCATGCATGCATATTTCCACCCCATAGCCATAGCACTAGAGCATTAGCGAGGCTCATGTGATCTGGAACCAATACAACACATCAAGACATAATTTCAGCAAAGTGGAACAATGTGACCACGTTCTGCTAATGAGCAGATGTCCCCAACTCCAAACCTTCACACCCAAAAGGTGAGGGAGAGTGACCTTTCCTTGCCCATCACCCATCCCATTGCTGGGAGATTTATATTATCTTGGGTTATACAAATGAAGGAAGGCAACACCCTAAAGACAAAAGAATAATGAGAAAGAGAGTGTCCGAGATCTCTAGGGTCTCCTCAAATAGAGATGCTTTATCAGCTCCAACTTTAAAAATTCAAAACAAACAAAAGGGTTTCACATATTTCTGGCTGACTTTAAAACTCACTACGTAGCCAAGAATGACTTTGAACTTCTGATCCTCCTGCCTCTATCTTCCTACTGTTAAGATTACAGCCAAGTGCTACCAAGCATGGTTTAATGTGGTGGTGGGAAAGGAACTCAGGACTTCATGCTAAGCAGAGATTCTACCAACTAAGCTACATCCCAAGACTCAGCTCTAATTTTTTTTTTTTTTGGTTTTTTGAGGCAGGGTTTCTCTGTAGCTTTGGAGCCTGTCCTGGAACTAGCTCTTGTAAACCAGGCTGGCCTCGAACTCACAGAGATCCGCCTGCCTCTGCCTCCCGAGCACTGGGATTAAAGGAGTGGCCACCATTACCCAGCAGCTCTAATCTTTATATAAAATAGAAATACATTTTTGAATCTATTAAACTTTTGTTGCAGGCTGGTGAGATTGTTCTGCAGGTAAAGGTGCTTGCTGTCAAGCCTGATGACCTTAGTTTAATCTCCTGAGCACACATGGTGGAAAGAAGAAAACTGACTCCAGAAAGTTCTCCTCTGACCTACACACACACACACACACACACACACACACACACAGAGAGAGAGAGAGAGAGAGAGAGAGAGAGAGAGAGAGAGAGAGAGAGAAGAGAAGAGAGAGACATACACATAGATAAATAAGCATAATGGAATGTGTTTGTTTTAAAGGGAAGAAAAAATAAACACTGGTCTAAGTCAGCTATGCAGGGAAATCATGGATCTTGGAGGACAACCTATAACTGCCTCTTTACTAAACCAGCATAATCTCTAACTACATTCTAAATACTTATCCTTATACACAAAGATATGAGTAGTCCTCATTCCTCATCAAAGAAACATCTTTTGCAATAGACAGAGACTGTTACAGAAAACCAATCAAAATGCATAACTGTCAAGTTTGGTCTCAAGTATACATCTACAAAGCAACTCTGCCCCCCACACCTCAGGTTCAGGGGTCATTGTGGAAGAGGGGGTGGAAAAACTGTAAGAGCTGGAGGATCCGAAAGTCTCTTGTAAGATCGTATCTCCTAAGAATGTCAAAAACTGTTGCCCATAAAATTTCACCAGCATTGTTGCTTAAACATGACGTGAACAAGGACAACAATAGACATGTTAACATGGGAGTAAGTTAAGCCTATGAAGCCTCGACCCTACACAAAGAACTACAGGCAACTAAAGAATGCTGAAAGTCGGAGAAATAGTCTTCCCCAAGGAATAGAACACTAATTGATTATTCAATACCAAATGTCAGTCCCAAAAGCATAATATAAGTCATATACAGACTGAGTTGGCTATATTTATGCATTACAAATACATATTATGTAACAACAATTAAAGAAAAAAAGGATGCCATTGATTTGAAAGAGAGCAAGGAGGGAGATGTGGGCAGGTTTGAGGGGAAAAAGATGTATTTATATTTTAATCTCAAAAAAAAATTTAAACATTAATTAAAAAAATTTAAAAGCCACTGTTGCTATTGGGCCACATATAGTCCAGTCTATACTCTAATGAATGTGCTTGATTTTACCACAAGTTCATTAAAGGAATTATCTCCCTTCAACTTCTTATAGGCAAATAAAACGCAAAGTCAGGAACCCAAGCAATGAAGCAAGGATGAGAAACAGGTCTTGAAAACATAGACTTTTCTCCATGCCTTGCATTATTGTCTTCTTGTTTTGGAATATTCGTTTAACTATGTAAAGTTGTGCTGCTGTTTTTCCTTGCCTGCCTAAGGTGCCTGATTGGTCTAATAAAGAGCTGAATGGCAAGTAGCAAGGGAGGAAATAGAGACAGAACTTCTGGCCAGGGAGAGTAAGTAGGAGGAGGAATTTAGGCTTGGGAGAAAAAAAAAAGAGACACCAGGGACCAGCAAGCCAGCATGGAGGGAGTAGGAAAGAAGGACATACAGAATGAAAGAAGGGGAAAAAGCCCCAAGGCAAAACATAGATAAAGAGAAACCGGTTAAATTAAGTTATAAGAGCTCGTGGAACAAGCCTAAGCTAAGGCCGAGCATTCATAATTAATTATAAGACTCTTATGTCTTTATTTGGGAGCCGGTTGATGGGCCAAAATAAATCCCAACTGTGTCTTCTCTCTTTTAAGTACAGATATTTGGCTAGGTGTATTGACACGTGCTTTTAATACAGCACTCCAGTGGCAAAGGCAGCCATAATTACATGGTGATATTGTCTCAAAAGACCAGAAATAAAACAAAAACCAAGAACCCTAAAGTACAGCTACTTGACAGCGTAAAACCCTCAATGACTTTCCAATGCATTAAAAGCAGATAACAGGCTCATAAACACACATTCTTAGTTTTTGTCTACTACCCTCTCTGGACATAGATACACCAAAATCACCTCATTCTCTCTAATTCATTATTGTATTTGCCATATTCTACCCTGCCAGGGGGCCTCTATACTACCCTGATTCCTGAGTTCTGGGACTACTCAGCCTGGTTTTATGCTGCACTGGGGACTGAGCCCAGGACTTCATTCCTGCTAAGCAAGCACTATCAGCTGAGATCCCCTCATTACTGAGTTCATCCTGACTCCAATATCATTTCTTACCTCCTGACCTACTAGATTCGGCAAAGACCACGTTATAGGCCCTCCTGACGCTATGATCCTGACAGGCAAAGGCTCAAGAGTTACAGTTCCCGTCTGCTTTGGGATGATGTGAAGAACCGTAAGCTCAGGGTGAGGCCTGTGTGTGGTTTGGTTTCCCACTGCATCGGAGGTTCCTATAAATGTATACAAGTCAAATTCTGTCCATCAGCTCCTACTGCAAAAGTAGGGCAACATTCTTCACAATGGCATTTGACCTCATCGTGTTACTTAGGTTTAGGTTCAGCTTTGTAGACTAGAAAAAAAAGATTGGCTTTAATCAGAAAAGAAGCGCGTTTCCCATCCTGTCAAATGTGTGTAGGAACTGGCATTTTGGGGCTGGAGTTTAGTAGCTCTGTGAGCTTCCCAGGAATGGTCCTCTGGCTCTATCACACCTAAGATCCATTTCTTGTCTTCATGACTCAATATGGATGCAAGAGCACTATGTATTTTGTCTGCTCCAGGTATCAGATCTGAGAAACGGAGAAGAGAGGGTACACCTTCCCCTTTAAAGTGACCACCTAAGAACACCATACACAATGTATCGTCATCCAGATTTTAGTCAAGTTGATCACTCTTCAGAAAGGGAAGTCAAGAAATGTGGTCTGTCCGCTCTGCTACTGTGAACCGGGGGGGAAAGTGTTCAAATGCTAAGGGCCATAGTGAATGTTTTAGGTTAGCTCTGCCTTCAAACCACACCCTAAACTCACAGCAGCCACAAATCAAGCATTAAAGCAAAGCAACCTCTGTGTCTTCTCTCCCAGATCCACAGGCTGTGCGCCTTCAGCTGGGCAGCTTCTGCTGCTGCTTTCACTAAGAGGCTGGGATTCTTGGACCTGTCTCTCCCGTTTGCTCAGAGTCTCCTCTCACCTCACCAATGGGTTGTCATAAACCACGCGGCAGATTCTCCCAGGTCATCTCAAAGGGACTCAGGCATAGTGTCACCTCACCACCTGGTCCTACTTAAAGCAGTCCCAGGGCTAGGCAAATTCAAGCAAGCAAGAAACATACTTCCCTTCTCTATGAGGAAATCGACACAAACTTTTCAGCTCTCTTTAACAGACCACCAGAAGAGTGGGTATTTGCAAGTAATTAGCAGCCTTTGGGTCATCTCCCTTTAAGACAAGTCATATAAAAGTAAGAGAGAGCCATTGTTATACACAATTCATAGAAAAACCTGACTTTCCTAGACTCTAAAGGAAATCAGAGAGAAGTATAGTAATATTGTAATGATTTTCACATCAGCTCTCCATAAAACCTGTTTTACTTTGGTTTCTGTTTCTCTGATAAAACACTTGCCAAAATCAACTTGGGTGGGAGGCCTTATTTCATCTTACATCCCAGATAACAGTTCTTCACTGAGAGAAGTCAGGGTAGGAACTTAAGGCGGAAACCTGGAGGCAGTACCCGGAACAGAGACGGTGGAGGAATGCTGCTTACTAGCTTGCTATCTCTCATCTGTTTAGCTACTTTCCCTATCTAGCCAAGGTCTGCAAGCGTAGGGCTGGTAGCCACAGTAGACAAGGCTCTTTTGTATCAATTAGCAATTGAGAAAGTGCCCCACAGACATAGCCACAGGCCAGTCTGATGATTGCAATTCCTCAACTGAGGTTCCCTCTTCCCAGGCAACTCTCTAGTTTGGGTCAAACTGATAAACCTAACAGCCGAAGGCCTTAAAAACTATGGGCGCACTAGTCCAGACAACACAGAAAAACAATGGAAATCAAATGCTCACAGAAAAAGAAATATGATTGGCCAATCGTCCAAAGTCAGCCTTACTAATGATGAGTAATGCACACATAGTAGCTCATTAAATTTTCTGCATGACTGAAAATACCCACTGTCGGTGGCTGGAGAAACGCCTCCAGTTAAGAGTGCTTTTTGTCCATTGAGAGGACAAAAGTTCAGTTCCCAGCACCCACATTATGTGGTTCCTGACTGCCTCTGACTGCAGCTCTAGGGAACACCTTCTTTTGGCTTCTGTGGGTACGAGTAGAAGTGGTATTCACTCACACAGACATACACACATATACGTAAAATTTAAAAAAAAAGTCTTGTTTTTAAAGGAGCACATAAAGTTGAAAGTGAAATTAGGGATGGTATGGAAGAACTGGAGGGGCAAGACTCAGTGTGGATTCAACCAAAACATCTCATATGTATGTGTATATGAAATTCTCACACAACAAAAAAAACTTTAAAAAATTAATTTAAAAAAGCATAAGTGACTGGATTGTGGCACATGCCTTTAATCCCAGCACTCAGGAGGCAGAGGCAGGTGGATCTCTGCGAGTTTGAGGCCAGCCTGGTCTACAAGAGCTAGTTCCAGGACAGGCTCAAAAGCTACAGAGAAACCCTGTCTCAACCGCCCCCCCCCCCCCAAAGAATAAATGGCCAGGCAGTGGTGATGCACACCTTTAATCCCAGCACTCAGGAGACAGTGGCAGGTGGATCTCCAATTTCAAGGGCAGCCTGGTCTACAAAGTGAGTTTCAGGATAGCCGGGGCTATTACACAGAGAAATCCTGTATCAAAAACAAAAACAAAAAAAAAACAAACAAACAAAAACCCAAAAGACAGAAATAAAGAAAAAAAATATATATATACTTGCTGTGAAATAATCCTTTTTTTTACAATTTATTTATTTATTAAAGATTTCTGTCTCTTCCCCACCACCGCCTCCCATTTTCCTTCCCCTCCCCCAATTAAGCCCCCCCCCCTTTCCTCAGCCCGAAAAGCAATCAGGGTTCCCTGTCCTGTGGGAAGTCCAAGGAACCCCCACCTCCATCCAGGTCTAGCAAGTTGAGCATCCAAACTGCCTAGGCTCCCACAAAGCCAGTGCGTGCAGTAGGATCAGAAACCCATTGCCATTGTTCTTGAGTTCTCAGTAGTCCTCATTGTCTGCTATGTTCAGAGAGTCCGGTTTTATCCCAGGCTTTTTCAGACCCAGGCCAGCTGGCCTTGGTGAGTTCCCAGTAGAACATCCCCATTGTCTCAGTGTGTGGGTGCACCCCTTGCGGTCCTGAGTTCCTTGCTTGTGCTCTCTCTCCTTCTGCTCCTGATTTGGACCTTGAGATTTATGTCCGGTGCTCCAATGTGGGTCTCTGTCTCTGTCTCCTTTCATCGCCTGCTGAAGGTTAATATTCAGGAGGATGCCTATATGTTTTTCTTTGGGTTCTCCTTATTTAGCTTCTCTAGGATCACTAATTATAGGCTCAATGTCCTTGGTTTATGGCTAGAAACCAAATATGAGTGAGTACATCCCATGTTCCTCTTTTTGGGTCTGGCTTACCTCACTCAGGATTGAAATAATCCTTTTTATACACTGTTAATATGTACTATTCTCATTGGTTTAATAAAGAACTGACAAGTGAATAGCTAGACAGGAAGAGGTTAAGTGAGAAAGCCAAACTGAGCATACTGGGAAGAAGGAGGGCGGAGTTATGGGAGTCACCAGGAAGACACAGAGAAAGTAGGAGATGAACATGCCATGCTGAAAAAGGGTACCACCATGTGCTAGAGCATAGATAAGAAATATGGGCTAATATTGGTTATAAGAGCTAGTTAGTAATAAGCATAAGCTATTGGCCGAGCATTTATAATTAATATTAAGTCTCTGTGTAGTTATTTGGGAGTAGGCTGGTGGGACAAGAAACTCAGCCTACACATAATGCAGCAGAGCAGAGTAGTAGTTCATACCTGTAATTCCAGCACCCAGGTTGCTGAGACAGGAGGATTGTCATGAATGTGAGCCAGTCAGAGCTACATAGTGAGTTCTGGACTGGTAGTCTGAGCTACAGAGCAAGATCCTATCTCTAAAACAAAACAATCAAACAAACAAAAAAGTACACTCAATGCTGTATATTAAAATATAAAATTAAATGATCTGAGGTTAGTACCCAGCTTAGTGATATACTACCAGAATGTCTGAGGTTCTGGGTCTGATCCCAGCATTGCAAGAAAACAAGAAAATGCAAAAAGCCCTTGAGTTCTTAATGACGTCTAAAGAATAAAATTCTTACCCCTTTAAAGGACATTCTACTATGATCAGTACAGTTTGGGGAGCCAGGGAGATAGCTCATCAGGTAGAAGCACTTGTCACACAAGCTTGATGACCTGAGTTTGGATCTTCTGAACCAATGTTAGAAATCAACATAGTAGTGCAGCCTATGAAGCCAACATTCCTGCTGCAGATCAAAGGTGAGGACAGAAGAATTGCTGGGAGCATTCTGGTTGACTAGCCTCAAATATGCAGCATGGTAGAACAGGAAGAGAGGTCTTGCTTCAAAACACAGGGGAAGGAAAAGACTGACACCCAAGGTTGCCCTCTGACCTCCACACACATGCCAGAGCATAATATACCCTCACACACAAACTCAAACACACATACACACACACACACACACACACACACAAACACATCATACACATATACCATACATACAACATATACAAAAACATTTTTTAAAGATCTTTAAAGTTTAAAATACCAATGCGATGTGGGAGTCCCCTCTGTGTGCTGTGATTACCATTAATGAATAAAGAAACTGCTTTGGACCTATAGCAAGGCAGAACTTAGGTAGGCAGGAAAAGCTAGGCTGAATGCTGGGAGGGAGAAGGGCAGAGTCAGAGAGAAGCCATGGAGCCGCTGCCAGAGATGGACATGCTGAAACTTTGCTGGTAGGCCACGACCTCATGGTGATGCACAGATTAATGGAGATGGGTTAAATTAAGATGTAAGAGTTAGCCAATAAGAACCTAGAGCTAATGGGCCAAGCAGTGATTTAATTAGCACAGTTTCTGTGTGGTTATTTCAGGTCTAATCTAGCTGGGTGGCCGGGAACAAACAAGTGGCTCCGTCCAACACCAATGACCTAGAAAATAGACATGAAATTGTCTGGAGGAACAAAGGGAACTTTTAGGAGAGGGAAAGTGATTAAAAACACATGTATGAAAATTTTAAAGTAATAAATGTCAAGGAAAATATGCATGCAATGGGGTAATTCCAGTCATGAGTCAACAGTTCACAAAATATTTACAAGAATATTTCAAAGTAATGAGATAATGGCAATACAACATTTGTATATTATAAAACAACATAAACTAACCTTTTTCTTTATTTTTCTTTTTCCTTTTGATGCAGGGATGGAAAACCCACTATGAAAACAGTTTGCTTCTGAACCACATGAGCAGCCAATGAGCTAGCTTTTAGTTATAACCTATATTAGGATTAGGGTTAGGTACCTTTATCATCCCTGATTTTCAGGTGAGGAACCTGAGTCTTCTGAAGTTAGACTGGCCGAGGACACAGAGCTGGAAAATAGAATGGGTTCGAAAAACTCTGTCTTGGTGGAACATCTCTATAATCTCAGCACTTGGAAGGCAGAAGGCTAGACAAAATAAAGAGTTTAAGGCTAGCCTCAACTACATAGTAAACATGACGCTAACCCAGGTACATAACATCCTTCTCAAAAAAAATTAATTAAAAGAACTGACTCCAGGTCAGGGCTCCTGAATTCCAGATGGCATTACACACTGCAGGTCCAGCACAAAGGCCTGTGATGACTTCATTCAGCATGTGCATATGTGCTGCCTTGGGATTAAGTTCTTCCCATGTCTCCTTGCCTTCTCTGCAATTGAAGCCATTCAGAGCAAGCAAAAGACCCTCTACACTGGGGTGGAGGTGGGAATAAACACCCTGGTGCAATTAAAAGGACTAGAGTCAGGTTGGGGATTTAGTTTAGTAGTAGAGCAAGCCCGAGGTTTGATCCTCAACTTGAGAAGGGAGAATTAAAGTCAAATCATCAACTTTTGATGGAGAAGGAAAGGCTATTATGTGTAATGGTAGCAAGACTAAAGCAAAATTGGGATCTTCATACTGCTAATGGCAGTGCGGAGGGGGGGTGGGGGGAGTAAGAGGAAGGGAGTTGGTTCCACAAGTTGGAGACCTTTTTGACAATTTTTCAAGAGGTACCTTTTAGCATTTTAGCTCAATCTTTAATCAGTAATCCTCCTCCCAGGAAATTACTTAAAGAAAACAATGCAAAAGAATAAGTTAGAAAAAAAAAAAGAATAAGTTAGGCACACCCAACTTTTCCTTACAATACAATTGCAATGGCAACACAATTAAAACGGCCCAAATGCCTGATACTGAGACATGATTAAACAAGGATTAAAGGTTTGTATTTGAGAAGAACCACAGCTGTTCACCTTTTTTTTCCCAGAAGCCTTTGGCTCCTTGGAGTCCTGAGTCTCACACAGCCCCCAGGTGCTAGCGCTAAATAAAACAACAACAATCACTAACACACATTCTCTCTGCAGTACTGCAGTGGAGGCGGCCCAATGTTTTCTTCACATTTAAAAAACTGAGAACACGCTCCACCTGCCCTCTTTTAGCTCTGCATAAGTCTGCGCTCTTTAGCACATTTGCTGTTTACAGTTGCAACTCCCTCACAGTTGTCTCATCATTTCCAAAATGTTTTCTTTCCTGAAGTTGTGCATAAGCTTCTGGCATTCAGGATGCCCGCCAGAACTCTGCGAGGCACTGGGGCCTGGATGCCTCCCACATCAGTGTGACAGAGGCCAAATCACAACTCCACTAACTGCAAAGCCTCTCGGAGAGATGACCTATAATTATAAGAAATACATCAAATAATGATTATTTTTATTGATGTCAAGCTGCCTTTTTATAATGAGCTGTTGCGAGAGCGAGCAAGTCCTCTCTCGGCTAATGCCCAGCTCCACAACCTGCTTACAAACCAGATACACAGAATACAATTAGTTCTTGCCATTTTGTCCCAAGAGCCCCCACCACACCATGCTGTTTGGAAACAGTGCAGGCTGCAGGGTACTGCCAGTTTTGAGGATGATGTGAGGATCATTATTGAACAATAATGGTATCGGAACAATACACCAAAAACGTTAGAGAGTTAAAATGTTCCCTGCCGCATGGCCCCGTGTTCCGTCTAATTATTTCCTTTGTGCGATGTTTAATTGTCTTTCATTACAAACTGTGTTCATAATATAAGTGACCTCATTTCCCTACGTATTCTGAAACTGCCAGGTAGCATTCTGTGTCCTTATTATGGTATATGTCTTGTTTCCTAGACTTTAGCTTTTTTACTTCCTACTCCTTTCTAACATTAAGAATCGATTTTATAGCTGGGTTTGGTGGCACATGCCTAGAATACCAGCTCTTCTTGGGAGGTGGAGGCCTAAGGATTGGGAATTCAAGGCCCGTCTCAGTCACATAGGATGTTTGAGGCCATCCTGAGCTACAAAATGAAACAAAAGACTGGATTTTACTTTTGCAGTTTTGTAGATTAACCCCAGGGCCTCACATATGGTAGCAAGTGTTCTGCCACTGAACTACGTCATGAAACCTTATCTGTAATCCCAGCACTTGGGAGATAAAGGCGAGAGGATCACAAGTTCAAAGCCATCCTTGGCTACACAGCAAGTCCCAGGCCAACCTGATCTTGAGAGCCTCAAAATAAAGATAGAAAGGAAGGGAAGGAAGGAGGGAGGGAGGAAGGAGGGAGGAAGGAGAGGAGGGAAGGAAGGAAGGAAGGAAGGAAGGAAGGAAGGAAGGAAGGAAGGAAGGAAGGAAGGAGAAAAAGAAGGAAAGAAGTGTGGTCCATACCTACAGTCCCAGTACCTAGGGAGATGAAGCAGGAGGATCAATTTGAGGCATTTCTTCATTTAAGTCCCCTCCGTTACCATTTCACCAGCTCCCTTTCTCCTCTTCTATTTTATAGCATAGAGACTTAGAAACGAGCACATTTAATATTAAACTCATCATTCTGTGAAATCCTTTGTTTCACTTACCACTACAGACAATACCAATGATGCCTTCAAAATGTTTTTAAGCAATTTAATATAGCTCTCATTGGAATGTCACAATTTTCAAAGTTATAGTTCAATCTCCCTTTAGTGTGGTGCAATAAAAGGTTACTCTAATGTCATTTCTTTTATATAAATAACATCAAAGTGCTCCAGCCCAAAAGCTGAAGAAAGGAGGGAGAGGAGAGGTGGGTATAGGTTGGTCCATGATAAACGTGGAAGGACTGCATTCCCAGGCCACTTCCCCAGATTGTCTTGGATAGGGACGTTTCTGGGAAAGATGATTGTTTTGGTATTCTATACAGTGGGAGCCTATATAGACTGATGGCTGCTTGGGAGGTGGGGAGACTTTTGTTGAAGAGATCCCTAGGAACAAAGGACTTGCAGTAAAGCCATAAACACAGTGGGCCAGTCTAGGAGTGAGCTTAGGTAGAAATGGGCCCTCCCTGACAAGAGAATCTTCCAGCAACTGGGCTCCTTTTTCTCTTCCAGTCCTACAATATGTAAAACCTCAGTTGGCTACATAAACGGAGGAGAAAGGGGAAAATGGGTGAAAGGACAAGCATTTTCTCTGATGCTCTGTCCCCTTGTAGTTGACAGAGAATTTTAAAAAAAAACCTTTCTGAATATTTTTGCTGGGAGGGCAAAGAATTTAACACTTTAAAACTGATGTGTATTTACAGCTTTCTGTGCAGTGTGCACACCCCTATTCAAAAAGCCCAGAGAAGGGGAAAGAAAGGGAGGAAGAGGGGGGAAGGGAGGAGAGAGGAAAAGAGGAGAAAAAGAAAAGGGAGAGATGGACAGAGAAATTAAGCCTGATTGATTCTCCAGTAGGGAAGCCTGCCAGCAAGAGCATTTTCTGTGTGTACTATTTAAAAGATACTGTTGATGGTCTCCTCGTTTCTCAGAAAAGGGAAATTTTACACCTGTTAGATTATAGTCTTGGCGCTGTTTATTAGAGAACGCACAGTGACAGATAGCACCAACTCTCTATTATCCATGAAAAGAAATAAGTAAAAATCATTCCTGGCTCTAAATTTGACTTGAACTGGGAGTTTCAACGCCCTTTCTTTCCAGTCCCTCTGGAATTCTTGGAGCAAAACACATCGGTTTTTAAATGTCCTTGTAGTTTTTCTTAAAATCTTTCAACTAGGAGAGTAATAAAAGCAAATCATCCCAACGCCAGGAAAGGAAAGATGGAGGAAAGAAAATGAGGCCTGGGCACAGAAGAGAGGAGCAAGAGGAGCTCAACCAGGCCTGGACGCGAGAAGGAAAGAATGAAAAACAAGGGCATTTGCCCAAATCAAAGCAGCTCTCCATTCCCGTGCCACACTGCATCTCTCCAGGTCAGGAAAGATTTGCTGACCTGCTCCTGGGTGCCAGCACCAGTGCTCAAACCTGCCAAGTCTGAAGTGGAGGGGAAGGATGCCTTGGTGTTTAGAGGCATGTCAACGCCACATTTCAAGCAATTGTGAAAAACGACCAGTACCCTTAAAAAAAAAAAATCTAATCTAATCCCAGCCAACACAGATCTCTGAGTTCCAGGCCAGCCTGGTCTATATATCATTGAATTCCTAGTCAGCCAGGAATAAGGGATACTGTTTTTAAAGAAAAAAAGAAAGTCTAAGATCTTTTTATATAACCTTCAAAGGGGAAAAAAAAGTGCATTGCAGCACATGGCACTCATCTACCGGAGCTCCCACCCCAGCTACGTTGTCACGCCAGCTAGCCTTCTCATCCTTGCCTCTCCTTTCTAGGCCTCTGAGACCCAGAATATAACTAGACTCAGGCCATCTGAGCCACCATCCCCAAGCAGCGTGATAGGGATAGGAGCCCTAGCTGCCTGGCACCCAAGTGCCTGCGCCTCCTCCTAGGCTGCCTCAGAGTAAGTGAGAGGTGTCATGAAAAAAGGGTCCTGTAGGTGCTGCACTGACCTCAGACAGGGGTGGGGGACACCCACCAGTGAATCTTAGGCCCTTGAGTATCCCAGTTCTCAGCCACCATCCCTCTCCTAACCTCAGCTGGTAGTCTTCCCCCTTTCTTTAAGGATGCTGAGTGTCCTCAGAAATGATGCCTGGTGGGCTGGAAAGTCGGGGGCAGAAGAGCCGTCGCCGGGGGGGGGGGGGGGGGAAGGAAGGGGAGACAAACTGCCCCAGGTTTGGCGGAGATGCCTGTCAGAGTGGTGAATGTAAGGCTTTCCGCTCAGTTATTTTTATTCAGCGCTCTTTCTTCCTAGTCCTCGTCCTCCTCCTCTATTTTTTCCTTTCTGTTCAGCTATTTGTGTTTTCTGATCGGGTAAGAGATTTGCGGCAGGAAATTAGATATCTCGATTCCAGAAGCTCTGTGGTATTAATGGTATCTGTTCCAGAGCCGGCTCCTTATCGCAGTCTTTGTGTGTGTGTGTGTGTGTGTGGTTTTTGTTTTTTGGTCGTGTTCCCCATCCCCCAAATACTTGCAGGTTATTTTGCGATGAACAGAACAGAGCACTGTGCAGTCTCAGAATCGTTCCTCCTCCCTTTTACACAATGCAAGTCTTAATTAAACACAGGAACACCCACGCCTCCCTTCCCACAGGACCCCTTCTATCTGCCCCCACCACCGAAATACCAGCCTTGGATGGCTAGGGAAAGCCTCGTGTTGAACTTCCCAATTAGCAAGACACAGCGCAAAATAAAAAGACTCTCAAGAGCTGTTATCAGTCCTATTTTTGGATTCTTGCTTTTAGGCCTTACACAGTAAATGTTTTGTTGGCTTTAGCCTGACTGAAATCTTGCAGGTCTAGAGACATGAGATTACAGGCACTATAGATCTTTAGAAGATTTGTGTTTCTCTGATTGATGAGCTAGGATTAACACATTTCTATGTGAAAGAAATAAAAGTTATAAATCAATTTGAACGGGGGGATTTTCCCTTTGTAAAAGAAAAAAGTATCATCAGTAACTTTTTCAGCGATTCAGGAAAATACAACCATTTCCAGATTGAGCAAATCAAAGGGAACTGGACAACAACCTTGGAGTTTTCTTTCAGCTCAAGGGGGAGTGGGTGATTTATGAGTAGTGGAACCAGGGAATGGAGGTTTTCATAATGCAAATGCTTGAGCTAGCAGAGGAAGGATGGGGGAAGATAAGGGAGGTGGTCAGAGTCCCTCCAGAAGATAGGGTGACCATCAAGACAGAACCCTGGAGGCAGAAGATGATGGAATCAGAGACAGATGACATGAAATCATCACGGAGGGAGAGAGAGGGAGAGAGAGAGAGAGAATTCTAGAGTCAGATGGTGGGAAACCATCCTAGAGCCCTCGTATTATCAAGCTACCATAGAGTTCCACGTGAAAGAAGTCTCAGACAGGCTAAGGGGCCTTCAGATGACCCTTCTCTAGGTCTGAGGAATCCCGAGAATACACAGGCCACCAGGCCCTCAGGAAAACCCTAAAGATGGCAAATTCAGATTTCCCCTTAGTGTTGCATCTCTGCAAACTTGCTTTGGCCCCGCCCCCAATTATTTCCCTTTGAGGTCCCCTGTTTCTGAGGTAGGCCCGCAAGAATCCATTCAAGAATTATCTCCCCTCTCTCACTCACGGGGGAACATTAACCACGAACACACTGAAGAAAAAAGGTACAGATGGGTCTTTTATTGAACACTTGGAAATGTTTGCAAGGCTTTTGTTTTCTTTCTTCCATTCATGCCTGCAGGATCACTGGGATCTGCCAACTTCAGTTCCTAGAGGCTGAACCTGGAGGGCTCGGTCCACCCGGAGCCCCCGCTAGGGGGCGCATTCTGGCTGTGGCTCTGAGCCGAGCCCAGCGGGGGTGCTGCTTGCTGGCGGGTGAGGGGTGCCGACTGGCAAGACCCGGACAGCTGGGGGTCCCTCAGGTCTCAGGACAGAAGCTCGAGTTAAGTCCTCCTCTGCTGTTTCATCCCGTGCCCTCCTGCCTCCGTCCAGAGGAAAAGCTGAATGGGGACCCCTTCTACCCTGGACGCACACCCGGGGTCCTGAGATCCGGTTGGCGATGGAAAGAAGAAAGCAGATGGCGCCGATTAGGGGGCTGAGAAGTTTCCCTCTGGGATTTGGAAACCTGGGTGGGGGAAGAGCAGCAGCAGATGGGATCCTCCTGCCAAGGGACTCTGGGTGAGGAACCCACAATCCAGCCATTTGCCTCTCACCGATGGGAGGGGAAGCACGCCTTGCGCTCTGAGCACAGACTTGAAGCTGCGACCTTCTTGCCCAGCTTTGTGTTGGAACAAACCTGAAGGGAAAAGACTGGGTGGCCGCCTGCCTGTGTGGATGGGGTTGTGTGAGGGGGAGGATTGTCGGTTTTCTCTTTAGTTCTCACTCCTTCATCCCTCTCCTGCTGTTGATGGGGTAACATGGGTAACAGAGTGACGAAGTTTACAAATAGGGGTTATCCTGACAGTAATCACATCCACATGTCCATACCTTGAGGGCTCGGCCGAGATCCACGCGATGCTTCTGAAACGGGGCTAGGGGGGAGGTCTCCCCGCTGAGCCTTAATAGGGGAAAGCCTGGGCTCAGACGGAGATCACAGGCAAGGGGGAGGCAAACGCGAGGGCGTCTTCCCAGGGAATCCAAGTTCCTAGTACCTTTGGACTTCTCCAGGGCTGCTCCTTTGAAAACACATCAACAAACTGGATCCACAGACGGATCTCGGCAGCCTCGGGAAAACTGAGGCAAGGGTAGGCAGTGAAGGGTAAACCGGCGTGCAGGGGGCTGCGGGGAGCAGAGAAAGTGAGGGCAAGTTCTAGGCAAGCAGATTATGTCACTTTTCCTCCTAGTACCAGACTTCCAGGAGGAAAACCCTCGATTTGTGCATAAATGCATAGCCTGAAGTGGATAAGACTGTGAAAGCTGCTTTTGAGAAGGTTAACCTTTACTGGTTGGAGTTAAGGGGGGTTGGGGAGGCAAATATTTCTGTTTGTGCCCTCCGGCTCTTCCCAGCACCGGCTGTCAATCGCAAGGCTTGTTATCCTCACAAGGCTTCAGTTTGTTTGCTTGATCTCAGCAAGGTTTTCTTCCACAAGTAGAACTATAATTGCTATAATTCTACTGTATCATTTGGATCATTGCAGTATTGTTGTTTTCTCTCCCTCTTTCTCTCCTCTTAACACTGCAATAACGCGCTCCAGTGTTAAATTAGCAGGTTGCGGAAGACCATAAATGAATGAAAGTTTGTTAAAAAAAAAAAAAAGGAAGAAGAAGAAATTAAATAAATAAAGCAGCAAAATGACTTGGCAAAGGGGATAACACATCACAGAGAATCCTTGCATGTAATCAGGACTTATTGTCTTCCCTTCCAATGGTTTCCAAATTGGTCGACAGGCTCCAATGAAGTTTATTTCTATTGTTTAAATATATGTTTTGAAGAGGTTGAGCATAATTTAAGGGGACCTGAGCCATCCGGTGCTACTGGAAGCCCATTACAGCTTTATTTATCTGTGTGTATATTGCACAATAAATTAAAACATCTCAAATGGAAAGTGTGTGAGGTTAACTCTCCTCCAAACATTTCCCCCCCTGGATAAAGACATCTAACTGCCACCCCCTTATCATGTATTTCTTGAAAATATAATTTTGAAACTACAGTGTAGAATTAGCTCTCTAGCCACAGAAAGAAAGGGGTCTCTTCCATTCACCTGCTCCAGTTATGGGGACAAGCCCCATTTTTCTCACCATAAACAACAGATTTGAACACGTCTGACTCTCACTTCCAGCCATTACTGTCATTTTTATTTTAGTAACTGAGCTTAAAAACAGATGAAGCAGAAAACACTGTTTTTCAAGCAGCTCCGGAAAACTAAACCAGCAGCTCAAACCTGAGAGATTAGGATCCAGGAGCTGTTACCAGAAATACACAAAGGTTTTTTTTTTTAAGTTACCACTAAAATGAAATTACTTTTTATTAGTGTATTTTATTTTTATTAGAAAGTGTAAAAGTGAGGTGAAAAGAAAGAGAAGTATCATTTTGCTGGAAGAGCGAATATTAAATTGAGCTAAACTATGTGCCCCTTTCTGCATAGTCCTATAGTCAGATTTTCTAAAGGCTGTGTGCTCAGCACATGGATTAAATAGCAGGACATCATTTCAGTTTCTAAAACTGACATATAGGATAGCTCGTTCTAAGCCCACATTCGAACTAGATTCTGTGGAGACTATTAGACTTTGCCACCCCATCCAGAGCCTCAGAAAAAGTTTTCTGACATTTCTTTCTAATTAATCTGGTGGGGAATGGAGTCAGTTGTAGATTCTGAAGTTGGGTATTGAATTGTGACAAATCTCAGGGTCTCTAAGTGTAGAAAAAAACTAGTTCAGGTCCTCCTCCCCAAGTTGAATAGATGTGCCTCCTTCACTTGGGAAGACTGATTAGAAAATATTAAAAATAAAATAACAGAACAAAGAAGACTAGAGTTTTCACACAGGTCTTAAAAAAACCTTCTTTATATTCCATTAATAGAATTAGATTTAATTCCAAGGATCATTAAGTCAGAATCAGAAATTCTATGTTAACCTCCCCCTTTACAGTGGGTGATTAAAATTAGAATACACCCCCATCAGAAAGTCCGACTTCTTTTAAAAGAAGAACAGCTGCAGAGGGGGGGAGGTGGGGGATGGAGACGAAGAAGTCTTCCACCGAGAGTCTCAAACCCTTGAGGGCGTTGAGAAATGATTTGTGCATTTGTGACCCTTTTTATTTAACAGGATCTTTTTTGGATTCATATTCATCCCACTCCCTGCGTGTGCGGAGCCCACTCTGAAGCCACGGAGCCACTGGCAGCCGGGTCTTGCGGATTTCCGATGCGGGGACCGCCGCCGCCAGGAGGGAAAAGTGTCTCTGTATCCATCTCCCCCCCCCCTTCCCACCTCCCCAGCCATCAGTCGCGAGGGTCTTTGGCTGGAACCTCGAGGAAAACCTAGGCGTCTTTCTATCTCTGGGCTGCCCTGAGACCCCAGGGCTAACTAAGAACATGAGCGATAAACAAGCATAACATTATCTTCAAGCTAGATGAGACCATATTAAAACACCAAAAGGTGAAAATGTAAGCCGAACCCCCTAAAATAGACAGAAGCCTATTCCAGATTCCTTGGAATCTCAGAGAGGGCATAAAAGAAAATCAAGTATCAAGGTAACTCGCTCTGCCCCCGCCATTAGAGTGTAGGAAAAACGTGTTGAGACGCCTATGAATATACCGAAGAGATTGAGACACGGAGGGACAGAGACAAATCCTTTTCGTTCTGTTTTACTACAACTAGTAGTAGTGTGGCTTTGGTATTAATAGTATTAATGCGTCTGTTCCCAACCCTTTACCTCCTCAAGTTGTGTTGAGGACTCCTGCCAAGCCAGCACCATCTATGTGCCACCCACCCCCCAGCATCCAAGAGTTATGCAGATGTTTATGGCTAGGAGAAAAATTCCAGTTAGGTATTCCTGTATTTTTAAATACTGACTGTAAGTGATTCAAGTATAATCCTTTGTAAAACGTTTTCTCTTTGCCACATTGAAGGGGTTGAGAGAATAAAACCTGGCATGGATTCCCCTTCCCCGACCTCTCACCCACCTCCCTCACCCCAGCCCGGCCAATGTCAAGGCCCTAGCTCTCCCCTGGAACCCGCACCTAGGCAGTGAAGGTGTCCCTGCTGGCTCCTCTCCGGGATCGACCCAACTTCAGTCAGAGCTGGGTGTAGATTCCCTGTGTGACCAATGCTGAGAGCTGTTTGGGGAAGAAACTGGCTCCCCCTAACATTCCCTTGCTTTTGATAATGGGGGGTGGGGAGGCAGACACAAAATTCTTGGTTCAAGGTGAATATGGGTCCCTTCTGTCCTAGGGAACTGAGAACCACACTCCTTCCGTGAAGGGGGTTTCACAGCCCAGGCGCTGCTCCAGGATAAATAGCCTGAAGGTGACAGTCTAAAAGGGATGAATTTAGGGAAGTGGGGAAAACAGAGATAACGGAGAGAAAAGGAACTCTCAGTCTCTTTTCCAGTCTCCCCTCGGACTCGCACTCCCCAGTCCCTTCCACCTCTCTGGATACTCCAGGGAAGTCTGTGCGCCTTTGGCAGAGCTCTCTGTGTTTAAGGGCCTTTTTCTCATTCCAGAGTTAAAAACAGAGACAGAGAATATTGGGAACCGATATTAACAAGACAGCAACAGATAGGCCCTGGATAAAGACAAATAGCTCTAGGCTCTGAGCCATAAGAGAAAACCAAACGCTCAGACAGCAGATGTTTCCGCCTGGCACGTCGGAGGCCCATTTGTCCTAGAGAGGATGGTGACTGAACAGTACTGAGGTCAAGACTCTGTCCCAGTAGGACAAAGTCGGTTTTGAAAAGCTCCAGGTGGATCTCAACTTGAGCCTTACAGCTTCACCTCCAGGGAGCTAGGTCCTCGGGATCGTGGAAGGGGAGTCCCAAACCCGAGGGGCACCCACAAGCCTAGCACCCAAATGAGCTAGAGTTAGGAGCAACCCTTAAGACTTAAAAGAGGAACTACGAGAAAACGATGGAAAACTTTGAAAGTTGTTAGTTTAGAGACAGAGAAAGAGAAAGAAAGAAAAAGAAATTGGCTCTGGTGCGTGCCAGCTGCTAGTCCCCTGCCCCCACCCTCTCTGGCCCCTCCAGAATCCAGTTCGCTCTTTGCGCTGTGCCGGCAGACCGACGCAGCCCGGCCTCTGTCGAGAGCCAATCAGAGAGCTGCTCTCAGCACGTGGAGCCGAGAGACTCCAGAGCTCCGCGCCTGCAGCTCACTACACTTGTAACCGCTTGTCCTGAGCGAGGAGAGGACAAGCTCCGGCTGAGGCCAGGGTGAAAGCCCGCAGCCCGCCACCGAGGGAGACAGAGAGGAACAAAGATCTCAGTAATATTTGTTATAATCAGCCTTCCAAACTACCCCCATCACACACTCATTCATCCCACCTGCCAGGAGAGGCAGCCAGCCAGAGGTCCGCTCTCTGAGCCCGAGGAAAAAGCTCCAGCCATGAGCAATCAGTACCAAGAAGAGGGCTGCTCCGAGAGGCCCGAGTGCAAGAGTAAATCTCCAACTTTGCTCTCCTCCTACTGCATCGACAGCATCCTGGGCCGGAGAAGCCCTTGCAAAATGAGGCTTCTGGGAGCCGCGCAGAGCTTGCCTGCCCCGCTGGCCAGCCGCGCTGACCAGGAAAAAGCCATGCAAGGTAAGAATGTGCGGTCAGGCACCTAGGAAAGGACGTTGGGCATTGGTTTGAATGCTTGCTATTTGGGGACCACGGGCATGGAGGGTTGTTAAGTTGGAGACATAGGGAAGAGAGGGAATAACTCTTAAGGCCTGGGGCCTTAGTGAGAGGGACTGTTTCTACTTCTCCCCTTTTGGAGAAGGCAGAGGCCCAGCTTTGTTTGGGGGGTGGGACTCTTAGCTGCTCCGTGTTCATTGTTTAAAAGTCCCTTTAGGTTGGCCTTGGGTAGACCCTGAATAGCGCTGACAAGTCCGAAACAGCAGACGCTCTTAAAGCCTTTAGCAACAACTTGATGAGGGCAAGAAACCCAAAAGCTTAGGGGAGGTGGTGGTGGTGGTGGTGGTGGTGGTGGTGGTGGTGGTGGTGGTGGTGGTGGTGGTGGTGTCTTCAGGCAAGGTGAACTTTAGCTTTTCCCTTTGGGAAGATTTCTTTCTACTCAGTGGTTTGCGTTCCTTTTTAGTTTTTAATTGTACCTTATTGGTGACCTTTTCAATGCAAGTGTTGAAGAAAACATTTCCCCAAGGTTCCCCAAACTCAACTAACTGTATTTGAAATGCATGAAATGTGTGGGTGCTGTGTGTGTGTTTTTTTTAAAGAGTTAAGATGTTTAAAGTGTTTTATTTTCTGAAGTTAAAAAAATCCAGAACAAGTGTCATTTGGTCCTCCTAACCTCGTATACTGGAGTTTCGCCTTGAGCTGGATGCAGAAGTCTTGCAGGCAAAGAAGTATTGGTGTCTTTTAAATCCCAACCCAGTGATCCAGCAGCAACACCATTTGGAAGACTGGAGCGAAAGGCTGAGAATGAGCCCTCTAAAATAAAACTGACTTTTTCCTTTTCTTTTTTTAGCCTGCAAGGGCACCTGTGCCAGGCACTTCCTCCAAGGGAAGGAGCGGCCTGTGCCTGTTGTACCCCACCCCTGTCCCCCACTCCAGGCATTTCTTAACACATTTTCTCCAGGATGGTTTTTTTTGTTTCTTTTTGTTGTTGTTGTTTGCCCCTTTGAGCTAGGAATCCCAGCCTCCTGCCGCTGTGGGCTGTTGGGCCCTGACGAGTGTTCAGGGCTGTGAGGCCCAGGCGGCTTCGCCCCGCAGGGGTCGCCCGCGGGGCAGCGCCCCTCTTGCTAGCCTGGGGCCCCTGTGACAGAACAGCTGACAGAGGTCGAGCGCGAAGTTTTCAGAGTAGTGGTGATTGAAGGTGTTCGATTCTTTAAAAAAAAAATCGCCCCACCCCAAAATGGAGAAAAGAAAAGAAGAGAAAGGAATGAAATAAGATAGAAGTGGAATCATGAAGGAAAAAAAAGAGAAAGAACCGGAAAGAACCAGTAAAGGCGAGAGATGAGAGGGAAAAAAGGAGTAGAGAGAAGGAAAGAAAAGGAAAGGGGGCACAAAAGGAGTAGGTATGAGAAAGAAAAAAGGAAATAAAGGGCTGAATGAGAAAGGAAAGAAGAAAGGTAAAGGGGGAACTACTGGGGCACGTGAGAGTAGAAAAAGAAAGAAAAAGGAAGCATGGAAAGTGTGCAAGGAAAGGGAGCTAAGTCCAAGGGTAGGGGTTACACGCAGCAGAGCAGGCCGGCTCCCAGCAGCTGCGAGGCAGGGGGAAAAAACGGTCAGGCTAGCGCGCTGACCACTTTTCCTTGCCCGCAGGCTCTCCCAAGAGCAGCAGCGCCCCGTTTGAGGCTGAGCTGCACCTGCCTCCTAAGCTGCGGCGCCTGTACGGCCCGGGTGGGGGCCGCCTCCTCCAGGGCGCCGCGGCAGCGGCGGCGGCAGCAGCGGCCGCGGCAGCGGCAGCCACGGCCACTGGCACCGCAGGTCCTCGTGGAGAGGTACCTCCACCGCCACCGCCAGTTGCGCGGCCAGGGGAGCGTCCAGACAGCGCAGGGGCCGTGGCCGCGGCCGCCGCCACCGCCGCCTGGGACACACTCAAGATCAGCCAGGCACCGCAGGTGAGCATCAGTCGCAGCAAGTCGTACCGCGAGAATGGGGCGCCCTTCGTGCCACCGCCGCCCGCGCTGGACGAGCTGGGTGGCCCGGGGGGCGTCGCGCACCCCGAGGAGCGCCTGGGCACGGCCAGCGGACCCGGCACTGCCCCGGCGGCGGGTGGTGGCGCGGGCACTGAGGATGACGAAGAGGAGCTGTTAGAGGACGAAGAGGATGAAGATGAGGAAGAGGAGCTGCTGGAGGACGACGAGGAGGAGTTGCTAGAGGATGATGCCCGCGCGCTGCTCAAGGAGCCCCGGCGCTGCTCTGTGGCCGCCACCAGCACGGTGGCCGCCGCTGCCGCCGCCGCCGCTGCGGTGGCCACCGAGGGCGGCGAGTTGTCGCCCAAGGAAGAGCTGTTGCTGCACCCAGAGGACGCCGAGGGCAAAGACGGCGAGGACAGCGTGTGCCTGTCCGCAGGCAGCGACTCAGAGGAGGGGCTACTGAAGCGCAAACAGAGGCGCTACCGCACCACGTTCACCAGCTATCAGCTGGAGGAACTGGAGCGGGCCTTCCAGAAGACGCACTACCCGGACGTCTTCACCAGGTATGTTGCCCGGGTGGTTGGTGGATGTGCACAGCACCCGCTGAAGGGCCCGTGAGGGCGGAATAGAGGGGGGTCTCTAGTGTAGGGGAATTTTCTTTACTTCTGGGCGCTACCCGGGCGGGGGGGCGGGTAGCTTTTTGGCTTGACCAAAAGTGATCCTTTGCCTCCCTTTACACACACACACACACACACACACACACACACACACACACACACACACATACACACACACACACACACACACATGGGCTTGAAGTTTCAGTTGGTGTGGTTTCTTTCTGTCCCAGCGCCCTTCCGTTTTGTTTCCAAATGACAAGTTTTAGAGTCAAACAACCTCTCCAAAGAGCACCCAAAGTAGCCACATTGGGCAGACACACAAGACTGTTCCCGGTGCCGAGGCTGGGGCCAGGTCCTGGCTAGGCACAAGAAGCACAGCCCGAAGTCCCCCCTTTCAGTAGGAGAGCAGGCGCTATTTTTGATCCGTGTACTGTGCGCTGTCCACCCTAGCTCGGTGGCCCAGGAGTCTAGAGGGTATCAGTTACGTTGTTCTCAGGAAAACTGGAGCCTTTGCCTTCAGAGAAGACCTTTAAAAGGATCTGAGGGTTTTCTTTTTTTTTTCTTTTCTTTTCTTTTTTTTTTTCTTGTCACTTGGGGACTCCTGAAACAACCAAAAGAAGTCAGAACTAAGCAGTGTATGGTGTCTCACACCAGAAAGTCACCAGCCAGAATCTTTCCCTGTGCTCTCGGGTCGCCTCCATGCCCATGACTTTACTGTAAACGGGTTGGTGGGGCAGATCGTGAATTCTGGAAACGTGGCAACCAGGAAATCCAGCAGTTGAGGTGGGGGTGGGGACAAGACTGTGTCCCAGGGACTAGTGTCCACTGCACTTCCCAATCTGAGAAACTTGGACTGGTGGGGTAGCTGAGCCCCTGCTTATTCAGCTGACCTGGGGGTACCAGCAGGATCAGAGCCCTTCCATCCCAAGGCCAAGATTTTGTCTGGGACTAGGAGCCAGGATTGGGAGGCAAATGTGAGGAAAAAGAAAGAGAGCAGTCCCCCAGTGAGAACACTGAGTGAGACCCATGAGTGCCTGGCTCCCGCGCTCCTCAAACCCGGCAGCTCCTTCGCAGGAGACGTGTGCAGCTTTTCAATGTGCGTTTTTCGACGGGGAAAGAAGCCTGTCCTTTTGAACCAGAGAAATCTCTGCTTCGACTCAAGGCCTGAGCCAGCTCCAAAACATAGTTGGTCTGGCAGTTGCCAAACTCTTGTAGCCAGAAACAACCAAAAAGTAAATTTAATACAGGCAAGGGCACTGAAACTTGGTCCCTCCTTAGTATCATTCAGTCTTCTTCTTCTTCTTCTTCTTCTTCTTCTTCTTCTTCTTCTTCTTCTTCTTCTTCTTCTTCTTCTTCTTCTTCTTCTTCTTCTTCTTCTTCTTCTTCTTCTTCTAGATGGAAATAAAACTACTCAAAATCAGCGTGTGCTATACAATAGCTAACTGGAACACTACCTTTATTTTATTTTAGCATTTATCCGACATGTGTACTTAAAAAGGAGAAAAAGAGACAGTGTGGCTTAGCATCCAAGTCCGCCCTTTTTAGTTTGTTGGGGAAACTATAGTACAAGAAGTGGGCAATTCCTCTTCATCGCCCCACCCCCATCTCTTTCCAGTTCGGAAGGCCTAACTCCTGGGCTATAGCCCAGCCAGGCTAGAGTGGAGTTTTAGATTTGCTTGTGCTCTCCGAGAAGGGGAGGGGTGGGAAGAGTGTTCAAAGGAAGATGTTTAGTGAACTGATTTTTCCTCTTCTCGCACTGAGGAAGTTTTCGATAGCCGACCTGATCCTGCAGGCAATGCAGGCCCAGGCTTAGGCAGCTCCGCACTTTCATATTAGGGAGCAGAGAGCCAATTATTCTCGGCGCACTCATATTTTCGGTAAACAGGTCGTAAGCCGTTTTACAGCATCTTAATGGTTTCCTATTTGCCTTAATTGTCGCAGTAATAACTGCAATAACGGGGTAGGGTTTCAGCTAAATTGACTTCCCCTGAGATGGGCAGGGTTTGTAGTGGGCACTGGAGTCAGGAGGTGCGCAGAATTTTGTTTAATCGAAAAATTACCCCACTGAACTCTTAACAAGCTTAACATATCTCCAGAGGGTAATGGGGAGTGTGACCTAAAAGGGTAAGGGAGGGCAGAAGGGGGGAGGGGAGATGGAGGAAAGACAGAGCTGGAAAGAGGGGGCAAGAAAGGAAAGGGGATATATTTTTTTTTTATAAAGAGGGCAAAACAAAGCCAAGAGGGCAAAAAAACAAAAATTGTAGTTGATTGCTGGGCTCTTCTCCTATTTAGTATTTGGATGAAACAAGGTGTGAGCACTGTGTGTGTGTGCATGTGTGTGTGTGTGTGTTTCCCATCCTAGTCTAGCCTAAGAGATTGAGAGAACATTGATTTGTCTAAGTTTGAAGACTTGTGAACTCAAGAACCCACCCAATGTCACACTATATGATATAATATAATGTGTAATATCTTATACCTGTCACTGTGCTGGGAATTTTAATCAAATAGTAGGCACCTTAGAGAAGATCGGTCAAACCCGTGTGCTTGGGGTGTGGACTGGAAGAGGCTGCCAGGAAGGAGAAGGTGGCCGAGGAGGGCTGCTGGGGCCTACTGTGACCTTTCTGTGTGAATGTTGTTTTCTTACAGGGAGGAGCTGGCCATGAGGCTGGACCTGACTGAGGCCCGAGTCCAGGTGAGCTCCAAGAAGGGAAGAAAGAGGGCTGGGCTGGGGTTGGGGGTTGCCTTTCAAATAAAAAGAAGTGGATCCAAATCTGAAAAGTAGACCCAAGCACTCTCACACAAGTAGGCATTTCAAAAGCAAGTTGCAAACTGGGAAGTAGGAGAGGAAGATTTCTGGGTTGGGGAGCTTAAAGTAGCTCAGGATCAAAACAGGGGTTTTCTAGTCCCAGAGACTGCAATTCAGCAGGCCCCCACCCAAACCTGGTACCCAAGGCCCCTATAGAAAACAATTCACCAGCCAACTTCTCCTGATTGAAATAATGGGATGGAGCATGGATTTGGTTGTTAGACAAATCCGCTCAGCTCCAAGCAGGTATTTGGCTGCGATTAAGTCTCCAATCGGGCTTCATAAAAGCCCACTTAGTGCTAGAACAAACAGGGCCATTTGAAGGCAAAATGCTGTTTGATTTCCCCTCCGCCCTGCACAAGGAGCTGGCTAATGCTATTTGATTTCCCATTTTTTATAGCAATGAGCCCACATTGATCTAATAGGGAGTGAGTGCAATGCTATTAAAGGTGTTTGCAGCCCCATACCAGACTGCATTTCCGAACCCAGGCCTCATAACCAAAGAGACGATCAACACTGGGCAGCCCCGATGGCCAACAGAAAACAGATGTCCCTGGGTTAGAAGCTGAGTGAATCACTTTACAGTCAAAATCAAGCGCTGATAAAGCACAATAAATTCCATATGGCTCATTTAATACACAACAGCTTCTTGCATTAGAGGGCTAATGATGAGGCTTGTCCCCTCCTTTCTGTTGACACATTTCTCCATTGTCAAACAGAGATGTGACAGCAACTCCACATTTTCAGCTCAGGGGAACAAGTCGTGGGAAAGTTAAATAACTTTTTAAAAGAAAGCGAGTGCCCCTCCCCTTCTTCTCTCCCCACTATTCACTGGAGAAGATGTAATTAAAGGGAATATGAATTATCAGAGTCCTTTCGTTTACCTTTGGGGCCTCAGAGGTATTAATTCAATAATGAGGAATTGCAGGGGACATCTTGATAATTGCAGTTGAGCCAGAGAGCCCAAGAGACAGCCGATCTCTCTTTAGAAAGGATTCCGTGTTATTTAAGGCCCCTCTGCCTCCACTACCCCCACTTCCCTTCTTTTATTCCTTTCCCTACGATCAAGGAATGGTGAATATTCTTGTCTAGACGGGTTGGATGTGAGAAAGCTGCCCGTCTAGCCTAATCTAACTATAGTCTAACTTTCTCAAGTCTGTGAGTCTCCAAGCTAGAGAATTTCTATAACGCACACATGGATTATTTGAAGGCTGCCAAATGCTATGGCCCCCTTCCCCCAGAACCTTAAGTAATCAGTCAGTTTAGATTCTTGATTTCTTTTTTTCTTGTCCTGGATGACTCTAGACGTCCAACCAAGCTTAGCTGCTAGTGTAACTAACCCCCAGCCAGGTTGGAAATTTGAAATATCTGAATGCCTTTAACTCTTTTTTTCAAAAAGATGTTACTCTGTGGCAGTTCACATTATATTTTAATATAATTCGGGATAGCCCTAGAGTTCATTCTTAATTTTCAGACTCATGTGCAGTCACAAACTCAGCTCTAAAAATATTAATGCCTTCTGAGGAGAAGGCACACAGCTTCTGAGCTGTGGGAGTGATGAGCAGGTCACAGAAAAATGATTTCATGCTTTGGTGGATATTTTTAGATGATGGTGGCTGCCATGTTTTAGGTAAAGGTCTGTGTTCAAAGTGATTCTTATTAACAATTAGGAAAATACCTTGGGCTGGAAACCTCCTCCAAGCCTGGAACTGTCTTATTTAAAGAGCCGAATGAAAGCACGTTCCCCCCAGGAAAAAAAAAAGAAGGCCCTGTTTGCTCTAAAGATGGAGCAAGCCCTGCCCTCTGAGTTCCTATGCTCAGGGGGTCCTGCACAATCCATCCCAGTGGCCAGGGAGGTCTCATCCAGAGCCCCTGGAGAGAGCCTGCTTTGGTCCCCTTTTTATTTTATGAACAACTCGGTCTCTTTTTCACTTACTGAAAGTCATTCTCACCTTTCTCCCAAGCCTATCCAAACCCCAGACCCCAGTACAGTGCACTTCCTGTTCAGTAGGTATTTTATTTTTGCAAAGGACAGCTTAGCTCTCTGCTTGACTTTTCAGTAGAGAGCAGGCATTGCCTGGGCTCTTGGGTAAACCTGAAATACGGGAAAATTGTTGCCTTATAAGCATTCTTCATTAAAGTCTTATGAGAAAAATGTTATTGACCCCATTTTACAGATTAGAAAACTGAGGTCCAGAGAGGTCTAAGTGACCTAAATAAAGACAAGAAGGGTCAGCCCAGACCTGGCAATCTAGGTGTCCCCATGTTTTAACTTTTCCTGAATCTTGGAAGCCTGGGATAGAGAGACACCACTTTTAAGGGCTTGCTTGTCCATTGGTTTCTGCTGGATTAAAGTCTGGGCTCCTTTTCACCAGAGGGTTCTGAAGGCCAAGGTGGGTTCAGGAACAATGAAAGATGGGAGAGAAAACCCAGGGTGTCCAGGGAAGGGGTTAGCCAGTGCTAAGCCAACCAGGCCTCTCTACATTTTGCAGGTGTGGTTCCAGAACCGTCGGGCCAAGTGGCGCAAGCGAGAGAAGGCTGGTGCGCAGACCCATCCCCCGGGGCTGCCCTTTCCCGGTCCTCTCTCGGCCACCCACCCCCTCAGCCCCTACCTGGATGCCAGCCCCTTTCCCCCACACCACCCAGCGCTTGACTCAGCCTGGACTGCCGCCGCTGCTGCAGCTGCAGCCGCCTTCCCGAGTCTGCCGCCGCCCCCAGGCTCGGCAAGCCTGCCGCCCAGCGGGGCGCCACTGGGCCTGAGTACTTTCCTGGGAGCGGCGGTGTTCCGGCACCCGGCCTTCATCAGCCCAGCGTTTGGCAGGTAACTGCAGCCTTAAGAGGCTCTGTCTGTCCGTCTGTCCGTCCGTCTCTCTCCTACCCAAGCAGATGCTGAGGTCAGAGAGGAGGCAGGAGGGGACTATACACATCTTTTTCCCCCAAACCTAAGCGACTTTAGTCAAACAAAATACTCTCTAATTTTGACTTTAGAAAGAAAAGTAGATCTTGAAGAGAATGAGTTACGAGTAAGTAGGAAAGGGGAAAGCAATGGACAGTAACAGCAGTGACGACCAGAAGTGTTCATGAAAGCTGTGCAAAACTATGGTTTGAAGGTACCCTCCGCCATGGGCGGTTTGAGAGAACAGGTGTAGGCTACGGAGCTGGGAGGGCTTTAAAGCCTTGCAAAAATCCTTCTGAAAGCCACAGAGCCTGGCAGCTTGAGGGACACACTTGGGGTCCCCTACAGGAGCCCAGGAGCCAGGAGGCCCTTAAAGTGCACAGAACTGTTTCTTCTCCCAGACTTCATGCTCCTCATCACTTCTATGACGTGATGCCACCAGTACCCCCGTATGTGCAAACCCCGACCCCGACAGCGGCACAAGACAACGAAATAAAAGAGCCATCTCATCGTCTATAACTCCCTTTCTTTAAATGAACATTGATGAAATAAAAATTCTGTATAATCACACAGACAAAGGAACAAAGGAGGGGTGTATTAAGTTGGAAAGTGCAGTGAAAATAAAACTGAATGCAGCTTCAATGATCTCTCTTTGGGAGAACAAAGAAATAATAGACTCATCCAACTGCGCAGCTACTTAACACAAAAAATTATCCTCGAGAAAATTGAAAGTAGGACTTGAGGCAAAATTAATGTACTAAACCACGAAAATATCTAGCTAGTGCCTTAAAGTGTAGTTAAGTGGGGGTGACTCAGTTTACCTAATGAAACCAGGGCATGGTACGCCCCCTCCAGGTCACCCATTATCATTTCCTTCTGAAAAGAGAAAGTAAAGTCCTGTGTCTCTCTCCTTCCTGCTTTCCCCACTCTGACAATAAATGTCTGTTAGTAAAACCAGGCGAACCCCCGCTGAAACACCGGAGATTCTGCGAGTTTAGAAGGAGGGGGAGACGGGGTTGGCATGGTGAGTGACGAGAGGGCTGGAGAGCAGGAGCAGTGACTCCAAGAGCCCAGGTGGGCTCATTTCTAATTGAGGAAATTCTGAATTGGCCCCTAGGGGGTCTGGAGCAGGAGCCCGTGGGGAGGTGGTTGGAAAAACTCGCCTGGCGGCAAGCGTGGAGGTGAGGACCTGGGGCGCTCGGGCCTCAGCTGCGGGTCAAGGGTGTTTTGAGGAAGGATTGAGAGTAATCCCCTCGCGCAGAGTAATCCCGGTGCCACCCGGAGGCGGTGGCACAGATGCTGGCACTGGTCCCAGTTTAAGGCATTGGCTTGAGTGGTGCAAGTGGCTCCCAAGTCTGGGAACTATCTGGGGGTGGGGGGGGTCTGGGGCTCAAGGAAGGCGGTGGGGGAAAAAGTGTCTTGGTGCGGGGCCTCGGAGCGCCCAGCAGGTCCGAGGCGCCTGTGGAGCGGAAATGGAAATCAACAGGCGGGCGCCCAACATCCCATCCCGCTGGTAGTTTAGCTGCCTGCAAGAGGATGGCTCGGCTAGTGCTGGCCGGCCGGAAGGCCAGCACTCAAAGCCAGCTTTTCTTGGGCGAAAAAGGCTCGCACTCAAAAGGAGCCCCGGAGAGTTTGCAGGGTGGGGTCTACGACAGTTTTTAACCTACTTTCTGCACCCCTCCCCCATTGGCCTTTCCCTTCTCTTTTTTTTTTTTCTTTCTTTCCCTTGCATTTGTCTCTCCGGTCTCCCATCACTTGCTCTCCTACCAACAGCATCACTCCAGGAACTGACCTCGGAACACTGACTTTCTTAAGTGAAAGCCCAGAATCCACGCACATGGGCCTCGTGATTTGGGATGCGGGGCCTCCCTCTGAATTCGTCCTCCCCGGACGTGTCTGGTCCCTTGAACTTTCTTTTCCTGTTGGTTTCTCGGCTCGGGCAAAACCACCAGCCTAACGTAGCTCCAGCCCTGCCTAGTCTCAGCTAGAGTCCCACTAGGGGCCTAACTCCCCCAGCTGCTCCGCGCCCTCCACCCTCGCCGCCCGGGTGAGAGAGAGGTGGAGGGACTCGCTGTCCCTGGAGCCGCACTCAGCTCAAGAGGCCGTGACAGTGCTGTTTGCTCTCCCCACAGGCTCTTTTCCACCATGGCCCCCCTGACCAGCGCGTCGACCGCGGCTGCGCTCCTGAGACAGCCCACACCCGCGGTGGAGGGCGCAGTGGCTTCGGGCGCGCTGGCCGACCCGGCCACCGCAGCTGCAGACAGACGCGCGTCCAGCATAGCGGCTCTGAGGCTGAAGGCCAAGGAGCACGCCGCGCAGCTCACGCAGCTCAACATCCTGCCGGGCACCAGCACGGGTAAGGAGGTGTGCTAAAATGCCCTCCACTCTCGCGCCCCTTAGGCGCGCCCCTAAAGGTCACCTCACTCAGCATCACTCAAGACCAAATGGAAACAGAGGACCAGCACACTCCCAAGATGGCAACAGACAGAGCGCAGCCGCCTTCGCAGCAGCCTGGACACGGACAAGGCAGCACTTGGCGCTAAAAGATGTGGCACCTCTTCCTCTGGCTGTCCACCTGCCCCTGCCCCCGTCCCTACCCCTGCTACTTCCAACGTTGCTCCAACTCGAAGGTCCACTCTCCCATTCTTAACTTACTGAAATTAACGGGGAGGGTTTCTTCCCAAGATGCCTAGTATTGGAGTTAAAAAAATTAAAAGCCCAACCTTCTCTTCTTCCGGATACCCCACATAGCTTTTCTTTTGAATAGCATTTTGGCGCTCTAAATTGATTTCAGCGCAGGCCCGGCTAGACGCCAGGGCAAGGGAAGCAAATGCGAGTCTGTAAGATAGCTAACAGTGCACTTAAAGGAAAGGGGCATCTCGTTCTTGTTCTCTTCTTTATCATACACCAACCAAGGTTTTTATATCAAACCAAAGGGAAATACTCTGCTAGAATATGGACTATTGAAGTCACCAAACTGTGATTATTGATTCTGTACATACCATTGTTATTAAAAAAAAAAAGAACAGAGCTTTGTATATTTGAAATGTTATAACGCAATTGCACTCAGCGTGGTATGGTAAAAGTTTGTCCTCCTGTAGATTCTTACTGTGTTGTAGATACGGTAGGGTTCCTAGACAAATATTTATGTACTCAAGCCCTTTATTTAACTTATTAACTGTAGAAGCTTCGGAAACCTTCAAGATAAAGGCAATGGTACAGTACTTTTGTGTAATGTGTAATTGTTACCACTTTTCCTTGATATCTAGTGGAGAAGTGTCACGCTCAAAATAAAAAAAAATATATGTTTAACAAAAGGAAGTGTGAATACTCTATAGAGATCCTGAGGGGACAGTCCAAGTCCTTATTCCCCACCGAGACCAAGGGTGGGCTCTGCTGTTGCAGTAGCTCTTGAGTTTATCTGCACGTGTCTTCCAGGCAGAGGCCCCTGGTTTGAAAGTGATACTCAAAAGGGCACCACAGTGGTGCTTTCCAAGAGCATCACAGAGATCTGTCGCAGTTGATGCTGAGGATCCTGGGCCAGGGAGATTGTAGGGTGGGTTCCACAGTAGGTGGGTGTAAAGTAGGTGTTGCTGACAACCGTGAAAAGAGAAATTTGGAACAAGCGGTGTCTTGGTTGGAAGGCAAAGGAAGCTGTTCGTGCAAAATGCCACGTAGCAAGGAAGTGCGCAGTCCGAGATGACAGGTAGTGGCTAGAGCAAGAAGCTGAGGCGCTGGCTTCTGAGGGGGCGGGCTTGGTGGAACACTATTAGGGAGGGGGGAGGGGGGAGTAGAGAGAGAACACGCGGGAAGAGTGATGGAAAGGCAGTTATGGGTATCCGAGTGGCAGATCTTAACTCGACAAATGTCATTACTTCACTTATCTAGACACTGGGAAATGTATGTATATATATTTTAAAAAGTTCAGATTTCGCCAGGAAACTCAAACAGATTTGACATCTTTCACCCCCTGGGCTCACTCCTTCCGCGGCCGGAACCGTAGCTCCCCCCCTCTCCGGGACCCTGCCCGCGCCCCTTAGGGTGACCTCTCGGTGGAAGCTCGCCCGCGGGGGCTGGGTCTCGCCAATGCTCCCAGGGTGATGGGAAAGGGACGAGAAGCTTAATTAGTTTCAATTTACAGCAATTAGCGCGCCGGACCTTTGGGGAGAGGGGCAGGCGGGAAGGGGGGCTGCGCGGCCTGACTACAGCGGCTCACGGAGCAGAGAACCGCCGCCCCGCCAAGACGCCGGCGACCGCGGGGGGCGCGGGCGCGTCTCTGGGGCCAGGCCGGTCGCGCGCGCGCCCTGTTAGCAGGAGGTGGGGAGCTGGGTCCTTTGGCAGATGCGGACTCGGGTAGAGGTCAACAGTCCTGGGGCACCGTGCCTGTCTGGGGAGGTGGGCAGCCCTCAGTGATCCCAGGTTTCCATCTGTCTGAAATCCCAGAGAACGCGCCACGAGGAGCGCCAGCCCCAGCTGCTTCTTGGATTTTGTCTGTCATGTGGGTCATCACCACCTTAGCCAGGTCTGGACTTGCCAGGGTGGCTCTCCCAGGCAGAGGCCCGGTCTGGGGCATGGGAAGTGGCCACCAACTACCATTCCCACCGCCACTACCTTCCTAGGTTTACTAAGACCCGGTTGGAACTTTCTGGGGGCTTTTCTCCAGATCTCACACGGGCTTTCCCAGAGAAAGGCGTTTTCCTGGAGTGGACTGTTGTAGGTAGCAGTGTGTGAGTGAAGCACTAGGGGAGGATTTATTTATTTGTGGTCAATATCACTTTTCTGTCGATACTGGCTTTTTGTTTAGTAAGAAGGCTTCATTCCGTTTCCCCCCCCCCCCCCGCCCCCCAGGCTGCCAGTTGGATGGTATACGAGAAACAGTACCATTCTTCCTGTTAATGAACTCTTTTTTAAGTCATTTTTTCTCATTTGACCCTTCCATGGAGCAGAAGCAAATTGCGTGAAATTACCTCCAAGGATTACATTTATTACTGGCCAATGAGAACCCCTCGCCTTGTTTTACAAACTCTTAATCCTATGTCATTCTGATGCCGCAAACAAGCCCGGGGCCTGGGCCTCCTATTCTTTCAACTTTCCCCAGCTGGAGGGACCTCATTCTGCACTTAATATTCCCCATAAATATCACACGCTAAAGACCCCCTGACTTCCAGCAAGTCCACATTAAACATGTGACATGTCACGCATGACAAACTCTGAGTATCTTTTCAAAGCAGCATTAAAAGCAAAGAAACCAATTTTCTTCTCTTTCCAAACCTCCCCAAGTGCTGAATGATGGGATTGGAAAGAGCCACTGGAGCGTACTTAGGGGGATTTTATGAGATTTTCCAGAATGATTTAATCTTATTGTGAGCATTATTAATGAATGGCAACCCAATTTGGCCCCAATATCTGGGAACTCAGTCACAATACTGGGACCGGCTGACAATGCTCCCCCCTCAATCTTAAGCAAACCTCTTCCACCACTAAGGAGGACATATGGAGGCCCAGGGAGTTCAGGAGAGTCAAATGCATGGCAGGACGGTCTCTTAACACATTCACAACAGAATGGCCCAACACCTGTTTTCCCAAGACCATTGTGGGGTGCGGGGAGATTGGGAGCCTCTGGAGGGAAGTTGGAGGGGAAGGGGACCTAGATTTGCTGCACTTTCATACAGGGTAGCTAGATCAGGAGACCCAAAAGGCAAGAAGGGAGCACCTGGAAATGTTAGAAATGCCCTTTCACAGACTACCGACGGACTGGACGACTGTAGGCAGTAGCGAAGGCAGTCATGTTAGCTGTTATGACAAGGGTGGCAAAAGGGTCAACCTGGGAGAATGATTGAGGGAGAGAATCTTAAAATTAGGATAAAGCTACAGGTATTGGTCTCCATCATTTTCCTCCCCCCAAAACACCCCCATCTATTTGGAACAAATATTTGTTACTGTTAGTTTTTTATTTATATCAATACTCAAAGCACCAGATGGTCTGCTTAGCATGGTTTGGAGTGCGTATACTTCTAGAATAGAAAAGGGACTGATGTTAGAAGTGAGAAAATTACACATGGGCTAGCCCAACTTGCTTTTAGACGAAAAATGTGTATGTGAGCATGTGTATGTGTATACACAGAAGTGAGTGTGTCTCAATGAAGGGGGTCTTAAATTGAGCCTAAAATGGTATTTTGGAACACAGAGTTCCCCAGAGCAACTGCATATTTAAATGACAAGTGGTAGCCTGGCTGGGGGTGGGGCTGGGGGAGAAGAAAACCCCACTACCTGAAGAGGAAAAAGCATTTTTCAAAAGAAAAAGTCATGTTGTCCCTGGACGTTATTAACGGTCCAGTTTGAAGTATACATTTTTTCCTCTAAAGAAAAGGGGGCGATTACCAGTTATACATTAAGAAATGTCATTCAGTCATTTTTATTCATTCTCCGGAAATCTTCGTAAAAGCCTGAATCATACTTGTACAAGCAGCAATTTTGTTAATCCAGGGGGTTATTACTCTGGGCCCTTATTAGGTTCTACACCACTGCCAAGCAATCCTATAACCCTCTCAAAAGAAGTTTACCTCCCTGTTATAAAACCAGTAGTGGTATTTATACTGTGCAATAATTAGTGTATTACTTGAATCCACTAACACGTTCATTTTATCTCTGCACAAAACCTCTAGTCTGCTTATAGAAAGCTTGTGCCTCCTTTGGTGCTGTTAAAGTGGTGAAAGAGTGAATTGAAGGCTGGTTGCACTTTCTCCTTTTGCCTCGCCTTAATTCCCATCTCTTTTTGCTCTCATCCAATTAGCACAGTGTATTAAGCGGTTTATCATCTCATAGTCAGCTATTGAGAGAAACAAGGCGAGCACTTTGCAATAGAACCTGCGCTCCTTTGACACCCTCAGGTACTTACATATTCCACTGCGCTATGAATAATAGAGGAAGAATGGAGCGCTAATTCCCTCATCAAAGAATGCCTTGTCTGCTGCTTTGCTCAACAACACCATTCTGATCAAAAGAAAAGCAATAAAGCTTAGCATAACAAAACGAAACCTACTTATTAGCTTAGTGGTTAAATTAATGCAGAGCCGCTGCTATTCAAAACCAAGGTTTGAAAACAGCCTCCAACAACCTGATAATGCTGCCTTCGGGATGAAGGAATTTTAATCTGAAATTTGAAGCTGGCTCAGATGAGTTAATCTATTAAACTGCTATAAGGAAGCTCTGCCACAAACTGTTCAATTAAGAAATATTTAGGTGAGGAGAAAGAGGAGAGAGGACAGAGGTGGGAGGAAAGGGAGAGGGGAGGAGGGGTAAGAAAGAAGAGAGAAAGAGAAAGGTGGATGGATGGATTTAAGTTTTGATCAGGAGCCCTGAGTAGCATTGAAGTGAGGGGTCCAGGTTGCTGGGCTTGATGCTTTTCATAAAACCCTGACACAGATGGAAATCTCTTTTTAGTTTCCTTGTCTTTGTATCTCCTGCCAAACTCATATTAAACAGTGTGCTTGAAAGTGTCTTAGGGGGCTCACTGGTGGCAAGGGATGGAGAAGTGGGGTAGTGGTAAAAGGCAACTGGCCTTCCTCATCCGGAACCCCCATCTGGAAACCCTGATCAGTCCCTCACAGCCTGGGCACCTGTCACATAACTGACTTTATCCATATTGTAGTTGACAAATGAGAATAGTTTTGGGCATTCTCTGTGAACTTTCAAATTCTAACCTTCCCTATAACCTTTGTACGTGGGCCCTCTGTAGGAAGGGAGGCTTGTAAGCATGTGCAGTAGCAGCAGGTCCAACCTAGTTCCTACATTAAACTGAACAAGTGCTGAGCAGAGCAGGCCCCATTAGGGTACCAGTTCCCAACTAATTCCAGTAGCTTTAGCCCAGAGGCTTAACAATCTTTAAAAAACAAAAACAAACAAAATACAAATGGGGCTAGAGATGGCTCAGAGGTTAAGAGCACTGGCTGTTCTTCTAGAGGTCTTGGGTTCAATTTTCACCACCTTCATGGCAGCTCACTGCTGTCTTTAACTCCAGATCCAGGGTACCCAACACCCCCATGCAAGCAAGACACCAAAGCACACAAATTCCTTTTTAAAAACCAAAACAACAACAACAACAAAACCCATTTGCCAGCCAGGTGTGGTGGCTCATGTCTTTAATTCAAGCAGAGGCAGATGAATATCTGAGTTTGAGGCCTGGTCTTTACCAGGTCAGCCAGGGCTCTGCAGAGAAACCCTGCCTTGAAAAGCTAAAATAAATAAAAATTTAAAAATTGTCAAGGCTTAAAGAACGGAAAACATTTATTAAATATTTAGATTCCTGGCTTCTCTGAACACTAGATCATAAGGCCTACCCTGGGCCCTGCCCCTCTCAGCACCACTACTGCCCCCTGTAGGCTGCCCCTTATATTCCCTAGTGTGTGCAGTTGGCTCTCTATTCATTCTTTCAGCATTTGAGCTTCAGGCTGGTGCCAGGGAGCCCATGGAGACAGGGATGGGCGGCATTTCTGAACCAATTCTACTCAGTGTGCCATCAATCAAGGCATGTCAAGGAATAGAGACCCTCCTGAGAAAAGCGAGTGGGCAATATTCCTGCCTTCCAACAAGTATCCACTGTAATTCTTCAACTTGCAAGTCCAACTTTCCATAAAATTCTGGAATCCTTCAGGCACCTGCAGCTAAAGCCTACACTAGGTAAGAGATCCTAGTAAGAAAATGCTAACTGCTGTCATTGGCCATTTTCTGCAAGTGTACTTCAAAATGGTTTTTATTTACATTTAGTTTGTTTTTAGACAAAGAGTCCCTAGGTGTTCTGGAACTTTCTATGTAGACCAAGCTGGACTTGGATTTATGGCAATTCTATGGCCACCTGTAGAGTGCAGAGATTACAGATATGTGCCATCACTACTTGCCAAAATGTCTGATTTTCTATAGAAATAGTTCCTATCCGTAAAGTGATTATAGACACAAGGTAGAGGCAAGAAATAAAGTAATAAGTTGAGTCTTTCGTGGCTTCTTGAAGACCAAGTTAAGGATTATTTCATTTATATTGAATATAATCATAGCCTCCAGAAAGCAAGGAAAATATACCTTCTTTTCAGAAAGCTGAGGGCACAAGCTCCGGACACACACACACTGGTGAACTGTCCTCTGATTTTAATATAATAGCAATTATCAGAAGCAGACCAGGAATGATAAGAGCACATGAATCCTTTTGTTTCCTAAAGCAACTTGCCTGCTCTAACTTGTGACCAGCTGAAGTGCTTTTAGTGCCAATTAACTGTCAGGGCCCCAAACCTAGTGTTTCTACTTCAATTCTGAGTGTAAGAGAAAGAGGAGAAAGAGAAAAGAGACGGCAAAAGCCAGACAAAAGACTTTTTAACAAGTATTTCTTTACATCTACTGCTTACCAAGTATTTCTTCCTTAGGGGGCCTCTATGTGGAATGCCTCACTCGCAGCAGCCATCAGCTTGTCTCTTGGTTTAGTGTCCCTCCACCCTCTGCTTTCTCTGTCTTTCTGGATCAAGAACCAATAACCCCAGCCCTCTCCATGCTTAATATATTAAAGGACTCAAAGTTCACAGAACTTCTTGATGCTTCGAATATCCAGACATCTTGCTCAGCATCTTTGAATTGGGTTGATTCAGGCTGTTATGAAAGAAAGCGGGGCAAGGTTGGGGAAGAGAATGGTCTTCAATCAAGCTTTTATTCCTTGCTGTCAACTTTAAATTGCACCCAATTAAAAAAAATCACTACAACTGGTTTCCCTTTAGAAAACTTTATTCTGAAGTACAAAACACAATGCATTTTCCCTTCTAAGAAAAGCAAATCCGTAAGTCTTCTAACGTTGCCATATTGAAATACAGCTTATTGATGGCAAAGAGAACTGATGGACCATAGCAAGCCCCAGGTCCTGTTAGCTGCCTCCCATTCTTCTGAATGTAACATAGGCATCCTCACAGCAGTATCACCATGATTTCTGTGAAATGTTAGGACAGAGTATTTAAAATGTGCTTTCCTATTGTATAAATCTTCACTCTGAACATTGTATATAAAGGGAAAATAAAAGGAATGTGAGCATGAGACACCTGCTCAGTGTTGGACTTTGAACAATTCGATAAGCAAACATGTTCTATGTAATCTATTTAGTAAGTGCAAAGTTTCTGAATCCACCCACCCCCGCCCCCATCCCACTTATGTGAAAAAGAGCACTGAAAACAGCCATGCTTGGAGCCAGTTTCTGAACAAGTATTTTGATACAGACTGTATTTAGGTGACGTGAAAAAGTAAAATGTTAGAACTCCCACTAGACTCCAAAAAATTCTTTTTGGGGGTGTCTTTGCTACAGCCTCAGGGTAAATTTAAGGTAACTTAGGTCTCTGCTACTCTTGATTAAAGTAGCAATTTCTGCCCTGGGGAAACCCAGCCCCCACTAAGACTGGTCTTCAGGTACTTGGGAAAGGGTTCGGTGGCATATTGTGCTATGAAGACTGTTTGGCAGGTTAAATATTTTTACACTCCCATCCTGATCCACATCTACATGAACACAACATGCAATCCTTGAAAGAAAAGCAAGATACTGGTGAAACAGTTAAGGCAAGTGGAGGCCTCCAGAAGCTGAGATTCGGCAGCTGGCCTCCTTGATGGTTCCTGGGTCTCTCAGTACTTCCCAGCATAATTGCTGAAGAGCTTGCTGAGGTTCACTTCAGAGTAGCCACTCCAGGACAAGAACTGTTCTGCTATATTCTTGACTTTTCTGTAGTCCTGAAGAACTTTGGGGGTAAAAAACTGCTTCTTCAATTTATCTAAAGTGAAATAAAAATAAAAGGATTAGAAGTCTCAGAGAGTTTCTTCAAAGACACTATTTCTTTCCAGAGAAGGGGTGCATGTTTTGGTTGCAATCCCATGCCTCTGATGCCCTAATGGGCCTGTTGGTGTTCTGTCCACCTTGGGGACAGTTCAAAGCTTGAGGTATTTCAGAATCTTCTGTGAAAGCCTGAGTCGGCTCTTTTCAGACCCTCACTGCCAGGAGGACACACCAGGTCAGGCCCCCTCTATTGATGTGAACTGCAGGTGCATGTCCATGTGTAGTAGACGAGATGAGAGGCACTGTGAGACACCAGTCTCGCTGCGCTGTTGAGTATGTGTATGCACTGCAGTAGGAAGCTATATTCCCTAGTGCCTCCCAAACCACACTGCCCCATTTAGTTAGACTGCACAGTTTCTTCTAATTCCCTCACCTTTCCATTTTGTTAAACAAGATCTTTACTGAAAGGAGAGGAGAGCTGCCTGGAGGTCCAGCTGTCCTTTGTCAACCTTTCTTTATGTCCACCCCGTGACAACTCTAATCCAGTGTCCCCACCTGTGTGCCCAGCTCTTTTTTCTTATCCATCCCTGGCCTTCCTATTCTGAGGATGGTTCTATCATCCAGAGCAATGACTCCCTTCCCGCATTCTCCATTCCACAGTGTTTGCTACTTTTGCATTTTGTTCTTTGAGAGGAGCAGCGGTGCTGTTGTGTTTGAAGTTTGATCTTTTGGGGGGATCATTCCTTCCCTGGATGGTCTTTGTTCAAAGTTGCTCGAGAACATCATGAAATGTTTTGGAAAGTTTTGTAGCTGAGGAAACTGGGTAAGGTCACAAAACAAGTCCTTAGAAATACGGATCTGGAAATTCAGGTAGGCAGAACCCCCAACTAACAGTTGTAGGAGGTCACTTTTGTGACCCCTTTTATGCCACTGCTTGTTGTTCAAGACTGAAAGCAAGGCCTAGAAATCAGCTATTTCCAAGGTAAAGGGCCCAGGATACTGCCTGTGCCAAGGTGCTTGGGGTGGGGGACAAAGCTTCCCAGCACCTCAGAATACAAAAGGATCAGGAAGGAAACACAGATGTGGGAACACATCCATCAAAGTAAGCAAAACCCTGCTCAAACAACAGAGAGCTAATAAAGCCCACAAAACCCTGGAAAATGAAAACTCAGCCTCAAGATTTTTGTTCCTTAGCTACACATTCACATTTGTTCACAACCTTTTCTAGTTACACCAATGCCCTTCCAAAAACAATCATAAGAAGTTTTGTTGAAGATTCAAATGCCCAAAGGGGGCGGGAAAAGAAGTGGGGAAAGGGGGGTACATCGTTAGCTGACCATACAAAGACAATTTGAAAGTTCTAATTATCGGAGTCTGGCGATATACAACAAAGGCCCCAACCAACGTGCCTGCCTCCTGGCAGGCCAGAACCACAGGCCTGCAGCCCTGTGCATGTGAATGACACAAATGCATCTGATGACTGGGGAGAGCACATTTAAAGAGCTGTGGTAACACAGAGCAGGGGAGGAAGGGAGAGGACATAGCTCCTGATGTGTTTACCTCCTCTGCTGATGGGATATTGACTTTTCTCACTAGGTTGGTTAGAAAGGGGACTATTTACGCTGCCACACAGCAGAGTTAGAATGACAACCAGCGTCACTGGGCTTGCTTCTTCGTAAAAGACAACCGTGACCGCCAGCATATCCCATAGCTGGTCAATACAGCCCAGACACTGTTTCCTGGCAGTCAGAGATGCAGATAAAAGCTCCCACTTGCTTCCCCAATGAGAGCTTAATCAATAGCATATGGAAGGTCTTCTAGGAAACAGAACTGGATGAGCTGTCAGGCCATATCACAGGAGCTTGGAGGGCAAGGAGTCACCTGTTCAGTTTTTCTCTTCCTTTTTTGGGCACTGGAGCCATCCATGTTAGGCACCCCATTAAACCGTTACCCTGTTTCTGTCAATACTACACCTACCACTTTAGAACTTAAGAGACAATACGGATGTTAAATGGTGAAAGTCAGTTAACATGGTCAGTAAACTCCTGCCTCCTTTTGTTGTTCTAGTTTTTGAATGCAGCCTACCAGTAATGACATTATCCCAAGTGGAGCTGCAGTCAGAATTTAGGACAACACTGCTAAAATATTTTAAGAGGCCAGTCAACAAGAGCAAACACGTGCAACAATGGTATCCAGCTCTACCAAATACCACTAATTGTGACTTTTGCTCCACAAATCCAAACCAAACACATCAGCAAAATAAAAATATTACCTGGAAGTCACTCATCTTTACCCACAAGCACAATAAACCTCTTTTTCTTAGTGCTCTTGTATTTAGTGCTTATCTCCTCTGACCTTTTCTACATGTAGAGATTGCTTATAGTCATACAGTAATGGTCAAAAAATATTCTTGCCCTAAGCCCTAAGAAAACAAGGTAAAAAAGCCTGGGTAATGATTCTCCAATTTTTTTTTTGTCCTGGAATTCACTCTGTAGACCAGGCTGGCCTCGAGCTCCTAGAGATCTGCCTGCCTCTGCCTCCTCACTGCTGGGATTACAGGTGTGCGCCACCACTGCTCAGATTGATACTCCAAATAATTTATCAGACAAAACAACGAACTACTAATATGAAAGTTTATTTCTATCCACTAGAATACAAAATTATCCAAATTACAATGCTTTTGATGCAAGACAAACTAGAGCATCTGAGAATTTCCCTGTCTTAGAAGTTTTGTTAAAAGTCATCTGACTAAAGGAAATGCAATGCTGGCACTATTTGAAAAAACAAAACAAATGGGAATCATCTCTAAGGAAACTTACTCCTATATTACACAGTTCAGTTCAATGTCAGGAAAGAAAAATCCCTTTTCAGCTTTCCTCTTTATAAAACCATTTTTGGTCTTAAACACATTGAACTAGGAACCATGAGGCAAAGACATTTTAAAACATCGCCTACTGGTTATTTTATTTTAATTAAGGCAGTCTTAGGCACACAGGCAGCAGCCGTCTCTGTTCTGAATGTCTGTTTCATTTATTTCTGTGCAAAGGTATCAAACAACAGTCAGTTCTAATTGATTCTGTCAGGTGTTATACAGTCAGTCATAATTGTCTCTGTGTAGAGGTGTGTCAATTTACTATATCTGAATGAAATATTCCGTCAATTATGAAATCAGGTAATAATTTCAGTCACTTTTTTAATTGCATGGCTTCCCACCATAAGGTTCTCAGCTCTCCCACCTTTTCTAATCCATATCCTCCCTCCCTCAAGGTGAGTGTGTTTGCTTTCAGCTGTGGAATGCAGGAGGCTTGAGGGATTTTGAGAGAAAACTGCATCTCTTGGTGCTCTCTGTCATTCATGGGCACGGGAGTTACAAAGAGCTGCTGGGGCCTCTAGCCTCACTGCCTTTCTCCTTTTAATCCACAGTAGAGGCTATGGCAAAGCACGGTTGTCTGAAA